>NC_063444.1:10035399-10706338 GCF_020379485.1 Brassica napus | reverse complement strand
TGGCTATTTAAACATTTTAATTGATATGATCTATTTTTTAAGAATATGCATATTATTTATATTTTATATAATATAGTTAAATTTATTTTAATCTAAGTAAACCCGATCGAACCCGGTTCAGACCCAGTCGAACCACAATGATCCATGACCCAAAAAATTTCTGATTCGCTAGCCGGTCCGGTTTTAAAAACACTGGTTCACCAACCAATTGAATTTCATTATTTCAAATTTGATATCTTTTAAAAAAGAAAACAAAATATTTGCAAGTTATATTATGTTTTTTAAATAAAAAGATAAAAATAAAAATAAAAAATAATAGTAATTACAAAAGAAAATACTTTTTAACCAGCAAAACACTAAACCCTAAATTCTAATCCCTACACCCTAAATTCTAAACCCTAAACCCTTGGGTAAACCCTAAATTCTTGGATAAATCATAAGCTTTAGATCAAAAATACTAAACGCTAAAACCCTAAACCCTAAATCATAAACCCTAAACTCTAAACCTTTGAGTGTTTTAGTGTTTAGTGTTTTTATTTAGAGTTTAAGATTTATCCCAGGGTTTAGGGTTTAAGGATTAGAATTTAGAGTTTAGTGTTTTGCTGATTAAAAAGTATTTTTTGTAATTACTACTATTTTTTTTTTATTTTTACCTTTTTATTTTAAAAAGATAATATAACTTGACAATATTTTGTTTCTTTTATAAAAGATACCGAATATGAAATAACACAATCCTATTGGTTGGTGAACCTAGAGGTTCATTTTAGGGGTGAATCCAAGAATAAGTCCAAAAGAACAATCATGCTTAATTTTTGTCATGTTTCGGCAATTTTTTCTTTTTTTTTATTAGACCAAAATAAATGATAAGATTCGTAACATTTCACTAAAAGTTATCTCATCAAAAACAAATGTTATCGAGTAGACATATCCACTTCTCATAATCGATAAAAATTGAGTACACACAATCACTTAGCAGCAGCAACGTTCTTATCTCCACGTACCAACTCTTCCTTCTCTCGCCACACCGCCTGAACCTCGTCCGTGCGAAACCGCTGCGTAGAGGTAGTGTCTTCTAACGGCGTTTTAATACCGTTTACAAACTCAAGAAGACCCGTGTATGCAATCATCGCTCCATTATCAATAAAGTAACGATCATCCGTTGCAAAAAGCGTCCCGTCACGTTCAGAGCACATAGTCCTCATCATGTCCTGCAACCGCTCGTTACACCCGACACCACCAACTATCAAAACGTCTTTCTTGTCGCGATGAGCCATCGCTCGTGTCTCAACCAACATCGCAAAGAACGTCTCCGGCAACACCAACAAATCATAAACCAAATTGTCTCTCATTTTATGATAAAAAATGATAAGAGAAATTTACTTGAAGGGAGTAGCACAAATCTGCAGGTGTGCACTCGTTGTTCTTGAGCTTCTCCTCTGCAGTAGTTTTGATATAACTCAATATCCCACTGAATGACACATCCATTCCTTTAACAGCATACGGGAGATCAATAAAGTTGTTTCCTTTCTTCGCAAGCTAGTAAAGGTATGATGAGAATATATACTATCATGCAGAGAGTCGGCAAATTATTAATACACTATTAAGATAGATATTTAGATAAAGTCGGCATCATATTTCTTTGTACTAGCATTTACATATATACTACTATAACTATAATACGACATAGACCAAGATAAATATCACTTACACATTATATATACTACCATTAAACTATAAGCTATTATAAGAGATAGATTATAAGTAATCTAATCATAAATGTCAAATAAGCAAATTAACTAAAATTATGACAAATAATCAAATTAATTAAAATCATGGAGAACATGACAAATAAGCAAAATCAAAATAATTATATAT
Source organism: Brassica napus (assembly GCF_020379485.1). Classification (NCBI taxonomy): domain Eukaryota; kingdom Viridiplantae; phylum Streptophyta; class Magnoliopsida; order Brassicales; family Brassicaceae; genus Brassica; species Brassica napus. The sequence continues at coordinate 10,704,463 of NC_063444.1, read as the reverse complement.
ATCTAGTTACAAATTTTATAGTTACATCATTTGAATTAATAAATTATTGACTCAACTAAAAACTATCAATAAATTAATGACTCAAATTAAACCTAATTAAAATATAACAAATAAGCAAAATTACCTAAAATCATAGAAAGCGTGACAAATATGAAAAATCACTTCATAAATAATCATATAGATTTAGTGAATGAAAATTATATTGTTTAATACTAACGGAAACACTAAATAATATTTATTTTTTACAGAGAAACATCACTTAATCTAAAACAAAAATATTCTAAAAGTTAAACAGAAAGAATAGTATTTTGGGGTAGGTATTTTGGTTTAAATTCGGATTTGGTTTAGATTTGGTTTGGTTGTTTGGTTCTAAATTTTTTAGCTGAAATTATTTTGGTGTGGATTGTGTTCAATTTGAATTCGGCTTGGTTTGTGTTTGGTTTATCTCGATTTTAATTCGCGTTGGTTTGTGTTTGGTTCAGTTCAGTCGAGTTAGTTGTTGTATTTTGTTCTGGTTCGGTTGAAAAATATAATTTATCATACACAAAAACCAATCATCAATTAATAAGTCATTAACTTCTTCATATTTAAATGCAAAATCATCAAAAATAGAAGATATAATCAATAATGTTAAAGTATTATTTTCAAACACCTATTTTAACGATTTTATATAGTTTTTAGATTTTGATTATATAGTGTAAGAAAATAATGATCTTTTATTTTATTGTTAGTTGTGTTTTTATATTTATTTACAAGTAAAACATATGTAAGATGGTTAACTATCTTAGATCTTAATATTATTAGTATATTTAGTTTACCTAGCTGAATAAATAATTTGATTTTTTATTCTGTTAAGTTTTTAACGAACCAAACCGAACTGTTTGAATTTGTGAAGACATTAACCTAGTAGCTGGGACATATAATTTTTGGTTGGTTTGAGTCGGTTGAATTCGGTTGGTTCGGTTCGGTTTAATTTTTTATCCACCCCTAGTTAGTATGTAGCTAAATCCTTCTAAAAACTTAAGTAGCATTTAGATGCAATATAAAAAAGTTACATTTCCTACAACTATTTTGTAATAAAAAAATATCCAAAACTGACAATTGTCAACAAAAATATATATAGAAATCATAGGATCAAATGCTAGTATAGACCATTTGGGGTAAAACAAAAATCTCAATTAAGCCCATCCATTTTTTATTTATTTTACATTTAAATTTAAATAGAAATCAAAGTAAAATAATTAAAAAATCTAAAGACTTAAATATATTTACTAACCTATGCCATTATTATTCTACCCAAGATCCGACCCGGATTCAGACACGAAACCCGACCCAATCTTCTTCTTCTTCCCTTTTTCTTCTCCATTAATAGTTATATCACCATAAAATAAAATCAAAAAAATTCTTCAACCATCCACTAATTTTATCTTTCTTATCTCAAATCGATCAATCCATAGTCATATTTAATCAGTTATATATTATCCAGAATCAAATTTCATCTTTAACATATGAGATTCAAGATAAAGAAGAACGCAGAGTATTTCTAGTACAACTAGTATAACTCAAACTAGTACAACTCAAACTAGTACAACTTGTATAACTAGAATTAGTACAATTAGTACAACTAAAATGAGTATAACTACTATAAATAGAATGAGTATCCCTTAAACATTATTTGAGAAGCGATTTTCTTATATGTCATTATCATATTCATTCTCACCAAAAAAAAGATGACATAGTTTTGAGAAATTATGACATGGCATCACTTAACTATGAGATGTATAATTTCTTTTATTTATTGTTTTCAACATATGAAGATGCAAGAAAAGAGAATGATGTAGAACCAATAAGACATATTGGTCTAATCTCCCCCGTCTGCATGTGTCAAACGATGTAATCATATTCCATTTGACAAAAATGAACTTTATTGAAGGAATATGATCGAATACAATGATAAAGTGAGGTCAATAGACAAGGGGAATAAAACTAATATCGATTGCAAGGTTAAAAGAATGAGAGAGCTTGAGCTTGAGGTCCAAGTGTGTGGTGTAAGTCTCTAGGTTTTCATGTGTCATGTTCTCTGTCTTCCTCCTTCTTCTTATAGCTGCATTCTCGCAGATCGCCTCAACTGCTTTGAGATCGTCGGGATCTCGGATTGACTGCTTCCAGCTCGTCGTTGCCTATCTAATGGGCCGGTTTGAAATCGAGTTTGCTTTCTCTCTATGATTAATTCCAGCCCAACAAGTGATCGACCAAAATCAAGCCCAACAGATATTGATGCATTTACAAGTTGTACTTGTTATACTAATTGTACTATTTTAAGAAAAAGAAAAAATCATATTCATCTTTTTGCTCTCAAGGCCAAAAAGCTAGATGCGTAGCCAGAAAATTCTTCAACTATTGCTCTAACATATTTTAGAATCATCAGTTTTGTAAAAAATATGATGTATGTTTTTCCAAAATAATGTGGCTAGCCAAATAAGAGAAACCTTAACTATAAGTTATATTATGTAAACTTATAGGATGGTGTAATAATTGCAAAAAAAAATTGTAAAACCTTAATAAAATTAGGAATATATCACAAAACGACATCGTAACATTGACATTAACTTAAACTAACAATTTTTTGAAAGTTAGATTATACTTTTCCAAAATAATGTGGTTAATCAAGTAAACAAACAGTTAAAGTATAAAGTAGATTATGTAAACTTATGTGATGGTGTAATAATTGTAAAAAAAAATTACATAAAAATATTTAGGAATGGTAAAACTACTTGACATTAGTGTTCAACCATAATGTTTAAAACATGATACACGTTTAAAACGTAATGCACAATACAAAATGAAATAATATAGTTGTACTAGTAATTGAGTTGTACCGGTTTTTCCATAGTTGTACTAGTTTATGAGTTGTACCGGTTTGTACTAGTTTTTGAGTTGTACTGGTTTGTACATAGTTGTACTAGTTTTTGAGTTGTACCGGTTTGCACATGGTTGAATTTTGGCAGTGAAATCGAAAAATTTAGTTGTACCACATAAAATTTAAACTTACTTCAGTTGTACCACTTCATTATGTGTACATGTCTTTGCCCCGATAAAATGAAATCATCAATTTTGTTAAAATACATTTCATGTATGTTTTCCAAAAATTGTGTGGACAACAAGTTAACAAACCTTAAAAGTATAAGGTAAATCATGTAAACTTATAGAGTTGTGTAATATTTTTTAAAAAAAATTCCAAAACCTCAAATAAGTTAAAAAAAACTTTCTGAGTACATACCAATTGGGATATTTAATTGTTTTTCTCATATGGAATACTAAATTGGTTTTGACAATTTTTAAGATGTTAAAGTTGTGCCAGTTGTACATGTAATTCTCGTCTAATATATAATAAAAATTATATCAATTATTTATATTGCTAGATTTAGGTTTGTAGCAATATTTTCACATCATGGCTTTGTAAAAAGTATGTTTGATGTTTGTTTATCATAATAATATGGCTAATATAGTTAATAAATCTTAAAGTAAAAAATATATAATGTAAAACTAAATTAAGAGTGTAATATAATAATTTAACAAAAAATTGAAAATTCTTGAATAAAATATATGAAATTTTGTCATTATTTACCAATTAGAATATATTGCATGTTTATTTCATGTTTAGTTGTACGAATTATACTAGTTGTACCAGCCGAATATGGATGAGATAAAAAAATTGTGTGGCTATAAGTGGTTGAAATCAAAGAAAGAAAATGAGGGAGAAAGAAAGAAGTGTGAAATCGTGTGGTTAAGATTAAATATAGATGAGATGATCCAATGGTTCATATTTTCTCTTTATTTAGGGTAATATTGTAATTTGCAATCCCTTAGTCCATGTAGAATAATTTTGGATGTAGAAGAATTTTTTTTGGCCATTTGGTCCATCTCAGAGTTTTGTCCGAAATCATAAAGGGTTGAATAAAGTCTCATACTCGCAACAACATCTCGAGAGGTTTCTTCTCTCTCTTCTGCTGATCGTTTTTGGTTCAGAGGTATGACTTTAGATCTTTCTCCGAGTTAGCACCGGGTTCTGCTGTTTGGTTTGGTTTGCCTTTAGGGTTTTCGTTAATACCGATCTTTATGAACTAGATTACGTTCTTGAGTTGCTCATGGGTAGGGCTCTTGAGTTACTTTAATAAAGTTTTGCTCTTATGGTTGATCCTGTTGTGTTTTAGTTGGATTGTTTTCTTAGAGTCTTGACGTTGCTAAGATTCTGCTAATGCTGCTTGAGAGTTATGGGTTTATTTTGTTTCCTACTGGTGTTGTCTCTATAATTTCCAGTTTTCTTTGAAGATATGTGATCTTGTGTTCAAAGATGCAATTTCATTGTTTGCATTTGAGCTTTCTCATATGAGTTTAAGTGTAGTGACCAGGGAAGATGCAAGGAGGTGGTGGAGATCCTTTCAACTTTAATTGTCCTTCTGATGGCTTTGGAGGCTCTTCTGGTGGCCCGAACAATGGTCCCCCGAGTCTGATGTCTAGTTTTGGAGGAGACTCTTTTGATGGTTTTGGTGCCCCTAACAATGAACATCCGAGTCATATGTCCAATGTTTTAGGAGGAGACTCTGCTGATAGTTTTGGTGGATCTAACAACGGTCCACCGAGTCAGATGTCTAATGTTTTAGGAGGAGTCTCTGTTGATGGTTTTGGTGGCTCTTTTGGTGGATCTAATGGTGATCCTCCGAGTCTGATGTCTAGTTTTTTCGGAGGAAGAGATCCGTTTGATGACCCTTTCTTCACCGAGCCTTTTGGTGGTAGCATGTTTCAGCCCAGCTTGTTTGGTCCTCCTACCATGGACCCTTTTGCTGGAATGCTTCCTCCTCCATTAGGGTTTATCGAGAATCATCATCACCAGACACCACAACCGAGACTACCAGGTGGACCAGTTATTGAAGAGATCAATGTTTTAGATGCTGAGGAAGAAGGAGAAGCATATCAAGAGAAGAGCGTAATCCTAGGGAAACGTGGCAGGTCAAGCAGTGAGGTGGAAACTGAAGAGGCTATAGCTGAAGGTGATAACCCTTAATTTTTCCAAATTTTTTTCTTCTTCTGTAGTCTCCAAGGAAGGAGATTGTTTTGGTTTCTTTGTAACTTGACGTGAAAAAAAAAAAAAAAAAAAAAAAAAAAAAAAAAAAACTTGACGTGTGCGTTTATGATTCTGTAGAGAGAAGGATCACACACATGCAAAACATGAATGCAAATGCTATGGTGGACAATGGACAATGGCAACAACAAACTCAAGGTTATAGTTCTTATTTTATTTTGAGAACTACTCAAGGTTATATAGTTTCCAAGGGATGAGGTTATTTTGTTTTCTTTGTAACTTGACTTGTGTGTTTATGTTTTTGTAGAGAGAAGGATCAGACACAGGGAAAACATGAATGAATATGCTATGGTGGACAATGAACAATGGCGGCCACAAACTCAAGGTTATTGTTTCTATGGGAGGAGATTGTTTTGTTTTTATGTAACTTGACTTCCATGTCTATGTTTCCGCAGAGAGAAGGATTGCACACATGCAAAACATGAATGCAAATGCTATGGAGAACAATGGACAATGGCAGCCACTAACTCAAGGTTATAGTTTCCAAGTTAGGAGATTGTTTTGTTTCTTTGTAACTTGACGTGTGTGTTTATGTTTCCACAGAGAGAAGGTTCACGCACAGGCAAAACATGAATGCAAATGCTATGGTGACTTATGAACAATGGCAACCACAAACTCAAGGTTACAGTTTCCAAGTAATTAAAGAGATTGTTTTGTTTCTATGTAACTTGACTTGTCTGTTTATGTTTCTGCAGTCAGACACATGCAAAACATGAATACAAATGCTATGGTGAACAGTGGACAATGGCAGCCACAGACTCAAGGTTATAGTTTCCAGAGCACGACTGTTACTTACGGTGGTAATGACGGAAACTACTACACTTCGTCCACGACCAGAAGGACAGGAAGTGATGGGGTGAGTTGTAACAGTTTTAACATATTTGTCCGTGTGTATAGAGTTTTAGTTTATGCTTAACTACTAAATCTTGGTTTTATTGTGTAACAGTTAACTCTGGAAGAAAGCAAAGAAGCTAATACTGCAACTCGCGAAGCAGCGCACAGGATTTCAAGAGGCTTCCATAACAAGGTAGGTTACACTTTATACACACATACCTTATAAGCACCATAAAAATATTTTTTTCCTTTGTTGTTGGATCAGTTAAATTGTATAAGTGATGTTTTCATCCTTGCAGGGCCACACGGTTGAGCGTACCCGCAACTCGGATGGTCGGGTTGGTACAAACCAGATTTTGCACAATCTGAACGAAGGTAAGTAACACTTTCCTCGTTATGCTTCAGAAAGATTCTATTGTGTAGATGACAGAACCTCGAATTTATAAACGTTTCTTCCTCTTGCTGTAGATGAATTGGCTGGTTTTGAACAGTCTTGGAGTAGCAATGCTGGAATGCAAATGCAATTCCCCAGTCCGGCCACCTATGCGCTACGCGTCACTTTTCCGCCCCGATTTATGCAAAATCGGTTTAAAAAATCGGATATCCGATTTTTTCCGCCTAGACTGCCTAAATGACCGCCTAGCCGCCTAAATGACCGCATAGCCGCCTAGGCGGCCGCCTAATCTATTTTTTATTTTTATTTTTATTTTTTTATTTTTTTTTTTTTTTTTTTTAATAATATTTTTATTTTTTATTTGATCTAAAATTTTATAAATATCATTTATATTCATAATTTTGATGAAAAATACACTATATTAAGTTTATATATTCTATTTTTGTGTTTTATACAATCTTAAACATGAAAATGTATTAATGTTATACACAATTAAAGATTAACATGTTTTATAACACAGTAAACCATCTAAAAATTCCGCCCCGCATAATTTCCGATTAATCCCCGATTTTCTCTTTAGACGCTAGGCCCAACCCGACCGCCCGACTAGCGCCTAGCGCGTTCCCGAACAGGGCTTTTAGTATAACGTAATTTTAAAATTTAATTTATCAAATTTTTCAACCAAAAAAAATATGAGTTTATGTATATGGGTATTTTATCAATTGTTTCCATTTTTACAATTTTTTTTATTCATAAAACTATTAATTTCATTAAATTTTAGAATTGAAAATTTTTAAAAGAGAAAAATTATTTTAAAAGAGAGAAAAAGTGAAGAAAATTTTTTTTATACCAAAAGAACGAGCTATTCTTAGGTTCACCCCAATGTTTTTAAACCCGGACCGAACCGACGGTCGGACTGGGTTGAACCATGAACCGAAAATAATCCTGGTTGGATTAATGTTAAAACCCAACTATAATTGAACCAGTTAAAAAACCCTATAGAACCGTCAAAAACCCGGGAACCGGCGACCCAATGAACCGGCGAAACTCCGGTTCGTATATAAGCTAAAATTTTGTTAATGAAATAATTAATTTTTCTTCCTTTTAAAGTAAAAATAAGATTTATTAAAGATTAATAAATTATCGTCTCTCGTCTTTTTCTTTTTCCGTCTCTACAACTCATAAATTATAAGATTCACAAAGTTTAATATTCACGTCAAGATTTTTTTTTTCTACTTCTCACTTTGTTTTAATTTTATTTCATGATCACTTGTTGTGAAGATTTAACTAATTGAAACATTTACGTTTGTGACATTTTTATTTCAATATATAACTTTTACCTAATGTGTATATAATTTTTTTAACAAGGTGATGAAGATTTAGAGTGATAAGATTTGCTAATCTGTGACAAAAAAAAAAGATTTGCTAATAAAGTTTAAATGTGCTTTTCATATTGATTTTAGATTTTAATTGTTATTTTTAAGTTTTTCTACACGGCTATTTAAACATTTTATTTGATATGATCTATTTTTTTAGAATATTCATATTATTTATATTTTATATAATATAATTAAATTTATTTTAATCTAAGTAAACCCGATCGAACCCGGTTCAGATCCGATCGAACCACAATGATCCATGACCCAAAAGATTTATGGTTCGCTAGTCGGTCCGGTTTTAAAAACACTGGTTCACCCCCTAGGATGAACTTTTAGGTTCACCAACCAATATAATTTCATTATTTCAAATTCGATAACTTTTAGAAAAGGAAACAAAATATTGTCAAGTTATATTATGTTTTTAAAATAAAAAGATAAAAATAAAAAATAGTAGTAATTACAAAAAAAAATACTTTTTAACCAGCAAAACACTAAGCCCTAAATTCTAATCCTTAAACTCAAAATTCTAAACCCTAAACCCTTGGGTAAACCATAAACCCTTGGATAAATCATAAGCTCTAAATCAAAAACACTAAACGCTAAAACCCTAAACCCTAAATCATAAACCCTAAACCCTAAACCTTTGAGTGTTTTAGTATTTAGTGTTTTTATTTAGAGTTTAAAATTTATGCAAGGGTTTAGAGTTTAAGATTTAGGGTTTAAAGATTAGGATTTAGGGTTTAGTGTTTTGCTGGTTAAAAAATATTTTTTTTGTAATTACTACTATTTTTTTTTTTTATCTTTTTATTTTAAACCCAAGAATTAGTCCAAAAGAACAATCATGCTGAATTTTTGTTATGTTTTGGCAATTTTCTCTTTTTTTTTATTAGACCAAAATAAATGATAAGATTAGTAACATTTCACTAAAATTATCTCATCAAAAACAAATGTTATCGAGTAGACATATCCACTTCTCATAATCGATAAAAATTGAGTACACACAATCACTTAGCAGCAGCAACGTTCTTATCTCCACGTACCAACTCTTCCTTCTCTCGCCACCCCGCACGGAACCTCGTCCGTGCGAAACCGCTGCGCAAAGGTAGTGTCTTCTAACGGCGTTTCAATACCGTTAACAAACTCAAGAAGACCCGTGTACGCAATCATCGCTCCATTATCAATACAGTAACGATCATCCGTTGCAAAAAGCGTCCCGTCACGTTCAGAGCACATAGTCCTCATCATGTCCTGCAACCGCTCGTTACACCCGACACCACCAACTATCAAAACGTCTTTCTTGTCGCGATGAGCCATCGCTCGTGTCTCAACCAACATCGCAAAGAACGTCTCCGGCAACACCAACAAATCATAAACCAAAGTGTCTCTCATTTTATGATAAAAAATGATAAGAGAGACTTACTTGAAGGGAGTAGCACAAATCTGCAGGTGTGCCCTCGTTGTTCTTGAGCTTCTCCTCGGCAGTACTTTTGATATAACTCAATATCCCACTGAATGACACATCCATTCCTTTAACAGCATACGGGAGATCAATAAAGTTGTTTCCTTTCTTCGCAAGCTAGTAAAAGTATGATGAGAATATATACTATCATCGCAGAGAGTCGGCAAATTATTAATACATTATTAAGATAGATATTTAGATAAAGTCGGCATCATATTTATTTGTACTAGCATTTACATATATACTACTATAACTATAATACGACATAGACCAAAATAAATATCACTTACACATTATATATACTATCATTAAACTATAAGCTATGATAAGAGATAGATTATAATTAATCTAATCATAAATGACAAATAATCAAATTAACTAAAATCATGACAAATAATCAAATTAATTAAAATCATGGAGAACATGACAAATAAGCAAAATCAAAATAATTATATATATCTAGTTACAAATTTTATAGTTACATCATTTGAATTATAAATTATTGACTCAACTAAAAACTATCAATAAATTAATGACTCAAATTAAACCAAATTAAAATATGACAAATAAGCAAAATTACCTAAAATCATAGAAAACATGACAAATATGAAAAATCACTTCATAAATAATCATATAGATTTAGTCAATGAAAATTATATTGTTTAATACTAATGGAAACACTAAATAATATTTATTTTTTACAGAGAAACATCACTTAATCTAAAAGAAAAATATTCTTAAAGTTAAACAGAAAGAGTAGTATTTTGGGGTAGGTATTTTGGTTTAAATTCGGATTTGGTTTAGATTTGGTTTGGTTGTTTGGTTCTAAATTTTTTAACTGAAATTATTTTGGTGTGGTTTGTGTTCAATTTGAATTTGGCTTGGTTTGTGTTTGGTTCACTGCAAGAAAACGGCGACATACTGAGGGAAAAAATCGTCGGTATGTCGTCGGAATAACGTTATTCCGACGACATACCGACGAAACAAGTCCTCGGAAATAACTCCTCGGAAATTCATTTTTCCTCGGAAATCCCTCGGAATTTTCCGACGGAATTCCGAGGAAACAAATTTCCGAGGAAATTCTGAGGACCACCAGTTCGTCGGAAATCTCCTCGGAATATACCGTGGGAGAACTTCGTCGGGATATTTCGATGGACATTCCGATGGTCCAATCCTCGGAAGTTCTGACGAAATATTCCTCGGAATTTTCATCAGAAAATTCCGAGGAACGGGTCCCTCGGTATATTCCGAGGAACGGGGTCCCTCTGTATATTCCGAGGAAGATGTCCCTCGGTATATTCTGAGGGTTCATTTCCTCGGAATGTAAAAAATATTAACTTTTTTAAAAAAATAAAATTTTTGAAATTTAAATTCGAAAATATAAAATTAAAATTAAAATTGAAATCATATTAATTAATATTCAAAGTTTCACAAATAAAAATAAAACATTTCGAGTTTTTGGAAAAAAAAAAACTACGGGTCTGGCACGTCCGGGAACACCTCGTTCGGGTACATCCTCTGCATCATCTCCATCATTTGCTGGTTCAGCCTCCTCTGTGCCTCATAGCCCGCCTGTTGAGCCGCCATGTGGATCTACAACAAAGATATGTGATCATCCTTGTCCTTCAACTGAGCCGTAAGTACTTATGGATCAACAAATGGCGGTGGTGCAGAAGAAGGAGGAACCGACCGTGTGCGACGACCCAAACCGACCAAACGTCCCTTCTTCTTTGGAACCGACTGAAATAGAAAATAACCAAATTTACAAATTTAAATCAAGAAATAAATAAATTGAACTTAAAAAAAAAGAACTTACGGATTCAACGATTTCGTTGATTCGAAACCAGGATAAGTTGGTCGAAGCCGTCGAAGCGTCATCCTCGGTTTGAAGCTGAGACACTTCGTCTTGCACCTGTGTTTGGACAAGGCTGACCACTTCCCTCACAAGACCGTCATCAATCTGGCCGGTCTTCTTGTTGGTATACGTCCCCTTCATTAGGGCGAGATCATCAACCGGCTCGCCATCATTTTCTTCCGCCTTAAAAAAAAACATAAATTAAAGAAACATTAGAAATTTGAAAAAATTGACAAAAAATAAAATTTCAAAACTTAAATAATTGAAGAAAAAGCGGCTGAACTTACCATGCGATCTTCCAGAGAAGCAATAGATTGAGCACCCAAGTTATGCTTGAAGACGCCCTTCCCTTTACGGTCACTCCTGCGGTTGGTGGAGTTGGTGGAAGAAGTTTCTTTCGTCTCTTCCTTATCCCAATGCGCACACAACTCCGTCCAGACCATGTTGTTTATCGACTTTGGGACCTTTTAATAAATAAAAAAAAAATACTTTAATAAATTAAAAAATACTTTACTAAATTAGAAAATTGTTTAATAAATTAAATCGAACCTTATTGATTTGCCAGTTCTTCTTCCACTCGTGGATCTGCTTCCCGTAGTTGTCCATAACTTTATGTACGAAGTGGTGATAGATAAAGAGCGTCTCATCGGAATTCCAGGTGAATTCTTGCTAAAAAAAACACAATTAGTAAAAATTTATATTAAAGATTAAAAATATAAGTAAAAAATTAGAATACTTACCGCAAACTGACGAAACCACAGATGTTGCTTGTCGGTAGGGAAGTCAGTGAAAGTCGGATGTCCCTTGTCGAGGGCCGAGTACATCATACGGTTGATCTATGCGCTGATTCCGTTCCCGGATCGGTTGAACCTAATAAAAAGAACGAACGCTTAATAATGAATCAAATTTTAATGAAAAAAATATATGTTTAATTACCATGTTTGACCCCGTCCATGTGGATACGGAATGAGATAGGGAAGATGGTCATGACCGGGCTGTCGAACCAACTCCGCAACACTCATCACGCCCGGAGGACCCGGAGGAGCAGTAGCGGGTGCAGCAGCGAGAGCGAGAGGAGCAGGAGCGGGTGCAGCAGAGGGAGATGTATGGTAGGAGCTGTGGGGCGAAGGGGAATCCTGAAAATGGCTGGAATCCCGAGACTGGCTTCCCGTACCACCACGAACACGACGCTGTCGAGACCGGGTCTGATCATCATGCGACCTGTAAATTATAAAAAAAATATTTAATAAATATAGAAATATATAAATTAATTTTTTTTTTTTAAAAAAAAATCCCAAATAATAGTTTTTAATCACAAAAAAAGTTTTATAGACATTAAAAATGTTTAATAAATATATAAAAATAGTTCTAATAAACAAAAAATAGTCTTAATAAATAAAAGATAGTTTAAAAATTACAAAAAAATAGTTTTAATAATATTAAAAATGTTTAATAAATATAGAAATTTATATAATATAAATATAAATTTTTTTTTTTTTTTTTAAATCCCAAATAATAGTTTTTTATCACAAAAAGTTTTATAGACATTAAAAATGTTTAATAAATATATAAAAATAGTTCTAATAAACAAAAAATAGTTTTAATAAATAAAAAATAGTTTAATAATTACAAAAAAATAATTTTAATAATATTAAAAATGTTTAATAAATATAGAAATTTATATAATATAAATATTAAAAAAAATAATTTTTTTTTTAAATCCCAAATAATAGTTTTTAATCACAAAAAAAGTTATAAAGATATTAAAAATGTTTTGTAAAATCCAAAAAATCGAATTTATATACAAAAAATATTTTGTAAAATCCAATAAAACGAATTTATATACAAAAATCGTTTTGTAAAATACAAAAATCGAATTTATACACAAAAATCAAATTTATAAATGCAAAAAAAATCAAAAAATTATAAAAAAATTCTAAATCAATTCAACAAAACAAATTATTCAACCAAATCACAATTCTAAACCTATTATACAACCAAATCACAATCCTAACCAATCACCCTAACAAAAATCTATCAAATCTACACAAAAACCTAACAAATAGAACCTAAGAGAGTGGGATAGAGTCCTTACATGATTTGTGTAAGAGAAAGGGGAGATCGCCGGAGATATCGTCGGAGAGAAGGGGTAAATCGCCGGAGAAGAGGGAGAGGAGGCGCAGAGGAAGAAGAGAGAAATGGGGAAGAAGAAGCGGCTCGTGGTTATAAAACCTTGGGTCCGACGGATAGTATCCGTCGGAATTCCAATTTCAATTTTCGCGAAATATTTGCCCGGTTAAATGAAAATATTCCGAGAAAATTCAGACGGATACTTAAATATCCCTCGGAATTCCGTCGGAATATTCCGAGGGAATTCCGAGAAAATAATGTTTGGGGTATCTAAACATCAATTTTTTTGCCGTATTTAATTGTATACAATTGTAATGCATACCATTGAGGGTTCTTTGTATAGATGATCATAAACCATGAAATAACAAATTTCAAAACGAATTGAAAGAATTCCCTTTACCATTCATTAAAGTGTATAAGTGTTTCTCTTACGTTGTGGGGATTTCGTTCATACAATCGGAAAAGTGTTTATTATAGGGTAAGGAACAAATGTTTGACTTCATAATCAGTCTAAGACACTTAATAAGGGTTATATAAGTGTTATTAAAACCGCAAAACGTTGTTTTCGGTTTAAAAACCCTATTTCCTCGGAATATTCCTCGGAATATTCCGAGGAAATTCCGAGGAAACCCTTATCTTCTTCTGAATTCCGTCGGAATATTCCGAGGGAATTCTGAGGAACTAGTGTTTGGGGTTTAAAAACATCAATTTTTTTTTGCCGTATTTCATTTTTTATACAATTGTAATGCATACCATTGAGGATTCTTTGTATAGATAATCATAAACCATGAAATAACAAATTTCAAAACGAATTGAAAGTATTCCCTTTACCGTTCATTAAAGTGTATAAGTGTTTCTCTTACGTTGTGGGGATTTCGTTCATACAATCGGAAAAATGTTTATTATAGGGTAAGGAACAAATGTTTGACTTCATAATCAGTCTAAGACACTTAATAAGGGTTATATAAGTGTTATTAAAACCGCAAAACGTTGTTTTCGGTTTAAAAACCCTATTTCCTCGGAATTTCCTCGGAATATTCCGAGCAAATTCAGAGGAAACCCTTATCTTCCTCGGAATTCCGTCGTAATATTCCGAGGGAATTCCGATGAACTAGTGTTTGGGGTTTCAAAACATCAATTTTTTTTTGCCGTATTTCATTTCTTATACAATTGTAATGCATACCATTGAGGATTCTTTGTATAGATGATCATAAACCATGAAATAACAAATTTCAAAACGAATTGAAAGTATTCCCTTTACCGTTCATTAAAGTGTATAAGTATTTCTCTTACGTTGTGGGGATTTCGTTCATACAATCGGAAAAGTCTTTATTATAGGGTAAGAAACAAATGTTTGACTTCATAATCAGTCTAAGACACTTAATAAGGGTTATATAAGTGTTATTCAAACCGCAAAACGTTGTTTTCGGTTTAAAAACCCTATTTTCTCGGAATTTCCTCGGAAAGGAAATTCCGAGGAAACCCTTATCTTCCTCGGAATTCCGTCGAAATATTCCGAGGGAATTCCGAGGAACTACTGTTTGGGGTTTCAAAACATCAATTTTTTTTTTGCCGTATTTCATTTCTTATACAATTGTAATGCATACCATTGAGGATTCTTTGTATAGATGATCATAAACCATGAAATAACAAATTTCAAAACGAATTGAAAGTATTCCCTTTACCGTTCATTAAAGTGTATAAGTTTTTCTCTTACGTTGTGGGGATTCCCTCGGAATACTCCGACGGAATTGAAAGTATTCCCTTATCTTCCTCGGAATTCCGTCGGAATATTCCAAAAAAAAAAAAAAAGTCGATGCTAGTCTGTTTCCGAGTCATCATCACCAGATGAATCTGAATCTGGATCTTGGTGAAACTCTCCAATCACTGGTTCATCCTCTATGTGAACGACGGCTTCCTCTCCGAAGTCGGTTAAATCGACTACAAGGCCAACTCCAGCTAAATCTTCTGCTGCACTTAAGTTGCCGGATGTGCTTGGTTGTAGTGGGTCTTCCAGCTCTGAACTTCCCTGAACTCGGCCTCTCGGGTTGAGTCTTGTAACAGTAACCCATGGATCATCTCTGTTCCTTACCCGGGGGTACTTGATATAACAAACCTGTAACATTTAAAAAATTATTAGTAAAATTATAAATTAATACACATGATGATGAATCATTCTGAATAATTAACATTTAATTACCTGATCGGCCTGAGAAGCAAGAATGAAAGGATCATATATTGCAGCTTTCGCCTCGAATTTACTGATGTAACACCAAATGCATCTGTTCTCACACCTCGATCTAGAGTGTTGTCGTGCCAATCACAATAGAAAACAGTACAGCGCAATCCAACCATGCTCAAATACTTGATTTCCAAAATCTCATGTATGTGTCCGTAGTATACATCATCTCCTGATGCAGAACAAACGCCAGCATCATAAGTCGTACTCGAACGTCTCCTCTTCTGAGTTGTGAATGCATATCCTCGAGTACAAAATCTCGGATACGACTTCACAACAAATTTGGGTCCAACGACCATCTCGCGTATCAAATCGTCAAATGTTTCACCTCTGGCCAAACCAGCAGACACCTATATATCAATAAATGTGAATTAGTATAAATATGTGATAAATGATATTTTAATTTGTTTAAAGCACTCACATAAGTAAACATCCATCCAAAAAATTCTATCTGCTTCATTTCTTCTAGTTCGTCCTCTGTGGTGTACCTATATTCGAACCTCTTTTCTGCCATGAAAATCCTGTACATATGATGACAATAATGTAATTAATTAAGATTTAAATTTCAACTTGTTAAAATAAAAATTTGTAAGCTTATTTATTTACCTTTCATATTGAAGACCATATTCGCAGTTGGTGAGCAAATATGTTTGCAAATTACTGCGCTCCTGCTCAGTAAGTCGACGGTCCTTTGGTTTTCCGCTAAGTCGTCCAACGTCTGTGAAAATGTCTGGAACCGTAACATGATATGTTGCCCGTTCGCCTCTATCATCATGCCGAGCAGGTCTTCTGTTTTTGGTCTGAACTTCTGCTGGAAAGTAGTACTCGGCAAAGTTTGAAGTTTCTTCATTGATCATCTGTGCGACTATAGAACCTTCCACCCTACTTAAATTTTTCACCATCTTCTTCAAATGGAACATATACCGCTCATACAGATACATCCATCTATACTGCACAGGACCACCAAGTTCCAATTCTCTTGCCAGGTGAATAACAAGATGCTCCATAACATCAAAAAATGAGGGAGGAAATATCTTCTCAAGGTTGCACTGAATCACGGCTATGTTAGTCTTCAAATTTTCAATACCTTCAAGAGTCACTGATCTCGTGCATAAATCGCGGAAGAAACCACTTATCCCTGCAATTGCTTCATGAACATTTCGTGGTAATAGTTCCTTGAAGGCAAACGGAAAGAGGCGCTGCATCATTACATGGCAATCGTGGCTTTTCAAGCCAGTAAACTTTCCTTCCTTTCTGTCGATACAGTTACGCAAATTAGATGCGTAACCGTCTGGAAATTCCACATCGTTTGAAATCCAATCAAAGAACGCATATTTTCCCTCTGCATCAAGTCGGTATATGGGAAAAGGAGCCCTACCATTCTCATCAACATGAAGTTCTGAACAAGCACATATATCGACTAAATCCAGTCTTGACTTCAAATTATCCTTTGTTTTACCTTGAACATTAAGGATCGTGTTCATGAGATTGTCAAAAAAGTTCTTCTCAATATGCATGACATCTAAATTATGCCTTAGCAGATGATCCTCCTAGTATGGCAGATCCCAGAAAATACTTTTTTTTGTGCCAGTTATGTAGGTCTCCAACAGCATCTACCGGAAAACGCTCATGTCCACCGACGTCTGGCGTCCTTTCTGCACCAAAATCTCTTAGTTGTGTCTTCAAATCTTTCCCACAAATTTTCGGAGGTGGACTGTCAAACACCCTCTTGTTCTTTGTAAAAACAATCCTACTCATACGATATGGATGATCAGGTGGTAGGAATCTCCTGTGACAGTCAAACCAACACATTTTCCTTCTGTGTTTTAGTTGGAAAGCATCAGTGTTATCTTGACAATATGGACATGATAGCCTTCCATGCGTTGTCCATCCAGATAACATACCATATGCTGGAAAATCACTTATTGTCCACATTAGTACTGCCCGCATTTGAAAGATTTCTTTACACGAAACATCGTATGTTTCAGCACCTTGAGCCCATAGTTGTTGCAACTCATATATTAGTGGCTGAAGAAACACATAAAGTGATCTCTTAGGATGCTCTGGTCCGGGAACGAGAATCGAGAGAAACAAAAACTCTCGTCGCAAGCACAAGTTTGGGGGTAGGTTGTATGGTGTAAGAATGACTAGCCATAGAGAATACTGTCTTCCACTCTTTCCAAACGGGCTGAAACCATCAGTACATAATCCAAGGTAGACATTTCTTCTCTCATACGCAAACTCGGGATACTTTGATTGGAAATGCTTCCACGCTTTTGCATCTGAAGGACGTCTGATCTCACCATCTGTTGAGTGCTCCGCATGCCATCTCATTGGGTCAGACAGATACAACCTCTGCAACCTTTCCGTCAAAGGCAAATACCACATCCTTTTATATGGCACTGGAACTCTTCCACTCGTATATTTATAACGAGGTTTTCCACAAAATTTGCATGTAACCCGCTGTTCATCCGCCCTCCAATAAATCATGCAGTTGTCGCTGTATACATCTATTACCGGATACGATAAACCAAGATCAGCTACGAGTTTCTGAACCTCGTAGTATGGAGCTACATTATCTTCGGGTAGAATACCTTTTACAAAATCAGCAATCGCATCCACACAGTCTTCAGCCAAAATATAATCTTTTTTAATGCCCATCAATCTTGTATCAGATGATAAAGCTGAATGACCATCTCTGCAACCTTCGTACAATGGTTGCTTTCCAGCATCCAACATATCATAAAATCTCCTAGCTTGTGCATTGGGTAAATCTTCCCCTCTAAAATGATCATTTACCATCTCCTCAGTACCTACACCATAATCTACATCCGTTCTAATTGGTTCTTCTAATCTAACCGCTGGCTGAGGTTCGCTAGTACTACCATGTTCATAATCAGTTTCCCCATGATGATACCAAATTTTGTAACTTCCTGTAAACCCACTCAAATATAGATGAGTCCAAACATCCCACTCTTTAATAACCTTTCTGTTTTTACAATTAGAGCAAGGACATCTTAACATACCTGTTTTTGCTTCCGGTTGTCGGTGAACTAACCCCATGAATTCGGTTATACCTCGTTGGTATTCTTCCGTAACCAATCTCGTGTTCGGATCCAAATGAGGTCGATCGATCCAAGAACGAAAATAATTTGAAGAAGACATGTTTTTTATGAATCAAATTCGTGTCTAAATAGAGTAAGAGGGAAGATGAAGATATGGAGTGAATGAAGAGGAAGAGGAGTGCTTGTATTTATAGTTGAAATCCTGCCGACAGACCGAGGAAATTCCGACAGAATTCCGACGCCAACGGCTAGTTCGTCGGAATTTCCTTGGAATTTTTAAAATCCCCCAACGGCTCTCCAACGGCTATAATATATCCTCGGAATTCATCGGTTT
Source organism: Brassica napus (assembly GCF_020379485.1). Classification (NCBI taxonomy): domain Eukaryota; kingdom Viridiplantae; phylum Streptophyta; class Magnoliopsida; order Brassicales; family Brassicaceae; genus Brassica; species Brassica napus. The sequence goes on along the minus strand of NC_063444.1, from coordinate 10,685,631 downwards.
TTTCCAAGGAATACATTTTTCCTCGGTATTTCATAAGAATATTCCGACGGATTGATATTTTCTCGGAATTCCGTCGGTATATTCCGAGGAAATTCCGAGGAAACCAAATTTTGGGTTTCCTCGGAATATCCTCGGAAATTCCTCGGGAAATTCCGAAGATTTTATTTTCCGTCGGAATGTTCGTCAGAATACCGATGTTTTCTTGTAGTGGTTTATCTCGATTTTAATTCACGTTGGTTTGTGTTTGGTTTATCTCGATTTTAATTCACGTTGGTTTGTGTTTGGTTCAGTTCAGTCGAGTTGGTTGTTTAATTTTGTTCTGGTTCGGTTGAAAAATATAATTTATCATACACAAAAACCAATCATCAATTAATAAGTCATTAACTTCTTCATATTTAAATGCAAAATCATCAAAAATAGAAGATATAATCAATAATGTTAAAGTATTATTTTCAAACACCTATTTTAACGATTTTATATAGTTTTTAGATTTTGATTATATAGTGTAAGAAAATAATGATCTTTTATTTTATTGTTAGTTGTGTTTTTATATTTATTTACAAGTAAAACATATGTAAGATGGTTAACTATCTTAGATCTTAATATTATTAGTATATTTAGTTTACCTAGCTGAATAAATAATTTGATTTTTTATTCTGTTAAGTTTTTAACGAACCAAACCGAACTGTTTGAATTTGTGAAGACATTAACCTAGTAGCTGGGACATATAATTTTTGGTTGGTTTGAGTCGGTTGAATTCGGTTGGTTCGGTTCGGTTTAATTTTATTTTTTATCCCCCCCCCTAGTTAGTATGTAGCTAAATCCTTCTAAGTACTTAAGTAGCATTTAGATGCAATACAAAAAAGTTACATTTCCTACAACTATTTTGTAATAAAAAAATATACAAAACTGAAGATTGTCAACAAAAATATAAATAGAAATCATAGGATCAAATGCTAGTATAGACCACTAGGGGTAAAACAAAAATCTCAATTAAACCCATCAATTTTTTATTTATTTTACATTTAAATTTAAATAGAAATCTAAGTAAAATAACTAAAAAACCTAAAGACTTAAATATATTTACTAACCTATGCCATTATTATTCTACCCAAGATCCGACCTGGATTCAGACCCGAAACCCGACCCAATCTTCTTCTTCTTCCCCTTTTCTTCTCCATTAATAGTTCTTTCACCATAAAATAAAATCAAAAATTTTATTCAACCATCCACTAATTTTCTCTTTCTTATCTCAAATCGATCAATCCATAGTCATATTTAATCAGTTATATATTATCCAGAATCAAATTTCATCTTTAACATATGAGATTCAAGATAAAGAAGAACGCAGAGTATTACTAGTACAACTAGGATAACTCAAACTAGTACAACTAGTACAATTCAAACTAGTACAACTTGTATAACTAGAATTAGTACAATTAGTACAACTAAAATGAGTATAACTACTATAAATAGAATGAGTATCCCTTAAACATTATTTGAGAAGCGATTTTCTTATATGTCATTATCATATTCATTCTCACCAAAAAAAGATTACATAGTTTTGAGAAATTATGACATGGCATCACTTAACTATGAGATGTATAATTTCTTTTATTTATTGTTTTCAACATATGAAGATGCTAGAAAAGAGAATGATGTAGAACCAATAAGACATATTGGTCTAATCTCCCCCGTCTGCATGTGTCAAATGATGTAATCATATTCCATTTGACAAAAATGAACTTTATTGAAGGAATATGATCGAATACAATGATAAAATGAGGTCGATAGACAAGGGGAATAAAACTAATATCGATTGCACGGTTAAAAGAATGAGAGAGCTTGAGCTTGAGGTCCAAGTGTGTGGTGTAAGTCTCTAGGTTTTCATGTGTCATGTTCTCTGTCTTCCTGCTTCTTCTTATAGCTGCATTCTCGCAGATCGCCTCAACTGCTTCGAGATTGTAGGGATCTCGGATTGACTGCTTCCAGCTCGTCGTTGCCTAGCTAATGGGCCGGTTTGAAATCGAGTTTGCTTTCTCTCTATGATTAATTCTAGCCCAACAACTGATCGACCAAAATCAAGCCCAACAGATATTGATGCATTTACAAGTTGTACTTGTTATACTAATTGTACTATTTTCAGAAAAAAAAAATCATCTTCATCTTTTTTGCTCTCAAGGCCAAAAACCTAGATGCGTAGCCCGAAAATTCTTCAACTATTGCTCTAACATATTTTAGAATCATCAGTTTTGTAAGAAATATGATGTATGTTTTTCCAAAATAATGTGGCTAGCCAAATAAGAGAAACCTTAACTATTAGGTATATTATGTAAACTTATAGGACGGTGTAATAATTGCAAAAAAAAAATTGTAAAACCTTAATAAAATTAGGAATATATCACAAAACGACATCGTAACATTTGAAAGTTAGATTATACTTTTCCAAAATAATGTGGTTAATCAAGAAAACAAACAGTTAAAGTACAAGGTAGATTATGTAAACTTATGTGATGGTGTAATAATTGTCAAAAAAATTTACATAAAAATATTTAGGAATGGTAAAACTAGTACAAATACTTGACATTAGTGTTCAACCATAATGTTTAAAACATGATACACGTTTAAAACGTAATGCACAATACAAAATGAAATAATATAGTTGTACTAGTAATTGAGTTGTACCGGTTTGTCCATAGTTGTACTAGTTTCTAACTTGTACCGGTTTGTACATAGTTGTACTAGTTTTTGAGTTGTACTGGTTTGCACATGGTTGTATTTTGGCAATGAAATCGAAAAAATTAGTTGTACCACATAAAATTTAAACTTACTTCAATTGTACCACTTCATTATGTGTACATGTCTTTGCCCCGATAAAATGAAATCATCAATTTTGTTAAATTACATTCCATATGTTTTCCAAAAATTGTGTAGACAACAAGTTAAAAAACCTTAAAAGTATAAGGTAGATCATGTAAACTTATAGAGTTGTGTAATATTTTTTTAAAAAAATTCCAAAACTTCAAATAAGTTAAGAGAAACTTTCTGAGTATATACCAATTGGGATATTTAATTGTTTTTCTCATATGGAATACTAAATTGGTTTTGACAATTTTTGAGATATTAAAGTTCTACCAGTTGTACCAGTAATTCTCGTCTAATTTATAATAAAAATTATATCAATTATTTATATATCTAGATTTAGGTTTGTAGCAATATTTTCACATCATAGCTTTGTAAAAAGTATGTTTGATGTTTGTTTATCATAATAATATGGCTAATATAGTTAATAAATCTTAAGTATAAAATATATAATGTAAAATTAAATTAAGAGTGTTATATAATAATTTAACAAAAAATTGAAAATTCTTGAATAAAATATATGAAATTTTGTCATTATTTACCAATTAGAATATATTGCATGTTTATTTCATGTTTAGTTGTATGAACTATACTAGTTGTACCAGCCGAATATGGATGAGATAAAAAAACTGTGTGGCTGTAAGCGGTTGAAATTAAAGAAAGAAAATGAGAGAGAAAGAGAGATGTGTGAAATCGTGTGGTTAAGATTAAATATAAGATGAGATGATCCAATGGTTCATATTACCCATTTATTTAGGATAATATTGTAATTTGCAATCACTTGGTCCATGTAGAATAAGTTTGGATGTAGAAGATTTTTTTTTTTTTTTTTGCCATTTGGTCCATCTCAGAGTTTTGTCCGAAATCATACGTATAATAGATTGCATAATCTTATCTAATTACGCCATTTTTAGAAGAAAATCTTGGAGAGAAAATTGTGCGTGTAACGTTTAACCATCAGCCAATCATATTGCAACTTTTGTGAAAATTATCTCGAGCAGATTAATTCCTTCGTTGCCCTCTCGGTGAAAACTGCATAAAGGGTTGAATAAAGTCTCACACTCGCAACAACATCTCGAGAGGTTTCTTCTCTCTCTCTTCTGCTGATCGTTTTTGGTTCAGAGGTATGACTTTAGATCTTTCTCCGAGTTAGCACCGGGTTCTGCTGTTTGGTTTGGTTTGCCTTTAGGGTTTTCGTTAATACCGATCTTTATGAACTAGATTACGTTCTTGAGTTGCTCATGGGTAGGGCTCTTGAGTTACTTTAATAAAGTTTTGCTCTTATGGTGGATCCTGTTGTGTTTTAGTTGGATTGTTTTCTTAGAGTCTTGACGTTACTAAGATTCTGCTAATGTTGCTTGAGAGTTATGGGTTTATTTTGTTTCCTACTGGTGTTGTCTCTATAATTTCCAGTTTTCTTTGAAGATATGTGATCTTGTGTTCAAAGATGCAATTTCATTGTTTGCATTTGAGCTTTCTCATATGAGTTTAAGTGTAGTGACCAGGGAAGATGCAAGGAGGTGGTGGAGATCCTTTCAACTTTAATTGTCCTTCTGGTGGCTTTGGAGGCTCTTCTGGTGGCCCGAACAATGGTCCCCCGAGTCTGATGTCTAGTTCTGGAGGAGACTCTTTTGATGGTTTTGGTGCCCCTAACAATGAACCTCCGAGTCAGATGTCCAATGTTTTAGGAGGAGACTCTGCTGATAGTTTTGGTGGATCTAACAACGGTCCACCGAGTCAGATGTCTAATGTTTTAGGAGGAGTCTCTGTTGATGGTTTTGGTGGCTCTTTTGGTGGATCTAATGGTGATCCTCCGAGTCTGATGTCTAGTTTTTTCGGAGGAAGAGATCCGTTTGATGACCCTTTCTTCACCGAGCCTTTTGGTGGTAGCATGTTTCAGCCCAGCTTGTTTGGTCCTCCTACCATGGACCCTTTTGCTGGAGTGCTTCCTCCTCCATTAGGGTTTATCGAGAATCATCATCACCAGACACCACAACCGAGACTACCAGGTGGACCAGTTATTGAAGAGATCAATGTTTTAGATGCTGAGGAAGAAGGAGAAGCATATCAAGAGAAGAGCGTAATCCTAGGGAAACGTGGCAGGTCAAGCAGTGAGGTGGAAACTGAAGAGGCTATAGCTGAAGGTGATAACCCTTAATTTTTCCAAATTTTTTTCTTCTTCTGTAGTCTCCAAGGAAGGAGATTGTTTTGGTTTCTTTGTAACTTGACGTGAAAAAAAAAAAAAAAAAAACTTGACGTGTGCGTTTATGATTCTGTAGAGAGAAGGATCACACACATGCAAAACATGAATGCAAATGCTATGGTGGACAATGGACAATGGCAACAACAAACTCAAGGTTATAGTTCTTATTTTATTTTGAGAACTACTCAAGGTTATATAGTTTCCAAGGGATGAGGTTATTTTGTTTTCTTTGTAACTTGACTTGTGTGTTTATGTTTTTGTAGAGAGAAGGATCAGACACAGGGAAAACATGAATGAATATGCTATGGTGGACAATGAACAATGGCGGCCACAAACTCAAGGTTATTGTTTCTATGGGAGGAGATTGTTTTGTTTTTATGTAACTTGACTTCCATGTCTATGTTTCCGCAGAGAGAAGGATTGCACACATGCAAAACATGAATGCAAATGCTATGGAGAACAATGGACAATGGCAGCCACTAACTCAAGGTATAGTTTCCAAGTTAGGAGATTGTTTTGTTTCTTTGTAACTTGACTTGTGTGTTTATGTTTCCACAGAGAGAAGGTTCACGCACAGGCAAAACATGAATGCAAATGCTATGGTGACCTATGAACAATGGCAACCACAAACTCAAGGTTACAGTTTCCAAGTAATTAAAGAGATTGTTTTGTTTCTTTGTAACTTGACTTGTGTGTTTATGTTTCTGCAGTCAGACACATGCAAAACATGAATACAAATGCTATGGTGAACAGTGGACAATGGCAGCCACAGACTCAAGGTTATAGTTTCCAGAGCTCGACTGTTACTTACGGTGGTAATGACGGAAACTACTACACTTCGTCCACGACCAGAAGGACAGGAAGTGATGGGGTGAGTTGTAACAGTTTTAACATATTTGTCCGTGTGTATAGAGTTTTAGTTTATGCTTAACTACTAAATCTTGGTTTTATTGTGTAACAGTTAACTCTGGAAGAAAGCAAAGAAGCTAATACTGCAACTCGCGAAGCAGCGCACAGGATTTCAAGAGGCTTCCATAACAAGGTAGGTTACACTTTATACACACATACCTTATAAGCACCATAAAAATATTTTTTTCCTTTGTTGTTGGATCAGTTAAATTGTATAAGTGATGTTTTCATCCTTGCAGGGCCACACGGTTGAGCGTACGCGCAACTCGGATGGTCGGGTTGGTACAAACCAGATTTTGCACAATCTGAACGAAGGTAAGTAACACTTTCCTCGTTATGCTTCAGAAAGATTCTATTGTGTAGATGACAGAACCTCGAATTTATAAACGTTTCTTCCTCTTGCTGTAGATGAATTGGCTGGTTTTGAACAGTCTTGGAGTAGCAATGCTGGAATGCAAATGCAATTCCCCAGTCTGTCTGGTTCCTTTGGCAGTAAGTAGTCGAACTTACGTTGTAGTTTTCTCGTTTGTTTATTATGTTCCTTTCCGAAACAAGAAGAAACACACTCTTTTTGACATTTTTTTCAGGTGGCTTTGTTAACAGAGAGCAACCAATGTTGCCTCCTCCGACTGATCCAAGCTCTTCTCGTGCAAGAAGAGGGCCTTACTGTCACAGAAGAAGGAATGCAACGGATTTAAGCAGGCTGGGTTTCTAAAGGCTCCAAGTGAATGTAACCAAAAGACTATTATATACTTTACTTTGGTTGCATGGTTACTGTAACCTCTGTATGATGACATGATTTGAGTGGTTTATGATTTATGGTTTATGGTTTATGCATGTTTGGCTACATCAACTTGTTCTTAACTGCTTGTGCTCAAGTGATTTAGATCAAGCCTCAAGGGTTTTCTTCAATCATTGACCATTATAATTCCTAATTAGAGTTCCTAGGTAAACGTTCAAAACTCATTATGAAACTCTTTCTAAATGGCTTTGTGATCTTTATATTCAAATGTAGGAAACAAGTTTTCAACTTACTACATTTGTAAAATTCTTCCTACTGTTAGTACACTGTATATTCTATAGATTTCCATTGGGAGATGCCATAATTGTTGCTAGTCCTTCCAAGTTTGAGAAAATGTATTTTCCTCATATTCTAAATAGAAAAAAAAGCAAAGCAAAACTGATCACCAAGGAGAGTATAGGCACACAGCATTGTCTCTTGATTATTCTACGAAAGTAAACATAAACAAAAAGCTTACAAAAGCACCAAATTGTTGAAGATTAGTTGTATCCTTGCCCTAGAGCCCAACAATCTTGTGTAATAATCCTTTTTTTAAGGGTTGTGATAATAATCCTTACATTTAAAACGTAGAAATGATCCATTACTAAACTTATAAGATGAGATTAGACTTTGCAAAATTTTAGTTTAGATATAGCCAAGAAGAATTTAATCAAATATATATTGATTAATTATAACACAAGTGCGCACAATATTTCTCACTAACTATAATATATATAACACAAAAAATTAAGAAAAAGTAGTGAATACTGTAAATATATAACATATATACTATGAAATTACATGGAAACGTATTTTGAGATTCTAACAAACAGAACAAAACAATTTCTCTATTTTAGGAATGAAACTAAGGGCGAGAAAGAAGGCCAAGACAGACTTTAGAGCTATAAACTGGGTTAGCCCATGTCCATTAGCTCAGATGCATTTGTCCATTTATTGTTTGCGGTCAGAAAGTGACCATGTCTATTAAGAACCATGTCCATTAAGAACCATGTCCATTAAGGACCAGACCCACTAACACTCATGTTTACATGAGCTACCATGGAGTCCATAATAGACAATATAAGAAAAGTTTAAATTTTGCAGTTTTGGCGGAAAAGTCAATTTTGCGGTTGTGGCGGAGAAAATCGATTTTTCGGTTTTAGCAAAAAAACCAGATTTTCCGATTTTGGCGAGAAACCCCGATTTTGAGGTTTTAACGGGAAAGCTCGATTTTTGCGGTTTTAGCGGAAAAACTCGATTTTGCAGTTTTACCGGGAAAACTCAATTTTGCGGGTTTGGCGGGAAAACTCGATTTTGCGGTTTTGGCAGGAAAACTCGATTTTTGGTTTTAGCTGGAAAACTCGATTTTGCGGTTTTGGCGGAAAAACTCGATTTTGCGGTTTTGGCAGGAAAACTCGATTTTGTGGTTTTGGCGGAAAACTCGATTTCCGGTTTTGGCGGAAAAAATCAATTTTTGGTTTTGGCGGAAAAATCAATTTTTGGTTTTGGCGGGAAAACTCGATTTTACGATTTTGGCAAGAAACTTCGATTTTGCGGTTTTGGCGAAAATTTTGATTTTGCGGTTTTAGCTAGAATACTTGATTTTATGGTTTTGACAAAAAAACTTAATATTAAGATTTTAGCGGAAAAAAATCGATTTTGCGATTTTAGCGGGAAAACTCGGATTTTAGAAACATTAGTTTTTTGTGACCATTGGACCGCCCATGTCCATATAGTCCAAATCCATTAACGCTCATTACCCATTGGTCATGTGATTCTTGTTCATTTATAATCCGCATGAACAAATGGGTGTCACCAAATTAGACCCATTAATTTTTGAACATGGGCAACCAATGGTGAGCCCGTGCATTTGACAGCTATAACAGACTTGCGTACCTATGTCTTCAAGCACATTCCAGACGTCATGATTCGTGTAAAAGGAATTAATGTATCCCACAATAGAAATAATCCTCAACTGTATTCCACTCTTAAGACATTCTCTGTCTTCAAACATATATACTATGAAATTACATGGAAAAGTATTTTGAGATTCTAACAAAAAGAACAAAACACTTTTTCTATTTTTGGAAGGAAACTAAGAGTGAGAAAGAAGGCCAAGACACATTTGCGTACCTATGTCTTCAAACGCATTCCAGACGTCATGATTCGTGTAAAAGGAATTAATGTATCCCACAATAGAAATAATCCTCAACTGTATTCCACTCTTATATTTCTTCACGCGTGATTTTTTTTGTTGTTGTTTTAATATTCATCTAATAAATCAAATAACGATCATCATTCATTGGACACCAAATGATCATCTTGTAAGCTCAAGAATTGTGAGCTTGTTCGTTCTGAGCCAAGAGTGTGTTACACATTGTGATGAGTGTGTAACATAATACGTTAAGTTTGTTACGGCGTGATGACGTGTCACAAACTTATGGAAATAGAAGATATTGCTTTGGCGCGAAGCAAAGAAGATCTTCTGTTGGCGATATTTTAGGAAATAGAATATTGTCTTTCACGTGTACTTAACGAGGGAACCTAGAAGTGTTTTAGGTTGTGTATGTTAATATCATTTAAATTAAATTATATTGTGTATTTTAATATCATTTAAATTTAATTACATATCCTATCAATTTTTTTTTTAAAAAAATGTTTGGATTAATAAAATTGATTTATACGTTAAGAGAGTAAAAGCTAGAGCAAGAGGTTTTTTCTTGTCGGCTACAGAAATCGAGTGAAAGGTTTTCAGCTTGGGTTTCTGTAATTTAGAGATTAGAAATTGGTATGTCGCTAGTCGTGTGTGACTGAGCATAAATCGGATTAAACAGATCAAGGAGGATTGTTTAAAAGATTTCTAATATACAAGAAAGTGTTCTTGAAAGACTTGTGTACGGTTCATATTTGTGTGTCTCTGAACTTTCATTTGGTATCAGAGCGGGAAACCTCTGTGGTATCAAGTACTACTAACAGGTTATCCTGCAGATTTCATGGACACCATGAAGGAACTCTTATACGTTCATAAGCCTATCATGCTGGACAGTACCAACTTTGGTCACTGGAAAGTGAGGATGCAACACATCATCAGAGGAGTTGATGAAGATGCTTGGACGTCTGTAGAAGATGGTTGGAGTGCTCCTACCGTTGTCTTGGAAGATAAGTCTGTTGGTCCACAGCCTAAAGACCAGTGGACTGATGGTGAGAAGAAAGCGTCGAAGTTCAACTCTAAAGCTCTAACTGTCATATTTTCTTCAGTAGATGTTGAGCAGTTCAAGATCATACAAGGATGTGAATCTACCAAGCAAGCGTGGGATACGCTCATAAATCACTTTGAAGGAAATACCAGTGTGAGAAGGACACACCTTGATCACCTAGCCTCCAAGTTTGAGAACCTGAGAATGAGTGATGATGAGCCGATTGATGGATTCATATGCAAGATCAGTGAATTGGCAAGTGAAGCGTCTGTTCTTGGCAAGAAGTATGAAGAAAAGGATTTGGTGAAGAAGCTGCTAAGGTGCTTACCACCACGGTTTGAAGCTTATAAAGCTGTTCTCACACTTGATGTTGACATAGATGAGATGAAGTTTGATCAACTCTCAGGCCTTCTGAAGGTGCATGATCTTGAGAAAACCGACCGACAATCTACTAACCAGAAGAGCATTGCCTTCACAGCTGAGTCTAAGGATGATGGTCAAGTCACTAAGATTGAAGAGAATCTGAGTTTAATGGCTCGAAACTTCAACAAGTTTGTCAAGCGTATGGAGAAAGGTGGTGGTAGATCCAATGGACGCTACCAAAAGAATGATGTTGAAAGGGGCAGCTCTCAGCACTCAAAGCAGGATTCGAGCAAGAACACAAAGAAGTGTCATGAGTGTGAAGGTTACGGCCACTTCAGAAGCGAGTGTCCCCTTGCTAAGAGAAAAGAGCAAAAATGTATTGAGTGTAAAGGCATTGGGCATACACGCAGTGAGTGTCCTAGCATTCTCAAGAAAGAGAAGTCTCTTATGTGCTTCAGTGACACTGAATCTGAAAGCGACAGTGATGAAGGTGAGCTGCACCTAAACTTCATGGCTCTAATTGGTCAAGAAAGTGGAAAAGACTCTAATGCTTACAACGAGGATGATGATGATCTTGAGCAAGATCTTGAAACTGAGTACAAGATTCTATTTGACAAGTTCTATGATCTCAGTCATGAGAATCTCGAGCTTCTCAAGGATAAAGCAATGCTGAAAGCTCAGATTAACATACTGGAACTTGATCAGCCTTCCACCAAGGCAAAAGCTTACTCAATTGACCGAGAGCCGGATCAAGAAGTTCTTGCACTTAAGAGAGCGATGACAGAGCAGGAACAAGTTCGTAAGGAAGCTGAAGCACACGTACAAAGGTTGAGCGATCTCTTAGCCGTAGAGACTGATCGAAGTAGGCTACTCGAAATTCAACTAACTGAAAATCACAAGAAGGTTTGCATGCTCTCAGCTGGTACTGCAACTCTTGATCACATACTTACATTGGGACAGTGTCCGAGTCTCAACATTGGCTTGGGATATAAAGGATCTACCTCAAAGGCTACTGAAATGAAGTTTGTGAGGGAAGCTCCTAATGAAGAAAAGAAACCTGAAGAGAAAGGGGTCCCTGCTGAAAGAAACGAGAATGTCCTTCCTAAACCAAGAAGACGTGGAAACGGATGTCATTTCTGTGGGAAACGAGGACACAACGCTAGGTTTTGTTACTTTCGAAGACGTCAGTATGAGAGAGCATGGAGGTTGAACCTGTGTTTCACCGAACCAACTGCTTATGGTTGCGTGTGGATAGCCAAACGTGATCTATATCCGAACTACAAAGAGAACACTCACTCTGAACTAAACACCGTTTCTGTTAAGTCACACACTGAAGCAGAACATGATCTTGTTTGCAACTTTGTGCGAGTACAAGTAGACACAGAGATCGTTAGTAATGTTGCTTATACCTCTGCTGAAGAAGCATCACAATCTCAACTTCCCTGGTATTTTGATAGTGGGTGCTCAAAGCATATGACTGGAAGTGAAGACTATCTTGAGAAACTCGAACTCATCAGAGGTGAAAAAGTTACTTTTGGAGATGGAGGACAAGGCAAAATTCGTGCAATTGGAATAACCTCCAGACCTGATGTGCCTAAACTCTCAAACGTTTACTTTGTTGAGGGTCTCAAGGCCAATCTGATCAATGTGAGTCAACTATGTGATGAAGGATTAGAGGTTATCTTTAACAGCAAGGAATGTCGCGCCGTTGATGCAAGAAACAATGTGGTGCTGAGAGGTATTCGTTCAGGGAACAACTGCTATCTTTGGAGACCTTCAAACGTGTGTTTTACGGCTACTGAATCCAAACTTGATCTCTGGAACAAAAAACTGGGTCACATGAACACCAATGGGCTTAGCAGACTCGTGAATGCTAAAGTAGTAAGAGGTGTCCCTGATTTGGAGAAACAGACAGAGACAGTATGTGGAGCATACTGCCAAGGAAAGCAAGTCAAGGTACAGCACAAACAAATTTCAGAGATCAGTTCTACACGGATATTGGAACTGGTTAACATGGATCTCATGGGTCCTATAACACCTGAAAGCGTTGCTGGTAACCGATATATTTTTGTATTGGTTGATGATATTTCCAGGTACACTTGGGCGGACTTCTTACGCAACAAGTCTGATGCTCTTGAGAGTTTCAGAATCCTGGCTCTTCAATTCAAACAGGATAAGGGAGGAATCATTCAGATTAAGAGCAATCATGGGGGTATGTTTTCCAAAAATTGTGTGGACAACAAGTTAACAAACCTTAAAAGTATAAGGTAAATCATGTAAACTTATAGAGTTGTGTAATATTTTTAAAAAAAAATTCCAAAACTTCAAATAAGTTAAAAGAAACTTTCTGAGTACATACCAATTGGGATTTAATTGTTTTTTTCATATGAAATACTAAATTGGTTTTGACAATTTTTAAGATGTTAAAGTTGTGCCAGTTGTACCAGTAATTCTCGTCTAATATATAATAAAAATTATATCAATTATTTATATTGCTAGATTTAGGTTTGTAGCAATATTTTCACATCATGGCTTTGTAAAAAGTATGTTTGATGTTTGTTTATCATAATAATATGGCTAATATAGTTAATAAATCTTAAAGTAAAAAATATATAATGTAAAACTAAATTAAGAGTGTAATATAATAATTTAACAAAAAATTGAAAATTCTTGAATAAAATATATGAAATTTTGTCATTATTTACCAATTAGAATATATTGCATGTTTATTTCATGTTTGGTTGTACGAATTATACTAGTTGTACCAGCCGAATATGGATGAGATAAAAAAATTGTGTGGCTATAAGTGGTTGAAATCAAAGAAAGAAAATGAGAGAGAAAGAAAGAAGTGTGAAATCGTGTGGTTAAGATTAAATATAGATGAGATGATCAAATGGTTCATATTTTCCCTTTATTTAGGGTAATATTGTAATTTGCAATCCCTTAGTCCATGTAGAATAATTTTGGATGTAGAAGAATTTTTTTTGGCCATTTGGTCCATCTCAGAGTTTTGTCCGAAATCATACGTATAATTGATTGCATAATCTTATCTAATTACGCCATTTTTAGAAGAAAATCTTGGAGAGAAAATTGTATGTGTAACGTGTAACCATCAGCCAATCATATTGCAACTTTTGTGAAAATTATCTCGAGCAGATTCCTTCGTTGCCCTCTCGGTGAAAACTGCATAAAGGGTTGAATAAAGTCTCACACTCGCAACAACATCTCGAGAGGTTTCTTCTCTCTCTTCTGCTGATCGTTTTTGGTTCAGAGGTATGACTTTAGATCTTTCTCCGAGTTAGCACCGGGTTCTGCTGTTTGGTTTGGTTTGCCTTTAGGGTTTTCGTTAATACCGATCTTTATGAACTAGATTACGTTCATGAGTTGCTCATGGGTAGGGCTCTTGAGTTGCTTTAATAAAGTTTTGCTCTTATGGTTGATCCTGTTGTGTTTTAGTTGGATTGTTTTCTTAGAGTCTTGACGTTGCTAAGATTCTGCTAATGTTGCTTGAGAGTTATGGGTTTATTTTGTTTCCTACTGGTGTTGTCTCTATAATTTCCAGTTTTCTTTGAAGATATGTGATCTTGTGTTCAAAGATGCAATTTCATTGTTTGCATTTGAGCTTTCTCATATGAGTTTAAGTGTAGTGACCAGGGAAGATGCAAGGAGGTGGTGGAGATCCTTTCAACTTTAATTGTCCTTCTGGTGGCTTTGGAGGCTCTTCTGGTGGCCCGAACAATGGTCCCCCGAGTCTGATGTCTAGTTCTGGAGGAGACTCTTTTGATGGTTTTGGTGCCCCTAACAATGAACCTCCGAGTCAGATGTCCAATGTTTTAGGAGGAGACTCTGCTGATAGTTTTGGTGGATCTAACAACGGTCCACCGAGTCAGATGTCTAATGTTTTAGGAGTCTCTGTTGATGGTTTTGGTGGCCCTTTTGGTGGATCTAATGGTGATCCTCCGAGTCTGATGTCTAGTTTTTTCGGAGGAAGAGATCCGTTTGATGACCCTTTCTTCACCGAGCCTTTTGGTGGTAGCATGTTTCAGCCCAGCTTGTTTGGTCCTCCTACCGTGGACCCTTTTGCTGGAGTGCGTCCTCCTCCATTAGGGTTTATCGAGAATCATCATCACCAGACACCACAACCGAGACTACCAGGTGGACCAGTTATTGAAGAGATCAATGTTTTAGATGCTGAGGAAGAAGGAGAAGCATATCAAGAGAAGAGCGTAATCCTAGGGAAACGTGGCAGGTCAAGCAGTGAGGTGGAAACTGAAGAGGCTATAGCTGAAGGTGATAACCCTTAATTTTTCCAAATTTTTTTCTTCTTCTGTAGTCTCCAAGGAAGGAGATTGTTTTGGTTTCTTTGTAACTTGACGTGAAAAAAAAAAAAAAAAAAAAAAAAAAAAAAAAAACTTGACGTGTGCGTTTATGATTCTGTAGAGAGAAGGATCACACACATGCAAAACATGAATGCAAATGCTATGGTGGACAATGGACAATGGCAACAACAAACTCAAGGTTATAGTTCTTATTTTATTTTGAGAACTACTCAAGGTTATATAGTTTCCAAGGGATGAGGTTATTTTGTTTTCTTTGTAACTTGACTTGTGTGTTTATGTTTTTGTAGAGAGAAGGACCAGACACAGGGAAAACATGAATGAATATGCTATGGTGGACAATGAACAATGGCGGCCACAAACTCAAGGTTATTGTTTCTATGGGAGGAGATTGTTTTGTTTTTATGTAACTTGACTTCCATGTCTATGTTTTCGCAGAGAGAAGGATTGCACACATGCAAAACATGAATGCAAATGCTATGGAGAACAATGGACAATGGCAGCCACTAACTCAAGGTTATAGTTTCCAAGTTAGGAGATTGTTTTGTTTCTTTGTAACTTGACTTGTGTGTTTATGTTTCCACAGAGAGAAGGTTCACGCACAGGCAAAACATGAATGCAAATGCTATGGTGACCTATGAACAATGGCAACCACAAACTCAAGGTTACAGTTTCCAAGTAATTAAAGAGATTGTTTTGTTTCTATGTAACTTGACTTGTCTGTTTATGTTTCTGCAGTCAGACACATGCAAAACATGAATACAAATGCTATGGTGAACAGTGGACAATGGCAGCCACAGACTCAAGGTTATAGTTTCCAGAGCTCGACTGTTACTTACGGTGGTAATGACGGAAACTACTACACTTCGTCCACGACCAGAAGGACAGGAAGTGATGGGGTGAGTTGTAACAGTTTTAACATATTTGTCCGTGTGTATAGAGTTTTAGTTTATGCTTAACTACTAAATCTTGGTTTTATTGTGTAACAGTTAACTCTGGAAGAAAGCAAAGAAGCTAATACTGCAACTCGCGAAGCAGCGCACAGGATTTCAAGAGGCTTCCATAACAAGGTAGGTTACACTTTATACACACATACCTTATAAGCACCATAAAAATATTTTTTTCCTTTGTTGTTGGATCAGTTAAATTGTATAAGTGATGTTTTCATCCTTGCAGGGCCACACGGTTGAGCGTACGCGCAACTCGGATGGTCGGGTTGGTACAAACCAGATTTTGCACAATCTGAACGAAGGTAAGTAACACTTTCCTCGTTATGCTTCAGAAAGATTCTATTGTGTAGATGACAGAACCTCGAATTTATAAACGTTTCTTCCTCTTGCTGTAGATGAATTGGCTGGTTTTGAACAGTCTTGGAGTAGCAATGCTGGAATGCAAATGCAATTCCCCAGTCTGTCTGGTTCCTTTGGCAGTAAGTAGTCGAACTTACGTTGTAGTTATCTCGTTTGTTTATTATGTTCCTTTCCGAAACAAGAAGAAACACACTCTTTTTGACATTTTTTTTCAGGTGGCTTTGTTAACAGAGAGCAACCAATGTTGCCTCCTCCGACTGATCCAAGCTCTTCTCGTGCAAGAAGAGGGCCTTACTGTCACAGAAGAAGGAATGCAACGGATTTAAGCAGGCTGGGTTTCTAAAGGCTCCAAGTGAATGCAACCAAAAGACTATTATATACTTTACTTTGGTTGCATGGTTACTGTAACCTCTGTATGATGACATAATTTGAGGAGTTTATGATTTATGGTTTATGGTTTATGCATGTTTGGCTACATCAACTTGTTCTTAACTGCTTGTGCTCAAGTGATTTAGATCAAGCCTCAAGGGTTTTCTTCAATCATTGACCATTATAATTCCTAATTAGAGTTCCTAGGTAAACGTTCAAAACTCATTATAAACAGATTCTACCTCATGTAGTCGTCAGAGTAATGTCTAGATTTCACCTTCCGGGTGTTGTAGAATACATAATAAAATTAGAAGCAGTATTCTACAGAAAAATTGTTATCTTTACAATTAGTAGAATTCACATTCTTTCTATTTAGAATTTTAAGTAAAAGTAGATTGTTCTTTCTAAAAAATAGACGAAGTTGTTTTATCTAGAATTCACTTTCTACTAACACATTTTCCGTAGAAGATGAATTTTACTTTTAGTATAACGTAATTTTAAAATTTAATTTATCAAATTTTTCAACCAAAAAAAATATGAGTTTATGTATATGCGTATTTTATCAATTGTTTCCATTTTTACAATTTTTTTTATTCATAAAACTATTTATTTCATTAAATTTTAGAATTGAAAATTTTTAAAAGAGAAAAATTAGTTTAAAAGAGATAAAAAGTGAAGAAATTTTTTTTTATACCAAAAGAACGAGTCATTCTTAGGTTCACCCCAATGTTTTTAAACCCGGACCGAACCGACGGTCGGACCGGGTTGAACCATGAACCGAAAATAATCCGGGTTGGATTAATGTTAAAACCAACTATAATTGAACCAGATAAAAAACCCAATAGAACCGTCAAAAATCCGGGAACCGGCGACCCAATAAACCGGCCAAACTCCGGTTCGTATATAAGCCAAAATTTTGTTAATGAAACAATTAATTTTTCTTCTTTTCAAAGTAAAAATAAGATTTATTAAAGATTGATAAAGTATCATCTCTCGTCTTTTTCTTTTTCCGTCTCTACAACTCATAAATTATAAGATTCACAAAGTTTAATATTCACGTCAAGATATTTTTTTTTGTCTACTTCTCACTTTTATTTCATAATCACTTGTTTTGAATATTTAAATAATTGAAACATTTACGTTTGTGACATTTGTATTTCAATATATAACTTTTACCTAATGTGTATATAATTTTTTTTAACAAGGTGATGAAGATTTAGAGTGATAAGATTTGCTAATAAAGTTTATATGTGCTTTTCATATTGATTTTAGATTTTAATTGTTATTTTTAAGTTTTCCTACACATTATGACTATTTAAACATTTTATTTGATATGATCTATTTTTTAAGAATATGCATATTATTTATATTTTATATAATATACTTTAAATTTATTTTAATCTCAAAAAATTTCTGGTTCGCTAGCCGGTCCGGTTTTAAAAACACTGGTTCACCCCATAGGGTGAACTTTTAGGTTCACCAACCAATAGAATTTCATTATTTCAAATTTGATATCTTTTAAAAAAAAATAAAATATTGTCAAATTATATTATGTTTTTAAAATAAAAAAATAAAAATAAAAATAAAAAATAATAGTAATTACAAAAAAAAAATATTTTTTAACCAGCAAAACACTAAACCCTAAATTCTAATCCCTAAATCCTAAATTCTAAACCATAGACCCTTGGGTAAACCCTTGGATAAATCATAAGCTCTAAATCAAAAGCACTAAACGCTAAACCCTAAACCCTAAATCATAAATCCTAAACTCTGAACCCTAAACCTTTGAGTGTTTTAGTGTTTAGTATTTTTATTTAGTGTTTAAGATTTATCCAAGGTTTAAGGATTAGGAATTAGGGTTTAGTGTTTTGCTGGCTAAAAAATATTTTTTTTGTAATTACTACTATTTTTTTTAGCCTTTTTATTCTAAAAACATAATATAACTTCACAATATTTTGTTTCCTATTATAAAAGATACCGAATATGAAATAACACAATCCTATTGGTTGGTGAACCTAGAGATTCAAGTGAATCCAAGAATAAGTCCAAAAAAACAATCATGCCGAATTTTTGTTATGTTTTGGCAATTTATTTTTTTTTTTTATTAGACCAAAATAAATGATAAGATTCGTAACATTTCACCAAAAGTTATAGAAAAATTCTTGGGTTCACCCCCTATGGTGAACCTATAGGTTCACCAACCATAGTGTTTGAGTATTTGACATTTGATATCTTTTAAAAAAGAAAACAAAATTGAATTTCCAAATTATATTATATTTTTAAAATAAAAAATAAAAATACATAAAAATAGTTACAAAAAATAAATAAATTAATATTGTTAGACCGTCAGCAAAATACTAAACTCTATACCCTAAATTCTAAACCCCAAACCCTAAACCTTAAACCTTGGATAAACTTTAAACCATTTGAAAATCTTAAACCCTAAATCATATATCAAAACTAAATTTTAATAACACTAAACCCTAATCCTAATCACTAAACCCTAAACCCTTGGGTAAACTCTGAATCCTTGAATAAATCTTAAATTTTAGGATTTAATATATTTGATTTAGAGTATATGATTTATCCAAGGGTTTGGGGTTTACCCAAAGATTTAGGGTTTAGTGATTAGGATTTAGGGTTTAGTGTTATTAAAATTTAGTTTTTAATATATGATTTAGGGTTTAAGATTTTCTAACGGTTTAGGGTTTATCCAAAGTTTAAGGTTTAGAATTTAGGGTTTAGGATTTAGGATTTAGGGTATAGGGTTTAATATTTTGCTGATGACTTAACAATATTAATTTATTTATTTTTTGTAACTATTTTTATGTATTTTTAGTTTTTTTTTAAATATAATCTAATTTGAAAATTCAATTTTGTTTCTTTTTAAAAAAGATATCAAATACTCAAATACTATTGGTTAATGGGTGAACCCACGAATTTCTCAAAGTTATCTCATCAAAAACAAATGTTATCGAGTAGACATATCCACTTCTCATAATCGATAAAAATTGAGTACACACAATCACTTAGCAGCAGCAACGTTCTTATCTCCATATACCAACTCTTCCTTCTCTCGCCACACCGCATGAACCTCGTCCGTGCGAAACCGCTGCGTAAAGGTAGTGTCTTCTAACGGCGTTTCAATACCGTTAACAAACTCAAGAAGACCCGTGTACGCAATCATCGCTCCGTTATCAATGCAGTAACGATCATCCGAAGCAAAAAGCCTACCGTCACGTTCAGAACACATAGTCCTCATCATGTCCTGCAAACGCTCGTTACACCCGACACCACCAACTATCAAAACGTCTTTCTTGTCGCGATGAGCCATCGCTCGTGTCTCAACCAACATCGCAAAGAACGTCTCCGGTAACACCAACAAATCATAAACCAAAGTGTCTCTCATTTTATGATAAAAAATGATAAGAGAGACTTACTTGAAAGGAGTAGCACAAATCTGCAGGTGTACACTCGTTGTTCTTGAGCTTCTCCTCTGCAGTAGTTTTGATATAACTCAATCTCCCACTGAATGACACATCCATTCCTTTAACAGCATACGGGAGATCAATAAAGTTGTTTCCTTTCTTCGCAAGCTAGTAAAGGTATGATGAGAATATATACTATCACGCAGACAGTCGGCAAATTATTAATACACTATTAAGATAGATATTTAGATAAAGTCGGCATCATATTTCTGTGTACTTGCATTTACATATATACTACTATAACTATAATACGACATAGACCAAGATAAATATCATTTACACATTATATATACTATCATTAAACTATAAGCTATGATAAGAGATAGATTATAATTAATCTAATCATAAATGGTAAATAAGCAAATTAAATAAAATCATGACAAATAATCAAATTAATTAAATCATGGAGAACATGATAAATAAGCAAAATCAAAATAAATATATATATCTAGTTACAAATTTTATAGTTACATCATTTGAATAATAAATTATTGACTCAAATAAAAACTATCAATAAATTAATGATTCAATCTAAACCTAATTAAAATATGATAAATAAGCAAAATTACCTAAAATCATAGAAAGCATGACAAATATGAAAAATCACTTCATAAATAATCATATAGATTTAGTCAATGAAATATATATTGTTTAATACTAACGGAAACACTAAATAATATTTATTTTTTACAGAGAAACATCACTTAATCTAAAACAAAAATATTCTAAAAGTTAAACAGAAAGAGTAGTATTTTGGGGTAGGTATTTTTGTTTAAATTTGGATTTGGTTTGGTTGTTTGGTATTTTTTAACTGAAATTATTTTGGTGTGGTTTGTGTTCAATTTGAATTCGGCTTGGTTTGTGTTTGGTTTATCTCGATTTTAATTCGCGTTGGTTTGTGTTTGGTTCAGTTCAGTCGAGTTGGTTGTTTTATTTTGTTCTGGTTCGGTTGAAAAATATAATTTATCAAACACAAAAACCAATCATCAATTAATAAGTCATTAACTTCTTCATATTTAAATGCAAAATGATCAAAAATAGAAGATATAATCAATAATGTTAAAGTATTATTTTCAAACATCTATTTTAACGATTTTATATAGTTTTTAGATTTTGATGATATAATAGTGTAAGAAAATAAGGATTTTTTATTTTATTGTTAGTTGTGTTTTTATATTTATTTACAAGTAAAATATATGTCAGATGGTTAACTATCTTAGATCTTAATATTATTAGTATATTTAGTTTACCTAGCTGAATAAATAATTTGATTTTTTATTCTGTTAAGTTTTTAACGAACCAAGCCGAACTGTTTGAATTTGTGAAGACATTAACCTAGTAGCTGGTACATATAATTTTTGGTTGGTTTGAGTCGGTTTGAATTCGGTTGGTTCGGTTCGGTTTAATTTTTTATCCACCCCTAGTTAGTATGTAGCTAAATCTTTCTAAAAACTTAAGTAGCATTTAGATGCAGTATGAAAAAGTTACATTTCCTCCAGCTGTTTTGTAATAAAAAAATATCCAAAACTTAAAATTGTCAACAAAAATATATATAGAAATCATAGGATCAAATGCTAGTATAGACCACTTGGGGTAAAACAAAAATCTCAATTAAACCCATCCATTTTTTTATTTATTTTACATTTATATTTAAATAGAAATCAAAGTAAAATAACTAAAAAACCTAAAGACTTAAATATATTTACTAACCAATGCCATTATTATTCTACCCAAGATCCGACCCGGATTCAGACCCGAAACCCGACCCAATCTTCTTCTTCTTCCCCTTTTCTTCTCCATTAATAGTTCTTTCACCATAAAATAAAATCAAAAATTTTATTCAACCATCCACTAATTTTCTCTTTCTTATCTCAAATTGATCAATCCATAGTCATATTTAATCAGTTATATATTATCCAGAATCAAATTTCATCTTTAACATATGAGATTCAAGATAAAGAAGAACGCAGAGTATTACTGGTACAACTAGTATAACTCAAACTAGTACAACTAGTATAACTACTTAAACTAATACAACTTGTATAACTAGAATTAGTACAATTAGTACAACTAAAATGAGTATAACTACTACAAATAGAATGAGTATCCCTTAAACATTATTTGAGGAGCGATTTTCTTATATGTCATTATCATATTCATTCTCACCAAAAAAAGATGACATAGTTTTGAGAAATTATGACATGGCATCACTTAACTATGAGATGTATAATTTCTTTTATTTATTGTTTTCAACATATGAAGATGCTAGAAAAGAGAAAGATGTAGAACCAATAAGACATATTGGTCTAATCTCCCCCGTCTGCATGTGTCAAACGATGTAATCATATTCCATTTGACAAAACTGAACTTTATTGAAGGAATATGATCGAATACAATGATAATGAGGTCGATAGACAATGGGAATGAAACTAATATTGATTGCAAGGTTAAAAGAATGAGAGACCTTGAGCTTGAGGTCCAAGTGTGTGGTGTAAGTCTCTAGGTTTTCATGTGTCATGTTCTCTGTCTTCCTCCTTTTTCTTATAGATGCATTCTCGCAGATCGCCTCAACTGCTTCGAGATCGTCGGGATCTCGGATTGACTGCTTCCAGCTCGTCGTTGCCTAGCTAATGGGCCGGTTTGAAATCGAGTTTGCTTTCTCTCTATGATTAATTCCAGCCCAACAACTGATCGACCAAAATCAAGCCCAACAGATATTGATGCATTTACAAGTTGTACTTGTTATACTAATTGTACTATTTTCAGAAAAAAAAAATCATCTTCATCTTTTTTGCTCTCAAGGCCAAAAAGCTAGATGCGTAGCCAGAAAATTCTTCAACTATTGCTCTAACATATTTTAGAATCATCAGTTTTGTAAAAAATATGATGTATGTTTTTCCAAAATAATGTGGCTAGCCAAATAAGATAAACCTTAACTATAAGGTATATTATGTAAACTTATAGGATGGTGTAATAATAGCAAAATAAAATTGTAAAATAAAATTATGAATATATCACAAAACGACATCGTAACATTGACATTAACTTAAACTAACAATTTTTTGAAAGTTAGATTATACTTTTCCAAAATAATGTGGTTAATCAAGTAAAGAAACAGTTAAAGTATAAGCTAGATTATGTAAACTTATGTGATGGTTTAATAATTGTCAAAAAAATTTACATAAAAATATTTAGGAATGGTAAAACTAATACAACTACTTGATATTAGTGTTCAACCATAATGTTTAAAACATGATACATGTTTAAAACATAATACACAATACAAAATGAAATAATATAGTTGTACTAGTAATTGAGTTGTACTGGTTTGTCCATAGTTGTACTAGTTTTTGAGTTGTACCGGTTTGTACTAGTTTTGAGTTGTACTGGTTTTTCCATAGTTGTACTAGTTTTTGAGTTGTACCGGTTTGCACATGGTTGTATTTTGGCAGTGAAATCTAAAAAATTAGTTGTACCACATAAAATTTAAACTTACTTCAGTTGTACCACTTCATTATGTGTACATGTCTTTGCTCCGATAAAATTAAATCAACAATTTTGTTAAAATACATTTCATGTATGTTTTCCAAAAATTGTGTGGACAACAAGTTAACAAACCTTAAAAGTATAAAGTAAATCATGTAAACTTATAGAGTTGTGTAATATTTTTTTTTAAAATTCCAAAACTTCAAATAAGTTAAGAGAAACTTTCTGAGTACATACTAATTGGGATATTTAATTGTTTTTCTCATATGGAATACTAAATTGGTTTGACAATTTTTGAGATGTTAAAGTTGTACCAGTTGTACCAGTAATTCTCGTCTAATATATAATAAAAATTATATCAATTATTTATATTTCTTGATTTAGGTTTGTAGCAATATTTTCACATCATAGCTTTGTAAAAAGTATGTTTGATGTTTGTTTATCATAATAATATGGCTAATCCCCTATATATTATTTGTGAAACGTTACAACTTCTTTTTGTATCCACATGTCATCACTAGGATGATTCTTAGAATTATTAGAGAAATAGGTTGGTACATCTAATTATATAATAAGTTTTTTATTAAACTAACCATAAATTCATTATTAATGTCATTTATTATTTCATTAAATAAAGATTACGGAATTGCCTAATGTGGGTAAAGTATATATGACAATTAATGATTTTGAATAATAAAGATCTGATAAAAACAAATGTATCTTCTATCAAATTCGTTTAATTTAAAACTATCAAAATAATTTTAAAAAAAAACACAATAACCATATTATAAAAATTTAGATTTTTCTGTATATTTTAAATTTTGAATTTTTAAAAATGACTATAAATTATTAAAACTGTTAAAAGTCTCACATTCAAAACTGTTAAAATGACTATATATTTTAAATATGTAACTTGACTTCCATGTCTATGTTTCCGCAGAGAGAAGGATTGCACACATGCAAAACATGAATGCAAATGCTATGGAGAACAATGGACAATGGCAGCCACTAACTCAAGGTTATAGTTTCCAAGTTAGGAGATTGTTTTGTTTCTTTGTAACTTGACTTGTGTGTTTATGTTTCTGCAGTCAGACACATGCAAAACATGAATACAAATGCTATGGTGAACAGTGGACAATGGCAGCCACAGACTCAAGGTTATAGTTTCCAGAGCTCGACTGTTACTTACGGTGGTAATGACGGAAACTACTACACTTCGTCCACGACCAGAAGGACAGGAAGTGATGGGGTGAGTTGTAACAGTTTTAACATATTTGTCCGTGTGTATAGAGTTTTAGTTTATGCTTAACTACTAAATCTTGGTTTTATTGTGTAACAGTTAACTCTGGAAGAAAGCAAAGAAGCTAATACTGCAACTCGCGAAGCAGCGCACAGGATTTCAAGAGGCTTCCATAACAAGGTAGGTTACACTTTATACACACATACCTTATAAGCACCATAAAAATATTTTTTTCCTTTGTTGTTGGATCAGTTAAATTGTATAAGTGATGTTTTCATCCTTGCAGGGCCACACGGTTGAGCGTACGCGCAACTCGGATGGTCGGGTTGGTACAAACCAGATTTTGCACAATCTGAACGAAGGTAAGTAACACTTTCCTCGTTATGCTTCAGAAAGATTCTATTGTGTAGATGACAGAACCTCGAATTTATAAACGTTTCTTCCTCTTGCTGTAGATGAATTGGCTGGTTTTGAACAGTCTTGGAGTAGCAATGCTGGAATGCAAATGCAATTCCCCAGTCTGTCTGGTTCCTTTGGCAGTAAGTAGTCGAACTTACGTTGTAGTTTTCTCGTTTGTTTATTATGTTCCTTTCCGAAACAAGAAGAAACACACTCTTTTTGACATTTTTTTCAGGTGGCTTTGTTAACAGAGAGCAACCAATGTTGCCTCCTCCGACTGATCCAAGCTCTTCTCGTGCAAGAAGAGGGCCTTACTGTCACAGAAGAAGGAATGCAACGGATTTAAGCAGGCTGGGTTTCTAAAGGCTCCAAGTGAATGTAACCAAAAGACTATTATATACTTTACTTTGGTTGCATGGTTACTGTAACCTCTGTATGATGACATGATTTGAGTGGTTTATGATTTATGGTTTATGGTTTATGCATGTTTGGCTACATCAACTTGTTCTTAACTGCTTGTGCTCAAGTGATTTAGATCAAGCCTCAAGGGTTTTCTTCAATCATTGACCATTATAATTCCTAATTAGAGTTCCTAGGTAAACGTTCAAAACTCATTATGAAACTCTTTCTAAATGGCTTTGTGATCTTTATATTCAAATGTAGGAAACAAGTTTTCAACTTACTACATTTGTAAAATTCTTCCTACTGTTAGTACACTGTATATTCTATAGATTTCCATTGGGAGATGCCATAATTGTTGCTAGTCCTTCCAAGTTTGAGAAAATGTATTTTCCTCATATTCTAAATAGAAAAAAAAGCAAAGCAAAACTGATCACCAAGGAGAGTATAGGCACACAGCATTGTCTCTTGATTATTCTACGAAAGTAAACATAAACAAAAAGCTTACAAAAGCACCAAATTGTTGAAGATTAGTTGTATCCTTGCCCTAGAGCCCAACAATCTTGTGTAATAATCCTTTTTTTAAGGGTTGTGATAATAATCCTTACATTTAAAACGTAGAAATGATCCATTACTAAACTTATAAGATGAGATTAGACTTTGCAAAATTTTAGTTTAGATATAGCCAAGAAGAATTTAATCAAATATATATTGATTAATTATAACACAAGTGCGCACAATATTTCTCACTAACTATAATATATATAACACACAAAATTAAGAAAAAGTAGTGAATGCTGTAAATATATAACATATATACTATGAAATTACATGGAAACGTATTTTGAGATTCTAACAAACAGAACAAAACAATTTCTCTATTTTAGGAATGAAACTAAGGGCGAGAAAGAAGGCCAAGACAGACTTTAGAGCTGTAAACTGGGTTAGCCCATGTCCATTAGCTCAGATGCATTTGTCCATTTATTGTTTGCGGTCAGAAAGTGACCATGTCTATTAAGAACCATGTCCATTAAGAACCATGTCCATTAAGGACCAGACCCACTAACACTCGTGTTTACATGAGCTACCATGGAGTCCATAATAGACAATATAAGAAAAGTTTAAATTTTGCAGTTTTGGCGGAAAAGTCAATTTTGCGGTTGTGGCGGAGAAAATCGATTTTTCGGTTTTAGCAAAAAAACCAGATTTTCCGATTTTGGCGAGAAACCCCGATTTTGAGGTTTTAACGGGAAAGCTCGATTTTTGCGGTTTTAGCGGAAAAACTCGATTTTGCAGTTTTACCGGGAAAACTCAATTTTGCGGGTTTGGCGGGAAAACTCGATTTTGCGGTTTTGGCAGGAAAACTCGATTTTTGGTTTTAGCTGGAAAACTCGATTTTGCGGTTTTGGCGGAAAAACTCGATTTTGCGGTTTTGGCAGGAAAACTCGATTTTGTGGTTTTGGCGGAAAACTCGATTTCCGGTTTTGGCGGAAAAAATCAATTTTTGGTTTTGGCGGAAAAATCAATTTTTGGTTTTGGCGGGAAAACTCGATTTTACGATTTTGGCAAGAAACTTCGATTTTGCGGTTTTGGCGAAAATTTTGATTTTGCGGTTTTAGCTAGAATACTTGATTTTATGGTTTTGACAAAAAAACTTAATATTAAGATTTTAGCGGAAAAAAATCGATTTTGCGATTTTAGCGGGAAAACTCGGATTTTAGAAACATTAGTTTTTTGTGACCATTGGACCGCCCATGTCCATATAGTCCAAATCCATTAACGCTCATTACCCATTGGTCATGTGATTCTTGTTCATTTATAATCCGCATGGACAAATGGGTGTCATCAAATTAGACCCATTAATTTTTGAACATGGGCAACCAATGGTGAGCCCGTGCATTTGACAGCTATAACAGACTTGCGTACCTATGTCTTCAAGCACATTCCAGACGTCATGATTCGTGTAAAAGGAATTAATGTATCCCACAATAGAAATAATCCTCAACTGTATTCCACTCTTAAGACATTCTCTGTCTTCAAACATATATACTATGAAATTACATGGAAAAGTATTTTGAGATTCTAACAAAAAGAACAAAACACTTTTTCTATTTTTGGAAGGAAACTAAGAGTGAGAAAGAAGGCCAAGACACATTTGCGTACCTATGTCTTCAAACGCATTCCAGACGTCATGATTCGTGTAAAAGGAATTAATGTATCCCACAATAGAAATAATCCTCAACTGTATTCCACTCTAATATTTCTTCACGCGTGATTTTTTTTGTTGTTGTTTTAATATTCATCTAATAAATCAAATAACGATCATCATTCATTGGACACCAAATGATCATCTTGTAAGCTCAAGAATTGTGAGCTTGTTCGTTCTGAGCCAAGAGTGTTACACATTGTGATGAGTGTGTAACATAATACGTTAAGTTTGTTACGGCGTGATGACGTGTCACAAACTTATGGAAATAGAAGATATTGCTTTGGCGCGAAGCAAAGAAGATCTACTGTTGGCGATATTTTAGGAAGTAGAATATTGTCTTTCACGTGTACTTAACGAGGGAACCTAGAAGTGTTTTAGGTTGTGTATGTTAATATCATTTAAATTAAATTATATTGTGTATTTTAATATCATTTAAATTTAATTACATATCCTATCAATTTTTTTAAAAAAAATGTTTGGATTAATAAAATTGATTTATACGTTAAGAGAGTAAAAGCTAGATCAAGAGGTTTTTTCTTGTCGGCTACAGAAATCGAGTGAAAGGTTTTCAGCTTGGGTTTCTGTAATTTAGAGATTAGAAATTGGTATGTCGCTAGTCGTGTGTGACTGAGCATAAACCGGATTAAACAGATCTAGGAGGATTGTTTAAAAGATTTCTAATATACAAGAAAGTGTTCTTGAAAGACTTGTGTACGGTTCATATTTGTGTGTCTCTGAACTTTCATTTGGTATCAGAGCGGGAAACCTCTGTGGTATCAAGTACTACTAACAGGTTATCCTGCAGATTTCATGGACACCATGAAGGAACTCTTATACATTCATAAGCCTATCATGCTGGACAGTACCAACTTTGGTCACTGGAAAGTGAGGATGCAACACATCATCAGAGGAGTTGATGAAGATGCTTGGACGTCTATAGAAGATGGTTGGAGTGCTCCTACCGTTGTCTTGGAAGATAAGTGTGTTGGTCCACAGCCTAAAGACCAGTGGACTGATGGTGAGAAGAAAGCGTCTAAGTTCAACTCTAAAGCTCTAACTGTCATATTTTCGTCAGTAGATGTTGAGCAGTTCAAGATCATACAAGGATGTGAATCTGCCAAGCAAGCGTGGGATACGCTCATAAATCACTTTGAAGGAAATACCAGTGTGAGAAGGACACACCTTGATCACCTAGCCTCCAAGTTTGAGAACCTGAGAATGAGTGATGATGAGCCGATTGATGGATTCATATGCAAGATCAGTGAATTGGCAAGTGAAGCGTCTGTTCTTGGCAAGAAGTATGAAGAAAAGGATTTGGTGAAGAAGCTGCTAAGGTGCTTACCACCACGGTTTGAAGCTTATAAAGCTGTTCTCACACTTGATGTTGACATAGATGAGATGAAGTTTGATCAACTCTCAGGCATTCTGAAGGTGCATGATCTTGAGAAAACCGACCGACAATCTACTAACCAGAAGAGCATTGCCTTCACAGCTGAGTCTAAGGATGATGGTCAAGTCACTAAGATTGAAGAGAATCTGAGTTTAATGGCTCGAAACTTCAACAAGTTTGTCAAGCGTATGGAGAAAGGTGGTGGTAGATCCAATGGACGCTACCAAAAGAATGATGTTGAAAGGGGCAGCTCTCAGCACTCAAAGCAGGATTCGAGCAAGAACACAAAGAAGTGTCATGAGTGTGAAGGTTACGGCCACTTCAGAAGCGAGTGTCCCCTTGCTAAGAGAAAAGAGCAAAAATGTATTGAGTGTAAAGGCATTGGGCATACACGCAGTGAGTGTCCTAGCATTCTCAAGAAAGAGAAGTCTCTTATGTGCTTCAGTGACACTGAATCTGAAAGCGACAGTGATGAAGGTGAGCTGCACCTAAACTTCATGGCTCTAATTGGTCAAGAAAGTGGAAAAGACTCTAATGCTTACAACGAGGATGATGATGATCTTGAGCAAGATCTTGAAACTGAGTACAAGATTCTATTTGACAAGTTCTATGATCTCAGTCATGAGAATCTCGAGCTTCTCAAGGATAAAGCAATGCTGAAAGCTCAGATTAACATACTGGAACTTGATCAGCCTTCCACCAAGGCAAAAGCTTACTCAATTGACCGAGAGCCGGATCAAGAAGTTCTTGCACTTAAGAGAGCGATGACAGAGCAGGAACAAGTTCGTAAGGAAGCTGAAGCACACGTACAAAGGTTGAGCGATCTCTTAGCCGTAGAGACTGATTGAAGTAGGCTACTCGAAATTCAACTAACTGAAAATCACAAGAAGGTTCGCATGCTCTCAACTGGTACTGCAACTCTTGATCACATACTTACATTGGGACAGTGTCCGAGTCTCAACATTGGCTTGGGATATAAAGGATCTACCTCAAAGGCTACTGAAATGAAGTTTGTGAGGGAAGCTCCTAATGAAGAAAAGAAACCTGAAGAGAGAGGGGTCCCTGCTGAAAGAAACGAGAATGTCCTTCCTAAACCAAGAAGACGTGGAAACGGATGTCATTTCTGTGGGAAACGAGGACACAACGCTAGGTTTTGTTACTTTCGAAGACGTCAGTATGAGAGAGCATGGAGGTTGAACCTGTGTTTCACCGAACCAACTGCTTACGGTTGCGTGTGGATAGCCAAACGTGATCTATATCCGAACTACAAAGAGAACACTCACTCTGAACTAAACACCGTTTCTGTTAAGTCACACACTGAAGCAGAACATGATCTTGTTTGCAACTTTGTGCGAGTACAAGTAGACACAGAGATCGTTAGTAATGTTGCTTATACCTCTGCTGAAGAAGCATCACAATCTCAACTTCCCTGGTATTTTGATAGTGGGTGCTCAAAGCATATGACTGGAAGTGAAGACTATCTTGAGAAACTCGAACTCATCAGAGGTGAAAAAGTTACTTTTGGAGATGGAGGACAAGGCAAAATTCGTGCAATTGGAATAACCTCCAGACCTGATGTGCCTAAACTCTCAAACGTTTACTTTGTTGAGGGTCTCAAGGCGAATCTGATCAGTGTGAGTCAACTATGTGATGAAGGATTAGAGGTTATCTTTAACAGCAAGGAATGTCGCGCCGTTGATGCAAGAAACAATGTGGTGCTGAGAGGTATTCGTTCAGGGAACAACTGCTATCTTTGGAGACCTTCAAACGTGTGTTTTACGGCTACTGAATCCAAACTTGATCTCTGGCACAAAAAACTGGGTCACATGAACACCAATGGGCTTAGCAGACTCGTGAATGCTAAAGTAGTAAGAGATGTCCCTGATTTGGAGAAACAGACAGAGACAGTATGTGGAGCATGCTGCCAAGGAAAGCAAGTCAAGGTACAGCGCAAACAAATTTCAGAGATCAGATCTACACGGATATTGGAACTGGTTAACATGGATCTCATGGGTCCTATAACACCTGAAAGCGTTGCTGGTAACCGATATATTTTTGTATTGGTTGATGATTTTTCCAGGTACACTTGGGCGGACTTCTTACGCAACAAGTCTGATGCTCTTGAGAGTTTCAGAATCCTGGCTCTTCAACTCAAACAGAATAAGGGAGGAATCATTCAGATTAAGAGCGATCATGGGGGTGAGTTTCAGAATGAGCAGTTCGATAAGTTCTGTCACAGTCAAGGTATCCGTCATCAGTATGCCGCTCCGAGAACTCCTCAACAAAATGGGGTTGTGGAAAGAAAAAATAGAACATTGCAAGAAATGGCTAGAGCAATGTTGTGTGGAAACAGTGTTCCATCTGGCTTTTGGGCGGAAGCAATCAACACTGCGTGCTATGTGATAAATCGGGTCTATGTCAAGCCAAAGACTAAGACTATTCCTTATGAGATTTTCAAGGATATAACACCGAATCTGAGCCACATGCATGTGTTTGGATGCTTGTGCTACATTCTGAATGATAAAGAACATCTGGGAAAGTTTGAAGCAAGAAGTGACATAGGGATGTTCCTAGGATACTCAGTGAACAGTTCAGCCTACCGTGTGTTTAATCAGCGTACCAAGTTTGTTGGTGACAATATTAACGTCATCTTTGATGATAGCATTGGATTCTATGAGGCTCGAGTAACACAGACAATAGACGGTGTAACGCCAAGTTCTTCAAGACAAGCTGAAAATGAAGTGAAGGATGAGTCTGAAGAAGACAACGAACCTGAGATGACCAAGGTCGATCTTGATCAAGGAAAAGTACACAAAAACCACTCCTCGTCAGATGAGATTGGCGGACTGTATGATGAAAGAGTTACAAGAAAGAAATAAATCAACTTCAAAGCGATGGTCAAGTTGGCGTGTTTCATGGTGAAAATGAATGAAGTGGAATGCTTTGTGTCACTTATTGAGCCCAAGAACATTCAGGAAGCATTAGATGATGAATTCTGGACTGAATCGATGCACCTGGAACTTGAGCAGTTTGAACGACTCCAAGTTTGGGTATTGGTACCAAGACCAAAGAACGTAAACATCATTGGAACCAAGTGGATTCACAAGAACAAGACTGATGAGGAAGGGAACGTCATTCAAAACAAGTCGCGATTAGTTGGACAGGGACACTCTCAGATTGAAGGAGTAGATTTTGATGAAACCTTCACTCCAGTTGCGAGATTTGAATCAATACGACTACTGTTTGGTATGGCTTGCAACCTGAGAATCAAACTCTATCAGATGGATGTCAAGACTGCCTTTCTAAACGGTGTATTACAAGAAGTCTACGTAACACAACCAAAAGGGTCTGAGGATCCACATTTTCCGGATCACGACTACAAACTCAAGAAAGCTCTTTATGGATTAGCTCCACGAGCTTGGTATGATCGTCTGACGGAGTTCTTGGTACAAGCTGGTTTTCAAAGAGGTGGTGTGGACAAGACTATGTTCATCGGAGAAGATGGAGATGATATGCTGATCATTCAAGTTTACGTGGATGATATCATTTTCAGAGGAACGTCTAAGCAAATGGTTGATGACTTCGTGAAGACTATGATAAAGGAATTTGAAATGAGTATGGTTGGCGAACTGAGATATTTCCTCGGACTTCAGATCAAACAACTAACCGATGGAATCACAGTGTCACAGAGTACCTATGCCAAAAATCTCATCAAACGGTTTGGAATGCAGACAAGTAAGACTGCAAAAACGCCTATGAGCACAACAATCAAACTTTCCAGAGATATCGAT
The DNA here is from genome assembly GCF_020379485.1 of Brassica napus. Classification (NCBI taxonomy): domain Eukaryota; kingdom Viridiplantae; phylum Streptophyta; class Magnoliopsida; order Brassicales; family Brassicaceae; genus Brassica; species Brassica napus. The sequence goes on along the minus strand of NC_063444.1, from coordinate 10,652,898 downwards.
GGGAAACCAGTTGATGAGAAACTCTACCGAGCCATGATTGGAAGTCTTCTTTACCTCACGGCAAGTCGTCCTGATCTATGCCTCAGTGTGGAGATTTGTTCTCGCTATCAAGCTAAACCGAAGGAATCTCACATGAATGCGGTAAAACGTATTATCAAATACGTGAAAGGCACCCATGACTCTGGTCTTCATTATACATTTGAGACTAATGTGAATCTTGCAGGTTTTTGTGATGCTGATTGGGCAGGTTGCTTAGATGACAGACATAGCACATCGGGTGGTTGTTTTTTCTTAGGAAACAACATGGTCTCGTGGGATAGCAAGAAACAAAACTGTGTCTCTCTTTCCACAGTAGAAGCTGAGTACATTGCACTAGGAAGCTGTTGCACTCAACTCTTTTGGATGCGACAAATGCTTGTTGACTATGGTATCACCTCTGCTCCCATGCTTGTTCATTGTGATAACATGAGTGCTATAAATCTCTCTAAAAATCCAGTTCAGCATTCACGTACTAAACACGTGGATATAAGACATCACTTTGTGAGAGAGTTGGTGGAAATGAGGATTGTGATTTTAGAACATGTCCCAACAGAGAAACAACTTGCGAATCTCTTTACCAAAACACTGGATTACAACACCTTTCTGGGTCTTAGAAAGGCATTGGGAATCATGGAACTCTGATTAAGTCCTGAAGAAGGGGGAAGAGTCACTGTAAAAATGTTGGACTCTATGCTTCGATGTTACCCCCTCACTAACACCTTGAGTCAACAAGTTCTACTGTGTAAGTTCTGTCACCTGACTCTTGTTATCTCGCTTTTCTGATTCACTGGTGAAGGGCACTCATCTTGAACTGAGATGTTATCCCATTTCACGTTTGAGCCATTGATCACTGCCTGGATTGAATGAGAAAACACATAAGGGGATGAGTGTTACATAAGAGGAAATGTGGGTCACGCAAAAGTGTCAAAGGTAAGGTTCATGTGTAACTTCATGAAAGAGGTATGTGACTCAAAAAAAAAAAATATATATATATATATATATATAAGGGAAGGCCCGGAATGATAGATACTCGTTTTGGAGCTGGGTGTTACCCCACTTTGTCTCTGATTTCGATCACTGTCTTTACTGGGCAGGTATGTTACCAATCTCTTGGGATACATGTTTCGGAGCAGGGTGTTACCCCACTTTGTCTTTGGATTCCATCTCTTTCCTAGAATTAGAATTGTGTATTAATTGCCTGTTGATAAAACGTGAATGTCTGTGAGTTGGAGAGACAGACACACAAGAAGCCTAACGTGTGTTTCCAGACCATACAGCGAGTACGAAAACAGAGTTGGGTTGACTGAATGAACACAGTAGAATCTCGTTTGTGACAGCTACTCGGCTGAGAAATAGCTACAGACTTGGGTTGACTCATTGATTTCAATAAAAACTGTTTTGGTAGCTAGATGTGTGGTGAAATCGTTCTTCAGTGACTATACCCCCGAGATGCAGGCATCATACCCATCGATGTCTATGTGTATAAGGCTGGCTATCATCACAATTCTCATGACTTCCGTACTCTCAGACGAATGTAAGTGAAGTCTATACTCCTGGTTACTTGCATGAGTTACACATAAGTTCTATTGCATCACACACAGTGTATTATTTGCGATTATTTTATTTGAGCCGAGTTACTTGATATGGGGCTAATGTTTTAAATTGAGTGAAATTAGGTCATCGGTTGTGTCACTCTCAAAAACAGTTTCCGATACATCTCACTCCCAAATCGAAACATGCAACCCACCCGAAGAAGCTCCCGATTGTCTGAGAGAGGAACATCTACTCCGGCTCCCTCCGCCGCTGGTCCTTCCGGACCTTCCCGCAAACAAATCCAGAAACAACGGCGAGAGATCACTCCGCCGCCGTCTTCTCCGCCTGCTGCGTATACGTCTTCTTCATCTACCGACGACGAGGTTGAAGCCTTTCAACCCAAAGAGCCGCGTTATCAAGCAAGCCATGCTATCTTCCAAGCACGAAATCAAGAGAACCCCGAGATGCTTCGTTTCAACATCACTCCGTTCTCGAGTCGCTTCGTCACGAGCAATTCGGCTGAGAGGTATGAAAAATTGGCTCCACGTGAGTTTGTGATTCAACAGAGGTTAGATGTGAATGATGAGAACTTGTTTGATGTGAAACGGGTGGTAGTTAGGTCGGGTTTGATCTACACTCTGATTGATAGTGATCTGTTTCACCCTAATGTGGTGAAAGAGTTTATTGCCAATTTGGGTGTTGCTGAGGATAGAGGAAATGGTGTTGCTGTGTTTCTTCGTGAGTCTATGGTTGATTTCTCGCCTAGCCTGATTAATGCTCTGTATCTGGTTCCGGGATTTGAAGAAGATCATGACTACTTGCCCGCAGACATTGATCGAGTGTGCTCGTTTCTGACGGATAATCGTGTGCAGCGTTGGGAAGCCATGAGCTCCAAGTATCTGGCCCCGACGAATTAAGTCATTTACAAGCTAGTGTGCTCAAATTGGATTCCCACCACCAGCTACACGTCAATGAACCAGGAACGACTCAAGTTTCTCTACATGATTCATCATCACAGAAGCTTTGACTTTGGTCAGATGGTCTACGATCAAATCATCAGCTTTGCAGCTAACATCAACACTGACAGGTCTCGGAGGATCATTTTCCCTACATTGATTCAGCAAGTTATTGACTATCAACGTACAGTGCTGTCATTTGAAGATGATGAGGAGTATACCGGGTATCCGAAGCTGGTTGTCAAAGACAAAAAGGCAGGCAGAGGGCAAGGGGCTGACTCAAAAGCATTCGGATTCGCTTGAGGAGTAAGGGTGTAGTACTTGTTGAACCTTTTTCTTGAATTCTATGAGTTTCTGACCTTATGTTTTTATCTTAATGTGCATCTACTCAGGGGGAGAATATCCACAGTATCCTCGTCAAACCTCACAGGATGAGGAGGAAGATGAAGTGGAACTGGATAGTGAAGAGAGTGAGAGTTTCTAATGAGTGAATCTATTGTTTCTTACTCTATGCACTATGTACTGAACCTAGATATTGTAGTCTGCATCGTACTATTGTTTTTGCTTCCGTTTGCTTGTATGATTTGAAACTCTTAATTTCTTAAGTGTGTGGTGTTTCCGCTTTCTCGTATCTTGTGGTATGATGGTAGACTAATCCTTATGCTTGATATGGAAGATTGTCTTGTGTGTTGAGCTTTGTTGCAACAGGTTGAGTAGGTTGTCACATTCAGATAAAAAGGGGGAGAATGTAAGCTCAAGAATTGTGAGCTTGTTCGTTCTGAGCCAAGAGTGTGTTACACATGGTGATGAGTGTGTAACATAGTACGTTAATTTTGTTACGGCGTGATGATGTGTCACAAACTTATGGAAGTAGAAGATATTGCTTTGGCGCGAAGCAAAGAAGATCTTCTGTTGGCGATATTTTAGCAAGTAGAATATTGTCTTTCACGTGTACTTAACGAGGGAACCTAGAAGTGTTTTAGGTTGAGCGTTAAGAGAGTAAAAGCTAGAGCAAGAGGTTTGTTCTTGTCGGCTATAGAAATCAAGTGAAAAGTTTTCAACTTGGGTTTCTATAATTTAGAGATTAGAAATTGGTCTGTCGCTAGTCGTGTGTGACTGAACATAAACCGGATTAAACAGATCTAGGAGGATTGTTTAAAAGATTTCTAATATACAAGAAAGTGTTCTTGAAAGACTTGTGTACGGTTCATATTTGTGTGTCTCTGAACTTTCACATCTCTTATTTTAATTTGTGGGTTTACTTTCTTTAGAAGCTAATGTGGTATGTGGAGAAGACTGATCACAGGATCATTGGGTATCATGGAACTTCTTCAACGTTCTGAAAGGAATTGATGTTTATATCTTTTTTGGGGGCAACATTTGATATTTATGTGCATCTCTTAATTAAGCTTATTAAATCTGCCTTTATAATTTTGCAATGGTAAAATAATAAGCAACGTTATATTTCTATGCACTCACACCTTAACCATAACTTTGTGGTTCTTAAATTATGTTTCTTTTTTAGATCAATTATAGTTTATTGTTTCTCTACTTAGTATTTATGGACAATCTACTTTGCAGCGGTTGAAAGACGAGCAACATTAAAAGAAATTCCCACAAAAATAGCATAATTTAAACTTTTTTTTTCATTTTTGAATGTAATTGACTTATCACATATGGACTTTTTGGTAAATAATTAACTACTTATGTATTAAATATGATTTTAGTGGAATAATTTACTTATTATTATAAATAGTATAGTTTACAATATAAGTGCTTAATTAATGAAAGTGTGCTGGATTATCAAAACAGGTTCTGTCCGCTGAGTTTGCCTTCGTGGCCTCACCTAACATTGGCTAGAATTTAATAGAAGTTGTGATACAAGAAAAAAGTGCTTAATTAATATCGATGGCACAAACATCTGTTGAAGAAATTTTGATAACCAGGTTAAATATAAAAGCAGAGTAAATATAGCATACCTCTTTATTCAAACATAAAACATAGTCAAAACATAGTCAAGGATGATACTGGAAGCACCAGAGGTAAAACAACAATCACGACGAGAACACAGATAGTTGAAGGAGAGAGTCTAAGCATATATAGCTTTTTTTCATAATTATTCTACCAAGGCAAATATTAAAAGCTTAATTAGCGTCATCAATTGGCTTAACATAAACACCAATTTGTTGGGGAGAATATTCTGTAGACTTGCCACGGAAGCCAACAATTTTGTGACCTTTCTCCTCCAACTTGAACGGTACTACGTCCACATAACCGTCACGTGTATTGTTTTCCATCACTGAATATGTTCTAATATTTGTGTTGAAATCAAGCCTCTTCATGTTATAGTATATAGATTTAAACTCGTCACGTACGGTTAGAGTAGTCATCAACTTTTGACCGAAGAATCCTTCAACGGATGTGATGTATTCATTATTATCACAGAGCTTGAACTACACACAAGTACAAACACAAAACAAAATTTATGCATGCATCATATATATATAACGCTATCAATTTTGAAACTAAAACGGATACAAGATCCCCTGAGGGTCTCCAAGTACAGTCTCCGCTCCATTGGCATATTCAAACGTGACCGATACCACACAGTCGTGGCAGTATGTTACCCTCATCATACGAACATTGTCATGGACCCCATCATCCCACTCTTCCCCCTGGTCATTAGTACCTTGTGCTTGTAGTTTCTTGACCGGAGGAGCTAGCACCACAGCGAAATTTGCCCCAAGAGCATTGATACTATCAACGACTATCAACGAAGGACCTTCCTCGGAAACCGACAAGCTTATGAAACCCTCTTGGCTTGAGGGAGAACTCGTTGTTAGCAACCGCTTTTCCAAATTCATCTGAACTTCTATCCATTGATGTGTTGAAGATTAAAGACGAGATGTAACCATCATTATCTGTAGTTCCCTCAAAGGATATAATATATTCACCATCTTCATACCGCAGCTCAAACTGCACAATATATGAATTCAAGAAGAGAGAGCGAGGAGAGAACAATGCATTCAAGAAACTAATATGTGTATACCTGTTTACGTTCATTTGAATGTCTGCCGTGACAATGAGTTATACATTCGTTTCCTTTGGCATACACAAACTCAACGGAGCTCACACCGCCACCATCTTCTCCGATACACACTTTTCTCAGACCGTCATAAGCCCCATCATCCCAAGAATGCCCATCGGAGCGACCTTGAGGTTCTAATTGCTTTAAAGTAGAAGAAACCACGACAAAATAAGCTCTTAGAGCCTCAAGAAAACGACCAGATTTTCCATGGAGCCCAACAAGCTTCGTTCCATTTTTTCCCTTCAACTTGAACTGGAAGCTGTCAGCCTCTGGCTTACATCCAAACTTCGGAGATGTTCTCCGTGTGATGTCGTTAACTTAATCTCTGACACCGTATGATAAAACTTTTCAGTCCACAGGGCGATGGGGCTGTCATAAAAGTTTGCTTCTCCGCATGTTCCCTCAATGCATGTGATGTATTCGTCTGGGTCCTTAATGAAAGAATGTGATGATAAAGAGATTTAGATGAAGAACATTGAAGAATAACGAAAGAGATAAAGTAGATCTGGGAGAAACTCTATTCCCTTGATATTGATTGTGGATCTGAATACAAGTATTTAAAAGGCAAGTTGCATCAGTACACAATATAATAAAATATTCATTGTTTTAAAATATCTTCAACGGTCTTTTTCTCTCTTCTTCTTCTCTTCAATAAAATACTCGAGCTTATAAAACCTTATAAAGCCTTATAAAACCTTATAAAGCCTTATAAAACTTTATAAGTCTCTAGCTTAATTCTCAAGTCTGGCAGCTTAGTTCTCAAGTCTGGCAGTTTACTTCTCAAGTCTGGCAGCTTACTTCTGCTTTATGTCAACACTCCCCCTCAAGCTTGACCTTATGGAACAAGTCAAGCTTGGAAGCCATGAAGTATTCCCTCGTTAAAACCTCAACTAGGTAAAACCCTTTGGGAGAAAACCCAAGTCAAGGAAAAATAGTAGAACACTTCATGAAGGAGATATCAGTGACATGAGAGGTCTATGAGTCCCAATTTTGGATGAATGAACTCACATACCTTAGTGCTTGCTGCCTTGGTGAAGATATCAGCTAGCTGATCTTCACTCCTTGTGTAGCACGGCAATATGATCTTCTGCTCCATGGCTTGTCTCACTTTGTGGCAATCTACCTCTATATGTTTGGTCCTTTCATGGAAGACTGAGTTGCTAGCAATGTGTATAGCAGCCTGGTTATCACAATGCATTGTGATTGGCGTTGTAACTTCAATTCCCAAGTCCTTAAGAAGTTCCTTGATCCAAATCAACTCGCTTGTGAGCTTCCTCATAGCTATATATTCTGCCTCAGTACTTGAACAAGACACCATCTTTTGCTTCTTGCTATTCCATGTTACCAAATTGCCTCCAATGAAGGTACAGTATCCAGTAGTTGATCTTCTATCTACTCGATCTCATGCCCAATCCGCATCACAGTACCCAACAATCTCAGTGCTTATATTGCATCTCATCCATACTCCTTGGCCTGGTGCCTCTCTTAGGTACCTGAGAATCCTCTCAACCATGTTCCAGTGGTGTACCTTGGGAGCTTGCATGTGTTGGCTTACTTGGTTTACTGCAAAGCATACATCTGGTCGGGTAATGGTAAGATAAATGAGTTTTCCCACCATTCTCCTATAGTGCTTTACATCTTCATATGACTTGTCTTCAATCTCCCCCTCACGCATCACTTTGTATCCTTCCTCTAGAGGTGTTTTGGCAGCTCTTCCACCAAGATCTCCAGCCTCCTTTAGTAAGTCAAGGGTGTATTTCCTTTGAGATAGAAACAACCCTTCCTGAGACCTACACATCTCGATCCCTAGGAAGTATTTGAGCTCTCCCAAGTCCTTGATATCAAATGAAGCCTTAAGGAACGCTTTGGTCGAGATGATCCCTTCGTTGTCACTGCCCGTGATGATAATGTCATCAACATAGATGAGAATGACAATGATTCCTTGCTGGCTAGTGAGAGTGAATAGGGTATGATCAGTTTCATACTTGACAAAACCTCTTCCATTGAGTGTGGTGCTTAGTTTGTGGTACCACGCTCTTGGTGATTGTTTCAAGCCATAGATGGCTTTCTTCAGTCTCAATACATTTCCTGGTTTGGTAAGGTGTTCCATACCAGGTGGTGGTCTCATGTAGACCTCATCTTCTAACTCTTCTTGTAGAAAAGCATTCTTGACATCCATTTGCCACAGATCCCATTCTAAGTTCACAGCCAATGAGAGTACAATCTGTATCGTGTGAAGCTTAGCTACTGGTGCAAAGGTGTCAAGGTAATCTTCACCATAGACTTGAGTGTAGCCTCTTGCAACAAGTCTGGTCTTTTTTCTTTCTGGTTGCCCATTAGCCAAGTCCTTGATAGTGAATAGTAACATGCTTGTGAAAGCCTTCTTGCCTTTGGGAAGCTCACTCTCAAACCAAGTTCCATTTCGGATCGTGGCACTGACCTCATCATCTACTGAGTCTCTCCATTCCTTTATCTCCATTGCCTCCTCATAGGTCCTCGGAATATAATCTTGATCTATGTTGGTGATGAAGGCTTGATGATCTCTTGGATAGTAAGCAAGGGAGCAAGTTGCTTGAGTGGGATGGGCTACTGCTTGACTGTTGAAATACTTCCAATTTGATGGACGCTTTCTCACCCTTGTGCTTCTCTTAAGCGGCTGGACCTCTCCAACAATCTCAGCTTCAACTTCATTTTGTTGATCTGATTCCTCTTGTTGTTGGCTTTCATCCTGATCATGAACCTCTTGCTCTTGATCAGTAGTCTGCGGATCCTCTTGACCCATGTGTGGTTCCTCTTGACCAGTAGACGAATCCTCTTGATTCCCCCCTTCAGGATTAGGATGAGAAGCCTCTTCAGCCGCATCCATACCATTAGTTCTTTCATTTGGTGTCATGATGATACCTAGGCTCTCCATGATAATTCGTAGGTTGTTTGCCCTATCTGAGGCTCCTTGAGATAGATCCTTGAGATTGTCCCAACTCTTCTCCTCATAATAGCCCCTAGATTCCACAAACTTGACCTCTCTGGATACTAAGACTCTTCTTGTCTCTGGAGAGTAGCATTTGTAACCTTTTTGAGTGGTAGAATACCCAATGAACACTGCCTTTGTGCTTCTGGCCTCAAGTTTGTTCCTATGATCACCTGTTTGCAATACATAGCACAAGCACCCAAATACCCGTAAATGGTCAATAGATGGTTTTCTTTTGTTCAATACCTCATAAGGTGTGGCATCATCAAGGACTCTTGTTGGAGTTCGGTTGATGAGATAGCATGCTGTCATGACTGCATCACTCCAAAACCTCTTAGGCATGTTGGTGTAGAACATCATAGACCTGGCCACTTCCATTAGATGTCGGTTTTTCCTCTCAGCTACACCATTTTGTTGTGGAGTGTAAGGGCAGCTGGTTTGATGGCTTATTCCATGCTTGGCCAAGTGGGATTTGAAAGCTGTGCTTGTATATTCCCCTCCATTATCTGACATGAATACTTTGATCTTAACATTGAACTGATTAGTTATGTAACAAGTCTAGACCACAATAAGTAGTTGGTTCCTTTGAGGGTAACCGGAATAGACACGGATTTAAAGACATCAGTGTAGGAGTTTTCCATTTTTGGTAAGTTTTAGGTCTGGAAATGAAGAACAACTCAAGAACAGGATGAACTTTACCAAAAATAGAAAGGGAAAATCAGAGATTTGCGGAAGTAAAGAGAATAGAGTAGAGAAAAATGAATCTCAGGAGCTTACTTGCTCTGATACCATGAAAGAATGTGAGGATAAAGAGATTTAGATGAAGAACATTGAAGAACAAAGAGAGAGAGAAAGTAGATTTGGGAGAAACTATATTCCCTTGATATTGATTGTGGATCTGAATACAAGTATTTGCCTCAGTACACAATATAATAAAATATTCATTGTTTTAAAATATCTTCAACGGTCTTCTTCTCTCTTCTTCTTCTCTTCAATAAAATACTCGAGCTTATAAAATCTTATAAAGCCTTATAAAACCGTATAAGTCTCTAGCTTAATTCTCAAGTCTAGCAGCTTACTTCTCAAGTCTGACAGCTTACTTCTGTTTTATGTCAACACTTAACTTCGAACTCCGTCTTCAAATTATAAAAAAAATATAAGCAAAACAGAAAACAAACAGCAAGTAAGAGCAAACAAACACATATAAACAAAGTTTTTTTTTCTTTTGCTAAAACACATATAAACAAAGTTTATGACTAGTTTTATACTGATTTTAAAAATATAAATTAATACCTCAGTGATTTGTGCTCCTCTTTCGCTTCCATGTTCTAGCTGCACGACATCTCCGTTTCTCACGTACTGGATTATGATGTAAGCGATGCCCTGAGTGTCTTGTCCTATAATAACTTTCTTCACACAGTCGTAAACACCATCGTCGAAGGGGTGATATTGCTCTGACAGTGTTGCTGCTACTGGTGAGCGTGTAGACATAATAAACAAAAGCGGAAAATTAAAATAGAGAGAAAGTGATTTGTGACTTTAGATTTTCTGAGCTCTGATGAAAGTGAATGAATGAGTCCGTTTGTTATGTGTATATATACTGAAACTATATATATGGCACGGACCGATCTTTTTTTTTCTCTCTCTAACTACTAGTCTTTTTTTTTAACAACTCTAACTACTAGTCTACTAGTTTACTTTTACTATAAACTTTATATTTCATATTGTTATACGGTTTTTAAGCTTAGAGATCATTACAAATTTCCATGCATTCACACCTTAACCATACTTTATGGCTCTTAGTTATAGTGCGCTTCAGTAGGGGTGGGCAAAAAACCCTAACCGAACTGATCGAAACCAAACCAACCGAAGTTAAACCGATCCAAACCAAACCGTGCTCTTTACATAACCCAATTGGTTCATGTTTTATTCAATCTGAATGGTTTGGTTTGGTTTGGTTTGGATTCAAACCAAACCAAACCAATAATCCAATATATTTATATCTATATATATATATATATATATATATATATATATATATATATGTTAACATATTGTAAATTTTAGTTAAAGTTTTGTTTTCCATTTTTTCTTAACTTCCGTATATTTTTTATAAAATTCAAATATGATTCAAATAATCCTAATACCTAAAGATTGTACTGAAAACAAAACCTAAAAACTAGAAGAATCTAAATCGTAGTCATCTCGTTTTGTTCATCTTCTCCAATTTTCATTCTATGTAACAAAGTTATTATAAGATCAATAAAAACAAAAAGATAGATGCAAATAGTCTTTTAATTAATAGGTTTTGGAATGCTTACAAGTCTTTGTTACGCTAATTAGATTACAAATAGTCTGTTTTTTTCTTATTATGTATTTCTTCCTTTGACATGGTTAAGAGTTTTGTCATCGAGCTTTAAATTGTTTTTTGTTTCATAGATTTTAAAGAAAACCAAACTAAATCTAAACCAAGCCGAACTAAACTGAACCAAACTAAACCCAAACCGAACCCAAACCAAAGCTACTTTGGTTTTAATTGGGTTGAGTTTTATAAATCCCAAATTAACCAAACCAAACCGAACCCGAAACTAAACCGATATAAGTTTTGAGATCAATTACAGTTTATTGTTTCTCTACTTAGTATTTATGGACAATATACTTTGCAAACCAGAAATTACATTAGACTTTTTTTTCATTTTTGAATGTAAGACTTATCACATATTGGACTTTTTGGTAAATATATAACTATATATGTATTAAATGTGATTTTAGTGAAATAACTATTACTATAACTAGTATATTGTACAATATAAATGCTTAATTAATATCGTTTATTTACTTAGTATTAATGAACACTTTGATTTGCCGACGAGCAACATTAAAAGAAATTCCAACAAAAATAGCATAATTTTTTTTCATTTTTAATGTAAGACTTATCACATATGGACTTTTGGTAAATAATTAACTATATATGTATTAAATATGATTTTAGTGGAATAATTTAATTACTACTATAACTTGTTTGCTTAATTAATATCTACTTAGTATTTATGGAAAATTTTCTTTGCAGATAGCAACATTAAGAGAAATTCCCAAAAAAAAAATATAGCATAACTTTAATTTTTTTTTTTCATTTTTTGAATGTACGAGTTCACATATGAACTTTTTGGTAAATAATTAACTATATATGTATTAAATACGATTTTAGTGGAATAATTAAATTATTACTATGACTAGTATATTTTACAATATAAGTGCTTAATTAATATCGATTTTACAATATAAGTGCTTAATTAATTAATATCGATGACACAAACAGTTGTTGAAGAAATTTTTATAACCAGGGTAAATATAAAAGCGGAGTAGATATAGCATACTTCTTTATTCAAACAAAAAACCTTAAAACATAGTCAAAAATGATACTGGACGCACCAGAGTAAAAACAACAATCACGACGAGAACATAAATGGTTGAAGGAAAGAGTCTAAGCATATGTAGCTTTTCTCATAATTATTCTACCAAGGCAAATATTAAAAGCTTAAGCGTCATCGATTGGCTTAACATAAACACCAATTTGTTTGAGAGAAAGTTCTGTAGACTTGCCATGGAACCCAACAATCTTATGATCTTTCTCCTCCAGCTTGAACGGTACTACGTCCACATAACCGTCACTTGGATCGTTTTCCAACACTGAATATGTTGTAATATTTGTGATGAAATCAAGCCTCTTCATTTTATAGAATATAGACTCAAATTCGTCTACGGTTTCAGAAGTGAGCAACTTTTCACCGAAGAATCCTTCAACGGATGTTATGTATTCACTATTATCAAAGAGCTTGAACTACACACAGAACGAAATTTATGCATCATATATAAACGTTGATAAAAAAAATTTACATAACGCTATCAAATTTGAAAATAAATGTATGCATCATATACCTCTTTTCTATCACCAATTTCATCGAAGTCCCCGCGAGCGTCTCCAACCACAGTCTCCGTTCCGTTGGCATATTCAAACGTGACCGCTATCACAGACTCGTGGCCGTATGTTACCGTTATCATACGAACATTGTCGTGGATCCCATCATCCCACTCTTCACCAGAGTTAGTACCTTGTGCTTGTAGTTTCTTGACTGGAGGAACGACCACCACAGCGAAATTTGCACCTAGAGCATTGATACGATCAACGCAGGACCTTCCTCGGAAGCCGACAAGCTTATGAAACCCTATTGGCTTGAGGAAGAACTCGTTGTTAGCAACCGCTTTTCCAAACTCCTCAGAGCTTCTATCCATTGATGTGTTGAAGATTAAAGACGAGACAAAACCATCATCATCGGTAGTTCCTTCCACGGATATAATATATTCACCATCTTCATACTCCAGCTCAAACTGCACAAAAAAACATTTTTAAATAGAGAGATTAGATAAATATTATTTTAAAAAATATTTTAAAAATGAATATGTGTATACATACCTCTTTACGTTCATTTGAATCCATGCCGTGACAATGAGTTATACGTTGGTCTCCCTTGGCATACACGAACTCAACGGAGCTCACCCGGCCACCATCTTCTCCAATACACACTTTCCTCAGACCGTCATAAGCCCCATCATCCCAAGAATGTCCATCGGACCCACCTTGAGGTTCTAACTGCTTTAAAGCAGAAGAAACCACGTCAAAGTTAGCTTCTATCTCGTCAAGAAATCGACCAGAGCTTCCAAGAAGCCCAACAAGCTTCGTTCCATTGTTGCCCTCCAACTTGAACTCTATGCTGTCAGCTCCAGGCTTACCAAACTTCTGAGATGTTCTCCCGTGTGATGTCTTGAATTGAAGCTCTGTCACCGTACGACTAAGCGTTTGATTCCACATATGGATATCACTATCGTATCGCTTAGCTTCTCCCCATGTTCCCTCAATGCATGTGATGTATTCGTCTGGGTCCTTAACTTTGAACTCGGTCTTAAAATTTAAAAATATTGAGTCAAACAGAAAACAAACAGCAATTAAGAGCAAACAAAAATAAACAAAGTTTATGACTAATATATACTGATATTAAAAAAATCAAAATATTACCTCAGTGATTTGTGTTCCTCTTTCGCTTCCATGTTCTAGCTGCACGACATCTCCATTTCGCACGTACTGGATCGTGATGTAAGCGACGCCCTGAGAGTCTTCTCCTATAATCACTTTCTTTACACAGTCGTAAACACCATCGTCGAAGGGACATTGCTCTGACATTGTTTCTGTTGATGAGAGTGTAGACATAATAAATAAAAACGAAAAATTAAACTAGAGAGAAAGTGACTTGTGCCTTTAGATTTTCTGAGCTCTGATGAAAGTGAATGGATGAGTCCGTTTGGTATGTGTATATATACTGAAACTATATGGCACGAACCGATCTTCTTTTCTCTAACTACTACATATTACTTTTACAGTTTTACTATATACTTTATATTTCATATTTGTTATAGAGATCATTACATATTTCCATGCATTCACACCTTAGTATTTATGGTCAGTTTGCTTTGCAGACGAGCAACATTAAGAGAAAGTCCCACAAAAATACGATAGCTTTTAAAAAAAAAAAAAATCATTTTTGAATGTAGGACTTATCACTTATGGACATTTTAGTAAAAAAATTAACTATATATGTATTAAATATGGTTTTAGTGAAATAATTTAATTATTACTATAACTAATAAATTGTACAATATAGGTGCTTAATTAACATCGTTTCTCTACTTAGTAATTATGGACAATTTGCTTTGCAGACGAGCAACATTAAGAGAAATTTGAAAAAAGAAGTTATCCTAAGAGAGAGGTTGGAGAGTGGATTCTCTCTTTTCTTCTCTCCCCACCATACGCTTTTTTCTCGCCACAACCGTATCTGTCATTAGCTCCGGTGGCTGACGGAGGATCTATACCCGTCGGTCGCCACCCCAATCGTTATTGTGTCCAGTCTCTCCCCTCTTACGACTTGGTTTCTCTACTTCCTCCTTGCTTCATTTACTCTGGTTTTCGTCGGATAGCGGCCGGATCCAGCGAACCAAACCGGCGTCTAAGGGCGTCTTCAGCTTCCCTGGAGTGATGGCGAGGTCGTGGAGAGTCAGATCTGAGCAGAAGGCGTCATCTTGGAAGTAGATCTAGGGTTTGACTTGAGCGGATATGGGTCAGATCTCTCACGGAGAGTCGCCGGAATGGATAAGTATCGCTGCCTTCGCCTTTCCGGTCAGTTCACTGCCTCCTATGTCTTCTTCTGTCTCCTTCTCCGATTGCTAAAGGTAAGAACTTCCCTGTCTTGTGACAAGTTATGAGATGAAAAAGGCGATGGTGAGACTCTTCGCTGGGGACTTCTTTCTGGTACACTTTCTTGACAACTACCATGGCGTCTTGTTAGGATCCAGATCGATCGGGGGATGTCGGGATAGCTCGGAGTTTCGTGCCGTTACTTTGCGATGTCTCAGCTCCCTTTGATGGGTCTCTTCTCCTCTCTCGCCTGCTGATGGGAGTTCATGTTCCTTCGCTCTTCAAGTTTCAGAAGGAAGAAGGCCTATGTCTCCTGCCTCTCTTGATGTTCTGAAGCTGGTACCTTTTGTGCTCTACTAGCGTGATGGGACCGGAGTCGAGCTGCTAAAACCTCCGCTTGTATCTGCTTGTTACCCACCTGTGCTTCAACTTATGGCTTCTCATCGTCGAGTTGGATTACCGGGATCACGGTTTGTCATCTACTTGAGATTGCAGCGTCTGGAGTGGACTCTGCCGCTAGTGATGGCCGGACCAGGGCGAGGTCAATCCTGCTTCGCCTATTCTACGGTTCGAGTCGCCTTCAGGACGGTCTGCGGTCCCTTGGACTGTTCTCCGGTTGTTATCTCTTCGGGCCTGTGCGGTTTTGATGTAGGTTCCGGCATCTTCTCTCTCGATGTGTCTACTGCAAACTTCAAAGTTGTCCATGGATCTGTTAGTATTAGCTAAGCTTTAATCACTTCCATTGTGTTGTGATTGAACCTTTCTTGTCCTAGTGAGTCTTTTTTACTTTTTTTGGTGGTTCCCTAAGACACTCTTGCTTTGATTAGCAACTTAGATGCACTAAAATGTATCTCCATGTGTCATTATTTGTTTAATGAAATTCACATACTTAACAAAAAAAAAAACATTAAGAGAAATTTTCACAAAACAGCAAAACTTTAAGAGATAAAGGAGTGAGAAATAGGGAATCGTCCATTAAAATAAAATAAAAAATGTATAGAAAATTGAAAAAAAAAGTTAACGGTGCAAAGAATCTTATACAATAAAACAGACTTGTCTCTCTCCTCATTAAGTCATCATTTTGCATAGGGGCAAATTTAGACACGTGGCTATCATTCTAAAAAAACTCGATGGGCTTTAGTTCAATCGTTGGTTTCTGGCCTAATCTTCACAAGAGATTATCTAACCTAACCTGAAATCTATCGTTCCCGATTCCCCTTCCCCGGTGAAGAAACGCTCCTCCGTATGGCAATCAATCAACACGACCCACTAATCCAACTGTACGTCTAACTCATTCATATAAGCTTAGTACAGAGTATATATATATATACCTTCTCTGTTGATTGATCTAATTGGTCTAATTGCTACCAGAATGGCAACTTCTCAGCTCCATTTGCCCGACTTGAAGGCAGGCTGTTTCTTAGGTATTTTACCACAGATCTCCTTCTATTTGTTTTCCTGATTATGATTTAGATCATCAATTTGTTTTGTCTTTTTGTCTGTTTTTTTTTTTTGTGTTTGTCCAGATTGGATCTGATTATGTTTGATTATCAATCATGTGTTTGGGGATTTGTTCGATTCTGAATTGACGAGTGTCTAATGTAAGTTGAGCCCATTGTCACCTTTTCTTGGATTGGTTATATTTTTTTGTGTGGATTGATTTTGATTGATCTCAGTGTAGATCCTTGGATTTGTTTCATTGCTTCAGGTTCTATCGGGCTTGGATGTTTTCCCAACTTTTTGTCTGGCCAAGCTTTTACCATTGTCGGCCTCACTCATTCCAAGAAGCAATCCACTGGGTGTTTCTTAATGTTGGTTTGCTCTTATCGTGCATGTAGATATGAACAAGAGCAGTTTGACAAGCAAGTTCTCCTTATTCTAATTAGATAAACTCCACCTGATATATTGGCATCTTCTTCCCTCTTATTTTGACTGCCGTTTGACACTTATCCTCTTTCAGTTTAACAGGTGATGGAACAGAGAAAACAGCATCTTCATCAAAGGTGGTTCATGCCCAGAAAATTGAACCACCGTTTCTAGCTAAATGAATATGTTATCACTGCACACCCTCAGGTGAACGTTTCATCTATCGAAGTTGAAAACTCTTCGAAATTACTCTGCTCATTCTGCATGTTATTCAATGTTTCACAGATAAAATTGAGTTTCTCTGCACAGCCAAAAAGACGGGTGTTCAGCCATATAACGTTTGGTGTTATATTGGATGCTCCAAATGTTCAAAGAAACTACTGCGCGAGATATCTTCATTCACATGTATGTTTTGTGAAAAGACCGATGCTGAGGGTTGTCTGAGGTCAGGAATTTTCAACTTTGTATATTTCACATGTAATAAACCAAGCCGTATAGTCCCCATGACTAATGTTCTAAGACGTTACCTTTCCTGTCTACAGGTACCGTGTGGAACTGTCGTTGTCATACCACGCAAATATTGTATCAGGTCAAGTAAGTCACTTATAAACCTCTCCTAATATTGAAAGTTCGATCAAAACAACTATACATATCAGCCTCGCTTTCTCTGCATACATTGCAGGTAACAGCTAGGGACAGCGCTCCAGTTTTTAAAAATAACGGCCAAATCAACTGACTGGAGACATATCTTAAAAGGACAGCAACATTGCTAGGAATAGCTATCAAAAAGGTCGACACAAAATACATAGATTGCTTTGTTTTTGAATTAATATCTAAAGAGAAAGAGGTTCATCCTCCCACGTTTCTTAAAACAACAAGAACAAATTCGTTTAGTACACATCTTGGTTCATAGAGTCAAAGCTTTGGTACATGAATTTCTTCAAACTGTTTCTCTTCATAGGTCTTAATTCCACTATCACTTGAAACAACGAGGAAAAAGAACTCGATAGGTCCCAACTAGCAGACTATCTTTCATTTACACATCGTGTTTTAACAGTCACCAGGCTACATGTTTAACATTTGGAACTTTGTATGTCTTCATCAAAAGTATCAAATTCTTAAATTATTCCTGCAAAACATGATAACAAAAAATTGTTGCAGGGGAAATAATCGAGCTATACTCTCAATTTCATAAAGTAATTGCAAACAATTTGGCCCCAAAGCACATTCTCGATTAAATAGATTCATCCATATTCTTTTTATTTCCTTCTTCTTGTCAACTTCCTAAGTTCATCAATTTGATATATTAACTGAAACAAACATATATTATAAAACATCATTTGTTGTTACATAATATATACTAATTATTATTTATGACGTCATTGAAACTATTTATATATTACTTTAAAATATAATGTTTTATAATTTTATCACAATAGATTTGATTTTAAATTGATTTAGCATGGAGGTAATTGTATTAATTTATTATCGTGAAAAGTTAGTTACTATAATAATATTAAAATTTGATACTCTTAAAAATAAAAAATATTAGTTTTTAATTTTCTTCAACTATATCAAAACTGAAATGAAAATCAAATAGGAAAAAATATAAATCATTATATTTTCCTTAATTTTTAATTTAATAATTTTATTTTTTTGACAAAAAAAGAATTGTTAGTGGTCTTTTCAATTCAAGACCAACAAAATTTAATAAAACTTAAAATATAATTTTAGAATAAAAAGATTACATTTATTATTTCCAGTAAAAAATAAAATTTCAAATATTTTATAAAATTAAAATATATTTGAGATAAAATAGTTTTAGTGTAAAATCACCCGCCCGCCCTACGGGCCAACCCCTAGTATAATATATATGATACATCAAATCAAATCTTCTATATGATACTTCTCCAATTGATATTTATGTAAACCGACCCGGTTCTTTCTGGAGAGAGTAAAAATTAAAACCAACTGTTGTGATACTGCTTAACCGGAGAATCATACTCAACACAAACGTTGAAACATTTTCTGCAAACGAAGTTGTTAACTAAAATACACTCATTCACTCTTCATACAGTTTATCTCCAGAAGCAGTGTCTCTATATTAGGCCTATTGTTTGGAATCTCCTGAGTACAGCTTATCCCCATCCTCGCCATTGCAACCGCCTCTGTTTTATCAAACCCTTCGCCGAGATATTCATCCATGAATCCAAAGTGTTCTCCATTCTCAGCTGCAGTCCTCAGTGAGCTTGTAAGCATGAGCTTGCCAGAGAGTATTTGGAGAATGATGACTCCAAAGGCGAAAACGTCGGTTTTCTCCGTGAATCTTCCGGTTGTAACGTACTCTGGAGCTAAGTATCCCATTGCTGCACTTGTTTTGAGTGCTGAGAAGACCAAATCGTCTGCTAGAAGGTTGTGAAGACCTGAGTCAGCGATCAACGGGTTGAACAGCTCATCTAGTAGGATCTTCTCGACCGATATGTTTCGATGAACAATAGCATGCTTATTCTCTTGATCACTTCCATGTAAGTAAGCAATACCTTTTGCAATCCCTTTGAGGATAGAGACTCTTGCGGGCCAAGCAAGAACTCGACCGGTTTCTCTTTCTTGCAAGTCAAGAAAACTTGAGAGCTTTCCTTTCGAAGCGAAATCATAGATGAGGAAACACTCTCCTCTGCCTCTAGAACAGCAGAAGCCACGCAGCTTCACTAAGTTTTCATGTGACATGGAGGACAAAAGCTTCAGACCGTTCATGAACTCGACTTCCTCGTTCTTGCAACTGCTTATGTTGATGCTTCTGATAGCTACAAGAGAACCATCTCTAAGGACTCCTTTGTAAACCGAGGTGAAGCTGTTTCTGCTCAATAGGTTAGCTTCTGAGAAGCATTGTGTTGCTGATTCAACCTCTTCTAGGTTAAACCTGAAACTGCTGTTGACAACAAAGAGATGATGAGGCTCTTGTAAGAACTCAGCTCCGTTTCTGCTATCTCCAAGGGGGTCCCATTCTTTGGTGTAGGCAAGACTTACAAGAGGCGATGACCTAAAATCTTTTTGTTGATCTGTGCTGAGTCTTCCCTCGGAAAGCTCTGCTGTGTTACTAATCTTCTGCTTCCTTCTTCTGTAGCGTAAGAAGGTTAATAAACCAGCACCAAACAGAGTTATAGTGACGGTGATCACGCTTGAGATCAAAGCAACTTGTGGGAGTTTTGATGAGGGTTTATGACAATGTGTTTGGTTGCAATGACTTTTGAGATAGACAGAGTCTGAAATGTTATGTAGAGTTGACTTATCAGTGTCTTTTTCACCTTGAGGCTGCTTGACTTCGATGGTTGAATCATCAAAAGCAGAACAGGCTCTCAAAGAAGGGATATCGATTCCACATAGCCCTGTGTTGTTCTCAAACTGGAATCTCTCATTCAACTTCTTGAGACCTTTCACAAGATTCAAAAACATTAATTAAAAAAATTCAAGTCAAGAAGACAAAGAGAAGCTTTAGAAAGACATCACTCACCAGGAGGAACAAAGCCAGAGAGAGTATTGTTGCGCAAGTCAAGTGTTTCAAGCTGAGGAATGTTGGCTAGGGTTTTTGGGATTGTTCCTGAAAGATCGTTGAAGCTCAAATCAATCCTACTCAACATACTCAAGTTGCCTAAACTCCAAGGAACCTCTCCGGTTAGTTTGTTGTGTTGCAGAGACAGAACACTTAGCTTCTTCAAGGAACCAATGCTCTTTGGTATCTTCCCTGTTAAGCTGTTGCAGCATAGATCCATAACTGCATCAAAACACAACAATAACCACTCAAATCAAATAAGTGAAACATTGGCCTATGGCATCCCAAATTTTGGGAAAAAAATGTCATAAACATAAGCTACCAAATTTATATTAAAAAAATATTATTATTAAAACCCTTACTAAATCAATTATATCCCCTGGTCCACGCTGTGTATAGTGTGGTGTTAGTTAACTCAGCTCTGTTTCTAGCCCTAGCTCCGGTTAATCTAAACCGGTTTAAAAGTTGTGAGATGCTAACTAACCTTGCAAGCCAGCCATGGAGCCAATTCCTGCCGGAATCTCGCCGGAGAAGTTATTAACATTGAGATAAAGATCTGACAACTCAGTGAGATTTGTGATCTCTTGAGGTATCTCTCCGAAGAGACTATTGTAATGTAAGTAAAGACCCGACAAGCATTTGAGCTCTGCAACGGCCGGAGATAGCTTCCCGGTTAAGCGTTTCCCTTGTAACGATATGTTGGCGACTTTTAGATGCTGGTTGCAGGCGATTCCTTCGAAAGATCCGTCGCATGGGTCGCCGTTGAACGTCCATGACTGGAGAAGCTTGTTCTCGGGGTCAAGCGACGATTTGAGCTCCATTAGAGCTTTCAGCTCGGCGTTTCCTTGAACAGCTGGTGAAGTTGAGAGAAGGATTGAGAGAAGAACAAGTAACGTGGCATGTAAGGCATCCATTACTGCTCTTTGCTCACTTTACTCTCTCTCTCTCTCTCTCTATGTAGAAATCTTTTCTTTCTTGACTTGGAAAAAGAAGTAAAGGAATGAACTTTCAACGAAAGTTACGTAATTTATGGAGCAGAGTACTCTGTTTTCTTGCGGGTTTGAAGCTAGACGAAGAGAATAAGGAAGCTTTTAAAGATGGACCTAATTTTATCAGGATCAAGGGAAGAAAACTTTTTGTTTGTATCACGGAGTTGGAAACTTTTGCCTCTCAACTCTCGTGAATCAAAGTTGTGCAAGAATATTTCTTGTTTTGGAGAGAATGGGAAGAGAAAGAGGAAAAACAGAGCTTAGCTGGTGAAAAGTGGGAAGGCAACAAAGCATTGAATACTCTGTCTGTCTCTGTGTCTCCAAGAGAGAAAGAGACGTGTTCTGCTTTTGAAAAGGAAGGCTAAATCTTGATGACTTTTTTGGTTTTATTTGATGACGGTAGATGTTCACATTTGTATCTTATAATAAGTGGGAAATGTGATGTATTTTCATGAAGTGTAATTAGCTTTTTTTTTTAGATAAATTCACTTTTGGATTTGATAACTCAGTGTGCTTAGATAGGTTTTTGGCAATATTTTAGTAATCTCCTATACTATAATTTCCTTTTTGAATATCACTAGAATCACAGTATAATATTAGTTTCATCCCACGGTTACTTGAATTGGAGATTTTTGGCACATTGACCAGGATCATGATACTAGTTTTATACCAACAGTCACTTGGAGATCTTTGGCACAATAACCAGGATCATTTTCAGCTAAGTTTGTTACTATAATTTTGATTTGAATCAAAATACAACTTGGATGACCATTTTTTTAATACCGATTAATAGTCTTCTGGCTCTCTGCCTAAGTGTTATTGCCAACAAAGTTTACCAAGTTATATATTTTTCTTAAAAATAAGATAGGATGATTGAATCATTAGAAGAAACACATTTAACTAGAAAACAACATATTTTATTATTTTCAATTAGAAAAATATCATTAAAATTTATACTAAATATTTATAGCTCCGCTCCTTAAATTTGAGAACCGGCCTTCCACCTTTGTATATAAATGGTAAAGTTGTAAAGCGGCTTTAGTGTGAGAAAATGATATAACGAGCGTAGAGTGTAGTTGAAGTTCAGGTTCGGCGATTGGCATTTTTTGGCTTATAGTCATAACTTTGGAATCATTTTGAAACTTGGATCATCCTTTTGCTCCTTGTCAAGACTCCTTTGCATTCTCCACGTGCACGTACGTGTTTACTCGTGCATACACTCCTACACATTCACATACAGTCTCTAAAACCGAGTAGATTTTTTGGATTAGAATAGTTGATTAAAGAATCTTTTTGTTTAGATCTGCATGTCTTATAATGTTCTAAATACTAGTATATACAGCTTACAGAAGTCAATGATGATATCGAGATTTAGTGGACAATCATTCCACTAGCTTTTACTTTGTAAGCTAATCAATTGTAAACTATAAAGCAATTTGATAAACATTTGAGCTTAATTACTTGATTATTAGTTATTTAGTTATAAGAAAAACTATTTGCTAGTTCTTGCTTGTTGTATTATTATAAACCCTAACTTGTGGTTGGAACATGGAAGTTTGACTATTAGAAGAATCCAATGTGGACTCCAACACTCATCTCATTAGATAAGTATACATGCTCTTTAACTTAATACAAACCATGACCACTAGTATTCTCCACCGTGTGACAGATTAGCAATAAACGAGACTGGTGGAAATAATAAGAAACACAAATTGGTGGAATAATGTATTAGAAGTCAAATTTCTATCAGTTTTAAAACAATATAATAAAAGCAGAATTAGCATTAATTCGCGGTTTTCAGGTGAATAACCATAATAGCCAAGTGTTACTTTTGAAACAAGAAAATCGGGACAAATTGATAATTGCCATTAGAGAACTTTTTTGTTCTTAAAAATCATTTTTTGACCTTTTTGAATTTGAAGATGGAGGAAGGAAGACTTTTGAGATACTTTTATCTTTTCTTTAATTACTTTCATCTTTTATCGATTGTTTTACTCGCAACTTGTGTCTATTTTGAAACTCTTTTTGCGCTCGTCTTCTTTTTTGAATCTGTATCATCTATCTTTAGAGAACTTTTGAAATATTTTTACTACTGACATAGTGACAGAGGAGTTTTATCTCAGTAAATACTAAATATAGCACTACACATTCGCCAAAAAAATATAGCACTACAAGATATCATGCTTCCGGTCTTCACGGCCTACTTTTAGGTCAGGAAACTCTTAAATATTCTTTCAATACGCAGTGATATATTCCATAAAAGTGTCCTTTGATTGGACCATCACATACGTTATGCATAAAAAGTTATAACTTTAGTATTGCTATTTTGCTTTCGTATGATTAAGGAAGAATAATGCAATAATCTCTCCGCCATTCTCGGTAGAAATATCGACTTTAACATGTACAGCATTCTATGAAAGCCAAAAAACATACAAATAACTAGAACTGCTAAAAAAAAAAGAAAAAAGAAATTAGAACTGCTACAAAGAAACTTGCCAACTAACTTTGAATTTTGAAAGTGTTACAACAATCTAGGAAGTCATTTAAATCAAAAGAAATGATAAGATTCGTAACATTTCACTAAACCTTAACTCATCAAAAACAAAAGTTATCGAGTAGACATATTCATTTCTCACAATCAATAAAAAATGAGTACACACAATCACTTAGCAGCGGCAACGTTCTTATCTCCACGTACCAACTCTTCCTTCTCTCGCCACACCGCATGAACCTCGTCCGTGCGAAACCGCTGCGTAAAGGTAGAGTCTTCTAACGGCGTTTCAATACCGTTAACAAACTCAAGTAGACCCGTGTACGCAATCATCGCTCCGTTATCAATACAGTAACGGTCATCCGTCGCAAACAGCCTACCGTCACGTTCAGAACACATAGTCCTCATCATGTCCTGCAAACGCTCGTTACACCCGACACCACCAACTATCAAAACGTCTTTCTTGTCGCAATGAGCCATCGCTCGTTCCGTGATCTCAACCAACATCGCAAACAACGTCTCCTGCAACACCAAACAAATCATAATAATCATAAACCAAATTATCTCTCATTTATGATTAAAAACTGATAGAGACTTACTTGAAGAGAATAGCACAAGTCAGCTGGTGTGCACTCATTCTTCTTGAGCTTCTCCTCAGCAGTAGTTTCGATATAACTCAATATCCCACTGAATGACACATCCATTCCTTTAACAGCATACGGTAGATCAATAAAGTTGTTTCCTTTCTTCGCAAGCTATAAAAAAAAACGAGTTAACAACATTGTAACAGAACACACAACAAGGTTCTTGAACTTTTACCTGCTCGATGTTATACCCAGGACTCGGATCATTAGACAAATTCAAAACTCTAGCGAACCGGTCCAAGCAATTACCAACAGCAATATCAATAGTCTCACCGAAAATCCTATACCTCCCTTCACTATAAGCAATCACCTGAGTGTTCCCACCACTCACATACAACACAACAGGATCATCAGCACCGGTAACAACCCTCCCCATCTCGATATGAGCAACGCAGTGATTCACACCGACGATAGGCTTCTTCCAAAGCTGCGACAACACTCTAACGACAACGGCCGAGACTTGCAACGGCGCTCCCATCCCGGGACCTTTGGTGTAGCAGATGCAGTCGATTTCTTCGGGGGTGAGTTTGGATGTTTCGAGAGCTGATTTGACTAGAGGAAGAACGTGGTCGAGATGGTGATGCGCGGTCTCTCTAGGGAGGAAACCGTGACCAGGTGGGGTTATGTATGTGTGGCGAGGGTTGGCTAGGATTGTGCCGTCTGACGTCACGATTCCGACACCGATCTTGTTGGCTGAACCTTCGAAACCTATAGCTATCTTTCTCTTCATCTCTCTTTGGTAACAGAACAACAGAAACAGAGTCAGGCAGAAACATCAAAGTAAGGGTTTAGAGGAAGAAAGATCCAAACTTTCACATTCATTGATTCGTGAAACTAGTTTTCACAAGAGATAATCAAGTAAAGTAATCATTTTTTCATACCTCAACTACTTCTCGGAGTCAACTGTTTCGATCTAAATCTCTCTCTTCTTTTCAATTCCGACCAAGGTTCTTCGAGTAAGGACACAGTTTCTCCTTCTTTTTGGTTATAGGTTTCAGAAGCTCGAACGAAACTAATCCTATCTCTGTTGGTTTCAGTCTCGCGTCTTTGCTCTTCCCCTGATGATGATGTTCGGTTGATACTTGAAACTGGAGGCGTTCGAGCTTGAAGCTCTGTCTTTCTCTTTTGCTCCACAGAGATTTAGGGTTCTGGTTCAATTTTAGCTCGGGTTTGGTTCGAGAATTTCGGTTCGGTTTCAGTTTCGAAATTGAACCTGGGGATTAAATGTTTTTAACCGGTTGGTTTACTCGTGTAATTAACCCTGTTAACTCGCCTCTAATTAACCTCAATAATGCCGGTTTCTTCTCATTACTAGATTAACTATCACATGTCGGTTAGATCATTGGTGTATATGACCACCTCCATCAGAGGGTCTAACGAAGAGGTTCTAAAGAAAAAAGCAAAAAAAAAAAAAAAATCAAAAATGCATTTAAACAATAGAACCGGTGTCAAACATAGAGTTTTAAGGGCATCCGCATTGGAGTTTCAAGACAAAAGTTCACACGGTTTTCGAGAAGAAAAATATTAAAATAATCGGATTTTAATGAACCCGGCTCGTGCAGGTTCGCTGGAGTGAATCCGGGTCGTTACTGTTCAGCGGGCCCCACGCCACGTGGCGGCCCGCTATTGGTCAATTTTTTTTTTTTTTTTAAAAAAAATCAAACGAAAAATAAAAAAAATAATAAAAAATTCACATGATGAACCCCAACCGGGGGTTCATTAATGCGGCTGCTCTAAGAATCAGTAAACACCTCTTACGTGGCCATCACCCATTGGTTATTCCTTGACAAAAGGGAAAAAATATTTCATCTCTCTTTCCATCTTCTTCCTTCTCTCTTTTGTCGTTCTTCTTTCGATTTTCTTACCCAAATGATGCTTGAAGACGAATCAAGTATTCTTCTGAATCTAATAAAGGTTTTTGAAAGCTTCCTCCTTTTTCCGTTTTATTTTAATTAACTATCAGTTTTTTAATCTCGAGAATTACATTAATAGACTTGTTTTACTTACTGTTTTTGTTTCGTGGTGGAGTCGGGCGATGTGTGGAGCAATCAGGGAGTGTGATTTGGGTTCTGTGATTCGACTCTGTTTCTGGAGTCATGTTTGATTTGGACGAAGAAGAGGTAAAGTCTTAATATTTTGCTATACATTCAACTCTGTATTGATTCATTGTAATTCATCAATCAGTTTTTGAATCACCCATGAGCTGATGATTCTGAGTTTCCTTCTTTTGTTATACACTTATACCCATTCTGGGTATGAAGTGCCCTGTAAGCAACTAAGCTCTATGTCTTGTATTCGTAAAGCCGAGTTCTTTGATGCTTCTCTAATCTTCTGGTAGAGAAGAGAGATAGCTTTAATTGGTTTGATTACATTCCATTGTTCTGTAGTTTTTCATAGTAACAGAGAAGAACCAGATTTAGGCTTTGACTGCATTCAAAAGATAGAACTCCAATTTTAGAAGTTAAGGAGGTTCATTGCACACATAAACAAAGAAAGATCTGAGCTTTTCTCGAGTTAGTTTGGATCTAGGGTCTGGTAGTTGAGTACTAGAATCATATGAGTAGAGAGACCAATGATTGGGGAAGTTGTCTTTTACTTATGTTATCTAGTTTTATATTCCTTTCCTTCAGTTTTGGTTCCATGTGGATGTCAATACTTACTTGTGCCTGATTCTTATTTTGTTTTTATGGTCTTAATATGTAAAGTTTAGTTTCCTTTCATCTGCTGCTTCCTTTAAATAACTGTGTTCTGATGGCTCAAGAGTTTGAACTTGGTCCACAGTGTTCATTGTGTTGATTTCAACAAACGGATAAAAAAGTGGAGCTGGCCCGGAGTGGAAGAAAGGGGTTGCTGAATGGTTCAATGGGGTCCCATACTGCACGCATAATGGAGACTCTCCATTCAGACTGTATGCAAGAGGGTCTGCGTATACATAATGGTTAGGATGAGGGAATGGCATCAATCTGTTGGCTGGAGCTGCAGACCAAGACACTGGAGCTTGATGATAGTAACCCATTGTTGCAGGACCCTGGAAGAGAGGCAACGGTATACTCTGAATTTGGGGAAACATCATGCTTTGTGGCTGTGACTGGTAGTAATCTATATGCATTTTGTTAACTTGCGATGAAAGTGTAAGCGATTTTTAAATTTCATGGCCTTTGGTTAGGTTTGGAGCCTGTCCAAGGGGAAACTGTTGAGAAACATCATCTTTCCTGCAGCCATCAATGCACTTGCGTTGGACCCTGGCGGGACTTTTTTCTATGCTGGTAGTAAAGATAGCAAAATTTGTATCGGTGCCATGAATTCCTCAAGTGATTATGCGACGCAAGCTCCTGATTCAGTATCTGAACAAAGGTACCATCTACTTCTTTGAATGTATGATTATGTTGGAGTCATTTTCAACTCTACTATGGTTATGTTGTTTGAGCATTAGCTTGTAGTAGTTCTTGATCATTAGACGTTTTTGAAATTATATTGAAAGATAATATTTTGTCAAATGGCGTTTGAAATTGAAATTGAGTATGGTTTTATTAATGCCAAATTTATCATCACATCATCTTTGAATTTTCAAATTTATGTAAAATAATTACTTTAACAATAATATTTTGTTCTTTCCTTTTATGAAATCCAATAATTTATAAGTTTTGTAAAATTTGAATTTAATAATTCAACTTTGAAAAAAAAAAAAAATTTAAGAACTTCAAAGAGGTTCTCCCATTGGACCTTGACAAAACTAATTACATTAACAAAGATTCTAAACTTTATAAAGTACACAATTAATAATTAAACTAATAATTAGAACCCATCAAGAGTTCTAACCAATGGACATGCTTTAAGAAGTCCAACCTAAACCTTCTTGCCTTTGTTGCTTGCGGTAGAGGCAGGGCCGTTCCAATATGATCTTTAAAAATATAGTGGTCCATTTAAATACTTTAAAAATAATCAAAATTTAGAGCATGATTAATGCAGATCTCTTAAGATGTGGTTCTCTTATATTTTTTATTTAATAAACGTTTCTTAGTTTTTCTTAGTTAAAAACTAAAAGACGTATTTTATATTACGTTAAAAACCTCATCCTAATAGACTTGCATTACTCATGTTTTTAATACACAAGACACCGGACTAGCAACTAAAGTCCATTATAATGTTGTGAGTTGTGACCGGAAACCCTAAAACTATACTACAAAAATGATAATCTTTAAAATGGTAATGTTTGCGTCTAAAGTTTTAGTTTGTTAAGTTCTAGGCCGAGGCAAAGGCCAAAGCCGATCTAATACATCCCTATAGTCATTGTTAGGGGTGGGCAAAAAAACCGGAACCGAATTAGCCGAAAAAACGGAAACCGAACCGAACCGAAATTATGAATTACCCAATTGGATACTGAAATTTTATACCCGAATAACTGGAACCGAACCCGTACCGAACCGATAACCGAATACCCATATAGAACGGGTGAAAAACCCTTATACACTTACCTTATACATATATCTTTATAGTTTATATTTTATACACTTGCCATTTTTTATTGATCAACACTTATCTTATAGGAGAAGCTTGTATTGTTTGGATGTTTTATTCCCACAATTTGGATTTTGGTTTCTGAATGAGGAAATCGCTTGAATGTTATTTTGGTATTGGTTTTAATTGATTTATTTGCAAGTACATCAGATTAATTTGGGTAATATGGTTACAAAGTAACCATTTAGAACCGAACCCGATTGGAACTTTTTTTCCGGTTCTAATATGGTTACCAAACTTCAGGAACCGAAAGAACCGACCCGATCTGGTCCGAAATTTTCACGGTTCTTTAATGGTTACCAAACTTCAGAAACCGAAAGAACCGACCCGAACCGAACCAAAGAACCGAACGCCCACCCATAGTCATTGTGGTCATCTTTTGTCACTTGAAAGTTCTTTGATTTTTTTTTAATACAGGTTATTCCAGACCGAGATCCAAATTTATTTTTAAGTGGAGGTACAACTCACAGATGGACCTTTTTCCGAGTATTCAAATATGGTTTATATATGTGTGGCCACACAAATGGGTAATCTGAGTTAGAGAAGTTTTGAACCCATGTCCCTTAGAGCAGACCCGTGTGGTTAATTTCTTTAATTCTTTCCTTCTACTGGTAATAATTAGCACATACATGTATAGCTTACATGTCCATGCATGGATATGAATTGAATTTCCATAACTGCATTATACCAACTACCACTTTATAATTTCTATTTGTTTTTCAACTACCATTCTGTCATTTGTGGGATCGACTATTAGACTATTTTGATGAGAGATGATGATATGTTGGCAAATGAAAATATAAGACATTATATAAATAAATAAAATTATTACTATATATAATCAGATATGCGTCTTCACACACTCCATTTTTACAAAGCATTTAAATTTTAAAAACTCTCACCGCAAAATAAAATAAAAGTAAATCATAATCAACTTCCCTGAACCAAACTTTTATTTAGTTATTTAAGCTGTGTAGAGTTTGGGATCAGACAACCTCGGAACAGGAATAGCCACAAGTGGACTCTTCAACTTAAGAACAAGCCCAAACTTCTCTTCAACCTCAAACTTCTGTCCTTTAGGAGCTTTCCAGTCAAAAGAGTGAAGAAGCGACGCAATGTTGAACAGAACAAGCCTCTCGGCCATGTTAATCGCCGCGCAAATCCTCCTCCCAGATCCAAAAGGCAAATACTTAAAATCACCACCATTGAAATCAAGCGAGTTCTCCAAAAACCTCTCAGGTTTAAACTCGTTTGGTTCATCCCAATGCTTAGGATCTCTATGAATCGCCCAAACGTTGATGAATATCTTCGAGTCTTTAGGCACAGTGTACCCCGCAACCACAGAGGTCTCGCTGTTCCGATGAGGCACAAGAAGAGGAAGCGTAGGGTGAAGCCTAAGAGTCTCTTTCATAACAGCTTGTAGATAAGGAAGCTTTGGTAAATGCGACTCTTCAACGATACTGTCTTTACCAACAACTTGATCTAGTTCTTGTCGGATTTTCTTGAAAACTTCTGGTCTACTAACGATCTCCGCCATTGCGAACTCCGATGCGTTAACCGATGTGTCCACACCGCCAAGAACCATGTCCATAAGCAGTGACTTTACGTGTGTCAACGAGAGAGGAGCTTTCTCATCGTCGTCTTTAACCCTAATCAAATATTGTAAAAAATCTTCTTCGTCTTCGCTTTTTTTCCCCACCATCTTGACATGACTCTCCATGACACGATCGAACAAAAGATCTAGCTTCTTCACGTGGACCTTCATCTTCTTAACAAGTCCTTGGAAGTCAAATCTCGCGAACATGGGGAAGAAGTCGGAGTAGTTCTGAATCCCTTCGATGTCGGAGATATCAGAGATTAGGGTTTTGAGCTCGTTTCCTAAGCTCGTCCTCTCTTCTCCTTCAACAGTAGCTCCCCACATCATTCTCGTCACGACGTTGAAGATAGAGAGGAAGATCTGCTCTCCTAGGTTCACGGGAGACCCGTCGCGAGCCATTTCCGACATGTAGACAACGGTTTGTCGGGTTTCTTCGCGGCGAGTGGAGTAAGAAGCTTCGAGTGTCGGCGTGGTGAACATCTTCATGACGCAGAGCTTACGTAGTCTCCTCCAGTGGGTGCCGTAAGGAGACCAGAGGATGTCTTCTCCACCGTAAGTGTTGATCTTCCCTACTTCGGGGAGGTCATGGTTCGCGAAGGTTATGTCGTGGGTTTTGAGAACCTCGCGAGCCATTTCTGGGGAAGAGACGACGATAGCGAGTTTGGAGCCGAGGTGAATTTTCATGAGAGGGCCGTGTTTTTGAGTTAGGGCTTGGAACTGTGTGTGGAGGATGTCGGAGTTTAGGAACGGGAGGTTTCCCACGATGGGAAGTGGCCATGGTCCTGGAGGCAATGGTGGGCCGTTCTTGGATTTAGCCTTTCCTTGAATCCAAAAGTAGCAGAAGATGGCGACGAGAGCAGCTACGGCGAGCATGAGGGAGCTGTATGGATCCTCTGTTTTGAGGATTGTTGAGAGAGTGAAGTTAGACGAAGTCGCTTCCATTTTTTTTTCAGACAAGAGACTTTGGTTACTGGAGGTTTTGGTGTGGTGGTAGATAAAATGGGAGTATAGTATGGAGATTTTATATTGTAGGCTCGGGGAGAATGATGTTATTATTTTATTATTAATGTATTATCATATCAACTTGTAAGAAATTTCTTAGAGCACCATTAACCCTAGCATCCATTTGGGGTGCTTAATTTTTTTTTTTTTTTTTTAGTTTTTTTCTGATTTTTAGAAAAGAAAATATTTAAAAATGAACCAATAGCGGGCCGCCACGTATCAGTGGGGCCCGTGAAACAGTGCTAGCACCGGTGCTTAATTAAGCACAATAAGCACATGTACTTAGTTTTTGTGTGGATTCCACCACTATTATATTAATTTTTTGCTAAGCACCTCCCTCTAAACACTTCCATTAATCATGCTCTTAGGTTCCTTCATACTCAGCGCTCAAAAGTGAAGATTTGCGACGGCGTTGATATTATTAGTATAAGATTTTGCATGTAATTTTCTAGAAAAAATCCAAAAAAGTAACACTAAACCGCCGTATCTTATTTACACAAATTAAAATTTTTAGTAAAACCAATTGAAATGTTAAAATTTCATGAGTAAAAAAGACCTGAAAATAGACAAAATATTTTTTGCATTATGATGAGAGGGTAGGCATTTAATAATACTAAGAATAAAAATAAATAAATATTTTAATATTGATGTTAATATCATAAATAAATAAGAGAAGAGAGCTATAAACGCCAAT
Organism: Brassica napus; assembly: GCF_020379485.1. Classification (NCBI taxonomy): domain Eukaryota; kingdom Viridiplantae; phylum Streptophyta; class Magnoliopsida; order Brassicales; family Brassicaceae; genus Brassica; species Brassica napus. Next base: position 10,620,716 of record NC_063444.1, on the reverse strand, counting down.
CTTGACTCAGTCGCCCCCAGTGTTGAAGTCCCATTCAATAATTCAAAGAAGAATTTAATGGTGTACTAACACATCACTCCACTTGTGAATATTCAAAACCTTATCAATTCCATTAATTAATAGTAGTAGTAATAGGTTGAATTTGACTTGTTTTATTGTGTGATTGCTGATTTTATTTTGTTTACCTTGGATATTTTTTAAATGCGTTAAAAGGAAAATACAATATGTCGGTTGTTGGTGTTACTTGTAAGACCGGCTAATCCACATGATCAAGCAAAATTTTGTTCCAACATACAAACTATATTAAAATCAAAACGGTAGAATAAATTCAGTAATTCTAAGTTCCCGTAATCAAAAAATAAAATGATCAAAAGCAATAGTTTTCTATTATAATTGTTCAAAAATCAAAACATTTAATTTTTCAGTTAGAGCACCATTATCGCCAAGCCTTATTAAGTCTCTTAGGATAATTTTAATTTTAAAAAAAATTTTAAAAAAAAGCCGAGGCCGGGAAGGCCCGTCTCTTAGTGGCCAGGTGTCAAGAAATGAGAGGTTGAAGGTTCGGTTACACGTTTAACGCGATCAACTTGCCTCTCTCTCTCTCTCTCTCTCTCTCTCTCTCTCTCTCTCTCTCTCTCTCTCTCTCTCTCTCCCCATCTCGAAACCTCTCTTCGACGAAAGGCGATTTCGACGTCTCCTTCGGTGGCTCGCGTCGGCGACGTCTCCTTTTCTCAGTTCGTTAGACGTCTCCTTCGGTGGCTCTCCTGAAATCGAAAGGTAAGCGGTTGTTGTGTTCTTGATTATGCATGTCTTAGATTATTCATCTTCTTGGTCTGATCGGTTGTTTTTCTATGTAGTTTGTTGGTTCTCGTCGAATCTGTCTCTCGGTGGGTCTTCTCCTCCAAGTTTTCCCTCGGTGGCTCACCTCAAATCGAAAGGTAAACCAGTTCTTCTGTTGTTTCATTATGCATGTGATTGATTATTGTATATCTTGTTCTGATCGTAATTTCAAAATTTTGATATGTTTGATTTGGTATGTTCTGTTTTAAGATAGATAGATAAAATAAGATTTGTTTGTAAGTTTGTTTCAATTAAGACGGATGGATAAAAGTTGTTTTGCTATGTTTCAATCTTTGCTTTGTTTCTGTTCTTTGATTTGTTTTCGCTTTTGATTCTCTGTCTCGTGAATCATAAATTCTTCTTCTTTTGAATTGATTGAAAGCTTTATGGTTGAGTTAGGTAGTAGTTAATGTTTTGCTTAGTTGTAGATTATGGTTGTGTTAGTAATAAATAGGTGTAATGTTTAGATAGAAAATGCTGTTGAAGTGTAATAAATTGATTATGCTTGATTTGTTTGTTGTGTTGCTTTTGGTTTCTGAATCATTTTTTGTTTCTGTCTTTCTGTTGTCAGATAGAAGGATCAAGGTTCATCGAGCAAAGGTTCATCGAGCACAGGAGTACAATGCACAAATAAGGTTAGTGTTACTCTGTGATCTGGTTCTGCAAACGAATTGATTTAGGTTGTGGTTTGAATTGAATCGAGTGTAATTAATGTGTTGGTTAGAGTTAGAATATGGTTGTGTGATAAATAGAAGTGATGGCTAGCTAGAATTGCTAAGGCGTACTGTGATGAATGTCGTACATAAATGTCAACTCATTTTTGTTTGTTGGTTGTCATGAATGCATCTGAAACTTCATTTCTTCTCTTCATTCTCTGCCATCTATAAACACACATTCCTCCTTCTCTTTCTTATCATCTCCTTCATCTTTCTTCTCAACTTCTTCTCTGTATGGATTCTCTTCAGAGTCAGTCTTCAAGCTTTTTACACTTACTAAACACTCAACTACCTAACAATGAATACCCAATTCAGTTTATGAGTTTTTCACCTAGTCCAGGCCTTGGAGGATCTGCTTCATGTGCACAAAGTGGTGAGGACCGTAAGCAAAGGTGTAAGTGGTAAACAGCTGAAGACCTGGTCCTCATCAGTGCATGGTTGAACATCTCCAAGGATCCACTAGTTGGGAATGAGCAAAGGGCAGGAACCTTTTGAAAGAGAATTGCTTCTTATTATAATGCAAGTCCAAAGGTGGTTTGTTTCGCTAAGAGAGAGCCAAGCCACTGTACGCAAAGGTGGGGGAAGATAAACGAAGGTGTCTGCAAGTTTGTGGGGTCATATGATGCTGCAACAAAACAGAGGACCAGTTGCCAGAATGAAGATGATGTTTTAAAGGTTGCACATGAAATATTCTTCAACGATTACAAGGTTAAGTTCTCATTGGAGCATGCCTGGCGGGAGCTTAGGAATGATCAGAAATGGTGTGAGACTTATGGAAGTAGTCAACGAAGCTCTGGTTCAAAAAGAAAGAGAGTAGGGGAAGAACAATCTTTTCAGTCATCAGTATCTATGTCCAGTGTCAATGGAGAGGATGAAGCAATGGCTAGGCCTATTGGTGTTAAGGCAGCGGAGGCCAAGGCCAAAAGGTCAGTGGGAGAAGAAGGGAAGAATCTGCAAGAGTTTCAGCAAATGTGGGAGATAAAGTAGAAGGACTTTGCTTTGAAGGATAAGCTTAGCAAGACCAAACTGCTTGACAGTTTGCTTGCAAATACAGAGCCACTTAGTGAATTAGAAGTGACGCTTAAGAACAAACTGATTACTGAAATGTTATCAATGTAATCTTTTAAACTGTCAAAAAACTTTATGAAATGTTCTCTAAGATAGTAGTCTTGTAATCAATGTTATCAATGTTGCTGTGAAATATAAGTTGATGTGTATAAGTAGTTGAAATCCACTACTCTTTTAATCTGTTAGGCTTTTTCTTGTCTAATACGCTTCTGTTTTTCTTTTTTTGCTTTTCAGAGGAACAAGTCACACACATACAGAAATGGAAGCAAGAAAACTGATTGTTTGTGGCCTCTCAGCAAGCAGAATCAGACCACCTCTCCCACAAGAAGATACATATGATGATGTTGAGGATATCATACCAACTGAAGCACAAGTGGTGGAGATTTCAGATGAAGAAGAAGATATGGTGGAGTTATCAAGAGAATAATACATGAGAAATATAAGCTACTTGATTAGGGTGGAGGAATCAGAAGATGATATTGAACCTGAATTCAGAAGAATGCTGAAAATGATGCATGAGGAAGAGAATGCATGAGGAAGAGAAGAAGCTGAGAGAGGAGAAGTTCAAGGTATTGAAGTTGGCAATCAAACTAGAAGATGGACAATCCTCTAAGGGTAATGGTAAGAAGAGGTCTAGAAAAAACTGAGAGAGGAGACGCAAGGAAGCAAGCAACTTTGTATTTTGTTTTTGTGTTTAAAACTTGGGACTTTTGTAATTTTGACTTTGGTTTCAAACTCTCTTTTGGATGTTTTAGACCCTTTTGGTAATGCTTTCAAACCTTTTTGGTAATGCTTTTGTTTATTTAAAAATTTGTTTTTTTTTAAAAAATCCCATTTGGGGTTCTTCCAATAAACCACAAAATCCACTAAGAACCCTTAATAGGTTCTTAAACCATGTTTAGTAGTTTAATATTGACTAAGAACCTTTACCATTGAACATGCTCTTACCATTTGCATTTTACAAATCAATGTGCTAATCGTTTTTGGTAACAAAGTTAAATGTAGAAGAAGAAAAACTACAGAGTAAGCGTCAAAACAAATGACTAATGCAAACAATAGAGCTCTACATATGGGTTAAAAAAACAGTGGAGCTCTATATTATATTATACTAGGATAAGACATGCGCCTTGCGCATGATGAGTTTATTTGTATATATTATCGATAGTTTTTTTATATATGTGATCATTTTATTTATATATATAAAATATTTTTTGTTGTTATTATATAATTTCTTTCCGATGGATCGGATCAATTTTTATCTAAAATAATGGAACAAAACTATAATTAATACATCATGGGTTGATCGGATTGGACTTTAAACAAATTATAACATAAAAATCTTATTTTTTCCATCGAACACATTCTTGAAAAAAGTGAACAGTATTGTTTTCACAGTTGAATTATTTTGACTTTATCTTCCATATGGTTTTGAAAGCTTTCAAATCAACCATCGAATTGATACATGTCATTTTAATGTTTTTAGTCGTATACTTAAGGAAAACTTACATTTTTGTAATTTAAAGTTGTTTTAAAAAATTCAAAATATAATATCTAAGAAAAAATCTAACATATAAGAAAAATCTAACATATAAGGTGTCCTCATTTTTGTATTTTAAAGTCGTTTTTAAAAAAAAATAACATATAAGTTTTTCTCATTTTTGTAATTTAAAGTCATTTTAAAAAATTCAAAATATAACATATAAGAAAAAATCTAATTTTTTATTATATGGTTAGTGTGATTGTTTATTTTTTTTTAATAATATAAATTAAAGAAAAAGAAGAAGAATGCAAAAATTGTTATCAAATCTTTATTATTCATAATCATTAATTGACATATATATGTAAATCATATTAGGTAATTTCGTAGCTTTTATTTAGGGAACGAATACACACTTCTTATATTTTAGGTTAATATAATGTTCTCTAGTGGACATTATACAAATTATGACATAAAAACCTTATTTTTTTCCTCGAACACAATTTTGAAAAAGTGAATAGTATTGTTTTCACAGTTGAATTATTTTGACTTTTAACTTACATATGGTTTTGAAAGCTTTCAAATCAACCATGGGACTCATACATGTCATTTTAATGTTTTTAGTCGTATACTTAAGGAAAACTTACATTTTTGTAATTTAAAGTTGTTTAAAAAAAATTCAAAATATAACATATAAGAAAAAATCTAACATATAAGGTGTCCTCATTTTTGTATTTTAAAGTCGTTTTAAAAAAAAACATATAAGGTTTCCTCATTTTTGTAATTTAAAGTCATTTTAAAAATTTCAAAATATAACATATAAGAAAAAATCTAATTTTTTATTATATAGTTAATGTTATCAAATCTTTATTATCCATAATCATTAATTGTCATATATATGCAAATCATATTAGGTAATTTTGTAGCTTTTATTTAAGGAAAGAATACACACTTCTTATATTTTAGGTTAATATAATGTTCTCTAGTGGACATTAAACAAATTATGACATAAAAATCTTATTTTTTCCAGCGAACACATTCTTGAAAAAAGTGAACAGTATTATTTTCACAGTTGAATTATTTTGACTTTTATCTTTCATATGGTTTTGAAAGCTTTCAAATCAACCATCGAATTGATACATGTCATTTTAATGTTTTTAGTCGTATACTTAAGGAAAACTTACATTTTTGTAATTTAAAGTCGTTTTAAAAAAATTCAAAATATAGCATATAAGAAAATTCTAACATATAAGAAAAATATAACATATAAGGTGTCCTCATTTTTGTATTTTAAAGTCGTTTAAAAAATATATATAACATATAAAGGTTTCCTTATTTTGTAATTTAAAGTCATTTCAAAAAATTCAAAATATAACATATAAGAAAAAATCTAATTTTTTTATTATATTGTTAATGTGATTGTTTAAGTTTTTTTAATAATATAAATTTAACAAAAATGAAGAAGGATGCAAAAATTGTTATCAAATCTTTATTATTCATAATCATTAATTCCCGTATATATGTAAATCATATTAGGTAATTCTGTAGCCTTTATTTAAGGAAAGAATACACACTTCATATATTTTAGGTTAATATAATGTTCTCTAGTGTTATATAATTATGAAATAATGTGACACCATTAGATGAAACTATACTTTATATTAGATGCTCTAGAATTCTTTGAAATAGAATTTAGAAGGCATTTAGAGTACCACCTAGGATTTGGGGTTTTTTTTAATTAATACAAAATTAAGGTTCTAATTTTTCAAATGCTTCTCAATTAATATATAGGGGATATATATATATATATATATATATATATATATATAATAGAACTAAACTAATCCTCTATATACTAATTGAGAAATATTACAATTTCTTTTTGTATTCATGTGTCATCACTACGATGATTCTTAGAATCATTGGAGAAATAAGTTGGTTCATCTAATTATATAATCAGCTTTTTATTAAACTAACCATAATTCATTATTAATATTTTTTATTATTTCCTTGAATAGAAATTACGGAATTCCCTAATATAGCTAAAATATATATGACAATTAATAATTTTGAATAATAAAGATTTGACAAAAAAAAATAGTGTATCTTCTATCATATTTGTTTAATATTAAACTATTAAAATAAATTAAGCAACCATATTAACCACATAATAAAAATTTAGATTTTTTTGTATATGTTATATTTGAAATTTTTAAAATAAGTACAAATTACGAAAATTGTTAAAAGTCTCAGATTCAAATTTTGTGATCCATAGTTTAATTTTTTTGCTATGACAAAATACAAATGATTACAAAATCGTATAAGTAAAATGTCTAATATAATTAATTATTAAGATTAAAAGATATATATATATATATATATATATATATATATATATATATATAGCGTTTTAAATTAAACTATATACCATATAAAATACATAAATATTTTAATTTCGAAATTTATGTTGAACAATATTTTTTTAATAAAAGCTTTGAACGAACATTGACAACTTAATTTTTAGAAAACATAAACTACTAAACTATTAATTACACAATGAAAATTTTGTCATGAGTAATTTAGAGTTTTTGAAATAAAATATACAAATGATCAAAAAAACCATATGAGTAGAAATCATCATTTAATAGACATTAATATTAAAAATATGCAATGTATGTTAATATCATTTAAATCTAATTATACATCCTATCAAATAGAAAAAATATTGTTTTGATTAATAAAATTGATTTATATATTTGCACCAATTTAGTTATATATGTAATAGTTACTGACTTTTAACTATTTAACTAGATCTCGATCCGTACAACCGCGCGGATTTTGGTTTTCATTTATTTTTATATAAATATTTTGTATTCAATTCTAAATTGGTATATATTATAATATATGTGTCTATCAATTTTTAAAACATAATAAGTTTACGGTATATTTTTTTCATTGAATAGATTGTTTTAAACTTTCACATGTATTTGTATCTTCTTCTATATATATTTTCGGATTATTATTTCATTATTAAAATCGTAACTATATATATAAAGATTAGTAAAATATTTTTTTATTTTCATATTCAATGATATTGTAACATTTCACAAATGTAGAAAGTTTTTAAAAAATTAAACTTTTAGCTTCATAAATTTATGTTATCGAGTAAATAATTAAACATTTACTTTTTGTTTAATTTTAAAAATAAAATATATAGTTTAAAATTTGTTTTCATTGGTTTAAGGTAGTAAAGATTAATCATTGTTAGATAATATATTTTTGTTATTTTTGAAAGTATCTTTATAATTTTAAAAGTTAACATCGACAAATATTTAAATATTTAACTTATGGAGGTATAGTATTACAATATTAAATTATATATATTTAAATTATACCATCTATAAATCCAATGAATCATCTATTCTTTAAATCTAATTATTGATAGCCCAATAAAAAATTTTGATAGGTCCAAAATTCAAATGATAAGATTAAAGATTAAATGTATCATGACTTTTTAGGAATAGATCCATTATGTCTATTTTTTTTAAAATCAACATGAATTAAGGTTGTGGCTTATATATAAGATATAGGGCAATTCTCTTAAATAGACAATTTTCAAGTTTTGATCACAAAAATAGACCACAAGGAGGAAATTGACCAAAATGTTTTATTTAATATGAAAAATGACCCTAATACCCTATATATAAAAAAATGAAAAAAAAAATTTAAAAATAATTTTTTTTTATAGTGTTAGATTATATGTTTTCAAATTCAAACTTTTTTTATAAATTTTTTTTCAAATTTTCTTTTTGTAATTCAAAAATACATTTTGAAACTATTTTAAAAATTTTTATTTTCTTTATATTTATTTTTTATTTTATAAAATTTTAAATCTCAATCCCAAATCTCAACCGATTAACTCTAAACCTTAAGGTTTGGATTAGTTAACCCTAGGGGTACAATATTTACCTCTTTAATGAAATATTTTGGTTATTTTAATCCTTAGAATCTATATTTGTGATTGAAACTTTTTTAGTGCTATCCTATGGTATTTCTCTTTAATATATTTGTTATTTCATAATATATAAAAATATAAAATACATAAAATAATTTTTATATGCAATGTTGCGCACATCTTAGCCTAGTTAATGGTTGAAGTTCCTACTGCATTCAAAAATAAGGTCAAGAAAGGCGAAGTAACTTTTAAAATTGCGTCAATTCGACCTTGACACTACTATGAGACCAAAAACTCAAACCTTCATGAATACATTCATTCTTAGCAGATCCCATAAGCTTCTTCTCCTCCTCCTTTTAAAACTTTATTTTTTTCTACTTTACCTAATAACCCACTGACTGTCTGCAGTAGCGGTCCTGGCTATTTCAAGACCACAAGCTCACTAAAAAAAAAAGGCTGAGATTGGTATATACAAGGTTCGAATCAGGCTGCTAATTGTAAAGATAGATGATTTACACCACTAGACTAAGAAGACTTTTTGGAAAAATGGTCGAATTTTATTTATATTATTTGAGGGCCGGAAGCCCATGCTTCCTTAGCTTCCCCTCAGAGCCGGGTCTGACTGTCTAACTAGACGTGCGCATTACATGAAACTCCTAACGAAACCGCTACATTATAGTGTCATTGATGTTCTCCTTGTAAAATTTTAACCACATCTTTCTCCAAATAACACGGCATTGGCTTCAGTTCAGCTGTCTTGAACTCTTTCTCATACACATCTTTGGCTCTATCAATTAATTCATCAGTAACGTTCTTCTTTTGTTTCTTCACTTTTTCTAAAACGTTTTTTTTTTTTTTTTTTGACAGCTTCTAAAACGTTTTAGCTCTCTTCAGTACCAATTTTATCCCTTCCAATTCTGCTTTTGCTGCTTCTTGTTGCAGTAGAAAGTAAAATGGTGGCTGCATCTGAAATTCTGAAATCGGTTTTGGTTTTTCATAATCATGCAACTGTTACTGGCAGTACTGCCTTTTGGTGTTAGAGGAACTTGAGTTTGGTTTTCTTCGGTTGATCAGCTTCGAATTGGTCTGAATAAAAACGTGTATGGGCTTAGTTTGGAGTAGTTGAAACTATCCTAGGCCTAAATATAATTTCAGAAATAATTTGGGCCTTGAAAATATTTGATCATCTCAATGCAAGACCCAACGAGAAGCTTGATTTTTTTTTATTGAAAATATTTTCCTTTGTATGTTTTTTTTTGGGGTAAAATTCCTTTGTATGTTTTCTATTGAACAACCTTTCCTTTGTATGTTTAAATATTTAAATCACTTGATTGAAGTTGATCGAAGGTTTTTTTATGCAAGTACTTTTCTTACTGAAGCTTTAGGAATAGCATTCCAAAAGTGAACCAAACCCATCATCTCCCAGATAAACCTAAGTTAACTTTCCAGATTGACCAACTGTATATTCAAGTAAGAGATGAGAGGAGTTCTTCATAGAGGCCAATGTGTACATTAGTACGTATTAATTCAGTTTCCTAAATTTTAATTGTATAAAATCTTTTTTTTTTTTGCAAATACAGAAAGCTAATTAAGTCGTGAATCTATACTTATTAATATGATTTAACAAATATATAACACAGCAAATATATCATGTCTTCATTTTTTTTAGATTTATAAATATAAAATCAGACTGTTAGTTAGAGGGTACGCAATGTGTCACCAGGGGTGGGCGTTCGGGTACCCATTCGGGTTCGGTTCGGATCTAATCGGATTTCGGGTTTTCGGGTTTAAAGATCCATTCGGGTATTTTTAAATTTCGGTTCGGATTCGGTGCGGATCTATGCGGATTCAGTTCGGGTTCAGATAACCCATTTAAATTATTTTTAAAATTTTAATATTCATTATATGCTTAAAATTTCTCAAAATCTATAAAATAAAATAATATATTACATATAAATTTATATAATATATGTCAAAATACCTAAAATTAACATATAAGTTGGTTGGATTTGAATATTTGGATAGAAAATCAATAGATATTTTAAGCATTTTGGTGTTTTGAATATATTTTAGCTATTTTAGATATTTACTTTTGACTATTTATGTATATTTTCAAGTATTTTGGACAACTTAAAAGTATCTTATATATTTTGGATGTTTTTAATATATATTAAATCTAAAAACAAGTAATATATTTAGGTATATAAATCTATTTCGGTTATATTCGGGTACCCGAGATACTTCGGTTCGGGTCGGGTTCGGTTTCGGTTCTTTAGATACCAAAATTTTGAACCCGTTCGGATATTTAATCAATTTCGGTTCGGGTTTGGTACTACTTTTTCGGATCGGATTCGGTTCGGTTCTTCGGATCAGGGTTTTTTGCCCAGCCTTATGTGTCACTCAAACTATGGAGTGAGAAGGATTTGTTTGTTCAAAATAAATCATTTGGTTAAATTGGTTTTTAGTACCTTTTTTTTTTTTGAACAACCGGTTTTTAGTATCAACATGACGTTTCTACAGAAAATAAACATGTATGTATACCGTATACATGTAGACTGTGTGTGTGTGTGTGGGGGGGGGGGGGGGGGGCAAAAGTGGATTACAAACTTACGATAATAATAGCACCTCGTTTATTTATAGAGTTCCATACATTTATTTTTATATATATATATGCATGCATAATAAGTGACGATGGCATTACTCATGAGTAACGTAAGTGGTGACTTTAAAATGGGAATAAAGCAAGAAGATGATTTTAAACTTTGATTGATGGAACAAGCGATGATTAAAAGTCTTGAATTATAATTTTTTTTTTGATCAAAGAATTATAATTAATTACTAATAATTAGTACATGAGAGTTGTAGAAATAGAAGAAAGTGGTGGGGTTTAGAGCGGAAGTATCGATTAGTAAGGTGTTGAACTGTCATTTTATTTGTGTTTAAGAGACCTAATCATATATATTCTCATTTGGAGACCTTTTATGCTAATAATTAAGGGGACTTCAGATAGTTCAAATCTTTAAACAACATAAGATTCTTAAGAAAATGAAGAAAAACACGTTTATTACTTGTTAGTGTATTAAAAACAAACTATTCGTTACCATTCATTTGTTTTTAACAAGAAAAATAGGATACTATTTGTCGGAATCAATGAGAAAAGACGATCTAAAACCGATTTGCAGTGGAATTGTCGTCAGAAGTCGGCAGTGTACTTCCGGTTATGTATATATATTTAGAGACGCATTTTGTTGACGAGCACCTGTAAACTAGTTTTATTTGTTTTTCTGCCATTAGGGTTGTCTTAATTACACGCAAACAAACACTTAGGACTTGTGTATGTTACATTTTATCTGGGGACCATGACTAACAAAGAAGACAGGAGGCACAAGTTGTACGATAGTTTGATAACCACTTCCTAATCTTTTTAATTATTTTGATAAGATAGAAATTCAGTAAATATATGTACGTATTACTTACCGAATAATGATTATAAGAGTAGTGAATCTAGTGACTCACAGCCACAGGGCAATGCAACGGAGATTTTTGTACGTCAGAAGTGGGAACATATATATGTATTTGGCGTGGAAAAATCGTAGTAAGAAAATTTATGTTTTGTAAATATTTTTTTGAGCAGTAGCACGAAACACAAGTCAGCGAAATCGGAATCAAGAAAAAAAGGCTAAAGCATTAATTACTAGCTCATTTCATTGAAATTAACTTTGTCATGTCTCGTAGACCAGAAATATAACGCACTTCTGATTACGCCAGAGACGGGTCGGATATCCAGGTAATTTTAAGGTATCTGTAGGATTTATAATTTTACTATCTTTATCCGGATCTGAGGTTCTCGGATATCCGGATATCGGATATCCTTCTAAAAATTATAATATCCGGCGGATATCCGGATCTGGATTTGAATCCTTAAAATAAATAAAAAATAATATTAATATATATAAAAAATATTAACAATAATTTTTTAAAAATATGTATAATGTCTTTAATTATTTCTATGTATAATATTACAAAATTTACATAAAATTTATATATACTATTACAAAAATGAAAATATATTAAATAAAATTAATTTTTATATATAGATATTACTATTTTGAAATATTTATTAATAAAACTTACGGATCCGGATATCCGGACTTAAAAATTAAGATATCTGGATCCGGATCCGGCTTTGACGGATCCAACATTTTACTATCCGGATCCGGATTCGGCCCTTCCGAATTTTCGGATCGGATCCGGATCGAATTTCGGATCGAATCCGGATCTCGGATAAAAGTTTTAGGCTTACTTTTGATTAGTTGCCATGTGAACAAATAGGGGTTCTAAAAGAAATAGTAATGTAAATTGCGGATTTTTTGTATCCCAATCCATCAGAATTAAAAGTCAACAACCTTTCTTTAAAAACTAGTTTCAGGTTGAAAGTAGATGAATGAACGCTTTGGCATTGCACTTCAATGGCCCAAATTAAGTTTACATATGCAACATATCAACACCGTTACACCTAAACCCTAAAATGCCATATTGATTTAGAATTTGGGTCACAACTCTATATCGGTATTTTCGACAAAAGAAAACTCCATATCAGTATGCAGGTCAATGAGAATTTTTTCGAATCAACGCTTCGAATCAAAATTTTATTCCCGTTTCAGCTTTTATTTATAAAATTTTAATTAAAAAGAAGTATGCAGGTCAATGAATGTCTCGCTTTACATAAGAGTATTTAACAATGTCATTTTTGTTAAACTTTTGCAATATCATTCACCAGTATGCAGGTCAATTTGTATCATATATATTTAGCATACAATCTTTTATAGAAGATTTTCTTGAAACACTTCTATCTGAATAAACAAAGCACCTAGTCATCACAGAATCACACGTCTGGTAAACATTTGTGTAAATTGATACGATAAAGAATATTTTAGTTTAAATATTGAAACAAAGAATACTTTGTAACAATACCATGAACCCAAAATTGCAAGTCACCTACAAGTCGCAAGATCAGAACTATCTAGAACCTAAATTGATACAGTGATCTATACGTGTACCCCTACGTGTCAGATAGATACCCGTTAATGTTTGTGTTACCGTATCGACGACGACTAGATATATTCGTTCTAGTAAAAAGGTTAGTTTGTTTATGATTTGGAGTGTTATTCATTCTTTACATTATATTGTCTAATTTATTTTGTTTATTTGTATGTGGATTATCTCATTACCTATGAAACCGTGGGACTATAAAATATACGAGCTTATGTATTTATTTGATATGGAACGAGTATTTGGGTAAAAAGCATATGAGTCGCACGTGTGATTGCGTACGTTGGCACGCACCCTATCCTTTCACATTAGTTCCAAGGTCATTTTCACCAACCAAATGCAACATCCCCAACACTCCTTTCTTTGAGCCTATCTGCGACAGATTTGACAAAGTAAGACAAAATATACTTCTTAACCTTAATCATTATATACTAGATTAGTCTTATTTATATAACCAGTTTCAAGTTTTTAGCTAATTAGCTCCTAATTTATCTATCAAATATATGAAAATGAACCATTCAATATAAAATCTAAAGGAATCATTTTGTGTGTGTATAATATATCATTGCAATAGAAATTCATAGATGAAGTAAGATATAAAAATCTTCTTCCAAACTGTTGTAATTTCCCCATCATGACATCTGTATATACATATGTTGTATGTACCTTAAAATATACACATATATATGAACGAGCAATGCATAATTTTGATTTAGAGCATATATATTCTTTTGTTATTTCTGTGATTAGTTATAATATCGTGTAAAGCGTACATAATACTATAAGTTACAACAATTTATGTATCTTTAATATATTGCCACAAAATAGTTAGTTCTATTTTCTCTAATTTGTTAAGAATCAACCGCTAATGTTATGTAATGAAAATCGTTGAATATTTAGACAGTAAAACTATGCTTCTTTTTAGTTAATGAAAATAAAACTTAGGGCAGTAAGTTTGTCGTTTAAATCTATAGTGAGGTAAATTTTGTTTTTATTTTTCATTTTTAACAAGCATTTTTCTTGATATATGTTTTTTTTACAATTTAAACAGCTTTATCATATGTAATGTTTAAACCATTAATATATCTTCTATATCATTTATATATAGTATATATATATATGCAATCGTTTGACAAAATTGATAAATACATATATAATATATAAATGCGTGTGTAAATTCAATTGATTTAATAATATTAATTTTGGGGGAAAGGTGTGATCAGAATGTTATATATAGGTGGGTAAGCTTATGACAAAACTTCCAAGCTGTTGAGATTTCAATTCTCAGTAACTTTAATTTTCGCATCTCTCTTCCCTCCCTCTGCTATGTTATAATCAATCCCTTCGAACATATACAAAAATCAAACATATTATAAGCAATAACATTTTAAAAAAAAGTAATATCCGCAGTAATATTTAATGGGGAGGCAGCCATGTTGTGACAAGCTGGTGGTGAAGAAAGGGCCGTGGACGGCGGAGGAAGACAAGAAGCTCATAAACTTCATACTCACCAATGGCCATTGTTGCTGGCGTGCTCTGCCGAAGCTGGCCGGTCTCCGCCGCTGTGGGAAAAGCTGCCGCCTGCGGTGGACCAATTATCTCCGGCCTGACTTGAAAAGAGGCCTTCTCTCTCACGATGAGGAACAACTTGTCATCGATCTTCATGCTCATCTTGGCAACAAGTAAGCTTTAATAACTAATCATATGTTAATTCGACATAATTTTTCTGTTCTCAATCTTTTGTATCTTATATTGGAGCTTAATACTTCTCAAAATATGTTTATTTTTTAAGTTAACTAAAACTAGGCTTAAGGTAATTAAACGTTTGGTTTGGATCGGGCATAGTAATGAAAATGTATAGTGTCAATTGTGGATTGTGTATAATGTGCCAAAATATAAATTAGATAGTTCTAAAGAAGATGGTCAAAATAGTAGATTTTAAATATTTTTCTTTTAAATAGTAGAATTATGTAGACGAACTAATTCGTTTTACATGTATTTTTTTTTGATATAAACTTCAAGACAAAGTAACGTCTTTCTCGTCCAAAGATAATGTTAACTTACTTTTGTCAATTTCCTTGTTTTAATATTTCAAGATTTGAACATCTCCACCAACACTTCGTAAAATATTATGTAAGGTTATTGTAATTAATAATTTCTTAAATCATTGGTTTACTATAGGTGGTCTAAGATAGCTTCAAGGTTACCCGGAAGAACTGATAACGAAATAAAAAACCATTGGAATACTCACATCAAGAAAAAACTTGTTAAGATGGGAATCGACCCTATGACACATCAACCTCTAAACCAAGAACCGAATAACACCAATAATCCCCAAAGCCTTTCCTCGACTTCAGATGATATCTCAATGAAACCAAGGAGCGGCAGTACCAAAGAGACAAATGGCACGCTTACGGAAGACGAAAGCAGCAGCACGGTTACTGGTCAAAACAATTCAACGGATAATGAAAATCATCTACTTAGTAACATATATAATGATGAAGAATTGTTTAGTCATTTATGGTCCGATGAAACTACTACCGCTGAAGCTCCGTGGAGTGATAGTAACGATGGCTTTGGTGGAACATTATATCATCATGACAACAATATGTCGGGCGCAGGAGCAGATTTTCCGATATGGTCACCGGAAGGAATCAACGGCAATGATTGGACGTTTCTGGATTATTGCCAAGACTTTGGTGTACATGATTTTGGGTTTTGACTCTCTCCTCACCACATGACATAATGGAAACTCTACGGAGAATGGAGATGAGTCACAACACACACGCATTAATTAGTGTCATGTTTTATGCATAAGTGGCATATATACATGTACATACATGCATGCAAATATAAACTCAGCAAGGGTGCACCATGGTTTCCAAGTATTACGCATTAGTCTAGGGGTCTATAGTATATGTGGGGATACGTCCAAGTCAAGAAAAGATAATTAAGTTCAAGTCAGTTAGGTTTTGTATAGTTAATTACTTAATTATTCACATGTTCCCATCCCAAATCCAAAGAAAGTCGTATGAAGATAATGTGAATGTATGTTTTCGCTATCAGGGTCCAACTTTAGGTTAGAATAAAACTCTAGAGAGTTTGAGACACTATATATGTCCTCTCCCGGACTCGCGCATGTGTTGTATTTTTTTTTTCTTCTCTTTATTGTATAGATTTGTATGCATGAATAATCTTAAGATAAATATTAGTATACAAATTAATAAACGTTAAATCTTATGTGTTAACCTCGACGAACAAGAAAATGATCAATAAACTATTATTATAACCTCGACGAATAAGACGAGATGATGTAAGATTCGCCATCAACGTTTGAACCTTTTAGCTTAGAATGGCCGTGGCTCTTATTTTGGTATATTTCATCTTTGACCATATATATTTGGTCTTTCCATTTCTTTTTTTTTGATCTTCAAAGATGATATGATTCTAATCAAATTAAGTTGAGTATGTGGAGGAATTTCTCAATTTACATCAACATCACAATCCTCCCTGAGCTGAATCAGTTGTCACACCGGTAAGAGCCATTGAATTAAGCATCTTAGGCCACCATTATACCTTAGTGGGGTTCTAAAAAAAATTATTGTGTGGGTTCCACAAAAAACATAAGAATCTGTCACAGAAATTATGAAATAAGGACCAATTTTGGAGTGTTTATTGCACTGTTCACGGATTTCACTGACACGTGGCGTTCTGCGATTAGTTCGTTTTTAAATTTTTTTTTATTTCAAACGAAGAAAAAATCAAAAAGGTTTACTAAGAAACCGCACCGGTTTCAGCAATAATTATGCTCTTAGCGTATCACAGCTTGGATTTCATATCGTTTTCAAAATGTGTTCAGTAAGTAACTTAACTGCAAAATAATTTTAGGGAATAGGTTTTTCTTAACCTTCAAAACAAGTTCATTAGTGCAAATAATTAATGGTTAAATAACTTTACGACATGTTTTTTCACCAACCTCATAATCCCTTAAAATTGAAATGTATGTACTTACTTATCTACCAGTTGCTATTAAATTACAAGTGGTCAGATTCTTAAAGATTCAAATAAGTCAAACGGTAAATTAAGTGTGTGTCGGTTTAACTTCAAAGTTGTTTTTAAGACTATCAGGTCAAATCATTTGAAATGAGATGATACGACGACAAAGTTAAATGGGAACGTAAAACCGTCAACACTAAGACTTGTATATATTTGGTCTCGTCAACGAACGACTTTAAACAAAAGAGTTCATTTTATTCTTCATCACTTTAAATTCCCTTGAAAAAACATTTCCACTGAAGATTTGTGGATCACAAAATATAACACATTCGTCTCTTAAGAATTGCCAAGTTGTCTACTGACATAGTGCAAAGTGTGCACTTGTATTCTTTTGCACACACAAAGTGTATACTCATTACTTGTATATAGTGAATTTTTGGAAATGTCAAAATGAAATTTCAAATAACATTCACCAATTTTCATAGACATGACGAGAGCAACCTTTAAAGAACGGTGTCACCATTTATGGATGGCCATAATACAAAACGATTTGCTTTTGTAGTCTTTCAAACCTTTAATAGGTTTTAGGGAAGGTAAAAAAACGAACATGAGATAATATTATTAACGAACTTGTAAAAGAGTGATGTTTCTGTTCAAACTTCTCTCACAACGAAAATACAAAATACAAAAAGATCCCCAACATATCACTCATCTCACGAAGTTACCACATAAATTGCAAAAGACAAAAGCTGTTCTGTTTTTTTTTTTACTTAGGTGCTCCTCCGAACTTGCCCATCATCTTTGCAATCACTGGAGCCACCTTCGGGTTCGCCTGATGCTTGGCTAGATTCGCAGGGTTCTTCATCACTGTTCAACCACAATATATATAACTTAAACCTCACGGTAACTCAAACCAAGAAGTATTAACATCAACAGTAATTTATAATAC
This sequence comes from Brassica napus, assembly GCF_020379485.1. Classification (NCBI taxonomy): domain Eukaryota; kingdom Viridiplantae; phylum Streptophyta; class Magnoliopsida; order Brassicales; family Brassicaceae; genus Brassica; species Brassica napus. Next base: position 10,602,663 of record NC_063444.1, on the reverse strand, counting down.
CATCTTGAAGAGCAGCCATGACTTCTGGGTCACTAAATGCCGTCATTAGCTCAGGATCCTGCTCAACAAAAATATTATAGCCATTCTCAAAAATATCAGATCCCTTCTTTGTTCATGCAAAAATCTAAACTTTTGCTAAGTTCACACTCTTACGTTCAATATTTTGCTAAAGTCAACACCACCAGGCATACCACCAGCGCCTGCACCAGGCTTTCCTTCCGGAAATCCCCCTGGCATACCTCCAGGGAAACCGCCTGCACCAGGCATACCCCCGGGGAATCCACTGGGCATACCACCTGGGAAACCGCCTCCTGATGGTCTGCTTGATGATGATTGTTCTTCTTTCTTAGCTTTATCATAGGCAGCCTTACAGGACAGAAAAAGATACATGGATAAGCCCAAGATAATTAGACAAAAACTAAAACATGATTATCCAATTAAACCCACATTTAGCTAACTAACTGATACTATCATGGTCTAACAAAGCTATACCTGAGCTTCAGCGCGGCGACGTTGTCTATCACGTGCAGCCTTCTTGTCATCTCTTTCCTTCCGTAGTCTGTCATACTTCCTACGATGCTCCTCAAGCTTATGAGCATTTGGCTCAACCTAATAAATTATTTCAAGACAATGACCATCAGAAAACTTACACTAATGCTTTGTTTATGAAATTCAAAAAAAAGAATCAATACCTTCTTGAGTACAGCGCTTATTTCCTCATCATAGTCTATGGTAGACGCAAGGTGAAGGTCTTTTGCAGCCTCTGCCCATTCTCCAAGCATGGCACGAGCCATGCCTCGCGCCTTGTATCCCTTGGCAGAATCAGGGTTAATCTGCAATCCCCAAACGCAGAAAGCTTTAGCTATCATCATCATTAGAAAAAAAAAACAAAGCTCCTGAGAAAAATTATACCTCCAAAGCAGCGTATGCGTCTCGAATAGCAGCGTTTGGCTTCTTCAGCTTAATGTAGACACTAGCTGAAACCACAATACTTAAGAAAAGTTGAGCACAGAGACTCGTTAATAGTTAAAAGAAGAGAATCAACTTGAAGTCTCACCTCTGTTTCCATACATAATAGCTGATGCAGGGTTCAACGTTATCGCCTGAGTCAAATGCTCAATTGCTTCATCAAAGTTTCCTTCAGAGAGAGCCTCCATGGCTTTGCCCTTAGCTTCTTGAGCAGCTTCGCGGTTCTCATCGGTCACTTCCACTGATGCATCACCCATCTAAAGCAAAAGGAGTTAAAAAGAGATATTAAGCAGAGAGAAGAGCTAGTAAATCATATATTGCTTACTACCTTCTGAGGAGGATCATTATCAGGTTCAACAGTGTCTCCTTCAAGCTCCACATCAGATTCAACAATCTCGTCCTCTTCTTCAGTTTCCTCCATATCATCATCACTCTCTTCTTCCACTACGAAACTCCTCTGTTTAAAACAGAAACAAATCAATCAAACACACACGCACGCAAACGAACTTCAACCAAAAGTAATGATGATATACCGCTTTGGAGTCTTTGTGTTCTTCATTACCAGCAGTGGGAATCTTAGCACCAAGACTGAAAGAGACAACACAAAGCAGAGTACCCTCACGGATCAAAAGACAGGACCTTTCTTCAACAAGAGAGGAAAGGGTCTAACAATCCCACGAGAGATCAGTATATATAACACACGAACAAGTAAACAGAGCCACAAAGATCAAAACTTTTGAATCTCAACCACGACAGATACAAACAGATTAGATCGAAGCGTAGGAGGGTTCAGAACCTGTGGAGATAGTCGCGGAAGAAGGAGAGGGAAGGTGTAGAGAGAAGGGAAGGGTCAGACTTGCACTGCTCGATGAAGAGCTTGAGTTCGCTAAGCTTCGTCGCATCCATACCTTTACGATCTGCGAGAGAGAGGAGACAAAGAGTGTGATTTGGTTTAGGTATGGAAGGAAGCAAGTGTTTTGATTAAAGTCTGTGTCTTTTTCTTTTGTTTCGATTTCGAAAATATTGTTCTAGCACCTTCTTCTTCTTCTTCTTTCTCTATCTTAAATGGATAAGATCATCGTCGGATTTTAACCGGACTCTTACCTTTTTCGTGATACAAAACCGTATACGATTCAGTTGAACCGAACCAAAGTGTTTTGAACATAAATAACATTTATAAACTCGAATATATTTGCATTATTAGCTGCTAGGTGCATACATATTGTTTGTCGACCAATACATTTTTTTTTTGTTATTCACGGCGACAATTCATTTGTTCCAATCACGATGTTCATAACCCCGTCAATTAAGGCCCACAATATTAAAATGATACCAACAATTCTGCACAAAAACATTTTAAAAAAAAAGAAATGTAATAATACTACACATATTGTATAAGACTAAAGTATTAGTATCTAACCGGTAACTATCACGATAACCTTGTGAACACAAAAAAAAAAAAATTGATAGGAATAAAATTATAGAAATGAAAGAGAATAGTTGATAGGAATAATTATTCATCAAATTAACGAGGAACAAATTTGTTCTATATTGTTTTACAGTAAAAAAATAAAAACAAAAAAACCTCTTTATAAATGGTAAAAAAAATTAGAAACATTAAAGAATGCATTATTATTATTCTTTTTTTGGTCACCAGTTAGACTCTTAGTCTCTTATACCAAAAAAATATTACCTATGTTTCACAAAGATAGATTTTTAGTATTTACATACATATTAAAACACATTAAATCAGTATAATAAATATATATATAATATTGTAATTATTAATTTTTAATAAATTTTCAATAAAATTTAGAAATTACAAAAAATATATCTTTGTAAAATATTTTTTTCTAAAACATTTTTCTTAAAGGAACGTATGAAATATTAAATAAGGCAACATCATATAGTAAAAAGTAACGAGAATAAGTGTTAAAAAACGTAATGAGAGTATGCATGTGGGACTCAAGTTTTGGTTTGAGACGATGTAGGTAAACATTTTCCTCATTTTCTTTTTACCAAAATTTTGATAATTTTTAAAAGCATTTTCTTTATAAGACTATATACAATAGATTCAACACACAACACCCTCCACATCATCTTCTATTTCTTTCACATCAGTTTATCTATCTACCACCTAATAATTTAACACCATTCATTTTTTATACTCTAAAATGATTTGTTTAATAAAATTCAACACCCTACCCTACCATTTTTATTTTCCATATTTTTGTTTTGTTTTACATCTTTTATTTTGTAATTACGTATTAATAATTATTATTAGTTTAAATTAAATTAAAATATATTTTTTTGTCAGCAACAAAAACAAACTCATATAGACTATGTAAACCAAACTGGTAGCTCCGCATCCATATGGACTACAAACGAGGGTTACTTTTTTGTACTGCGTGCTAGACTATCCGCTCTTGAATTTAACGTCCTTGGTATATAGATGAGCTCTGAGCTGTGAAAACTTCTTTGCAAGATCTTGATATCTTCCAGATAACTTGCAAATGCGGGTAATTCTTCAGGTTCAGAAACCATCTTCACCAACTGAGAACAATCCGTCGCAAAAGTAACAGTATACTGTCTTAAATTCCTCATACATTTCATTGCCCAAATGAGCGCCTCTATCTCCGAATGAAGGGGTGATTGACACACTCTAGTATTCTTTGCTCCCATCAAACTATCAAATCCTTCCAAAGTACTACACCATCCTCGTCCCGAATATCTATCATGTTCTTTCCATGATCCATCCGTAAAGCACCATCTACTGAGGATAGTGGGGACCGACGCATTCACTACCGATCGGATCTGATCAGATCTATGTGCATGATTAATTTGCGCCTCAGCCCAGAGGACCGACTCTGTTTCCGCCAACTTGAGAGTATCGCGGAGGTCAATATCCAAATTGCTAAAAACCTTGTTGTTTGTTCCTTTCCATATATACCATAGAATCCATGCAAAATGGTGATCTTCCATTGCCGGAGACACTCTCCAAAATAAATGATCCATATTTGGAAAAAGTGAATGAAGGGAAAAAATATATGGGTTAGACGGAATCCGTGAAAGTGCCCAGACCTGAATTGCCGGAGGGCATTCAAAAAAGACATGATTTATGGATTCCTCAGGTGCTCCACATCGTGCACATATCGTATCCCCTTGAATTCCTCGTGAACGTAGATTTTTCTTTACCGCTATGCAACCTATGACCAGTTGCCAAAGAAAATGTTTTAACTTAGGTGGACATCGCACTTTCCAGCAGTGTGCTTTCAATAACGAAACTGATGGACCATACTCTGTTAGTGCCCTAACTTTATCTGGATACACTCGCTCCACTTCATAGCCTGATTTAACCGTGTATCTACCATTCTTTGTAAAATACCATCCATCCCGATCTGCTGTTCGAAACCGTCTTAAAGGTATACTCTACATTATCTGCACATCGTTCGGGTCCACCAAAGTCCTGATAACCTGTGAATTCCTTGTTCTTAATGTTTCATCAATAAGAGAATCCACCGTAAGATCCGGGTAAAGGTTGTTTTGATTTTTGTTTGCTGGTCTCGGGCGGGTGGATGGGAGCCAAGGGTCATTCCATACTGAAATAGATGATCTTGATCCCACCCTTTTGATTAGTCTTTTGCTAACCAGAGATCTAGCTGAGACAATACTACGCCAGCCATAAGATGAAGAGTAAGATCTAATTGGTTATAGGGGTGAAGCATTCCTGAAATACCTTCCTTTGAACACTCGTGCAAATAAAGTGTTCGGTTTCTCAATTAATCTCCAGAATTGTTTCCCAAGCATTCCCGTATTCAAATATGTAAGGTCTTTAAAACCCAAACCTCCTTCATCCTTAGGCACACAGATTTTATCCCAAGATTTCCAATGCATCCCTCTAGTATTACCTCCTGGACTCCACAAAAACCGTGCCACTGCGCTTGTCAGTTTTTTCATCAGCATTTTCAGAATACGATAACATCCCATTACATGGTTTGGCAGAGCTGTTACCACTGATTTTATAATCACTTCTTTACCCCCTTTAGTGAAAAACTTGAAAGTCCATCCATTGACCCTGTTATTTAATCTCTCTTGAACAAAACCAAAGACTTGTATCTTTGAACCTTCCAAACTCTCAGGTATTCCCAGGTATGATCCCATTCCACCTAGATTATGTATTCCCAAAATGTCTTGTACATCCTGCCTTAAGTCTTCCTCGACCTTATGCCCAAACTGAATCGAAGATTTTTCAAAATTTATCTGCTGACCTGATACCATTTCATATTCCTTAAGAATCCGCAGAATAGTCCTGGCATTCTTCTTTTTTTGCTTTGCAGAAGAAGAGGCTATCATCTGCAAAGAGTAAATGGGATATCGAAGGGCAAGCCCTAGCCACTTTTATACCCGTCAGATGTTTCTCCCTCTCCACCTTTTTAATATTCGCTACCAGCGCTTCCGTGCACATAATAAATAGATAAGGAGAAAGAGGATCCCCCTGACGAAGCCCTCGCTGTGGAATTATATTTCCTTTCGGTTGCCCATTTAATAACACTCTATATTGTACTGAGGAAATACATTCCATCATCAGTTGTATCCAATGGTGATCAAAACCCATTTTAGATAGAAGTTGTTGAATGAAAATCCATTCAACTCTATCATAAGCTTTACCCAAATCCGTTTTTATGGCCATAAATTTGTCCTTACACGCATTATTAGTCCTCAATCCATGGAACATCTCCTGAGCTATAAGTATGTTATCCGAGATCAGCCTTCCCGGCACAAAGGCCGATTGTGTTTCCGAGATAAGAGAAGGAAGGCACACCTTCAACCTCTGACATAAGACATTCGATATAATCTTATATCCTACATTACATAAACTGATAGGTCTGAGTTCAGTCATTCTCGTAGGTCTATCCGTTTTAGGGATTAAACAAATATTCGTCATATTTAACCTTGTATCTAGGATCCCTGATGACAAAAAATCATTAACCATTTCCAGTAGATCCTTTTTTATTATATGCCAAGAGAGCTGAAAGAAAAGAGCCGTCATCCCATCCGGTCCTGGGGCTTTTTCCGAATGCATCATAAACAAAGCTTGACGTACTTCCTCCTTAGTTGCAAGCCGGATTTGACCGCTGATTCATCTGAGGAGTAATCGTAGGTATAATCTCTTCCAAAAAACCATCAAACTCTGTAGGAGAGGCTGTCTGGAACAAATCTCCAAAATAATCTACTGCTACCTTCTCTACACCTTGTTCCTTAATAATCCATTCACCATTCGTATCATATAGGCCAACAATTCTATTACGAGCCCGGTGTTGTTTTATCAGTGCATGATAGAACTTTGTATTCAAATCTCCTGAAGTATGCCACATATTACGATTTTTTTGTTGCCAATACTTTTCCTCGTCTTTATACGCTTCCTGCAATTTCCTCGAAACATCCAAGATTTCCTCTTGAGTTCTACTATTATCGTTTTGAACTTCTTCCAGCGCTTGTTGCAGCTCACTGATTTTTTCCTTCCCATATGGTAGGTTATTTTTACGCCATGTGGAAATCTCATGTCGGCAATTAATAATTTTTGATATGAAACCCCCCGAATTCTTCGCTGCCGATTCTCCCCAACCCCTCTCAATTGAATCCAATAAACCCTCATGTCCAATCCACCTTTTATCAAAACGGAATTGTCCTTGTCGCCGCTGTATTTTATTGTCCAAGTAAGCCACCACTAGTCTATGGTCAGAACTCACCATTCCTAAGTATTCTGTGAAAGAACATGGAAAAAGTGCATGTCAATCTTCATTGGTCAATGCTCGGTCCAACCGACACTTAACCGATCTTTTACTTCTTCTTCCTTGCCAGGACATCCTATTTCCTCTGGCTGGGAATTCCAGTAATCCCGCATCCCTAATCATATTATTAAAAGATAAGAAAGATGTTGGGTTCCTTAGCGTTTCTCCTTCTTTTTCATGATTACCGGTAATCTCATTCAAATCTCATATTATAAACCACGGCTCTGATCTTTCCAGGCCGTACCTGGTTAAACGTTACCATACGTGATCTCTCAGCTGTTGTACTGGCTCTCCATATACAAAAGTCATAAAAACTTTTTTCCCTAGAGCCATCGCTTTCACATCAATCATCCTATACTAGTATATAAAATATTTACCTAGAATTCATTATTATAGAATAAAGAAAGTCCTCCTCTTGTACCAATTGGGTCCACCGTAACTAAGTTGTCATAGCCGAAATGGGCCTGAAAAACTTGAATGAAAGTTAAACCTTGTTTTGTTTCCGACAAAAATAGAAAATCCGGTTTGTGTTTATGCCAAATTTCCCTTTGGTAACTGTTTGTCTAATTACTTCCCGCACCTCTACAATTCCAACTCAATACTTTCATAAAAATTTCCTATTAATAAGCTCTACAGAGCTAGTCAACCGGGAGTGAAGAGACCCTAACAGTCCATAAATTGATATGGATGTACTTACGTAACTCATATACCCAGAAACATGTTTATATTTATCCCTTTGGCTTCTTAGTATTACTACAATCTCTATGTCGTCCTTGAAACTATGCAACATTAAACCTGTAGCCTGATACCCATATAAACACTCTTGTAGCCATGTTTTCCGATAAAAAATATAATCAACAAGGGAGCATAAGGCTAATACATTTTCCACCCAAGATGATAAATTTGGAAGCGTTAATATAATGGACCCGACAAATGCAACATCTTGAACAACACATAATGAGACGACCCAAGAGTACTTAAGAAATATCATTTGTATCGACATAAATTTCCACAAAGACCACGACTGAGAAATATCCATACAGTTGCCTTGATCAAATTAAACACTCCATATTTGCATTAACTGTTGAGTCCACTCCATATCAAACATTTCCAACTTGACAAAATCATCAGAAACAGGCCATATTAACATCATTTGAAAAACCTTGCACCCATAATCCACGCCCATAACCGTTTTCTCAGTGTACTTCAATAGTGTCTGTGTTTGACTTAAGGAGACCAAACACATGAGAAGTAGCATAGTAAGACGTCTCATGCCGTCACTACGTAACCGGATTTGTAAAAACCCTCGACCTTTTGCATCACTGAGCCTTCAGACCAAAGAAAACCGCTTCCACAAGATGGTTTATATTAGAAAATATAACCCATCCCCGAAATCAAACTCTAATGCATTATACGAATAATAATCCGTAGCAAACCAATTTACGTAAACCAGAGACCATGTTCTCTCGGCCCCTCTTCCGCTCAGATCAGTAACAGAATTGTTTCCTTTCCTGAAACTCTTTCCATTGACCAAATATACCATCCAAACATCATACGTACTCCTCATTTGTTCTGAAAGAATTGTAATTACAACAGGATGATGATAAACATCAAGCTTTATTGATACCATATCGTCCACCTGTGCCACCATGAAGAAGAGCTCCATAACTGTTGTAATACCAAAGCTGGATCTCTGCAACTGGGTTGATGAAGCCAGGCAGAGAAATTGTCTTGCTGCGAGTGATCCAAGCGATGCAACCAAGACAACCAGAAAATTTATATCAAGACAATGTGACCAAGTAACACCAAACATCCCTCTTAGGTTCCAAATAAAAACCAAACACCAATGTGAAACTGCCCCAATGAAGATCAACCAAACAGTATCAACGCTTATCAAAAGAAAGAACCTATGATAATAAGCATAGTAGCCTTCATCTTCTTTAAGGAGCTAACCAACATCGTTAACCCAAAAATAAATAAGGAAAATATAAAGAAAAAACCAAATATGCTCAAAGAGCTTATTAAAACATTAGAAACAAGGAAATCCACGATCACAAACTGCTCCCATAACTTTTTCCCTTTCTTAAGCTGATCCACATTCTCAATAGAGTTATTCTCCTCTGCAACACCACTAGCTCCATCCAGACTCTTGTCCTTTTCCTCCCCATCCATCAGGTTTTGAAAGTCATTATCAATACCTTCATTCTCCCCTGTCTTTTACATATTAATCTGTTCCTCATTTACCTCCATCACATCCTCATCTAAAACCTTAGCGCCAACCTCTAATGCTTTATTTGCTAGTTCTAAGCCATTCTCCATCTCTACAAAATTCATAATTACCTCTGTAGGGTCTGTCTGAGCCAGGTTTGTTTCCAGCTGGGCCACTGAAGGGATTGGCTTAGTTATCTGCTCCTCCCCCTTTTGAACGCTCCGTAACACGTTATCCTGAATCTCTCCTTCTTCATGTGGTTCCTTTCGTATATTGCACAAAGGACTTATTTCCCTTTTTGAGCCCCTGCAAGACCGACCCAGCTCCTCCTGTGATGTGCCTCTTAATGATAGCCGAAGCCTATCAATCCCAGTCTTCCCCGTATACCAAAAAATCCTTCGTGAATCCGAGAAATCTCGTAGCGATTTCGGTAAAACCCTTGTAACCATATACCCTTGTCGATTCCATGTCACTCTGATCTTGTCGTCCTAACAAAGATCTACTCGATCCCGTATCCTCCACTGATTGCCCGGATCCCATCGTCGAAAAAGCATGGAAACCCTAGAAAGTTGTCGCCGTCGCCAGAAAATATTGTTATAACACGCATCTAAAAATTTTAATTTTTATAGCAATTTAACGTTTTTTGTCAAAAAAAAAAATTTCCAAGAGACATGTGAGATGATAGATGATTAAAATTAATAATAGAGATTCATGTTCATCTCTTAAGTCTCCAATACGGGATTACATTACTGAAATGTAAGCCATTCTTATAGACGTTTTTATTTATTTGTTTGTTCGTTTCCTCTTTCCTTAGTCTGACACCTTGGTGGACAAAGAGAGAAGAAGGTCAAAGTTGTGTGTGTTTGACTAGATCTGCTTGCAATTCGTGATGCACATTTGAATCACGCAACTCAGATCTAGCCCGTACGTGATTTGCAAATGCAGGTTACACTTCGGTCGAGAATGATTGTGGTGCATTATATCCACTTGTCTCAGGTTGATCATAATCAGTCCAGTTTTGAGCATATATATCTCGTTCATCCTCAACAATCATATTATGCAATATGATACTCGATCTCTATGATAGCCAAATCGGAAATTTCCCACAAGCGAGCTGGAATGAATAGTTGTTGGGATTTGGATAGTTAAAAGAGTTGTTTGAAGGGTTTTGAATATTATTAGAAGGGCTTATTTGTGAAATAGCTAAGAAAAAAAAGGAAAATTAGTTTTGTAGAGAGAAGGTAGAGAGAGATAGGAAGAGAAAGAAGGAGAAAGGGTGGAATTTTAGTTAGATAGTGAATTATGGTTTTTTGGGTGTTATCTCACCCAATTTCCCTTATTATAAGGGTTTTGGTTGGGATCCATTTTTTCAAAAAAGATAGAAAAATATAAAAACGAGAGTTATGAGAGACTAAAGATAATTTTTTTTCTGTGTCCAAATCTAATGAAACAAGTCTCTATTTATAGAGTATGAAAATGATAAATTTTGATATAACTTTTTTTAAAAATAAATATTTTAATATACAATAATTGAATCAAATAATGTAGGAGAGAAAAAAACTAAAACACAGTCAATCAAAGAAAAGTCGCCAGAACCGCTTTCTCTTTGGCCAATGGAATTGCGCCATATCGAACTGTCTCTCTCCTTCTCAACGGGTTTATTTTTTCAGCTAGTTGTGTACCAGCTCATTTTAAACGCATGATTAAACATACCACTGCACCTGGTCAACTGTTGAATTAATATTTTCAACAAGCCATTGCACTCGGTCTAAGATCTTTTCTGTAATAATAGTGAAGGATAATCCAATAATATATTTCAGAAGCAGACTTACAAGTTACAATATAACCATTTACTAACAAAGCTTTTTACAAATGCAAAGACCAACTAAATGAATATATTGGTTTTCCAGTTGTCAGATTTGGAAGAAAACAAAAATATAAACAACAAAATAAGAAAGAAGAAGAATTACACAATAGTATTTGATAAGCCCAATCTTTAATTAATTAAAAGAATAGACTTGTAGCCAAACCAAGTAGACCAATTGATGCACTGATCTTCTTAGCTGCTCCTCCATTGGAGTTTCCTGCTTTGCAACCAAACCAAATTCAATTTAATTACCATAAAACCACCACAACTCTTGTTACAAAATTGCACTGAAAAGCTTAATTTCCAGAAAATTACAATCCCGCATTCCTTTCATGGCAGATTCTAGTAAAATTGTAAAGATTCCTGAACATTTTTGTCTATACATTTTTAATATTTGGAGACAAAACTGATTCTGAACATAATTAAGGTCATTTCTCTTTGGATTTTGGCAGGACGAGCTCAAGCGCTACAACTAATACAAATTATACACATAATAATGCAAAGATGTGAATATACCATATAATAAAATGCATACCTATATCATAAGATTGAAACTATAAAACTCCTACAAGGCTACAACCACACAAAATAAAAAAAGCATATAAGGCTGGAAAATTTAAAGTAGGTACCTTTGCAGGCGAATTTGTCAGCAACGCCACAGTCGTGGTGGTATACCTCCAAGAGAGCTTGTGTGACGTTGTTGTTAGAAGGATGTGCAATGAAATTGTCGCAGAGACAAGTTACTTGCTTACTGTTCGCCGATTTGAGATCATCGCAGCATTCTGTAGATGGCGCCAAATTCCCCGATAAGTAGCATTTTGTCATGATGTCAGTAATCAATATTGTGCACACTGGATCCAGATTTGGCATCGTTTGTGCCTCCGTCCACCGGGGAGCCATCATAACTGCTAAAAATAGCATCGCTGTCGCAACCGCAGCTGCTGCTGGAATCTTGTTAGTGTAAGCCATGAAAGATCGTTGTCTAAAGCGGGTAAAAAAGCAAATGTTTGTTTTGTTCGCTTTCCTTTGTTCGTATGTGACTTTCTCAAGAGTACATTATCATCATTTATATATACATGTGTGGGTAGAGTGTTCGAATGTACATTTTGATGATACTAATACAAAGTCTAACAGAGTTTTACATCGTTGACCAAATCTCTACGACTTTCTTATTTCTAAACCAGTTAGTTCCTGGCATTTGATTCGTTCTTTCGGATTTGATTTGATTATTTTTTATGAGACTGGATATATTTTATTAGAAAACATTAGAATCTTAGCACAAAATCAATTCAAATGTCCTGTATTTTCTGACCAAACAATAAATGTACACATATAAACATTAGCCCAAAATCTTAATGTTTTTTTTTTGATCAAATCCCAAAATCTTAATGTTTTTTCAAGAAAATAAAACTATATTTTAGGGGATGGGGCATTATTGTGTTAACGTGAGAGCCACTCTTGTACAACCGATCCAAAGCCAGCAACAACTAAGAGCAACCACATCAATGAATCCCTTTGGGTTCATTGGATTTTTTTATTATATTTATGGAGGGGTCAGAAATAGTGATGAACCTGTATTGATTGTGTTTTTTCATTGGTGAACCCGAATATGGAGTTCTTAGAAATTTAAATTATTTTTTAAATTTTTTTTTTGTTAAAAATTATTTAATACATAGAGAAATCTTAAACATACAAAGATTATTTATCAAGATTACCAAACTTTTGCCATATATTTTCAACTAAATCAGCTTTCAAGCGATGATGTATCTGTTGATCCCGAATTTGATTGCGAATCCCACGCATTTCACCGACATTAGAAAGGCTTTCCGTAGAGGAGACGACATCAACCTGGGAACTTCTGCTTGACTCTCCTGATTCGAATTCATCTGTATCATACTGAGTGAATCTGTCGCGTTCGTCCTCTACTATCATGTTGTGCAGTATGACACAACATCTCATAATCCTTCCTATCTTTTCCTTGTCCCATAGTAGTGCTGGGTTTTTAACTATTGCAAACCTCGCTTGCAATACTCCGAAAGCACGTTCGACATCTTTTCTTACGGCTTCTTGATGTTGAGCAAATAGCTGTGCTTTTGGAGTTTGAGGAAGTGAGATTGATTGGATAAATATTGACCATTTCGGATAAATTCCGTCGCTAAGATAGTACGCCATACGATAATTGTGGTTGTTGACCTTGAAATTTACTTTAGGAGCTCGACCTTGTATAATGTCATCAAAAACTGGTGACCGATCAAGAACATTAATATCGTTGAGGGTACCTGGAAGTCCGAAAAATGCGTGTCATATCCATAGATCTTGTGATGCCACCGCCTCTAAGATAATTGTCGGCTTTCCTGAACCACGTGTGTACTGTCCTCTCCAAGCTGTTGGGCAATTTTTCCACTCCCAATGCATACAGTCGATGCTGCCTACCATTCCTGGGAACCCGCGTAACTCTCCAATATCCAGTAGTCGTTGAAGATCATCAGCTGTAGGTCTTCTTAGATACTCATGGCCAAACAATTGTATTATCGCATTAGTGAAATTGTCCAAACATAAAAGTGCAGTACTTTCACCTAGTCGGAGATATTCGTCATACGTATCTCCTGATTGACCATATGCCAGCATACGTATAGCTGCTGTACACTTTTGCAGTGTAGATAGGCCGTACCTTCCGTGAGCATTTCTTCTTTGGTGAAAGTATGGAACTTCATTTCTTAAAGCATCCACAATGCGAAGGAACAATGGCTTGTGCATTCGAAAACGTCTTCTAAACATTTCCGATGGGTATGTAGCATGTTCCCTGAAATAGTCATTCCATAGTTGATTGTGTCCTTCTTCCCGATGACTTTCGTAGTAAGCCCGTCTCTTTGGTTTTTTTGCTTGATCATTAACTAGGGAGTCGACGAGATTATCAAATTCTTCGTCGAACCATTCTTCAACAGCTTCATCTACGCCATCTGACGATGAGGATGACATTTTTTGTTTTAATTTAGTAAAAATATGATTAAAGGTTAAAAAAAAAGGTGGAGATAGAATAGGAATATTTGGCTAAGTGTGTTTAAAAAAAAATGGATATCGAAGAAGAAAATATGATTAATGGTTTTTAAAAAAAAATTGGAGATAGAAGAAGAATATATGGCTAAGTGTGTTTTGAGTGTTTTGTGGCGTGGGCTTGAGTGTTTTGTGCTATATGATTTAAAGAAGATAGAGGATGATAGTTGTGTTCTTATTGTTTTAGAGAGAAGCGATGAAGAAGTACAAGTTTAAGAAAAAAAGAGGTGAACAATATTTGAGAGAGCAATGCATAAATGAGACAGATTATATAGTCATTGTTTTACAACACACGTGAAGTGTAGAAACCAACAAAATACTACACTTTCACACCCGTGACACAAACATAATTCATCAACTACAGCTCTACCTACTACAACCCGTGACTAGCCTGTAGAAAACTCTGAGATCATCATCACCCGTGACACAAACACACCTACTACAACCACAACTACACCACTAGCTAGTACAACCCGTGACCTGCAGAAGGAACTAAACACGCCAGTAGATGTTCAACCCGTGACCTGCACAACAAAAAACAAAAGAAGAAGCAAGACAAATAGTTAGTAACCAAGTAAGCAAATAATCAAGTTAGCGAATAATCAAGCTAGCAAATAATCAAGTAACCAAATAACCAAGTAAGCAAATAATCAACCCGTGACCTGCACAACCTAAACAATCAACAGAACATCATAACTACCTAAACAACTACGCAACTAATCACTGACCAGATCAAAGCATCTCAGCTACGAGTTTGTCCTTCAGAGACACCTCACTTTCAGTGAGAGTTTCTTTTTTTGACAGGAGACGATCTAGTAGTTTCTGTTTGGATATGTTTTGTTTCAAGTCTAGAATGCTCTGTAGTTGATCATATGCAGCTTCATTCCCATTCTTCTTGCGTTTGGCTGCTTTGGAAGCCTTAACACCAGGTGGCCTTACCTCTTCCGAGTCAGGTACCGTCTCTGCAGCTTCCTTCCTTTTCTCCTTTGCACCATCTCTTGGTAAAGAGATAGACCTCCATTTTTGATCGAACCGCAGCTCCCTCCACGCATGTTCAAGTGTGAACTTGCCGTGGTAGTCGTTGAAGAAGATGTCATGGGCAGACTTCATAACATCGTTCTCATTTTGGCCACTAGCTTGCTCCTTCAAAGCGGCCTGATAGCTTCCCACAAACTTAGACACCTGGTCATTGAGCCTTCCCCACCTCTGCTTACACTGACTCCACTCTCTAGAAGCAAAGCCTGTGAGCTGAGGGCTGGAATTGAAATAATCCTCAATTCTTTTCCAAAACGACCCTAACTTCTGCTGGTTACTAACTATGGGATCTTTGCTGGTGTTTAACCAAGCACTTATGAGGACTAAGTCTTCTTGTGTTGTCCACTTTCTCCTTTCCACCGGTTTAGGAACATCAGAAGACCCTACTTCTATGTTCACAGGGCCGGGAGAAGTAAGGGAAAACAGATCCATTGTGTTTCGATTGGTGTGTTTTAAAGTTGGTATGTGTTTTCAGAAGTTGGTTTGAGTTAAGGGTAGAAGGATTGACTATGTTTTTAAACTAATATTTTGGTTTGCGTTTCTAACTACCAAACATTGATTACACAGATAGCATTCATCAAAACACAACCACTTTCAAATCACATTTTAAAAACGCGAACAGAGTGCATTCATTACACATCAAATCACATTTTTAAAACACTAAACAATATTACACAGATAGAATTCATCAAAACACAACCACTTTCAAGCATTCATCACAGCAACCAACTACCCTAGTTCAGTTCGTACTATAGAGAGCATCACATCACTTTCAAAGCATATCAATTAATACAACACAGAAACTAGATTTATGAACATCTACTTTACTTCCTAGTCTACCTAGTGAAGTTCAACCAAGCAACCTACAAGGAAACGACTTCTAGGAAACTACTTCTAGTTCAGTTTAGTTTAGTTAGAGTGTTTACCTAAACAATTTCATTCAAAGCAGACCTTCTCCAGATTAGCCATCTGCACAGTGGGGTTATAAACGTCACCAGTGAGGTGATCAAGCAGCAAACTGAGCCTTTTAACATGTGCCTGCACATGGAAACATAGAAACCTTGTTAGTGAATTAAAAAAAACCCAAACATTACCAATATTAAGTTCCTATGAGCTACTCTTAAAAAACGACACTAACCTCAACACTCTCAATCTGTTTATTGAGATTGGGCACCAACTTGATCACCTCATCAGCCTCCTCCACACGCTTACGCAGGCGTTCGATCTCCTCCTGGACGCCTATTACCCAAGGCTGACGATAATGAAATCCATCAGCCTTGGGGACAACAAAAAAAAACATCAGACAACATAAAAAAAAAATTCTATACTAATATATGCGTCTGTTGAGGTATCTCTTACCTCGTAGTTTATGCAGCTGAAGAAGCGCTTCCCAGGATGAGTGTCGTACTCCTCCTTCCCGCAAACCTCGTCAATGATTCTCCCACCACAGGGACATCTTCTAGGAATCCCATATTCAGAATCGGCCACGTATCCCAACATGTTGCAGTTCTCCTGATGCCTTTTTGTATCTCTTCTCTCCTCTGCGGGATCCATCTGAAGCAGACAAGCAAACGGCTTACAATAAAATCACAAAATTATATCATGAACGGAACCCATAATGGAACCCACTATTCGATAACAAAACGCTTCGATCTAACCCAAAATGAAACCCATAAGACGATTCGGAACCCTAGAATCGAAACCCCCAAAACTCGAGTTTGAACCCTACCTCCAATACCCCACTAATCGACAACTAAACGGTTCGATCTTACCCAAAATGTAACCCAGATGACGATTTGGAACCCTAGAATCGAAACCCCCAAAATCGAGTTTGAACCCTAATTTGAGAACTTCACTAATCGACATTAAAATGCTTCGATCTAACGGGAAATTGACTCGACACTGACCTATTCTCGTCGAGGAGACACTCCGTCGTCGATTCGATGGAGAAAAGTGGAGAAAAGTGAAGAAAGATCAAAATCGCACGAGATATCGCCTCTCCGAAGAAAACCCTAGTCTTTTCTGGAAAATGAGAAAATGAAGGTCGAATCCCCTTTCGTCGTCGTGACGTCAACAACGCGGCGCCAATGGAACCGTGACACCTGGCGTGAACCCGCCTCATACCGAGTCACTCGTAAGACGCGGGTCACGGAAATAACCCCATTTAAACATTTCTTTTTCTATCCGGGCCTATGAACCCGAGCCCATGAACCCCATTACAACCTTCAATGTGGTTGCTCTAACAAGTGCCATTCGATTTCATTGGAAAGTACATTTTTCAAAATCCTTTCTTTCTATCACTTAACTGAACAGCATATGTTTTTTTTTGTAACTGAACATGCATATACGTTCGTGAGTTCGTTAACGATCCACAATTTCACATTGATGATGTTGGTGTGCCTAAATCTTGGAGTGTTGTGAGACGTTTTCGAAAATTAAGAAAAACTAGATTTTGAGTATATATATATATATTTTTTTAAAAAAAAAAATTTATATTTGTATTATTTTTTGTAATCATATTTGTGTTTAATATTAATTTAATTTAATATTTTTTTTTAATAACTATATTAAATATGTCAAGTTGCATAATCATACATTTATGTCATATGTATTTCAAAAATTATTTTTAAAATTTATTCCTAAAGTTTGGCAACATATTATATTTCTTATTAGTTACCTAACATAATTAGTTAAGAATATTTGTATCCAAAAAACCAGACTCAAAATCGACCCGAAAATCAAAGTCTCATAATTTATTAGGTTTGGTCTACATACTCGAACGGTTTTTAAAGTGTTATATCCAAAAATCAATATTAAATCCAACCTACACCGAAAGCCGAACAAAATCTTTGAAAAATATATGAAAAAGTAACTTTTAATATATTTTGTTTTATATATATATATATATATATATATATATATATAAATTGGTTAATAATGTCTTCACTAACTTTAAGTAAAATCACATTTAATAAATATTTTAAATCGAATAACTTATTTGAAACCCATTAAACTAAAACTCATAGAATATATTTTTATAAGTAATAACTTCTATAATAATATCATGTTCCTAATTTAATAGAATAGATAAATTAAATAATTTAATTTTCTTATAAACATCTATTTATATTTATTATTTATCTTAATTGACTCATGAATTTTTATTGTTGAACTAAACCTATATAAACTGGTCATGTTTCTAATTTAATAGAATAGATATTTATATAAATAGATTAATATTTAGAGTAGATGAGAATATTTATATAAACAGATGAATATTTTGAATAAAAATTACATTTTTTAAAATTTTGAAAATGTATTTGAATTTAATTTTCAAATACATTTTAATTTATTTTAATTTAGAAAAGGTGAAAAACAAAATTATTGAAACATATATGAAAAAATACTTTTAATATATTCAGTTATTATATTTATAGTCGTAACTATAATGAGTAATTAACATATCATTTTAGAAAGATGTATCAATAATGTAACTGCATACATAAATTAATTATATAGAGTAACAAGTTATATTAATCAAATAAAAGATTGAAATTCTCAGAAAAATGTTCAAATTATTAAATAACATACATAAATAATTTGGGTGGAATACTTACATAGCAAACGTAACCGAATAACATCTAACAAGTTTTCAATAATAATTTTGGCATAGAGTAATATTATAGTTAAAATCCCAAAAGGAAAGAATAATTGTTATATATATATATATATATATATATATATCTGTCTGTATTATGTATACGCAAAGCAGCCATACGGGAAAGAAGTGGTGAGAACCAAGAATTGTAGACATGAAATTACAAATATATATTGATTCATAAAAGGCATTTACGGTTATTTAGTTATACATAAAAGATAATAAAAGGCTTTTTAAATAAAGAAAATAAATTGTTGGACATAACATTTATCAATATGTCATGTTCCTAATTTAATAGTATTGATAGAGATACATATAATATAAAAGTTAAATTATGAAGCTAAAAGAACGAAAATACCAAAAATAGTCATATCTTTTTCTTTTCTTTTTTTTTTTGCAACTACAAAAATAATCATACCACAATGACTTTTTGGTCTCTTAAACAAAAAGAAGAAAACTCTAATAAGCATGATCAATTTTTAATATAAAAGCCCTAAATCAATATGTTTTAGCGTAATAGTCACATGCAAGCTTTACAACGAGTACTCTAATTGGATTAATCATCAATAAGGTCACTACTTGATTGTTTAAACCATTAAACAAGGGGCAACTTACAAAAACAAATTAATATAGCATTTTTCAAACTAATTAAATAACTAACACTTGTCTTTTTGTTTAATGCAAATATCCCTGAGTTGATGACATCGCATTTGATTATGATGAACGCTGTTTCTTAAGTGAAACTATTAACAATTTGATTATTTTTTTTTTTTGTTCACAATGCTTTATTTCACAAATTGTTATAAACTATTGTGCTATTTTCTAATAACAATTTTTGCCGTATGCACGGTTTTGGTCGCACTAGCTTAATAAATTTATACAAGCGAATTGATCAAAGTTTAGTCTTCTTGACTTTCTCAGAATCATTCAAATTCTTCAAAAGTAACATTGCTCTGTAAAAGCTTTCCGAGAGTTACCATGACTCGGTTGACCAAAAATATACCAGCCAACCGTAGAAAGACCCCAAAACACATTAGGTGC
Organism: Brassica napus; assembly: GCF_020379485.1. Classification (NCBI taxonomy): domain Eukaryota; kingdom Viridiplantae; phylum Streptophyta; class Magnoliopsida; order Brassicales; family Brassicaceae; genus Brassica; species Brassica napus. The sequence continues at coordinate 10,583,038 of NC_063444.1, read as the reverse complement.
AAGAAAGTGGTTAAGATCTTGAAGCAAGCAAAACTAAATAACAATAATTCGATTCCATGAAGTAAAGGCAAAGATATATACACAATTCAAAGTCGGTTTATTTCACTAGTCAAGACCTTATCTCAATATGAATATGCCTTGTCAAACTTTACAAATGATGTATATATCCATCCAACAAATAACCTTGCTCCATAATATCATAACTAACCCCACGTTCTAATAAACTCTTGATATGTTCGTGTTGGTAACATATACTCTCATGACAGATGTTACACAAAACACTTTGTGTAATAAGAAACAAAACAACAATGACATCTAGCCGGAACGCAGAATATATAGAGTTTCTACTTTCTGTATTACAATATATAAATGAATTGTATTTTCATTACTAACATACTCGAATGACATCAAATTAAAATGTATTGGTATGTTTGTATAATCTACTGAGTTATTCACATAAAGTAGATGGAAGTCACATCTCTGTAATTGACATTTGCACTCTTTTTTTTCCTCAACTAGGAGAAGAAAAAAAAAAGCTAAATATTTATTTGTTTTTATTTATTTATTGAAGTCAAAGTTAGAGAATCTTGAAAGTCCGCTTCTGTCGGCAACGATCCCACGCGGCGATCCTCATCTGAACCTTCTCAAAATCCGATACCCGACAAGGTATCGTAATCCGACCCGATTGTTCAAACCCGTAAACCCGCTCCGCCTGCTCCAGCAACGCTCCGAACAGAGGATGGTTAAAGTAAACCACCGGAACCACCACGCGCCGCGTATCGTCGCCGGCTTCTCCCACGTGAACCACTAAATGTCCCTTGGGAACAGCCGCCGGTTTCGGTTCGTTACCTAACCGGGTCTGACCCGTTTTCTTTCCTCCGCAGAGTCTATTAGCTCCACGACGGAGGCACCGTGCTAAAGAACAGATTTTTTGAACCGGGTTGAGGATTCCGGTTAGACATTGGCGTTTCCCGGTTTGGATTCTTCTACTTCGGATTATCCATTTGAAGATCTTAACGAACCTGTGTCCGATCTTGAAACCTCGGAGCCTCTTCATTGTTATTCAGAAACAAAAATGAAAACTTTAGGAGAAATTATGATTTAAAAATACGTTTCAGAAATGGGTTTGAAGTGGAGAAGATGGTTAGATCGAAAAGAATGGAGCTTTGGTTTGAAGTGGAGAAATTATGATTTAAAAATACGCCGCTCTCTGTTTTGTGTTACAGTTCAAGATGAAGAAGAAGACTGAGTTGGTTCTGAGAATAGAGCAAAGCAACCCTCTTTATATAGCCTTTGAGGTCTGACCGTTGAGCGGTAATTTGAGTGTGCGTGCGTGTATATACCACATCACATGTGCATATTTGATGTGGTGTTTTAACATGTCACTAATACCAAAATATTTTTATTTTTATTTTCTTGTAAATAGTTTAATGTGTATTTTACAGTTTTTTTTTTCTTGAAAGAATTTATTCATTGTGTTCTCTATCATGTAAAGTTAACAAAGAGATTTTACTTTTTTTTTTTTTTTTTCCTAAAACAAAATTAATTCTTCGTATCACGAGAAATTTATGTTTATCGAACCTTCGTTGCTGTTTACGCACAGGAGGCTATTTTCAGGTAAGACCGAACTCTTCATTCAAGAGTATTTGTCAAATTGTTGAACAAACAAATAACATGCTATTCATGATTTTATAACAAGAAGCAGAACGAATTAATGGTTAAGCTTATGTTTTCGGTGACCAGACCTTTTTGTATGGTGTATTGGTGTGTATCATTAGTGAAAAGTCATAGCGTGTTAACGTTTGAAGGTCAAACTCTCAATTAATGTGCAAAGGCTTTTCAAAGTCAGGCTCAACTATTGTACGGTAATATGCAATTTAAGTGTTGACCTGACCCAAAAGTTTCCTTTTAATAATTTCATTTCCCTAAGTTTTTCTTTGGTTACAAGATCGTTGTATAAGAACTTTTGAATGTTGATGCATCAGCAAGGTGTCAGTGTTCTATATACACGTTTTCTATTATATTTTCTCTATTTGAAATATCCAAAGTGATTTTTATGTGTCACTTGTTATCAAACACCAAGATATACACACTAGCTAGTGAAACATTTATGCTTACGCAAGTGAGTTAAAACAATGTTTGTTGTTGTAACTGATCTAAAGGCCCGATCTGAGTTTTTTGTTATTATAGTCATTTGTTTTTTTTTTTTTTTTTGAAAACTATATAGTCATTTGTTTAATCATCTAAATGTTCAATATGTCGTCTAGTGTACATGCACATATGGGTGTGTCTATCAGTCTACTATGAATATGGACTAGTTAAGTCTTAGTCTAAGTTTGATAAGAAAACTGGATCTATATCCATAATAAAATAAAGAAAAACATAAACGGCCATGTTTAAAGATATACCTCAGATATGGAGATCAAACATAAACCTTCTACAGATATGAAGTTACTTCAGGTCAAACAAAATAAATATTGTGAGAAATTTTTTTATTCCTTTTTTTAATAAAACAGAGGATGAAGACAAAAGCCAAACATGTGTGTAGGAGAGACATGGATTAGAGATTTGGTCGGCAGTCGGCACGGCGCGTACAATCTGCGTAACATGCTTCGGTTCACAGAAAGTGCTCCCTTTCCTTTTCTCTTTTAAAAATCGTAATATTCCAACAAGTTTTAAAAATATATGTGACTAAGACATGTTTTTGTTACCAGGTCGAGATTTTCTATACCAAAATTCAGACTAGCGTCACACTTTTTAGTTGGTAACTCTTCTATATAGAATCAATAATTTGATATTGATCAATATTTATATGGTGATTGACTTTCAATCACGGCTGGTCAACTAGAATATGAATGCATTCTTTAGATTATAAGAGTACCCGACGCTCTATAGGCTTCGCAAATTAGTCTCGACCACGGTTTAATGGTCTCTCGTTTATTACAAATCTTTATTAGGGGTTAAAAGAAATGTTTATAAATCTCACACATTCTCAATAGTGTTTTGTGGAACTATCTTCATCCAATGGTCACTTTATTAATCCTTTAGATTGTAAGATTTCGTCTCAAAAATTAAATAAAAATGGTATATTATATACTATAAAAAGGTGGTTAAGCATATTCACCATCATTTCTTAAATACAATATATTGCTTCTGAAAAAGTTGTTTGGCCAAAAACAAATGAAAAGAAATAAAATGGGAGGCTTTATCGAAGGGAAGGATAGGAAGTAACAAATGTATGTACTTTCGTGTACCTAATTTTGAAGCATTCGGTACAATATACCCAATTACCCATCATGCATGTGTTCTTACCTTGTGACTTTGTTTTTTCTTTAACTTCCATTCCCCAAATCCATTTCTGTAAAAAATATGTATGACATATAACTAACGTGGATATGCTGGTTTTGATTTACTTATTCTATTAGTTAAAGCATAGTTGAGTTGTTACAGCATGTCTAGAAAACATCAGAGATTATGAACTAAATGAATGTGATTAATTTTGCATGTTGTCCTGAACTTAATGATTACTGTGAGAAGTTTACATGATTTGTGTTTTGTTTTGATGGCCTACCCGACATAATCGAATATTTTGATACAGTATTGATCACAGATTCACAGTTAGCCTTCTATCCACCAACGAAAGGAATAAAAATCTTGGGATATAACCATATAATCCAGGATGAGTATCTAGATAACCAGTTCCAAAAAGCTTCACATGATAATATGTAATAATTTGACAATAACTCAAAGATGTATCTTTTGATGATAAGTTTCGAGAGCTCTTAATACTAAACTAGATCTCGATCCGCGCAACAGCGCGGATTTTTGTTTTCATTTATTTTTATATAAATATTTTGTTTTCAATTCTAAATTGGTATATATTATAATATATATGTGTCTATCAATTTTTAAAACATAATAAGTTTACGGTATATTTTTTTCATTGAATAGATTGTTTCAAACTTTCACATGTATTTGTATCTTCTTCTATATATATATATATATATATATTTTTTAGATTATTATTTCATTATTAAAATCATAACTATATATATAGAGATTAGTAAAATATTGTTTTATTGTCATATTCAAAGATATTGTAACATTTCACAAATTTAGAAAGATTTTAAAAAATTAACTTTTCGCTTCATAGATTTATGTTATCGAGTAAATAATTAAACATTTAGTTTTTGTTTAATCTTTAAAATAAAATATATAGTTTAAAATTTATTTTCATAGGTTTAAGGTAGTAAAGATTAATCATTGTTAAATAATATGATTTTTGTTATTTAAAAAAAATCTTTATAATTTTAAAAGTTAACATCGACAAATATTTAAATAATTAACATATAAATGTATAGTATTACAACATTAAATTATATCTATTTAATTTATACTATCTATAAATCCAATGGATCATCTATTGTTTAAATCCAATTATTGATAGTCCAATAAAATTTTTTTGTAGACCTAAAATTTAAATGATAAGATTAGAGATTAAATAACATGACTATGACTTTCTAGAAATAGATCCATTAGGTATATTTTTTTAAAAAAATCACACATGAATCAAAGTTGTGACTTCTCTTTTAATATATAAGATAAACCAGATGATTTTTTTTTAAAAAAAAATAGACCAAATGATCTTTTTTAAAAAAAATAGACCAGATGAATCCTCCCAAACGGACCGAGTAGAGATTGAAATGACGACAATTTTAAATAATATTATTTTTATTATATTTTGGATAATGAAACAATAGTTTGGCTTCATTTGGATTAGGGGTGTTCAATCCGGATATCGGGTTGGTTTCGGTTCGGTTCGATTTTTTTTGGTATTTCGGTTAGTAAAATATAACTACTATTCTAAATCCATATTTACTTTGACTTTAGTCTTTCACATACTTTTGAAAGATTTCAACTGGACGACTAAATTGATCAGCTAATCTTGTTACTTTAAATCATTAGTATTTATATATATATATATATATATATTATTTAGTTTGAATATTTATTTTAAAAAAATTCATATGCGTTATATTTTATGATCATTTGTAACTTATTATAACAAAAAAATAATCTATTGATCACAAAATTTTCAGAGTGGAAATCTTCAAATTTCTAATAATATATAGATGTTTCGAAAAATTCAAAATATAACATATAAGAAATGTTTTTATTATATATTTAATGTGATTTTTTAATATCTTTCAATAATATAAAATTTAAAAAAAAAGAACTAAGATACCAAAATTGTTATCAAATATTTATTATTCATAATAATTAATTTTCATATATACGTTAATCATATTAGGTAATTTCGTAGCTTCTAATGAAGGAAAGTGCAAAAAAAAATTTTGTAGATTATTTATCAATTCGATAGTTAGTTTGATAAAAAATATAATGTAAGTTAAGATGGACCAACCTATTTTTCTAAGAATAGTATATTTTATATAGTCATTTATTAAATGAGAATTTATAATCATACAGTTCTATGATCATTCATATCGTTTTATAACTGAATATTTAAATCATCGATAACAAAATTTTCAATGTGAAATCTTTAATAAGTTTATAATTTATAAATGTTTTTGAAAATTCATTGAAATTTTTAATATTAAAATATTTATGTAATCTTATGGTATATAGTTTAATATATATATATATATATATATTTTTATTATTAAATGATATCTTTTACTCATATGGTTTTAAAATCATGTGTATCTTCTTATAATATTAAATAAAAGTTAATATTAATACAATTTTATGATCATTTGTAACTTATTTTGACAAAAAAATAATCTATTGATCACAAAATTTTCAGAGTGTGGATCTTCAAATTTCTAATAATTTATAGACGTTTTGAAAAATTCAAAATATAACATATAAGAAAAATAATAAATGTTTTTATTATATATTTACTGTGATTTTTAATATCTTTTAATAATATAAAATTAAAAAAAAGAACTAAGATACAAAAATTGTTATCAAATATTTATTATTCATAATAATTAATTTTCACATATACGTTAATCATATTAGGTAATTTTGTAACTTTTATTTAAGGAAAGTGCAAAACATTTTTTGGTACGTTATTTATCAATTCGATAGTTAGTTTAATAAAAAGTGTAATATAAGTTAAGATGGACCAACCTATTTTTCTAATAATAGTATATTTTGTATAGTTATTTATTAAATAAGAATTTATAATCATACGGTTCTATGATCATTAATATCGTTTTATAACAAAATATTTAAATCATCGATAACAAAATTTTCAATCTGAAATCTTTAATAAGTTTATAATTTATAATTTTTCTTGAAAATTCATTGAAAGTTTTAATATTAAAATATTTATGTAATCTTATGGTATATAGTGTTTAATCTATATATATATATATATATATATATTTTTTATTATTAAATGATATTTTTTACTCATATGGTTTTAAAATCATGTGTATCTTCTTATAATAAAAATGTTAAACCATTGATCATTAATTTTTAACATAATAATTTTAATAGCTTTAGTCATTTATTGTCGTTTTTAAAAATTCAAAATATAACATATACGAAAAAATCTAAATTTTACTTTTATAGCTAATTTGATTGTTTAATTTATTTTAATAATATAAAATTAAACAAAAATGATGGAGGAGATATAAAGTGTTATCAAATATTTATTATTAAAATCATTAATTGTCATATATATATTAGCCATTTATGGTAATTCCGTAGGTTTTATTTAAGGAAAGAAAATAGCATATCATATCATTATATCATATAGTTTGACCAACTTATGTATCTAACAACATATAAAAATCGAATGTGGACCTACTTATTTTTCAATTGAATGTAATTGACTACCTAATTGAGTGCCACATATGCATTGAGGTCTCTTTTAATTAATACAAAATTGAGGTTACATCTTTTCAAATGTTCCTCAATTAATATATAGGGGATTCTACGTATGGGGGGACCATTGCACGAAATAAGTTATATCACAGTTTTATAATATAATTTGATGTATTATTTATAAGATTCAATGTGTTTTAATTATGTAAATAGATTATCATAATTTATTGAACATTAACCCCTTTAATACTTAATTATGTGATTGTGTACTACAACAAAAAAAACTTAAGATATTTTTAACTGTGTTTGGTAAACTTTCGAAATCTGAAATAAGATCACTTTCAAGAACACCTTAATGGTGATGAGCCGTAATCCGTATGCACAAGACAAAAATACGAGCAGCGAAAGACTAGCAGGGAAAGTAAAACGTCAGATATGTTTCGGGGACAAAAAGACAATATGATCAAATGAAAATAAAGTTTGAGAGGCCATATTCTAAATCTGTTCACTTGTTGTTAATCCGCCAATCACGGATCTTAACGTTTTGCTGCTAAATATTCATGCTCCTTATCCTTTTGACATTTTCTGACTTGAATTATATAATCACTAGAATCCAACACCAAACTAGTCAATAATTATACATCATTCACCAACCACTGTTGGTATAATCAGATTCCTAAAATCATATATCGTGTTATCGAACTATCAATTTACTAGATTTCAGGAAATGAATTATATTTATTTACCAATTAAACGACAAAGAGAATAAAGAAAAAAAACTTTGTCATGGCTACATAATTTTTTTTTTTTTTTGAAACTTGTCATGGCTACATAAAACAGTGCATTATTTCTAGCATATATTAATGGATGAAATGGTCTTGCATTTGTTTACTATTCGTAATTACATGTTTACATTTAGTACGCTGGAAAAAAAACTTCTTAAAATTAGTGTATACTTCTTTACATATGAGACCAAAGAGGGTTTTCAGCTAATCCGCTGTTTGCATGGATCTTGCTAGTCGCTGAGCAATGAAGGTGACAACTTTTAGTGAACATTATACCAGTTTAGTTTTTATTTGTTGCTAAAAATGTAAATATCATTAACAAATTAATGAAAGTCTGATTACAAATAGTTGCAATCAAGTCTGCTTCAAAGCAAATCCAATGCAATGGGCTGCAAAAAAGATTTTAAAAAACCTATTACATCAAAGAACCGAGTTTGTTTTTTTTTTTTTTTTTTTTTTGTAATCCAGGGTTCCCCGCGAAATCCCTGGGCCCGGTCAGGCAGCAAGCCAGCTTCACCCGGGAGGTTTTACCCTGAGCCCGAAGACCCAGTACCCGCTTTGGTGTCCAGATGAGGCAGGGTAGTTTCCGCATAGGGGGGATCGAACCCGGATGGTGGTTGCCACCACAGGCCCGTCCTTCCACTTGGACTACCTCGTCCGGACAGAACCGAGTTTGTTCAGAAGAACCAAACTTGGAACTACATTCAAGCAACAAAAATCCACTTTAATTCCTAATATACTGGATAAAAAAATTTGGATAAAAAGAGTACACAAAAGGAATTTAATGAATCAAGACAACTTTTTGCGTAATTGGTAATAGTACTCTTTTTGTAATGTATGTGAGATATATAACAACTATCCGGTTCAATATCATCAAAATTCTCTGTACATAAGACCTTCACAAAATAATTGAATAGAGAAGCCAACGTTTGTACCGACTATTAAACATTTCATTTAGTTTCACGGGAGGTTAAGAGCAGATTGGACTGGTATAGTACTATTAACTGAACCGAACGAAATTGAAATTCAGAAGTTTCTGGTTTAGTTTCCAATATAACCGACATCACCGATTCAGTTATATCGCATTCCCTCCAAAAAACAGAGCAACCTCATGATATAAAGAACACCCGAGAAGAAAAAAACTTAGAAACAAATCGTCTCCAAGAAAATGCCTTTCTCTATCTTCTCCCGCAAGAAACCCACTCGCCGGTTCAACGACTTCTACTCCGACTGGTCCAAAACCCTAACCGACAACTGCCTCCCTCTCCTCCGCCAATCACTCTCCTCCGCCTCCGTCCTCTCATCCAACGTCGACCTCGTCCTCCGCCACCTCGTCTTGTACTACGAAACCCTAGACCTCGCCGCCGACCCCAACACCATCCCTTACCTCCTCTTCCCTTCGTGGCGCAACTCCCTCGAGACGCCGTTCCTCTTCCTCGGCGACATCCATCCTTACCTCCTCACCAACCTCCTCCGCTCCTTCATCGACCGCGAGAATCAAGATTCCGACTACGAGGACGAGGACACCCTCCGCTTGATTCCGGACCTCGTGAACCAGCCCTTGAAGATCGCCACCGCGTGGAAAGATCCGTCGGACGAGCTGGTGATGAGGATCGATCAGATAGAGTGTACGATGAGGCTTATGGTTCCTGTTCTTATGGACCGTGTGAGGAAAGCGCAGAGAGGGTTCGTGTCTCGCGTCTCGGAGAACTGGATCTCGGCGTATCAGGTGGGGAAGAAGAAGAAGACGGCGGTGACGGCAGCTTCGGCGGGTGTGGAGGATGCGGCCAAGGGAGAGATGGAGGAGCTTGTGAGTATCTTTGTCGACGCGAATCGTTTGAGGAAGAGTGTGATCATGGACATTGTTGGAGCTACGAGCGAGCATCAAGCAGCTCTGTTTCTTGAAGGGTTGTGTCAGTTTCTTGCTGGGTTTAAAGATCAGGTTCTTCTCCAAGATTTCGAGGTCGTTGCATTGCCCAATTAGGAAATTAAAAAACTTTGTTTTCTTCATGGTGGAATCAAGATTTGATTAGTTGTAGAAAGTTTTCAAAATTTTGTAAATTTCTGTGGAGTTTGCACCCGGTTATGTTAGATGTTTCATTCTATAGAGACAGCCAGAGCCGGTTATCATCCCGTTATGTTGAGATTTTGTATAGATGATATGGTTTTGTAAGTTTTCCTCTTTTCTGAGAAATGGAATGTTGCTTACTTGTTTAGCTAGGAGGCTTATCCAGCACCTACAAAAACAGAACACTCTTAGATCTAAGTTTCTTCTCATACATAATTTTGATGGACTCTCAAAGAATGTGAACTGCTAAGAGTCTATTTATTAATGTTCGTGTGTTAGTTTAGAAAATACTAACATTAATTGAGAGTCGGTCCAAATTATGTATAATGTTGAACGAATATAACATGTCAATCGGTTTGTTTGGAAATTTTCGGTTTGGTTTCTAGATTGATTGGTTTTCCTTCCATTTTAACATGTTAAACCAGATTTTGCATCTAGCTGCAGCTGCCCATCAATGGAGCCCATGGCATAGCTGAGAAATATTATTGAGCCCATAAGCCTAGAATTCTGTAGAATATGTATCTCAGTATCTGACCTTTATGTACAATTGTTTCGACTATGGTAGACTAGGCCCACCAGCGCTAGAAACGTTTTAAAAGATTTAGGAGCATATCGCCAAAAGAAAAACATAGTTGAACTTTGATGTCGATTAAATTAATCTTATAAACGTGTCGTACAAATACAACTCACTGCTGTTAGGTTTATATTTATTTTATTTTAAGAACTCACTGAAACAGTTTGATTATATCGAACCAATTTGACGTTTACATGATTTGAAACGCTAAAAGTGAAGGCAATTCAAAGTCTTCAACAACTCTGTTTTAATAAACATAAAGATTTGACAATAACGTCGGCGTCGACCATCTAAGTAATCTCCTTTAGAATAAACGAGGGAGTTAATTAATCGGGGGTACTATATATAGAGTGATAGAGAGATTTCAACCGATTTGAAATTATCAAATGCTCATGCATGTAATAATAATATGCATATGGCCTGGCCAAACTAGTCTTATATTATAACTTATAAGATACACGACTTATTATCGAGGACTTGGTGAATCTATTAGTGCTTAGCACTTCTTCCAATTTATTTAACGAGCCGTATGCTGCCTTTTGTTAGCTGGCATGTTTGAACATGCGTATAAAGGTTCATTGGTCATTTTTCTATGTTCAGATCCAATATAATATAAGAAATGTCATTCACATGAAAATGATATTATATTTTACTCAAATCGAAATACATTCATAATCGAAATATCAAAGTCTTTACAAAACCTGGTGGCAAAACGAAATAGCCCCAGAACCAAGAGCCCCTAGGAAGCGGTAACTAGAATCCACACTAGGGTGACTTAAACCCACACCGGAATGATTTAAAAAAACATAAATCTACACCGACATAGAACCAAATAAACAGTTACCATCTACGCAGAAGAAGAACATAAAACTTAGTAGACTTTAAAGCTAAGAGAAAGCTAATGATCAGGAGTTACCACTGCTGCCCATAGCCCGCCACCCGATAACCTCCACTTCTGCACACAAACCACACTTATCGCTGCTGCCTTACCCACCAATCGATAAGACCAAGAACCGGAGACTTCATAACTCGACAAGGGGAACCGCAGCTCAGTCCACACACCTTGGATATTTAAACGTCCAAATTCCTTAGAAAGAAGCTCTCCCAACACACGCTGAAGATGAAATCATGCCAACCAAACCTCTTGGGACACACTCACAAGAGAAAAAACAGAGACATGCAACCAATGGACACAATACCCCCAGAAAAAGGACTACTAAAACAAGTGACACACTCCAAGCATAGAATCAATTAACCGATCAAGCCTTTCAACATCTCAACCGAAAATGAGAAAGGGTGAGACTAAAACGAGCAAGACTCACAAACTGATGAACTTCCATTTCTAGATCTGAAACACGATCTGTGCTGCCACAACCGACCACAGCCACAGCCGCATCTACTAACCAAATGAATCACGGTTCCGACATAAGCATGACGAAAATCATAGAGAAATGGCAGAGCTCACCAAACTCATGAACCAGCACGAACATCAACCCAAAACTCAAAGAAAATACACATGATAAAGCCCATGACATAAGGATGAAAATCTACAAACGATTTGACCGGCGATGGTGTTAACTGAACCACCACGCGCCGGTCACCGGAGAAAAGCCAGATGTTGACGATGGGAGGAAGAGGAGAGGATGCGCAGAGGAAAGAAAAACTAATTGATTCCAAAAAATGATATTATTTATTCGGGGGACTATCTATCAATCGATTTTCTAGATCTATTAACATTTAAAAAAAAAAACTCAATACAAAAATTAATTCACGTAACATGTGGTATATGAGTCGTTTCTACTGTTAACTAGTATATAACTAGATCGTGATTCGTGAATATAGGATCTTTGGGTACTGTTTCTTGATAAAAGAAACGAATTAGTTTCTTATAAATTATAATGAAGTGGTTTTTGAATTTTGACTATCTGTATCTGGTTAGAATCTCATAACTATTATGAATACGTACTTTTTTGGTAAACATATAAAAATATATTACAGTTTTGTGTTTTTGACAAAAATTACAATGAAAATTAGTAGCAAAAAAAAAATTTAAGAAAAACACTGCAAACACTGAAAAAGGTAGAAGACTAAACAAAGAACGAACAAAACAACACTCTATACCTCCGATTGCAATGAAACCATCTAAGTTGCATAGATGAGTCCCTCTAAGTTACCACAAGCTACATGTAAAAAAAAACATCCCTCAAAACCTATTCCACTCCTGTAATTTTCCAAAATTCTAACACTGCTAATCTGCGAAGGAACTCAGACACAAATTTTTTTAGAAACATGATGCACAAGGAACATACAACTCCACCGGTTAAAACCGACTAAAGGTTTAGCTTGTGTTTTTTATTGTACTGATCTAGCAGGACCTTTGCAACACGGTTTATAAGTTTTGTATTTAGGATTATGAATATATACTTTATGGTAGATATATGCATATTTTGTTACGAAATTACCCTGAAAATCAGGACCGGTCCTGGGCAAAGCCTAACGAAACATTGCCTAAGGTCCTTAAAAATTTTGGAAGAAATTACATAGAGAAAAGCCCCCAGAAATATTTTTAGGACCCCTAAATTTACGAAAAAGCGAATTTTTTTAAAAATCACCTACAGCCCCTTAAATCTCAAGGCCGGTCCTGCTGAAAATTGTCATCATGTTATGCAGAATACCATAGTAGCAAAAATCTCAGGGCCGGCCCTGCTGAAAATTGTCATCATGTAATGCAGAATACTTTTTTGGTAAACATATAAAAATATATTACAGTTCTGTGTTTTTGACGAAAATTACAATGAAAATTAGTAGCAAAAAAAAGATTAAAAAAAAAAACACTGCAAACACTGAAAAAGGTAGAAGACTAAACAAAGAACGAAAAAAACAACACGCTATACCCCCGATTGCGATAAAACCGTGTAAGTTGCATAGCTGAGTCTCTCTAAGTTACCACAAGCTACGGGGAAAAAAAACATCCCTCAAAACCTATTCCACTCCTGAAGTTTTTCAAAATCCAAACACTGCTAATCTGCGAAGGAACTCAGACGACTACAAATTTTTTTAGAAACCTGATGTACAAGGAACAGACAACCCCACCGGTTAAAACCGACAAAAGGTTTAGCTTGTGTTTTTTATTGTACTGATCTAGCATGACCTTTGCAACACGGTTTATAAGTCTTGTGCTTAGGATCATGAATATATACTTTATGGTAGATATATGCATATTTTGTTACGAAATTACCCTGAAAATCAGGACTGGTCATGGGAAAAGTCTAACGAAACATTGACCATAGGCTCCTAAAAGTTTTGAAAAAAATTACGTAGAAAAATGCCTCCAGAAATTTTTTTGGGCCCCCAAATTTACACACAAAAAAAAAATCGCTGAAATTTTTTAAAAATCGCCTACAGCCCCTTAAATCTGAGGGCCGGCTCTGCTAAAACTCAATACAAAAATTAATTCACGTAACATGTGGAATATGAGTCGTTTCTACTGTTAACTAGTATATAACTAGATTGTAATTCGTGAATATAGGATCTTTCAGTACAGTTTCTTGATAAAAGAAACGAATTAGTTTCTTATAAATTATAATGAAGTGATTTTTGAATTTTGACTATCTGTATCTCGTTAGAACCTCATAACTATTATGAATACATACTTTTTTGGTAAACATATAAAAATATATTACAGTTCTGTGTTTTTGACGAAAATTACAATGAAAATTAGTAGCAAAAAAAGATTTAAAAAAACACGGCAAACACTAAAAAATGTAGAAGACTAAACAAAGAACGAACGAAACAACACTTTATACCCCCGATTGCGATGAAACCGTCTAAGTTGCATAGCAGAGGCCCTCTAAGTTACCACAAGCTACATGAAAAAAAAAACATCCCTCAAAACCTATTCCACTCTTGTAGTTTTTCAAAATTCTAACACTGCTAATCTGCGAAGGAACTCAGACGACTACAAACTTTTTTAGAAACCTGATGCACAAGGAACAGACAACTCCACCGGTTAAAACCGACTAAAGTTTTAGCACTACAAGAAAACACATGCTTAATGAGGAAATTTAACAAGGAAAAACAATCCTCGTAAATTTACGTTGATTTTACGAGAAACTTACATGGAAAAATACTGTCATAGTTATTTCGTCGTAAAGTCGATGTAATTTGACGTGTCTTTTAAGAGGAAATACTATTTCCTCGTAAATACGACGTAAACTTTGCGTGTTATTTACGACAAAATAATTTACGTGTATTTAGCGAGGAAATAATCCACCAACTTTGTAGGTGTTACACGTTTTTTTTGCCACCTAATTAATTTTCGTCGTAAATTCATAGGAAAATTACAACTACCAGATTCGAAATTTCCTATAAATATGGATGTTTGAACATCATTTTAAACACACCAACAACAAAAAACGTGAAAAAAATGGCTGGCTCCGGGACTATTTACGAGTGACGAAAGAATACCTTGCGGGCCTGGAGACATTTAAGCATCAAGCAGATTCAACACCGCTCGCCCAAGAAAGTGGTAAGATGTTCTGTCCTTGTCGGAAATGCAACAATTCGAAACTGGCAAACAGTGAAAATGTTTGGAAGCATTTAATAAATAGAGGTTTCACGCCAAATTACTATATTTGGTTTCAACATGGAGAAGATTTTAATTATGATCAGAATGAAGCTAGTAGTAGTAATAGCAATTTTCAGGAAAAAGAACCGGTTGATCATCATTTGCATAATGAACATAGTTACCATCAGGAGGAGATGGTAGATTATGATATGGTTCATGATATGGTAGCTGATGCATTCGTAGCTCATGATGAAGATGAAGAACCTAATATAGATGCAAAAAAGTTTTACGAAATGTTAAACGCGGTGAATCAACCACTTTACAGTGGTTGTCGAGAAGGTCTCTCTAAATTGTCGTTAGCTGCTAGAATGATGAATATTAAAACTGATCACAATCTACCTGAAAGTTGCATGAACGAATGGACAGACTTGTTTAAAGAGTATTTGCCGGAAGACAATGTGTCTGCTGATTCTTATTATGAGATTCAGAAACTGGTTAATAGTCTTGGGTTGCCTTCGGTGATGATAGATGTTTGCATCGACAACTGCATGATCTATTGGGGAGATGATGAGAAGCTAGAAGAATGTCGATTCTGCAAGAAGCCACGATTCAAGCCGAAAGGACGGGGATGTAATAGGGTACCGTACCAAAGGATGTGGTACCTACCAATTACAGACAGATTGAAAAGATTGTATCAATCAGAGCAGACTGCTGGAAACATTTCATCCATCAGATGCAAGAGCCTGGAAACATTTCAACAAAGTACATCCGAATTTTGCTAGCAATAGCCGGAATGTGTATCTCGGACTATGCACAGATGGATTTAGTCCATTCGGAATGTCAGGGAGACAATATTCATTGTGGCCAGTCTTTCTTACACCATACAACCTGCCACCGGAGATGTGCATGCAACGGGAGTTGCTATTCTTAACCATATTAATACATGGTCCGAACCATCCAAAAAGGTCCCTGGATGTTTTCCTACAACCACTGATAAAAGAGTTGAAGGATTTGTGGTCAACAGGGGTGAGGACGTATGACTGTTCAACGAAGACGAATTTTACGATGCGAGCGATGCTTCTGTGGACCATAAGTGATTTTTCTGCCTATGGGATGTTGTCTGGATGGACTACACATGAGAGATTAGCTTGTCCATATTGTAATGGAACGACATATGCGTTTCTACTGAAGAATGGTAGGAAGACAAGTTGGTTTGATTGTCACCGTCGATTTCTTCCCATTGGCCATCCTTACCGAAGAAACAAGGATTTGTTTAGGCACAAAAGGGTTGTGAGAGACACTCCTCCTCCATATCTAACTGGAGAACAAATTGAAGCGCAAATCGACTACTACGGAGCTAACGAAACAGTTCGTTAGGGTGGTAATTGGCATGTCCCTCGTAATATGCCTGATTCTTACGGTGTTTATCACAACTGACACAAGAAGAGTATATTTTGGGAGTTGCCATATTGGAAGGGTCTTCTTCTGCGCCACAACCTCGATGTGATGCATATAGAGAATAATTTCTTTGAGAACATCATGAATACAATATTGAATGTCCCAGGGAAGACAAAAGACAACATAAAATCGAGGTTGGACTTGCCGGATATTTGCTCAAGAAGCGAGTTACATATTAAAAGCAATGGACAAGTTCCCGTTCCGATATTCAGATTGTCTTCAGAAAAAAGTCGGTGTTGTTTAACTGGGTCGCATCAGAAGTGAAGTTCCCCGATGGGTATGTTTCGAATCTCTCTAGATGTGTTGAAAAGGGTCAAAAGTTCTCCGGGATGAAGAGTCATGATTGTCATGTCTTTATGCAACGACTACTGCCCTTTGCATTTGCGGAGCTACTTCCAACAAACGTACATGAAGCACTTGCAGGTACGTAGTGTATTATATCATAATAATTTTATAATGATCTAATTTGTAAAATAATATATGACTAACAATGTGTTTAATTGTTTTTGGAATATAAAAGGCATTTGAGCATTTTTCAGAGATCTGAGCACACGCACTCTTAAAGAAGAAGTTGTGGAACAGCTTCAGGAGAACATTCCCATCTTGTTGTGCAACTTGAAGAAGATATTTCCTCCCGGATTTTTTGACGTCATGGAGCATCTAGCCGTCTACCTCCCATATGTGGTATTGCTTTGTGGACCTGTACATTACGGATGGATGTATCATTATGAGCGAGCCATGAAATATTTGAAGGGAAAAGCAAAGAACCTCGCCAAAGTTGAAGGTTCTATAATTGCTGGAAGTTTGACGGAAGAAGTTTCTCACTTCACATCGTACTACTTTGCGTCAAAAGTACGTACCCGGAGAAGAGCTCCAAGAAGATATGATGATGGTGGTGTTGCGCCAACATATGCAGTTGCTGGTGTTCCAGACATCTTTAGCCAGATTGGGCGACTCGGTGGGAAGTCTAAAGAGGTTTGGTGGTCGAGTGAACAAGACGCTCATAGTGCACACACATATATTCTATTCAACTGCGAGGATCCATTGATGCGTTATTTTGAAAGGTAACATATATGGACACTTCGAAACACATATAAGTATAATTAATTATATAATTGCGAGAGATTCATTCCTATAAAATGTGATTTTACAGCCTATTTGTTTCTCAAGTCGAAGAAACATTTTCTGGTATATCCACAAGTGACGTAGACAAAAGGAAAGATCAACACTTCATTAAGTGGTTGTTGAATCAAATATTAACTCAAACTCTTTTTTCATACATGATCTGTATTTCAACATTCTCTTTATTTTTGCAGGTTGATTATGAGACGATGCAGATTATCCTAAGTGGTTACACGAAGTAATTCAATCTCCACTTGTAAAGGTCACTACATCACAGATGTATTTCACACGAGGCTATACTTTTCACACGAGGCTATACTTTTCACACATATGAGTATGGTAGACAGCGGGCGACTAGTAACTATGGAATATGTGTGAAAGGGGAAACACATTTCTACGGGATCTTGACGGAGATTATTGAAGTCGAATTTCCAGGGATACTGAAGCTGAAATGCGTACTCTTCAAATGTGAATGGTTCGACCCTGTCGTCAACAGAGGTGTTCGGTCTAATAAATTCGGTGTAGTTGATATCAACGGTGGACGAAGGTACAACAAATTCGAGCCTTTCATCTTAGCTTCACAAGCAGACCAAGTTAGCTTCCTTCCATACCCTCGGATGAGAGATTCGGGTATAAATTGGTTAGCAGTGATCAAAGTTACACCTCGAGGACGAATCATCAGTGGAGAAGAACCACCATTGCAAAAAGAACAGATAAATGAAGTCGAGGAACCTGAACAAGAAATTGATGACATCCTTCTCATTGATCTGCATAATCACGAGTACAAAGATCTTACCGATGATGCCACAGACAAAGTTGTTGAAGACGAGTTTAATGAAAATGATGATGTTTCTAGTGATGACGAGAATGTCGATGTATCCGATTGATGTATTTGATTTTGTGTAGGGTGTTTTATGAATAAGATGTGGGAATTTGTTTTATGAATAAGGTAATGTGGGAGTTTGTTTTATGAATAAGCAAATGTGAGAATTGTGGTTTGGAATGGAAATAAAGATGGGGTTTGGAATATATGAAGTAGAAAATAAAGAATATGGGGTTTGGGGTTTCGGATTTTAGGGATTTAAACATAAAA
Source organism: Brassica napus (assembly GCF_020379485.1). Lineage (NCBI taxonomy): Eukaryota > Viridiplantae > Streptophyta > Magnoliopsida > Brassicales > Brassicaceae > Brassica > Brassica napus. Next base: position 10,564,516 of record NC_063444.1, on the reverse strand, counting down.
CTCGTTAATTCCTCGTAAAGTGACGTCGAACTTACGACGCAGGCCTCGTTAATTATACGTAAGAGAGAATCGTCGTAAAGGACTCGTAAGAAGACGAGGAAATAACGATGAAATAAAAAATAAAGAAAGCGACCCCCGTTAAATCCACGTAGGACTAAATCGTCGTAAACACCTCGTAAAATAAATAAAGAACACGGGACTCGTTAATTCCACGTAGGACAAAATCGTCGTAAACAACCCGTAAAATAAATAAAGAACGTGGACCTTTGTAATTCCTCGCCATTTCATCGTAGAATAAAACGCGGGCCTTTGTAATTGCTCGCTATTTCGTCGTAACCTTACGAGGAAATTGCGACGATATGTAATCTTATATATACCCCCGAGCGCTCACTCTTTCTTTCCTCTCTACTTCCTCTCCATTTCGTGGCAATGGTAAGCCTCTCTAATTCCTCTCTAATTTGGTTAGTTTAGGATATATTAGGTGGTTAGTATAGGGAATTTAGATAGGTTTACAGATTTTATGTTATTTAGTGTTGATTAGATGGATAATGTTGGGAAATATACTGTTGATGTTAATTTTAAAAATTAAATTTTTTTCCCAGGTTTGAAAAGGCTGACTTACTGCTCATTACAGAGAGATGTTCGGTGAGCCGGGTAGTCGTTTAGACCCGTCTTCTTCAGCTCCTGGTTCTTCGGGTCAGGAGACTGTCCCCGAGACTCAGTACACTCAGAAAGTCTTTGGGTCTACTTCTTCTAGTGCACCATCGGCTCCTCATGTGTCTTCCCCGATGGCTCATCTGACGATGCCTCCTCATGTGCCTCCTCCGATCGCACCTCTGATGCCCGCCGATATTCATTCCGATTTGATGGTGCCTCCGAGTGCTCCTTACTCGCAGTACACTATAGAGGACATTCTCCGTCTGCCAGGCAGAGAAGGTTTACTTTGTGGTATGTTGCATTAATTTTTTTTTTAATTCATTTAAAATTCTTTTATAACATTAAAAATAATTTATATTTTAAATTTGTATTTTCCAGGTGGGGGGTTGACGGATGTCTTGCATCGGATGTAACCGACACGATCAAAGGTTACTTCAGCATGGCACATCCGAACTAGAGTAAGACGCCTCACTACGTCAGAAAGACATGGTTCAAAATTTACGCTGTAAGTTTCTATTAATTAATTATATATACTTTAATTTTTTCATGATTTATATATATACTTTCTAAAAAACTAATTGTTAATTTATTTTTTCCAACAGCAAAAATATAATTGGGCCTTGGGGATCACTGAGAGGGTGAGGAAGAAGTTTAACGCTAAGGCGAAAGTTCGCTTGTTGGACACGGTCTCCAACTAGAAGGGTGACTGGATCGTGAAGGGGTATGAGCGTGGCAACCCCGCTGAGCTCACCACAGATGTGTGGGATGGCCTCATCCGTTATTGGCGTCTTCCTGATTCCATTAGAATCGCCCAGTCCCGCTCTAACTCCCGTAACATGGTCGCTAAGCACGGAAACGGACCGATGCTTCACACTACGGGTCAAAAACCTCACGCCAGTGTCCGTTTGGAAATGGTAATTAAATATTTTATTAAATAATTTTTTAATATATATATTTTTATTCTAACTTTCTTTAATGTTTTTTAGGCCAAAGAGACGGGACATCTCCAGTCTCTTATGGAACTTTACGAGAGGACCCACAAGAACAAGGCGGGCGTATTTGTAGATGGCAAGTCCGAGCAAATCTACAACGATGTGGTTGCTCGGGTTGAAGACCGCCAGACCCAGCTGACCCAGCAGTCTACCGACGGATTACCCGTCACCTTATCCACACTTGAAGTGGATAAGATTTACGAGGAGGTAAATTTTCTAAAATTTTAATTTTTTTCTTATTCATTTAATTTAACTTTAAATTTTTACTAACAATATTTATTTTTTGTTTTTAAGATTGTCCCTAAAAAAAGGGACGGACGTTGGGGATTGGTTTCGTCAACGATGTTCCGAGAGCGACATCGTCTTATGGTCAGCGACGGGATGATGAAGTCATTGAGCTGCCTAACGAGTTGGCCGCGACAAAATCTCGTATAGGTGGAGTCGAGGGCATCTTGGACATTATAGCGGCCACAAATTCGGAATGGGAGTCCATGTTGAAGAACATGCGACAACAACATCCCATTCGAGGCGAGTCATCCGACACACATAACGAGGCGGATGTTGCGAGGAGTAGTGATGAATTCTACCAGGCGATGAACAACCCTTAGTTCCTTTTTCCGGTTGTTGTATTATAAATTCAAAACTTATTTATATATAAAATATTTTCGTATTGATTTATTTTTATTTAAAATTATATTTTTTATTAATAAATTAAATAATTTTAATTATTTTTTAATTATATTTTTAAATTCTGTAAAATAATAAAAATGAAGTAAATTCGTAGCTAATGTACGACCTATTTACTTGGAAACTTTACGAGGAAATGACGAGAAAAGATAAACGAGTATTTTACGAGGAAATACTTTCGTGGTAGTTACGTGTATTTTGCGAGGAAACACTTTCGATGTATTTACGTGTAGTTTACGAGGAAATATAGCGACCACTTTACGTGGAATATTTACGTGGTCTTTACGACGAAACAATGTACTTCGTCTTTACGATGAAATATTTTCCTCGCTAAGTTACGACGAATTGGCGAGAAAATATGTGTTACGACGGATGAGTAACGAGAAAACGTGTTTCCTTGCTAATTCGTCGTAAAGCCTCTTTTACGACGAACTCACGAGGAAAACCGCCCTCGTTAAGCTTATGTTTTCTTGTAGTGTAGCTTGTGTTTTTTATTGTACTGATCTAGCAGGACCTTTGCAACACGGTTTATAAGTCTTGTGCTTAGGATTATGAATATATACTTTATAGTAGATATATGCATATTTTTTTACGTAATTACCCTGAAAATCAGGACCGGTACTGGGCAAAGCCTAACGAAAAATTGGTCTTAGGCCCTTAAAAATTTTGGAAAAAATTACATAGAAAAAAGTCCCCATAATTTTTTTTGGACCCCCAAATTTACAAAAAAAAACGAAATTTTTTAAAAATCGCCTACAGCCTTCAATCTCAGGGCCGGCTCTGCTGAAAATTGTCATCATGTAATGCAGAATACCATAGTAGCAAAAATCTCAGGGCCGGCCCTGCTGAAAATTGTAATCATGCAATGGAGAATACTTTTTTGGTAAATATATAAAAATATATTACAGTTATGTGTTTTTGACGAAAATTATAATGAAAATTAGTAGCAAAAAAAAATATTAAAAAAACACTGCAAACACTGAAAAAAGTAGAAGACTAAACAAAAACGAACAAAACAACACTCTATACCCCCGATTGCGATGAAACTGTCTAAGTTGCATAGCTGAGTCTCTCTAAGTTACCACAAGCTACATGAAAAAAAAAACATCCCTCAAAACCTATTCCACTCTTGTAGTTTTTCAAAATTCTAACACTGCTAATCTACGAAGGAACTCAGACGACTACAAAAAAAATTTAGAAACCTGATGCACAAGGAACAGACAACCCTACCGGTTAAAACCGACTAATGGTTTAGCTTGTGTTTTTTATTGTACTGATCTAGCAGGACTTTTGCAACACGATTTATAAGTATTGTGCTTAGGATTATGAATATATACTTTATGGTAGATATATGCATATTTTGTTATGAAATTACCCTGAAAATCAGGACCGGTCCTAGGCAAAGCCTAACGAAACATTGGTCTTAGGTTCCTAAAATTTTTGGAAAAAATTACATAGCAAAAAACCTGAGAAATTTTTTTTGTGCCCCAAAATTTACAAAAAAAAAAAATTTCGCTCATTTTTTTTTAAAATTGCCTACAGCCCCTTAAATCTCTGGGTCGGTCCTGCTGAATAGCCTGATGCACAAGGAACTCAGCCACTCTTGTAGTTTTTCAAAATTCTAACACTGCTAATCTACGAAGGAACTCAGACGACTACAAAAAAATTTAGAAACCTGATGCACAAGGAACAGACAACCCCACTGGTTAAAACCAACTAAAGGTTTAGCTTGTGTTTTTTATTGTACTGATCTAGCAGGACCTTTGCAACACGGTTTATAAGGATTGTGCTTAGGATTATGAATATATACTTTATGGTAGATATATGCATATTTTGTTACGAAATTACCCTGAAAATCAGGACCGGTCCTAGGCAATGCCTAACGAAATATTGGTCTTAGGTTCCTAAAATTTTTGGAAAAAATTACATAGCAAAAAATCCGAGAATTTTTTTTGGGCCCCAAAATTTACAAAAAAAAAAAAGAAATTCGCTAAATTTTTTAAAAAATTACCTACAGCCCCTTAAATCTCAGGGTCGGCACAGGCTGTTTTCCTAAATAGTAATAAGACTAAAAGAGAGAAGAAAGTAAGTGACTGTGGTTTATCTTTTCAACCGCATGTTTACATTGGTATGTCGCCGATTTACATTTTTTTTTTTAAAGGGCATTCTTTTTTTTTAGCAAATACGGATTGATTAAGAGAACAGAGTATCAGTCTACAACATCAGATGCAGCAAAAGACAAAGAAAGTAAAGCTGCATTAGCTAAGGAATCAGCTTGAACATTTGCTAAACGCGGGATAAACTTAAACGAGATAGATACGAAAGAGCGACACATAACATGAATGTCGTGTAGCACTCCTCGCAGAGCCACATCTTGACATTGAGTCTTCAAGAGCAAAATAAGGTTCTTAGAGTTGGAGTTAACAGTGAGGCTGCTAACATGGGAAGAGACTGCAGCTGTAACTGCAGCTTTAACCGCCAAAGCTTCTGCCACAAGAGCTGAAGGAACAAAGCGCCGGTGCGATGAGGAGGATTCTGCAATGGAATTATCAGAGTCCCTGAGTTGCCATCCAAGTCCATAGTTTCATGTTGCTTGATCCCATGCTGCATCAGAAAAAAACAGACCAAATACATGAGTTAACAGCAGGTGAAGGTGTTGGATCGCCCACATACTGTGGTAAAGAAGGCTTTAAGACAAATGTCTGAGCCGCCTTCCAAGCTTTAGCATCACGTACAGCTTTAAGGACTGTGCTTTCCTCTGAGAAGAGTTTGTTTTCAAACACAAGCTGGTTCCTGTTAATCCAGAGGAGCCACAGGATTCAAGGGTACAGTTGTGTGCTTCCTAGACCTATCGGTGGTAGTGAAATCATCCGTTGACACTGAGTAAGCAGAGAAGCAACAGAATTGATGTTCTGTGCGATCGGTTTGAATAAACAAGGAACCAGTTCCCAAACTCTCATCGCGAAAGGGCATTGTAGGAGAACATGTACTTCCGTTTCACGTTCTCCACATCTCTTGCACACGGGGTTCGTCGCGATTCCTCTCGCCTATAGAGCAGAGCCAACTGGGACCGCCCCACTGTTTGCTTTCCACATGAAGTGGTTTATCTTCGGGGACGTAGCCACTTGCCATATACTCTTCTTCCAGTTAAAAGATTGAGTATCCGTCTCTCCATTATTGAGTTTGGCCACCGCATAACCTGATTTAGTTGAATACTCCCCCGATGCATTAAACATCCAGACCCTTTCATCTCTCAAATGGGACGAGCTCAGAATGAGCTTGCGAATCATCTCCTCATACTGAGGCAAAGTACTACGGATTATGTCCGTGTCCCACTCATTTGTTCCTGGTTTGAGGATGTCACTTACCCTCCATGATTGGGTCGCTTCAGTTGGAGGCCCCATTGGAGCCATCGGTTCCGATGTTGACAGCCAGGGCTCTGCCCATACCCCAGCCTCAATACCCGATCCTAGAGCCCAACGAAGGCCTTTTAGTAGCAGGTCCCTTCCCAGTAGCAGGCCTCACCACCCATGAGAGGCACATGACGGTTACTGGACCTTTAGAAAAGAGGAATGAACACAATACTTTCCCATCAGAGTTGTAGCCAGGAGCGACTTTGGATCCTTGATAATTCTCCATGACAGTTTAGCCAACATCGCATCATTGAACTGGGCAATTTCCCGAAACCCAAGGCCACCCGCGCTCATAGGTTTGGTCAAAGTTCGCCATGAAACCCAACAGATCTTTTTAGCTTTCGGAGAAGCGTCCCACCAGAACCTCGTGAGAATAGATTGTAGCTGTTTACAGAGCGACATGGGAAGTTTGAAGCACGACATAGCATATGTCGGCATTGCCGCCAGTACCGACTTAAGAAGGATCATCTTCCCTGCTCCCGAAAGGAACCTGAACGTCCAGCTATGTGCTCTCTGTCTAATGTGATCCACCAAAGAGGCAAAAATATTGTGTTTCTTCCGACCAAAATGTTCCGGTAAACCCAAGTACTTCCCCAAACCTCCCTCATTGAGGATATACAACTACTCCCGAACTCTTCTTTTTGTTGATGCCGGTGTTTTAGCTGAGAATGTTATCGCCGATTTCTCTAGATTAATGAACAGTCCCGATGCCTCCTCATACTTCTTCAAGATCGTCACCAGCGCTGTGCAGCTATGAGGATCCGTTCTGCTGAAAAATATTGTATCGTCTGCAAACAGTAGATGGTTTATGGCGGGGCAGTTGCGTGCCACTTTGACACCGACTACATCCCCTCTTATCTGAGCTCTTTTACACAGCCCAGATAAGACTTCCGTGCAGAGAATGAAGAGGTACAGGGAAAGGGGGTCGCCCTGCCGAATTCCTCTAGAAGGAGCGACCCTTCCTTGAGCTGCACCATTGATCAGGTAAGAATAGGAAACGGAAGTGACACATGTCATGATCCATGATATCCAAAGCTCATGGAACCCAAATCGGACAAGAACGTTTCGAAGGAACTCCCATTCAATCCGATCATACGCTTTGCTCATATCAGTCTTTATCGCCATCCCACATCTGACCCGAGCCTCGGAATGTTGAAGATAATGGAGAATCTCATGTGTTATGAGAACATTATCCGAGATCAAACGACCTTTGACAAATGCCGACTGATGGACAGAGATTAACTCCAGGACCAGTGGTTGAAGTCTACGGGTTAGTACCTTAGCAATAATCTTGTAGTGGGTGTTGCAAAGGCGATCGGGCGATAATCCACGACTTTCCTCTGTCCCGTGACCTTTGGAATAAGTCGAACGTGCGTTTCGTTTTGCCATGAGTCTAACTCACCAGAAGAGAAGAAAGACTTGATGTCAGCCACTATATCCGCTCCAATAATATCCCAAAATGATTGGTAAAAACTGGCTGAGAATCCGTCCGGTCCCGGAGCCTTATCCGGATTGATTGAGAATAAGGCTTCCTTGATTTCAATGGTAGAGGGAGGCGCCACTAATGTTTGATTCATCTCTTCGGTAACTAAGGGAGTTATCCCATCAGAGACCGCCTGAGAGGAATCAGACATTTGGGTTGAGAATATGCGCGAATAGTACTATGTGATGCAGTTAACTATCTTCTCCTCTTTATATACAGCTCTGCCTCTAGAGTTTTCAATGACTGCAAATTTGTTTAAAGCTCGGCGACCTCTTGTAGCCGCATGAAAGAAGCTGGTGTTTCTATCTCCACTGTGGAGCCACTGGATCCTGCTTCGCTGTCGCCAAAATAACTCCTCTTCCTTATATGCTGCTTCCAAGGATGCTGTGAGAGAGTCGATGAGATCATTATCCGGTATAGGACTGGAAAGAAAAAATACACATCCGGCCAGGCATTGTTTTTGGGTTTTAGCCCATTAGTTATACATATGCTAGCCGATTTACATTGCAATATCGGAAGGACCGAATTAAAAAGGGGAAATTGCAAAAAAAATATCATTTTCAAAGTACCACTTTTTCATGTTTACACTAACCACTTTTACCCTCGTCTTTAATGAAGGGTAAAAGAGATTTATAACCTTTTGATTACATTTGACAAAAAAAAATATATGTTAACTAATCTAAACTTAAAACATCAATTCTAAACCCTAAATCACCAACTCTAAACCCTAAACCATGAAACATCAAACTCTAAACCCTAAACCCCGAAACATCAACTCTAAACCCTAAACCCGAAAACTTCAAATCTAAACCCTAAAACATCAACTCTAAACCCTAAACGTAAACCCTAAACCCTAAATCTAAACTTAAAACATCAACTTTAAACCATAAATCATCAACTCTAAACCCTAAACCATGAAACATCAACTCTAAACCCTAAATCCCGAAACATTAACTCTAAACCCTAAACCCTAAACCTTCAAATCAAAACCCTAAAACATCAACTTTAAACCCTAAACGTAAATCCTAAACCCTAAACCTTATATTTTTTCTGAAATTCGAACCCTAAACCCTAAAACCCTAAACCTTCAAATCTAAACTCTAAAACATCAACTCTAGGGTTTTAGGGTTTAGGGTTTAGGGTTTAGAGTTGAAGGTTTAGGGTTTAGGGTTTAGAGTTGAAGGTTTAGGGTTTAGGGTTAATTTTTTAGGGTTTAGGGTTTAGAGTTTACTTTTTAGGGTTTAGGCTTTATTTTTTAGGGTTTAGGGTTTAGTGTTGATAGTTTAGGATTTATTGTCGATGGTTTAGGGTTTAGAGTTGAATTTTAGGGTTTAGAGTTGATGTTTTAGGTTTTAGTGTTGAAGGTTCAGGGTTTAGAGTTTAGAGTTGATGTTTCAGGGTTTAGGGTTTATTTCAAAAAAAATAGGGTTTAGGATTGATGGTTTAGGGTTCGTATTTAAAAAAATATAATGTTTAGGATTGATGGTTTAAGGTTTAGAATTAAGTTTTAGGGTTTAGGGTTTGAATTTCGAAATAGTATAATTCGGAAAAAAATTAAAAAATTTATTTTTTATTTTTTAGATTTTTATTTATTTAAATATTTATTTATTATATATATAAAGAACATGGACATAAAAGTCTTTTGTCGTTTAATGAAGAATGTATTTTTGAAAATATTCTTTTAGTAGTGGTAAAAATGAAAAGTGGTAGCATGAAAGTGGTAAATATGTAATTTTCCCTTTAAAAAGAAGAGATAATTAAAATACTAAGCCAATATGGCAATATATAATGTATATAGCGTATTTTACTAGTCGGATCATGTAATGCAAGATATCATAATGAAAAACAAAATTTGGGACAACATATATACGAGATACGCTTGCATAGTTGCATGTATATGTTTGCATTAGGATACGTGGAGACACATAAGCAGGTGACTTATAACACTATATGTATCATAAAACGTTGTCTTATCATTATCACTTTGATAACATGTGTACGTTGACAAATTGAGCTTATAGTTAGTGGTCGGCACATATGATTTTTCATTATTGAATCAGTATTTCTTTATGTATAACTATTATATTATGATTTGCCAGACCAAGTACAAACGATACCAACAAAGAATAAAGGTAACTACAGGCTGTTTCCCTCTGTACAATAATACTAATAAATTATAAAGGCTAAAACAGAGGATGTCTTTTCAACCGCATGTTTACATTGGTATGTCGCCGGTTTACATTGCAATGTTGGAAGGACCGGAGTCTAAGGAAATGATAAAAATATTAATCCAATATATATATGAGAACTGTTGTATAGTCAGATACATTGAATCTAGCAAATGCACTAACCGAATGTGTAAATAATGCACCCGCACATACCTGTGGATGTTTCTTAAATTGTAGTATTAATACAAATATCTTATATTCTTACAACGTTCATTTTACTTTCGTATTTGAATAATACCGCATGGTAAATTTATTTGTATATATTATCGATCATTTTTTTATATTTGATCATTTTATTTATACATATATAATATTTTTATTGTTATTATATAATTTTTTTCTGATAGACCGGATCAATTTTTATTAAAAATTGTAGAACTAAACTATAAATTAATATATCATGGGGTTGATCAGATTAGACATTAAACAAATTGTGACACAAAACCTTTTTTTTTTCCACCGAACATATTCTTGAAAAAAATTAACAGTATTGTTTCTATAGTTGAATTATTTTGACTTTTATTTTCCATACGGTTTTGAAAGGTTTCAGATCAACCATCGAACTGATACACATCATTTTAATGTTTTTAGTCGTATGCTTAGGGAAAACTTACATTTTTGTAATTTAAAATCGTTTCAAAAATTCAAAGTATAACATATAAGAAAAAATCTAACATATAAGACAAATATAACATACAAGGTTTTTTCATTTTTATAATTTAAAGTTGTTTTTAAAAAAAATTAAAATATAACATATAAGGTTTCTTCATTTTTGTAATTTAAAGTCATTCAAAATATAACATATAAGAAAAATCGAATTATTTTATTATATGGTTAATGTGATTATTTAATTTTTAATAATATAAAATTAAATAAAAATGAAGAAAGATGCAAAAATTGTTATCAAATCTTTATTATTCATAGTCATTAATTGTCATATATATGTTAATCATATTAGGTAATTTTGTAGCTTTTATTTTTTTAAAAAATACATATTTCTTATATTTTAGGGTAATATAATGTTCTTTAGTAATTGATTTGGACCAACATTTTTTTTAAGCTACCATGTAAACTAAATTAACATACTAATTAAGTGACATCTAAATAGAATGTTTTTTTAATTAGTATAAATTTGAGATTAATTTTTTTTAATGATTTTCGATTAATATACAGGGGATTGATTATGTACTTCCATCATCTGCTTAGATTGTTGATTCTCGATACACAGTATAATTTTTTTTTTTTTTGCTCAATAAACACAGTATGATTTGTTTTCAGCTGTTCTTATTTATAAAATTCTTCCAGTAAATGGCGACTCGGGAAGGTGTGAGATTTATCGATCTGTCAAATACGCGAGAAGGTATGTGTATTTGTCATTTTCAGCTGTGTCATCATGGCGTCAGCATATGGTTGTGGCCGTCAATCGTCATAGATGCAGCGTAGGATACACGTGGTGAACCTCTTCCTATGACAAAACTAAATCTAGCTGTTTCTTTTTGTTTTCTTTTCTCTTTAATTTCAATCTTTTACCTTTCTCTTTTTCATTTTATTTATTAATTTAATAAGGAAAAATATACACAAAATCATTCCTTCTTCCCTGTAATTTATGTTTTATTTTATAGTTACTTCGAATCTGAAGAAATTCTTTTACTATGCTCTCAATTAATGGGAAAATAATTATATTCATTCAGCTACCATAATGCATGAAAAGTGAAAATTACTATATGTAAGCTCCACCACCACCAATAAAGTGATCACGAAGAGCAAATCCCAGCCGTGTATTCAGTACCTGGACCCACTTCACATACCAAACTTCTATTGGTCCTTTAGTTATTTATGGGTCCCGTGATTTTTAACTCTTCATCAACTAACATCTTTAAGTTAAACTCTAATAAACCTAATTTACTAACTTACTAACACATTTAACCTCAGCATCCACATCATTATGTCATTCTCATTACAAGTATACTTGATGTTGGGTGTGATTTGGCTACTGTTGTATTTTTCACCGTCACAATTATATCCACAGTTCTAAATCTACGCCAATTTTGATTTGTATTTTTTTTAAGTTTACAGCACTTTTTTTAAGTTCACGACATTTCTTTAAATTCATATCTTTATAATTGTTTTGCTGAGACAAATTCATGCAGCTCAAATTTAAAATTTTAAAAAATTAAAAATCTAGAGCTAAAACCAAAAAAATTACACAATATTTCTACAGAAAAAAATAAAATCACAGCTGTTTGGATTCAACTAGAATACATAAATGTGTTGTGTGTATTATACACATCTTAATTTGGCACGAAAAGGCAATGATAAATCAGATAAATATGCCGAAAAATGACACCGGAACTTGACAGTTTATTTATATGGGCCCATGAAGGCCCAACTAACACGTGGTTGCGTCACAATCTCAGATTTAACACATGGCGCCTACGCTTATTCAACTCTCTAGACTCGTAACCACCGTGTCTATTCACGAACCAGCTCCTTTTGGGTAACAAACTAACGTCCGCCTTAGTTTTTCTTTTTCTCTCCCAAATTTATTGTAGGTAGTAACTTTCTCATTAGTCAACACGGTTTATTAAATTATTTCTATCTTCCTCCATAAATGTTTTTTTTTTCCTGGTAAAATCCAAAAATGCTTTTCTTTATTTCTTTCCCTGCAGTTTCGAAATACTAGTATACACTAGTAAAATTTTATTTTTCGTAGAAGTGGAGAATTGTAGAAACCATTAAACATGGTAATTTACACGGGTGAGTAATGCCGTTTATCACCCAAATCAACGACCAATTCATTTGGTCAAGGAAGAAAAATACATTTCTATAATAACAAGGTGTGGACTGTGGAATCACCGCCATAATATCAAATGTTAATGCATTGCACAAACATTACTAATTTTTTTGAAATGTGAACATTGAATAAATCAAAGATTCCACCCCAGAATCTGCCTAATGACGAACTCGTTAATCATAAACTAATGCAAATAGTTTTTTTTATTCAGGGAAGCTAATAAGAAACTTAACATGGTCTTAATGGCAGATTTGTAAACAAATAATACACGTAGGGGTGTTTTCGGTATTCACAAGAGGTTAATAACCTTGTTAACCACGTCTCTGCTCTGTCTCTTTGAGGAAACTGGACCTGTTATTGTTCTCTCACGAACTCTATAAATACCAAAGCCCCCCGTCTCCTTCTTTTTCTCTCCTTCTCCTCTCTCATCTCTCTTTCCCTAAAACTCGGGATTTTCAGTATATTCCCCCTGCAAATTTCAGGGTTTTCGTAAAGAAGGAAACAAATAAAATCTCCTTCCCCGATCTCTCTAAGATTCTCTTTCCAAAAGGAGAGAAAATCTACATTCTCCTCCCTTCTTCTTGGCGCTGCTGCTTTGTTCTTTCCAGCTCGTTTGAATTAGGTTCGACCCTATTTCAGGTTTATTGTTTATGAGATTTCTGGATCTCTTGTGTTTTTTTTTTTTTGATCGAACATTTGATTCCCTCTTTGTTTGAACATGTCTCTGTTCTTTCGTATCGTTACACCATTGGTTTCTGTAAAACCGTTTAATTCACATCTTTTGAATGTTACTTACGGCTGAAATTGAATTGTCTATCTGTGGATTTTTATTTACCTCTTTTGATAAAATAGTGAATATGATTTTGACTTTAGAGACTAGTTTGGAATTGTTCGTTTGGTTAGTATATACGCGTTCTTTTGAACAGTTTGGAGTGAGAGAAAAGAAGCTATGAGTTTTTTTTTTGTCGGTAGCTCTTAATAATAATGATAGTATTGGCTGTCATATAGAATTTCGGTTGTAAACTTCTGGTACTTGTCAATATCAGTGGCTCCTTTTCTCTAATAATGCCATTAAACAACCATTAAGATGATTAGGTAAAAAAACAAGAGGAAGAGTTAATACAAACAAAAAAGAACATAACTTTCTTGTTGACTTTGTTATGTTCTGCTTTCTTGTGTTTATTTTTTCAAAGTTTCTTTCTCTTGAGACTTTGTGATAAAGAGAAAGAAACTTTACGATTTTGCGCTGTCCTGTTACATTAAATTTAGTAGAAACTTGCATTCTGATTTACTCTGTATATACTATGCAGGTTTTGTAGTTGAAGCTCAAGATCAACCTAACAGTGTATTACCTGTAGTAAAAGCCTTAGAGATGATAAGGTAATGCGAAAAGAAAAGCTTTCTAGTTTTCAAGAAACTTATGAATATTATTACAAAAAGTTTTCAACCTTTTCTGAATATTGTTTTTTTTGTGTGTAATCAACTTCAGTGTTCACTTTTAATGGACCGTTCACCAACAAGCAGTGACAAGAAAACATTAAAGAAGTGGTTTTTCATTGACAAAACAGTCGGATAAAAAGAGTCCCCATCGAATTTTCTTACTTGAAAGCATTTTGATTTGGAGTTGGATGGATATTAACATAAACAAGACTTCCCCTGTTCTCTCTGAGCCTACTACACCAGTAAGCAAATCAAGACTCGGACCATCCTTCCCTTCAGGTAGATTCATGAGTTTGAGGAAGAAGATCCCTAAGCTCGACGATGTTAGATCCAATGGTTGGTTAGAAGCAATGATTTCCTCTTCCCCACCACGTAAGAGGCTCGTCAAGGACTTCAACATCGAGATTGCTCCTGAAGATGACTTTGCTCAACGGGCTTGGATGGTAAAACATAATATAATATCTCATGGTTTGATTTCTCTGTTGTGTTCTCAGTCCTTACCACTTTCCCTCTTGTAATATGGACAGCTCAAGTATCCTTCAGCGATTACCTCTTTTGGGCACATTGCAGCTCAAGCTAAGGACAAGAAGATAGCTGTGTTTCTAGACTATGATGGAACTCTTTCCCCAATAGTCGATGACCCTGATCGTGCCATCATGTCTGATGCGGTAAGAACAAGAACATTTTATTATTATGATGCTTTCTGGTCTGAAACACAAAAGGCTAACAAGTTGACTCTCTCTATCTCTCATAGATGCGTGCTGCTGTTAAAGACGTGGCCAAGTACTTCCCAACAGCAATTATTAGTGGTAGAAGCCGTGACAAGGTGAGAGTCTTAAACCATCCATTAAACTGTATCGTCGCAATCTAACCAAAAGTTAAAAACGCTAACACAGTTTGGACTTTGCTCATGTGTCAGGTTTACGAATTGGTAGGACTAACCGAACTCTATTACGCGGGTAGTCATGGCATGGACATAATGACTCCTGCAAATGTTAATGGGTCACCTGAAGACGCCAACTGTATAAAATCCACTGACCAACAGGTACAATTCATTGTACCTTGTCTCAAATTTATATTATCAAACGAACTCTTCTAATCTTTTTGTTACTTTTTTTTAATAGGGTGAGGAGGTAAACCTCTTTCAGCCAGCTAAAGAGTTCATACCGGTCATCGAAGAGGTTTATAAAAATCTCGTTGAGCTAACTAAAAGTATCAAAGGTGCAAAAGTAGAGAACCACAAGTTCTGCGCCTCTGTTCATTACCGTAACGTTGATAAGGAAGACTGGCTAGTCGTTGCTCAACGCGTTCATGACCACCTGAAGCAATACCCTCGTCTGCGTCTAACTCACGGGAGAAAGGTACTTACTTTCAATGAACGTAACATCACTCTAAATTCACACAAACATAGTTGGTTAACTACTTGTGTTTTGTTAATATGATTAGGTTTTAGAAGTTCGTCCTGTGATTGAGTGGAACAAAGGGAAAGCCGTGGAGTTTCTGTTGGAATCTCTCGGATTAAGCAACGATGATGACTTCCTCCCAATATTTATCGGAGATGACAAGACTGATGAGGATGCATTCAAGGTACTAAGGGAGAAGGAGCAAGGATTTGGAATATTGGTATCGTCCGTGCCTAAAGAAAGCAATGCGTTCTACTCTCTTCGAGACCCCTCAGAGGTGCAAATTACATAATAATCTAGTCTTTTATCATTACATATGTTATATATGTAAATGTAATGGTTGTGGTGTAAAATGGTGTTGTAGGTGAAGAAGTTTCTCAAGACTTTGGTGAAATGGAGAAAGATGGAAGACTCCACAAGTATTTGATGATTGTGTAGGAGTATCATAAGAGCTTCATCCAACGCTCTGCTTGTTTTTTTTTTTTTTTTTTTTTCACTTTCTAGTTTCTGTTTTTAACAGTTTCGGCATTTATATTTTAATTTATCATTTTTCCATATTATCCATCAATTAAAATGTATTACGATTAAAACTTTTTCATTATTCATTTCATAAGTTTCTTAAGGGGGAAATCTGTCTAAAATGGTACATCCTCAGTTCATAGAATCTTCTGATTCAGATTTCTGATTAAAGTTTAAAAGAAAACTGAGGCTAAAGAGAACTAAATCCTTTACAAAAACGAAGAGAGTCTAGACAATACTTTAGTAGTATCATCAATCCTAAGTATATAAGAAGATAAGTGAGGCTATATAGTTTTTTCAGCTGCAGAACCAATTCTCATTGGTCTGTGCTTTGTTTTGGAGGGAAGGCAACATTACTGAATCAGTTTAACTGTAACCCACCTTGAATCTCATAAAATTCTATTCGGTTCGTTCAAATCACCACCATTTAAACCCAATTTTGCCTATTTATTTGTTTTTCTTATTTTAGGAATCGAAATTCAACTGTGACCAAAAAAGGAATTAAAATTCAGTTATTGAACCCACACATAACCCATTTTCCCCGCTCACGCCATCCGATTTTATTGTCTTCAAAAGTGCACAAGCACCGTTAGATTCGTCTCTAGATATCACTAAATTACTTTATGTTCTTAACCAAAATAGATCTAATCTTCAGTTACTACTCCCAAATTAACCAAAATCGTGACAAAATTATGAGTCCGTCATGGGTTTTCTTACTCGTCATAAATAACAAGGGGCCAACTTAAACAATTCTCGAGCATATAAGTACTTATTGTAAATTAGCATAAACATTTCCTACCATTAATCAAGAGAGAGAACATAAAAAGAAACAAACCACCACACTCACTCCGACAAAACTCCATAACTATGGCTTCCACATCCACCGTCACGACATTGACTATCTTTTTCTTCTTCTTCTTCATCGAGCTTACCGTTTCTCAGCAAATCTCAACCGTCGATTCGGAATGCACCGGCCGTTGGATCCACATCCGTACACTCCCTTCACGATTCAATCTCGATCTTCTCTCAACTTGCAACCACTACCCACACACCGACGATCTCTGCCCTTACTTAGCCAACCACGGCCTCGGCCCGAAGACCCATACCCGCACCCGAAGCTGGTACCGAACCGACCCGCTTCTCCTCGAACTCATTTTCCACCGTCGGATCCTCGAGTACCCGTGTCTCACGCCCGACCCGAATCTCGCCTCCGCCGTCTACCTCCCTTACTACGCCGGCATCGACTCTCTCCGCTACCTCTACGGATCCGACGTGAACTCCAGCGCGGATCACGGGTCGGATCTTCTCTCGTTCCTGACGCAGGACTCCCCCGAGATCTGGTCTCGCCGCTCGGGCCACGACCATTTCCTCGTCATGGCCCGGCCCGCTTGGGACTTCTCCCAGCCGTTGACCGTTGACCCTCCGATCTGGGGAACTTCCTTCCTCGAACGGCCCGAGTTTTTCAACTTAACGGCGTTAACTCTCGAATCGCGTTTCTGGCCGTGGCAAGAGCAAGCGGTTCCTTACCCGACGTCGTTTCACCCGCACAGCTTGCCGTTTTTAGAGTCTTGGATCCGGAGAGTGCGTCGTTCGCGGAGAACGTCCCTCATGCTATTCGCAGGCGGGGGAGGAACCTCCTCCACCCCGAATATCCGCCGGAGCATCCGGCTAGAATGTACCAACGTGACCGAAACGGAACCGGAGACCTCGTCGGAAAAGATCAAGACTTGCGACTTCGTGGACTGCTCTAACGGGATCTGCGAGCACGACCCGATTCGGTTCATGAGACCGATGTTGCAGTCTTCCTTCTGCTTGCAGCCGCCGGGAGACACTCCGACTCGCAAGGCGACGTTCGACGGGATCATCGCCGGCTGCATCCCGGTGTTCTTCGAAGACCAGACGGCGAAAATGCAGTACGGGTGGCATTTGCCGGAGGAAGAGTTCTCGGAGTTCTCGGTGACGATTGCGAAGGAAGATGTTGTGTTCAGGGGGGTGAGGATCGCGGATGTGTTGATGAGTATACCGAAAGAGGAAGTGGCGAGGATGAGGGAGAGAGTGATTGAGATGATGCCTAGAGTTATGTATAGAAGACATGGTGCTTCGATGGGGTTGATGAATAAGAAAGATGCTGTTGATATCGCTATTGATGGAGTTCTGCAGAAGATCAGTTCTAGGGGTTGATTTTACTTGCGACACATTTAAAACAGGTATTTATTATCATGTTGTTGTTTGTTTGATCTCTTGTAACTATAGTTGTTCATGATGAGAGAATTTTGCATTAATCTCAACTATATAGTATTTTGTAAGTTGGATTCAAAATGTGTGTTTTGGCTGGTAATATATAGTATGATATACTCTGTTTTGGGGGACAGTTTGGAGTGTGTTTTTGTCCAGACTACACTGGTATATGAATTGAATTTCATAAGATCGTTTAAGTCAGAGTAGTGTTAAAAGCCATTAAAAAAAAAATCTCTGGTCTATACATGAAGACATGAAAAGTCATCTGTGAAGACAAGGAAGGAAGGTTGATGACTTAAACTAATCCTCTGTATCTGGAGTCTGCTTCCACTTCCCGTACCTTTTTTATGCTTTCGCTTGGTCATTGAATACAAACAATTACACTTCTATAAACAAATAGTAGCCAATTATAAGAGTTGAAATCGAGAACGTATAATTGGCAATCTGATATTTAAACTAAAAACCGAATGCACAGTAAATTACATTTATTGAAATCAAAGATAAAAAAAAAAGAGAGAGTCACAAGTCATATGTGGAAAGCCATGAACAGACAATTACATAAACATCATATTCTCCGCATAGTCCATGAAGGTATGAATCCTTCTTACACTATGATGCCGAAATCCCTCAATATTGACTCTTGTAAAAGTATTTGTAACGGCCTGGCCCGATGATCCTCATCAAATACCATAACCTAATTCTTTTCGTCCAAAACTCTTATTAAAATTCAAATAGTCTTACATAAATCCGAACTCAACTAAAGACTGAATGTCAAATGAAAACTTAAGGAAAATGTTTAAAAGAAAAGAGTCATAAAAAAAAGCTTCGAGAAAACACTTGCACCATACGAACATCTACTACCGCTCCCTCTCGACCATACCTGTAAGAAGAGGGGTGAGTACGGAATACTCAGTGAGGACAGGTTCCAGGAACCCACGATCTCAACTCAGGAAGAGCAAGCAATCACAAGTCATGAGCTAATAAGATCTATTGTACAAAAACCCAAATGCCCGACCATGAGCTAAAGACTCTACAATGCACATTTTTATATCCCGCCTCTCGCGGTTGGCTCATCTTCTCTTTCTCCGTGGGTAGCTCTCGCTAGACTTCTACTCCTATGGGTGCCTCCATATTCTTGTGGATTCCACCACAGCTCCTATGGGTGCCTCCATATTCTTGTGGATTCCACCACAGGTCCTATGGATGCCTAGCGTAGAACTACTACCCCACGTACTCCCTCTAGACTCTATATGATCCCTTAACTCATACTTATCCTTAACATCATTCACTTATCATTCACATCACGTCTCAACATCTTATCATCACTTTCTTGACCACCCTAACATGCCTATGACTTCATCACTTCACACATACTATCATTTAAACAAGAAGGTCAATCACATATCACATCACACATACACACAAGTCCTAGATCTGATTAACAA
This sequence comes from Brassica napus, assembly GCF_020379485.1. Taxonomy (NCBI): domain Eukaryota; kingdom Viridiplantae; phylum Streptophyta; class Magnoliopsida; order Brassicales; family Brassicaceae; genus Brassica; species Brassica napus. The sequence continues at coordinate 10,545,217 of NC_063444.1, read as the reverse complement.
AAGACTAAGTCCCATTGGTTACTCAACATGAGGCAAGTTCAAAACCAAGTCCTCACCTTAGCTTTTTGCAGTAGTAGATCTGGATCTAAATTGGGGAATCGGTCACTTCTCGAGATCTGGTTTAAGAGTAGGATTCACACAAGAGAGAGATGGGTTTAGGATATGTCATTCCCAATGACTTATAGCTAGAGATCACAGTCTTACCTTATGGTTCAGATCTCAGTTGCTTGCACGAAACCGAATCAAGGAGGCGGCGGCTAGGGGCTCGGTTGCGGTGGCTAGGGCTTCGCGGGTGGCTGGCGGCTGGCTTCGTCGGAGGCGGAGCGGCGGCGGCTAGAGGCGGCGGCGGGGTTCTTCTCGGGCAGGGCTTCGCTTGCTGTCTCTCTTGTGGCTGAACCCTAGGGGAACTTCTCCTTTTATAAGAAGTGGGAGGGGTTATGTCTAGGGTTTCTTCTTCTTGGGCCTCCAGCACCTGAGTCTCCTTTTGGGCCGGGCCTGGGATGTTACAATTCTCCCCCACTAGAAAAAGGATTCGTCCCTGAATTCTAAACCCCATCCCGATTCTGTTCCGTGTTTCCAAATATCCCGGGGTAGTTAGCCTTCAGGTGCGACTCATGTTACCACACATCCTCGTGGATCCCATCCCTCTCCCAGCGTACGAGCACCATCTTTTCCTTTACTGGCTTGCTAACCAATGTCAAGTTATGTTGCATCTGTAGGCGGATGCGGCAGGATCAGCTCGGGCTCTCGTATAACCTTCCGTAGCACGGAGATGTGGAACACGTCATGGAAATCCGATAATTCCGGCGGTAGTACCAGCCGGTACGCGACTGAGCCGATCTTCTCCTTTATCACATATGGGCCCATGTACCTGAGTCTCAACTTTTTCAACTTCCGGTTTGGGTCACTCCCTCGGAAGGTCCTCATCTTCAAGTACACTTCGTCCCCTACTGCAAACTCTAGCTTCTTCCGGTGTTTGTTGGCGTAACTCTTTTGGCGGTTGTGTGCTATTTTCAATCTGTCCTTGAGGAGTTCTAATTGCTTGATCGTTTCTCCAACTAGCTCAGGAGTCATATCTCGTTCCTCCCCCACTTCGGTCCAACATAAGGGGGTCCTACAGGGTCGCCCGTATAACGCTTCGTACAGGGACATTTCAATACTCACATGGTAGCTGTTGTTATAAGAGAACTCCGCCAATGGTAGATACTTGCTCCATTTGCCTCCCCATTCCAAGACACTCGACCTCAACATATCCTCGAGTGTCTGGATGGTCCTCTCGGATTGTCCATCCGTCTGGGGGTGGTAGGCGGTGCTAAGGCGAACCTTTGTTCCCAATGCCCTTAGAAAAGCCTGCCAAAAAGTTGAAGTAAACTTCGGGTCCGGTCAGATACTATGCTTACAAGTACTCCATGCAACTTAACTATGGTGCTCAGGTATTCTTGAGCTAAGTCTTCGGTCTTATCAGTAGTTCGTATAGGTAGGAAGTGAGCCGTCTTTGTCAGGCGGTCTACTATCACCCATATGGCGTCCTTGTTCCTCGTGGTCCGTAGTAGACCCGTGACAAAATCCATTGTCACCATATCCCATTTCCATTGTGGTAAAGGTAGCTCTTGCAGCAGTCTTCCCGGGACTCCGCGCTCCGCCTTAACCAGTTGACAGGTCTGACACCGGGCTATCCACATGGTAACACCTCTCTTCATTCCTTCCTAGTGATAGTACTGTTTCAGGTCCTGGGACATTTTTGTCCGTCACGGGTGAATTGCGAATCGTGATTGATGAGCATGTGCCAGTAACTCGTCCCTTAAGTTCCCTTCATGTGGTACGCACACTCGGTCTTTAAACATGATAGTACCATTCCCAGCCTTACGGTACCCGTTCACCTCCTTATCGACCATCCCTTGGAGAGTGGAGCCGTCTCCTGGGCCTTACTGATTCGACTCAGTAGGTCAGCTTGTTCCACGACCTCTAACCCGGCGCCCTCCTCGTTTACTGTTGTCGCACAGAGACGTAGTTTTGTTAGGTCCGTGGCGAGTTCCTGAGTTTCCTTTGCCCCGGAAATATCCGATTTCCTTCGGCTTAAGGCATCTGCCACCAGATTTGCCTTCCCGGGGTGGTAATCGATGACCAGGTCGTAATCCGCTAGCAGCTCCATCCACCTGCGTTGCCGCAGATTCAAGTCTCCTTGGGTGAACACGTATTTCAAACTCTGGTGATCCGTGAAAATTTGCACCTTTTCTTCGTATAGGTACGATCTCCAGATTTTAAGGGCGAATACCACCGCTGCTAACTCTAGGTCATGTGTTGGGTAGTTAGTCTCGTGTTTCCGCAGCTGTCTAGACGCGTAGGCGATCACCCTTCCCTTCTGCATTAGTACGCATCCCACTCCAACCCCGGAGGCGTCGGTGTAGACCACAAATGGCACCCCTGGTTTAGGTAGAACTAGTACTGGGGCTCTAGTTAGCATCTCTTTTAGTTGTTTGAATCCCTCCTGGCAAGCCTTTGTCCATTCGAACCTAACCTCCTTACCCGTAAGGCGGGTGAGTGGTCTGGCTGTTGTGGCGAACCATAAAACGAACTTACGGTAGTATCCTGCCAATCCGAGGAAACTTCAAACTTTGGTAGTGTTACTTGGTGTTGGCCATTTTGTGATTGCGGTGATCTTCCCGGGATCCACCACTATCCCTGCCTCGAAAATCACATGCCCTAGGAACCCGATCTTACGTTGCCAGAAACTACACTTGCTAAGCTTAGCATATAACCTATGCTCCCTTAACTTGTCCAGCACTATACTCAAATGGCGTCTGTGGTCCTCCCGGCTCTTGGAATAAATTAAGATATCGTGGATGAAGACAATCACGCATTGATCCAGATAATCTCTGAAAATCTCATTCATTAGTCCCATGAAAGCTGTCGGCGCATTTGTCAGCCCAAAGGGCATTACTACGAATTCGTAGTGTCCGTACGGAAAGTCGTCTTCCTAATATCCCCTTCGTGAATATGAATTTGGTGATAACCCGAAGCAAGGTCGATCTTTGAAAACCATGTGGCCCCCTCCAGCTGATCCATGAGTTCGTCTATACGGGGTAGGGGGTACTTATTTTTAACGGTCACCTTATTTAATCCCCGGTAGTCGATGCACAGTCGAAGGCTCCCATCCTTTTCTTGACAAAGAGCACGGGCGCCCCCCAGGGCGAGCTACTCGGGCGTATAAATCCTTTGTCCACTAGTTCTTCCAGTTGTTTCTTAAGTTCGGCCATCTCTACCGATGTTAATCGGTAAGGGGCCCTGGAGACCGGGGCGGTTCCGGGTTCTAGCTCAATCGTGAAGGCATTATTCCGATGAGGTGGGGGCCCGCGTAGTGGTTCGAACACATCTGCATACTCTGCCGCTACAGGAATACTTCTCAGATATGGCGCTTCGGTCTCCCCCACCATTTCTATAGTAGCTAGGAAGGCTTCTCCTCCTTTCCGGATTGCTTCTTCGGCATGGGCCATCGATACCACGGATATCCCGGTTCTAGTTCTCATTCCTCTGTACACGATTTGCCTCCCATCAAGCGGAATCCTAACGCATGCCTTAGCACACTCGACTAAAGCTCCGTGCTGTGCTAGCCAATTCATTCCCAATATCACCTCGTAACGCCCCAGTTCTAGTTCCAGCAAGTCTCCGGGTAAGTTCACTCCTGCGAGGATCACTGGTACATCCTCATATCTTCCCCTCGTGGCCATTTTCTCTGTCCCTGCAGTCTCGACTCCCGTCACCATGGTGTTGAAGCTCCCCTTAAAGTTCCACTCACGTGTAAGTTTAGGGCTTACAAAACTGTGAGTGGCCCCAGTGTCGAAGAGAGTGAATGCCATCACTCCCCCGACCGCGACAGACCCTACACAACACTAATGCTAAGCTATGCGACTACTAACAGTTCTTTTCATAAAACATAATCGTAGCGTCAAATCAAGGACATACCCGCGATTGGTTCGGCTCCTTCGCGACCCTCGACGGCGTACGCTCTTGGCCTTGCGGCTTGTCCTCTCTGCTGTTGGGGTTGTGCCCCTCCCGCATTCTCTCCTTGTAGTGTTGGGCAATCCCACGATAGATGTCCCTCCTGACCGCAGCAGTAACAGCGTCTGCGATGGCCTCGTTTCTCCTTCGGGCATTCCCTCGCCATATGGCCACGTTCGCCGCAGTTGTACCATGCTCCCGCCCTGCACGCCCCTACATGGTACCGTTCACACCTTTCGCATGGGGGCCTTGCCGGGGCAGGCTCGGCTGTGGGCAGTGCATCCCGGGGCCGTTTGGCACCCCGGTTCTGGGAGGTCTAGTTCTGCCTCCGCTCCTCCTCAAGCCCCGATTCTTGTTCTGCGGCTTTCTCGATCAGTTCATGGACATCACGGTAGTCCCGCACGTTGCAGCTGTTCCTCAGTTCTACCCTCATTCCTTTGAGGAACCAGCGGATTAAGTCATGATCACTCATGTAGTGGCCCGCAAATCTCCGAAGTCGGTTGAACTCGTCTCCGTAGTCTCTCACGTTCCTTGTCCCCTGACGGATGTCCTGAAACTTGCTTTCCTTTGCGTCCATAGCTTCCAAAGGAAAATACTTCCCATTGAATGCTTCCAGGAAGTCATCCCAGGTCAGTCGTATCCCGTGTGCCCTTTCGACCACTTCGTCCCACCACACTAGCGCGTCGTCCTTAAGATAGTGGGCAGCCAGATCCCTACGGAACTTCGGTGGGCACCTTACAGAAGCGAAGTTCCTCTCAAGTTGACATCTCCAGTTATCCGCGACAATTGCATCGGCCTTTCCATTGAAAAACTCCGTCTGCATACTCTTCATATGTCTCAGCATGTCCCAATAGTTGGGGCCTGGGGCGTGCACCACTGCAGGCGCTGCCGGGGGTGGTGGCGGTGGTGGCGGATTCTGACCCACCCCAGGTGGTATGGGGTTGTCCCCCGCCCCTGATGCGGCTTCACCATTGGGCAATTGAACCCCATAGGCGTCACGGTACCTTTAAAGTTCCGCCAGGAGCGTTGCGTTCACCGCGTTCGGCATTTCCACTGGGTTCCCATTCTCGGGTGCGGCCTCTCTGCGGCTTTCTGCCTCGCTGGAGGCCTGAGACGCAGACCTAGTGACCCGTCGTGTCGCTCTCTGGATGGCCGCAACTGGCCTTGCAACTCTGACGTTCTTGGGAGGCATCCTGTTGACAAGCGAGGGGTATTAGCCACGGTTCAACTCAAATTCTATTGTCCACCGAGTAAGCTAGGAGTTCCGTCCGAGTGGTGCGCATTTTTTTTTTTTTTTTTTTTTTGAAAACCCTGTGGAACACTTAGGAAAACGCTTGGAAGAAATTCCTTTGAAACCCGGTTTTTACCTACTTCTACCCGACCTTTTCCCTACCCGCCCGGGACAGCACCAGGTGGGTTTAATCCGCTCTGATACCAATTGTAACGGCCCTGGCCCGATGATCCTCATCAAATACCATAACCCAATTCTTTAAATCCAAAACTCTTATTAAAACTCAAATAGTCTTACATAAATCCGAACTCAACTAAAGACTGAATGTCAAATGAAAACTTAAGGAAAATATTTAAAAGAAAAGAGTCATAAAAGAAAGCCTCGAGAAAACACTTGCACCATACGAACATCTACTCCCGCTCACCCTCGGCCATACATGTAAGAAGAGGGGTGAGTACGGAATACTCAGTGAGGACAGGTTCCAGGAACCCACGATCTCAACTCAGGAAGAGCAAACAATCACAAGTCATGAGCTAATAAGATCTATTGTACAAAAACCCAAATGCCCGACCATGAGCTAAAGACTCTACAATGCACGTTTTTATATCCCGCCTCTCGCGGTTGGCTCATCTTCTCTTTCTCCGTGGGTAGCTCTCGCTAGACTTCTACTCCTATGGGTGCCTCCATATTCTTGTGGATTCCACCACAGCTCCTATGGGTGCCTCCATATTCTTGTGGATTCCACCACAGGTCCTATGGATGCCTAGCGTAGAACTACTACCCCACGTACTCCCTCTAGACTCTATATGATCCCTTAACTCATACTTATCCTTAACATCATTCACTTATCATTCACATCACGTCTCAACATCTTATCATCACTTTCTTGACCACCCTAACATGCCTACGACTTCATCACTTCACACATACTATCATTTAAACAAGAAGGTCAATCACATATCACATCACACATACACACAAGTCCTAGATCTGATTAACAAAGGACTAAGTCCCATTGGTTACTCAACATGAGGCAAGTTCACAACCAAGTCCTCACCTTAGCTTTTTGCAGTAGTAGATCTGGATCTAAATTGGGGAATCAGTCACTTCTCGAGATCTGGTTTAAGAGTAGGATTCACACAAGAGAGAGATGGGTTTAGGATATGTCATTCCCAATGACTTATAGCTAGAGATCACAGTCTTACCTTATGGTTAAGATCTCAGTTGCTTGCACGAAACCGAATCAAGGAGGCGGCGGCTAAGGGCTCGGTTGCGGCGGCTAGGGCTTCGTGGGTGGCTGGCGGCTGGCTTCGTCGGAGGCGGAACGGCGGCGGCTAGAGGCGGCGGCGGGGTTCTGCTCGGGCAGGGCTTCGCTTGTTGTCTCTCTTGTGGCTAAACCCTAGGGGAACTTCTCCTTTTATAAGAAGTGGAAGGAGTTATGTCTAGGGTTTCTTCTTCTTGGGCCTCCAGCACTTGAGTCTCCTTTTGGGCCGGGCCCGGGATGTTCCAGTATTCCTCTCCCTGTGATATTACAAACTAAGTCCCACATTGGAGAATTAGACAAAGAGAGTCTAATATATAAAGAGCTGTCCAACTCTAATAGTACGAGGCCTTTTGGGAAGTAAACCAAAAGTAAAACCATGCGGGCTTGCCAATTAGGTCCAAAGTGGACAATATCGTACTAATAGGACAATATAGAGTTGGACACGGAGTTTCACAATCCCAACAATTGGTATCAGAGCGGTTGACGAGAAATCTGCAAGAAGACCAAAATACCCTTCGAGTAGGAACGAGACCCATCGAGTTAGGATTGGGAGGTGTGTGTAGCAGAGATCAAGTCAAAAAGATCATGGAAGTCAGTTGTGGGACACGAGATGAATGTGATCCTTAGTTTGAAGGGGAGAATGTGATATAACAAACTAAGTCCCACACTGGAGAATTAGACAAAGAGAGTAAAATATATAAAGAGCTGTCCAACTCTAATAGTACGAGACCTTCTGGGAAGGAAACCTAAAGTAAAACCATGCGGGTTTGCCAATTAGGCCTAAAATGGACAATATCGTACTAATAGGACAATATAGAATTAGACACGGAATTTCACAATCCCAACACTCCCACCATCTCCATATTCAAAGATTTTATCATTGATGTATTGTTCTAAAATTTTGTTTGCAAATTTAGTACATATCGTTGGAAGCTAGACATATAACAAGTTACTTTTAATGATATAAATAAAACTAAAATGCGAAATATTGTAAACTTTTTTTTATAAACTGATTTATGAAACATGTTCATGCTTCTAAATAATGAATTCTTGTAAATAGTAAATTCATACAAAACATAATGTTGATTATTCTATTCTATAAAGTAGTATAATAATGAAACGAAGTGTTGAAAATAGTACAAAGAAAAACAGTAAACTTAGTCTATAGCTGATCTGTTCGGTAGAAACACTATTGTCTCATGTTCAGAATTGGATGATTTGTTATGATACATGTGTTTTCTAACATTAATAACACTATTTTCTCATATATTTTGTGACAAAAAAAAACATTAATAACACTATTTTATTTATTGGCGCCATAGAAATTCCTTTCGATCAAGAATGAATAGACTTAGGTGTATTATCAAAATCATTAACGTCGTCCATAAACCTTTTAAATAGAAATTTAATATGTTTACAAAAAGAAGAAGAATATCATATTGTACACTTCAACAAGTGTATGAAAAAAAAATCGAAATGAAGCCGAAGAAAAAGATTTTGTAATGAATTATATATCTGGCCGTGATTATAGATTTCTAGAATGGAGTAGATGAAGAAAGGCCCAATGTAAATATTATCTGTAAACGCCACCGTTTCATCTCGCAGATTAAATTTCTAACGAGAGTCATGTCTCCGTCAACGGCGGCGAATTTCGTCGGCTCCATCTTAGCGGTTGACGCCGCCGTCTCTAGCGCGATTCACACGGCGGCGAAGCCATTTCTCCCGCCGTTCATCCTCCTTCTCCTGGAAATCTCCGCCGATTTCCGATTCTCCTTCCCGGTCTCCCTGTCCCTCCTCCTCTCCCCTCCATTGCGCCCTTTCCTCATCCCCTTCCTCCTCGGCCTCCTCCTCGATCTAATCTTCGTCGGAATCGTCAAGATGATCTTCCGCCGCGCTCGTCCCGCTTACAATCACCCCTCGATGTCAGCAGCGGTATCAGCCGATCACTACTCGTTTCCCTCGGGGCACGCGTCTCGCGTCTTCTTCGTCGCCGCGTCGGTTCACTTCTTCACTTATTCGTCTCCCATGGTTTCTCCGAGCTACTCTTTCTTAGACGGATGGGTGAGGGATCGTGGAGACGGAGCTGTGAAAGGAGAGGTTGTGGTGGGTGTGTGGATCTGGGCTACGGTGACCGCTGTGTCGAGGATTCTGTTAGGGAGACATTACGTGCTCGACGTAGCTGCTGGTGCTTGCTTGGGTGTTCTTGAAGCTCTCTTCGCTCTTCGGTTTCTGAGATTCGATCAGATCTTTGGGTGGTGGTAAGAACTATGTTATTGTTATTGATGTAATGTTTGTGACATCAAATTTAATATTTTTCGATTACATTGATAAAACAATGGTTAATTTTATGTTTCTTGAATTCAAAGTTTGTGTCTTTTGATCTGTTACCTCATGAAAAATGCTTGTTCATTGTGTTACGTTGAATCGAAAGGCTAAACCTTTCACATTGATGCTACTATTACTTCAATATGGACCTGAGATTATATGTGAGTCAGTGAACTAGCGGATGAGTATAATCTCCTTAGTTTACTTGTTACAGCGTTTACCATGTTATTTTCTATCTATGTAGATTCTAATGATAAATCGAGGGAGAAAAAGCAGTGGGCATGTGGAATGTTGGGAATGAGACCGTGACTGATTGATTAGATGTTTTTTGCGTTTGCTGTGAACGTGTTATGCTTGCTAATAGACCATAGGCTATGAGTAGGTTTCTTTTTTTCTGTGCTCTCTTTCTTAGTGTAGTAGCCAACATGGTTTTGTTTATTGGCTTGATCTCGATGGCTTCTAGAGTCTCAATAACTCCCCGTTGTTGGATATACTATTGCAAGTTAGGTTGCAAGTTTTCACCCGAATCAATCTCTCGCCTCTTAGAGCGCCTTTAGTTTGTTCTGATAGTACATCAAAGGTTCAGTAGTCAGTTAGAATGTTTAAGGTTGCAGGAGATGCGTGTGAACTTACACGTTTCTGCAATATGTAAGAGATTGTCTTCTACACTCGTGGAGCAAACTGTGAGACATATAAATTGTTTGGAACAGTGAACTTGCGGATGAGTACAACCTCCTTACTTTACTTGTACACCTTTTACCATCTCCTTTCTATCTATGTAACTTCAGAAGATAAATCGAGAAAAAAAAAAAAAGAAAAGCAGTGGCATGTGGTATATTGGGAGTGAGACCATGGCTGATTGATTTGATGTTTTATCTGTGGTTTATTCCTCTGCGTTTTGGAATATTTCATACCTATGAGTAGGTTTCTATTTTTCTTTGCTCTCTTTCTTATTGTAGCCAGCCAATATGTTCTTGTACCATGTGACAGAGTCTTTTCTTTATCGTCAGAAAAATAATACCGTTGCTAAACTTCATTTTGGCTCGATCTTGATGGCCTTCTACATTCGCAATAGCTTCCCGTTGTTGGATATACTTTTGCAAGTTCGGCTACAGGTTTTCACTCGAATCTCTGCCTCTTTTGACCGTCTTTGGTTTGAAAATCTCATCTTTTGTTTAAGGTTGGTTAAAGGTGCGGTTCTGACAGGCGTATAGGCTTATAGGTACCAGTTTCAACAGGTAATAATAGTAAGTTTACTTAGACTGTTTAAGGTTGCAGGAGATGCGTGTGAACTTGGACCCACTTCGCCAATATGTAAGAGACTGTCTTCTACACTATTTTTTTTTTTTTAAATCCGCATAATTGAAGCTTGAATGAAAGGTGGTGCATGATTAGTAACTCCAAGACTGTCTTCTCAATATTCTTCGTCGACATTTTCTTAAAGAAATTTAGATCAGTATTATTTTTAATGTGATTGATTGATTTGGCATTATAAACTTGCTAAATCATCGCTGACAGAATTTGTTAGGTGTCAGCTTTTACTACAGCAATTCCTGCAGGAAACTCAGTTGGATTAGACTGAGAAAACAGGGTCAAGCTTAGATGGCCAAGGAGGTGTTATAGTTCCTAAATCTAAAAGTTCAATTATTATAACTTTCTGGCGGTAACAACAATCTCTCGTTTATATCTTTTGTATCCACCATATTGCTTCTTCGATTGGTTCTCGTTGTTAACCTGATAAACCAAAATACAAAAACCGATCGGTTATGAGTTTTGGGTAAGAGTAGATCATTTATGAGAGTGTAGTCAATTGAGGGATTGGTATGTGTTGTTTTCTTTAGTTTTATGTATGCTGCAAAAGTAGAGGCACACAAAGTAAGATGGTACATCAAGAACAATGCCCACCAGTGGGAAACTTTTTATTATGAGTTCACATGGTTCTTTCCTGTAGATGAAACAAGGACATACCTTGTTTCAACCTTAATGATCTCTTTTAGATTAGCTTCTTACATTTCTGTGGCTATAAAACAAACCCTCTTTTAATAGTTTAGTGACCCTACCCACCATTGTGAGCACTCGTCGTAGTTTTTTGACCCAAAAAATAGAACAAATTCCAGTTTAATGATTAGCAAAAGGGAGAGTGATTAGGGAACAGTTAAATCACACATAGAAAGTTCAAACAAAAAAAAAAGAAAAAAAAGAAAAAGGAGTGATCATTTGAGTTGAGAGGTGATGATGGAACATTGTTGCAGTGAAATCTTCTTTTACATCTGAGTGGCAGAGAGTTGAATGGGTATGGTCATCTCTTTGTTACCATTTTTGTGGTGAATTATTGTTGTACTAGAGTTTCTTATTTTTGCCCTCAATTTTGCAAGTCAAGCACTCCTGTGACTGTGACCTAACTCAGGTAAAAAGAGGATCTCATGCTGTTCTGAGTTCATCATTGCATGTCCTGCACTAACATCCCCAAAAATGAGAAAAGAAAACTGAAAAGAAAATTTTGGTTTTTAGACATGTGAGTAACTCTCTTTGCGATATAAAATCTGAAAGAGAAGAGGATAGTACCAAACAACACACCCGTAACGGAATTCACTTTCTTCAGGTTCTGGTGTTTTCTTTTGGGGTTTTGTCTGATATTGTTTGAGTGAAAGTTGATTATTCTTGAACTGATTTTATAAAGTTCTTAAGAAGTATTTGACGTATTAAATTAAATCTAATTTTGTAGCTTTGATGAAAATATTTTACATGATAAATGCAGATCAGGAGGATTCAAAACAGGAGGAATTGGGTTAAAATATTGTTTTTATTACTTTGTTTTAAGTAAACTAGGTGTCGTGAAAAATTTTAAAATATTTTTTAACAGGTAAATATAAATTATATTTTAAAATAAAATTTTATTAATATTGTAAATTTTCTTTTTCGTATCAATATTTTAATATAATCTGCTTTAATTAAACATAAAAATTATATTTAAGAATATGCATGTATATATTTGAAATTATAATCTTAGATAGATTTTCTATCTATTTATTTTAATTAAATATATAAAATAAATTTGTAAAAGTTGCATAATTACCAAAAATTAAAATTAAACAATATTTATAAAATTTGTAGATATATAAGAAAATAATAATTTTACGATTAATTTTTTATAATTTTCTAAAAAAATTGTATACATTTTTGAAAATTTTAGTAATAAAATTGTATAATTTAAAAATATATAACTAAAGTATATTTCGAAATTTATAATGTCATATTTGAATATATTTATTTAATGATGATTTATGAGTTATTCCCATATTCTAAAAAAAATTCCAAAAATATAAATTGACATTAAATGTAATATATGAGTTATTACCATATTTTAAAAAGTTTACCAAAAATATAAATTAACATTAAATGCAATTGTTCATGTCATATTAAGTTATAAGACATGTCATCAATTTCAGTAGTCTTGTCATATTTGTTTTGTGAATTGATTGTAGAAAAAACATGTGGCAAAATCACTTCGCAAATATAGTCTAGGGGACAGGGATTGTTCTCCATTTTCTAGTTTCTATAGCCCTCGTTTTTACATAAATTGTGTACTAATAATATAGCATGCTGATTAATCTTTTGGTCACCCTTTTTCCAAAGCAAGTCGCTTTTGTTAAGAAAATATTCATCGACCAACGTTTCGGCCTATTTTCTTATAAATATTACGTGTGTACAACCAAATCATTCGTTCCTAGTAACGCATATTATTAAGTTTCATTAGCACCAGAGATACTTTGTGAATGAATCAGAGGTGTGGTGGTTGTTTATTGTAGTATAAGGAAGTTAATTATTTTGTATACAGTTTAGCTCTGTTTAGTGTTAATTTAGTCAAAATTTTGAAAGGTAGATTTCAATTATTGGAGGAAATTACGAACCGAGAAAATGCAGGCATTAAATTTAGGACCGAAAAGCTTATTCTTTAATTTGAGTCAAGTACATCCCCTGTATATTAATCCTGGAATATTACAACATGTGTTTCATAACCACGTGTCATCACGAAGATGATTCTTAGAATTCTTAGAAAAATAAGTTGGTCCATATAAACATATACTATGATTTTTATTAAACTAACTATTAAATTAATTAATAGTGTACAAAAAAATATTTTTTATTTCCTTAAATAAAAACTACGGAATTACCTAATATGATTAACATATATATGACAATTAATGATTATGAGTAATACATATTTGATAACAATTTTTGCATCTTCTCTTTTTTTTTTAATTTTATATTGTTAAAAGAAATTAAACAATCACATTAAACATATAATAAAAAATTTAGATTTTTTCTAATATGTAATATTTTGAATTTTTAAAAATGACTATTAATTACTAAAAATGGTAAAACTCCCACATTGAAGTTTTTGTGATCAGTGGTTTGACTTTTTTTTTTTGTTCAATCAAGATATAAATGATCATATATCGTAGGGGTGGGCGTTTGAATACCTGTTCGGATTCGTATTGGGTATTTCAGTATAAACGTATAGAACCCGTTCGGGTATTTCTACACTTCAGGTCGAGTTCGGGTATTTTATGTTCGGGTTCAAATTTTTTGGGTCAGATTCGGATATTTAAATTTTGAATAAAAAATAAATTAATTATTCATTGTTTAAGTTTTTTTTGTATTTAAAATATACTTTTAACTTAAATGATTTTCAAAAATTTTAAAAGATTAAACTATTAATAGGTTTGAAGATAAAACTTTAAAAATAGAATACACTAATTTAGTTGTTGTTTTGAAATTTTAGATGAACTTTTGTTAATTCAAGAAACAAGAGCTTGATATATATTTTAAGTGAGTAACAAATGATTTTGTCCATATACGTATATTATCTAATTTTGAGAAATGTGCATCATTAATATAATTATTTTGAATAAAATGAGAGAAGTAAACTACAAATATAAGGTTAAATATATTTATGTTTGGTTATCTTCAGATATCCGTTCGGGTTCAGATATTATCCTTTTAGGTTCGGATATTTTTCTACTTCGGTTCAGATTTTTGGATCGAATTTAGATACGGGTTCGGGTATCGGATAAAAGGCCAGCCCTAATAAATTGTATGAATATGAAGTATCATTAATAGATTTTCATATATATATATACATATATATTAATATCATTTGAAATAAATTATATACTATATAAAAGTATATAAATATTTTAATTTCAAATTTTACAGTAAAAAAGTTATTGAGATTTTTATATGTTAATCTTGAAATTTGTATTGAAAAATCTCACATTAAAAGTTTTGTAATTAACGTTTTAAATTTTTGTTACAGTAAATATACTAATGTTAAAAAATCATATGAGTTGGAAGTATCAATAATAAATTTTTATATTAAAATATACTATATATCTATGTCAATATCACTAAAGTCTAATTTATACCATATAAAGTATATAAAATTATTGGTTCGATTTATTTATCAAAAACGTGATTGTAAATTAACAAAAGATATTGGTTTTGATTTATGTGTTTACTCTTATGTATTATAATTTTATGTATATAAATTATTTTTTAATAGGTATTTTCTAATACCTTATTTGATTCTGACAATCCCAGAAACACACTTCTTCAAATCGAAGTAGTTTTTAATATTGGAAGCACTATATATATTAATTCATTCAGATTAAATAATTTAGTCTTGATTTTTATTCCTAAAAAACTTTTAATGAAATATGACAAAATTCTAATCACCTCCTTTTGAGTTTGTTCGAAAAATGAGAGATTTGATCATTCGTCTAATATTTGTTTCTCTCTGATACCATATCTAGTTATTATAATTGTAAAAATGAGAGATTTGTACTATTTATTATAAGTTTTCTGGTTTTTCATTTAATAAATCAAACGGTTATTATTTATACATAGTTTACATATACTAGAATTGTAAAGTATTTTTTATATTATTATATGTATACTCTTAACTAACTAAACTTCAAAAGCCTACGCTAATAAAATATGTAATTTATTTTGTTGTTCTAGAATTAGATGATTTTATGACCGAACTGGTGAATATATAATAGACACACATTTATATTTCGAGTTTGCACTTATATTTTATAACAACTTGATATATTAGATTTGGACACTAACCTGTTAAAAGAGTTTGTCAATGATTTTCTACAAAATTTTGATTCGTAGATATGTATCTAGAGTGGAACTAATTTTTACAGATGTCCATCTTTCTATATTGACACTTATGTAATTCACCGAATCCATATAATAAGTTAATAAACTAAACTCATATCAGTGAAACAATGGCGAAAACGAAAACACAATTTTATATAGGTCGAAAATTCACTTATGTAAATTCAATAGTAAACAAATCGAGAGCATACAACCTAACCCATTTCGTTGTTATACAATCGATGTTGTCTATTTAGTTTTGGTGATTTGTTTTAGCCGAAAAACTTAATTTTTTCTTGCACGTATGAAGTATTAAAAATAATTAAAATGAGTTGTAATACATTAAATCTTCAACAATGATGATAAATTTAAGAGATCCACATTTGTATTCGCATTTTACAATCGATAATGACCGTAGTGTTGCAAAATGTTAAAACTATTTAATTAACAAACATTATTATATGAACTGATCAGCAGATTATCATTAGTACTATAATATACTATTTTCATAATCTGAACTTTGGAAATGTACTGTCTTTTTCAATTCAAAAAAAAAATGTAACGTCTTTTGTAAGAAAAGTTCCCTGGAGAACTTTAAAGGTTATCGTTTTTATAAAGGTTAATCCATAGTTTTAAGAGAAAGGGGAACTACAAAACAGTGTTATTTACTTCTTCAAAGCCACGCAAGTGGCAATCCGTACATAAACAATAAATATGAAAATCAATTTTCTCCTACCATATGATATTTCAACTAGAATTAATAACCTGAAATCAATTCAAATTTGGATTAGTGCTATAAAGAGATCAAGAGAAGTTACTAGGACGTCAGCTAGCTATGGCAGAAAATTTTCTTGATAACTCGCAGGTAGACAGTGTGATATCTTTTCTTTCTACTACTAAAGTACTAAGCTTCTAGTTCATTCCGTATTGAAGATCACGATTACATTATTGGAAACGATAGCATAAACTTAGGATTCTAAACAAAAGATATAATATCCAATGCTATTTTCTAGTTTTGAACAATTAAAATCTAAAATTTCAGTTCTATTTTAAGAGATTAAACTGTAAAACAATACATGAACCATGCGTAGCAGTGGCGGATGCATGAAATAATTTTGTTGGGGGCATGAATACTAACCTACAATATTTAAAATGGGTGCATATAGCTTAGGTTTTAACAAATTACACTAAATTTTTAAATGTTGTTGGGTTCAGTGGCCCCCGTCTCGTTACATGTGGCTCCGCCACTGATGCGTAGTAACACGTGGACATCAAAATCAATATTTATCCCAAACAATGTCTATTACTAGGTTCAGTCCGTCTAGATAAGCAAATTATCAAAACAATATAAATACATTTTAAATATCTTTTTGTCAACTAAAAAATAATATTAATTTTCATCATTTACAACTATTGTTTACTGCTTATTTTATTATTTGTAGAGATCATACACTAAAATGCATTAAAATGTAATTGCTTCACTTTGTTGTTAATATTTGTTCTACTTTCAATTTTATAATAAGTAGAAATGATTTTTAAATTTATAGTCATCAACACGAAAAACGTAGATCATTCTCTCTTTTATATGTTCGCTTCTTCAATTCAATAGCATATTTTTAATAAATATTTTAAAATTTATTAGTTTAAAGCCATTTTCTCAAAAAATTACTAATTTAAATGATACAGAATGATACAAAAAGAATGGTTGATTCATTATTAAAAATAACTTAAATTATGTATGAATCATGAAAACCTAATACTTATAATTTTTTTTTTGTAAACTAACCAAATACTAATTATTATTTTATAAATATATTTGTTTGTTTGAATCTTGTATATGTTATTATATTTGAAAAGAAAAATAAAGTTCCTAAAATAACCTAAGTTGATTATCACTTTTCAAAAATACATTCAATCAAAAGTTTTTCGTCTATATTTTATAAACTTCTATAAATATTTTATACATTATTTTTAAAATTTTATAAATGATTTTGGAAGTTAATTTAATCATTTTATCATAAATTTAAGGTATTTATGAAAATTGTTATCATTTAAAGTTAAGTTTGAAAAGTGGTATCAATTTGGAAAATTTTCACTTCTGGTCTTACAATTCATGTTTATTTCATTAAAAGAACATTTTAACAAATAATAGATATATATATAAATATAAATAAATATTTAAATAATAATAAAATTAAAAAAATTTCTTATAGTTCTCGAACTATAAGTTTTTAAATTATAAATTTCCAGATTATATTTTTTCAAATTTGAATTTTTTAAAAAAACAATTTTTATTTTAATTTCAGAATTTTTGTCAAATTTTCTTTTTGAAATTCAAAAATTCTTTTAGAAACTATTTTTAATTTTTAAAATTAAGTATTTATTTATATATTTATTAAAATTTTACACTTCATTTTCCAAAACTCTACCCCTCAGATATAAAGTATAAGTCTAGATTAGTTAACTCTAATATTATAAATTTATATCTATCTCTTTAAAATTAAAGGTAAATATGGTTAACGTAAACATAAAAATTTTCATATTAGAAATGTGATAATTTAGAAAAAATTCCATCAAAAAATTTAAATGTATATATTTAGAAACTAAGAGCATGAGCAATGAGAATACTTCACATGATCTTTCAACATAAAAATAATAAAAAGAAATAGAAAACGAAGAGAGGGACAGAGAAAATAGGAGAGACATTCCTCAAGAGGAGAGTCTCTTAATAATTCATGACATTTGTCATCTTTTGAATGGTTACACTTTTTGTGTGTTTAAATTTCAGTTATATTATTTAGTGATATTAATAAAATAAGCTGAGGTACTTTTGTTAGAGAATGTTTCTCTTGCGGATGTTCTAAGTAAACCATGTTATCTAAATAAATAGTTAGAGTTTTAAAATAAACTAGAGCTTGACCTATGCACCCGTGCGGGTTTGGTTTTTACTTTTTTTTTTATAAATTGTTTAGTGACATTTTTAGACATATAAGCTATTTAGATATTTTTACGTTCCTAAAAATTTACTCGGAACCGGAAGAATCCAACTTGAACCATGTCCAAAAATTTATAATACACGAACATAGTTTAATTTTAAAGTTCAAAAACTTGATATCCATAAAAACTAATATGTATCCGAATGTATATCTGAATGTTCATATCTAACTGATTATGTAAACAGATAAAAACTATGTTGTTAACCATTTTGAATTCTTGTCACTAATTGAGTAATTTCATTTAAACACATGAAATTATTATGGTTAATACATTAAATAAATGACTTCGAATTATTATGACAAATACAATTAATAAAGTAAAAAGAAAAAAAAAATATGTTGGAACCCACTTAAAAATATGCAAGTAGATTTTGTACTTTAGTTTTAATAGAATAGATAATAATAGATAATAATGATTGACTTCAAAATATGATATTTATATTGAATATGTTATATATATATATATATAACTGATTTATTTTATATAAAAACTATCTAAATATTATAATTAAATATATTTATTTATATTAAATTTATTAGATATTCTATATTCTATTTAAAATTGATACCTTCATATATAAAAATGTTAAAAATATTATTATACTACATTTGGATTAGATAATATTTAGTCATTAAAATCATCTCTTTAAAAAAAATATGTATATATTTATTATATTTATTATAAATATATTGATTATAAGAAATGTATAATTAAATATATTTGACATAAATAATAAATACTAAATACTAAAAAATAAAAAATAAATGTGAAAGATTTTATTCAAATTTAAAACTTTCATTAACATGTTCGATTTGTTTTCTAGCTTGCCGTTGTGACATTAATTGAGTAATCAAAAAAACTCATTGTGATTTTTTTGTTTCTTTTTGAATGATGCAAAATATTGCAAAACCAAGCTGTTCACAACTTGGAAATTTCTTGAACTTTTAATTGGATAATTGAGTGGGGGTGGATGAGTGTGTAATGTTGAGTACTTATGAAACATGGATTTGATATGCAAGCTTTTTGTGTTGTTCATCTTCTCTTGACCCACGTTTTTGCTTATTATTTATCTCAACAATGTCTTCCTCCCATTGTAACATTCTTGTGATTTAGTCAAAAAAAAATCATGTGATTTTTCATATTTTTATTGATAATTTCATCCCATTGGATTCCTTTATCTTTGTCATATTTAAAATTCCAAATCAGTGTCGTGTATTGGACTTCATTTACATCATACGCCATATTAGTTCATACAGTTATTATACAACTAGTTCTTATAAAAGGATCATATTAACATTTTGTTTGCTCAAACTGTTTCCACGAATTCTCATACCAAATGAGTAACCAAGTACAAAAAAACGGATTTGAACCTTTTTCCCTCCAACTGATATTTATATAAATAATGTGGAATACATTGGTGAAATGATAAAATCGACAGACTTCAGAAATGTCTCCAAAAACCATGCCGGTGAAAAATAAAAGTTTTCCTGGACAACACGAACCTTAGCAAATGAAACTAACCAGCAACAATTTAAGACGACTAAAATCAGAAAAGAGTGAGACGACCGAACACCAAAAATAACCAAATTCCAAGAAAACCTTTGATTGAGAGTTAACAATGACGATGTGATAACTGAATCCTTCTAGGTACAAGAACATAATTCACATTGTCTATGATATCAAATTATCGATATGTACCACAAAATATTGACTTTTTAGTTATCCAATTTTGTATTAAAAAACTTAAATACATAATTCACTATCATAAAATCAGTAAAAACAAGATTTTTTTGTCTTTGCAAAGCTTAAACAAAAAAGGTATATGTAAAAAATGTATATGTACACATGTTCACATTAAGTTTTATACATATATATTCGAGCCCTGTCAAATTTCTTCATATTTTATTTATAACCGGAAATTTATCAAAACAATATATCTTTACAAAAATTATTAATTGTGTTAGATTATTAATTTCTTTCGTGTGTTGGATTAGTATTTAGTAGCAACATTTAGGTAATCGATTTGCCTTCAGTTTCTTTTATCTGAAATATATAAATTTAAGGTGATGATTTGTACATTTTATTTTTATTTAAGTCATATATATGGGTCCTAATTCTTATAGGTGACAAGCTTTTTCTTATGTAAGGCTAGATTTTCCAACATTGTTTGGCAATTAAGTGTAAGTTTGGTTGGACATTTAGTCAAAGACCTTTATGGATACAATTATTGTTAACAATCAATAATATCTCTCTACTTGAAATTTTTTCTTCTAAATTTCTAATGTAAAGTTGGATAGTACGTAATTAAAAAATATCTTAACTTTCACATCCAAAAGAAGAGGATAGAAAAATTTCATGTTTTTTTTCGTTTTGGTAGCTTTGCTCAAAAGAGTTATAATTTTGCTAAGTATAACAAGAAAACATAAGCTTAACGAGGGCGGTTTTCCTCGTGAGTTCGTCGTAAAAGAGGATTTACGACGAATTAGCGAGGAAACACGTTTGCTCGTTACTCATCCGTCGTAACACATATTTTCTCGCCAATTCGTCGTAACTTAGCGAGGAAAATATTTCGTCGTAAAGAAGAAGTACATCATTTCGTCGTAAAGACCACATAAATATTCCACGTAAGGAGGTCGCTATATTTCCTCGTAAATTCCTCGAAACGAGTTCCTCGTAAACTACACGTAAATATCTTGAAAGTGTTTCCTCGCAAAATATACGTAATTACCACGGAAGTGTTTCCTCGTAAAATACTCGTTAATCTTTCCTCGTCATTTCCTCGTAAATGTTTTCTCGTAAAATACTCGTTTATTATTTCTCGTCATTTCCTCGTAAGGTTTTCACGTAAATATATCGTACATTAGCTACAAATTTACTTCGTTTTTATTATTTTACAAAATTTAAAAATATAATTAAAAAATAATTAAAATTATTTAATTTATTAATAAAATTATAATTTAAAATAAAAATAAATCAATACGAAAATATTTTATATTTAAATAAGTTTTGAATTTATAATACAACAACCGGAAAAAAAAAGAACTAAGGGTCGTTCATCGCCTGGTAGAATTCATCACTCCTCCTCTCAACATCCGCCTCGTTATGTATGCCGGATGACTCGCCTCGAATGAGATGTTGTTGTCGCATGTTCCTCAACATGGACTCCCATTCCGGATTTGTGGCCGCTATAACGTCCAAGAAGCCCTCGACTCCACCCATACGAGATTTTTTCGCGGCCAACTCGTTACATAGCTCTGTGAGTTCATCTTCCCGTCGCTGACCATAAGACGATGTCGCTCTTGGAACATCGTTGACGGAACCAATCCCCAACGTCCGTCCCTTTTTTTTTAGGGACAATCTTAAAAACAAAAAATAAATATTGTTAGTAAAAATTTAAAGTTAAATTAAATGAATAATAAAAATTAAAATTTTTGAAAATTTACCTCCTCGTAAATCTTATCCACTTCAAGTGTGGATAAGGTGACGGGTAATCTGTCGGTAGACTGCTGGGTCAGCTGGGTCTGGCGGTCTTCAACCCGAGCAACCAGGTCGTTGTAGATTTGCTCGGGCTTGCCATCTACAAATACGTCCGCCTTGTTCTTGTGGGTCCTCTCGTAAAGTTCCATAAGAGACGGGAAATGTCCCGTCTCTTTGGCCTAAAAAACATTTAAGAAAGTTAGAATAAAAATATATGTATTAAAATTTTTATTTAATAAAATATTTAATTACCATTTCCAAACGGACACCGGCGTGGGGGTTTTGGCACGTAGTGTGAAGCATCGGCTCGTTTCCGTGCTCATCGACCGTGTTACGGGAGTTAGAGCAAGACTGGGCGATTCTAATGGAATCAGGAAGACGCCAATAACGGATGAGGCCATCCCACACATCCGTGGTGAGCTCAGCGGGTTTGCCACGCTCATACCCCTTCACGATCCAGTCACCCTTCCAGTTGGAGACCGTGTCCAACAAGCGAACTTTCGCCTTCGCGTTAAACTTCTTCCTCACCCTCTCAGTGATCCCCAAAGCCTAATTATATTTTTGCTTTTGGAAAAAATAAATTAACAATTAGTTTTTTAGAAAGTATATATATAAATCATGAAAAAATTAAACTATATATAATTAATTAATAGAAACTTACAACGTAAATTTTGAACCACGTCTTTCTGACGTAGATCTTACTCCAGTTCGGATGTGCCATGGAGAAGTAACCTTTGATCGTGTCGGTTATGTCCGATGCAAAACTTCCGTCAACCCCCCACCTGGAAAATACAAATTTAAAATATAAATTATTTTTTAATGTTATAAAAGAATTTTAAACGAATTAAAAAAAAAATTAATGCAACATACCACAAAATTCGGTCCGGTCGGTCGGGGGTCGATGACTGGTAAACCTTCTCTGCCTGGCAGACGGAGAATGTCCTCTACAGTGTACTGCGAGTAAGGAGCACTCGGAAGCACCATCAAATCGGGATGAATATCGGCGGCCATCGGAGGAGACACAGGAGGAGGCATCGTCGGATGAGCCATCGGGGAAGGCACATGAGGAGCCGATGGTGCACTAGAAGAAGCAGACCCAGAGACTCTCTGAGTGTACTGAGTCTCGGGGACAGTCTCCTGACCCGAAGAACCGGGAGCTGAAGAAGAGGCCGGGTCTAAACGACTACCCGGCTCACCGAACATCTCTCTGTAATGGGCAGTAAGTCTTCCTTTTCGAATCTGGGAAAAAATTTAATTTTTAAAATTAACATCAACAGTATATTTTCCAACATTATCCACCTAATCAACACTAAATAACATAAAATCCGTAAACCTATCTAAATTCCCTATACTAACCATCTAATATATCCTAAACTAACCAAATTATAGAGGAATTAGAGAGGCTTACCATTGCTACGAAATGGAGAGGAAGTGGAGAAAAAATAGAGAGGAAAGAAAGAGTGAGCGCTCGGGAGTATATCTAAGATTACATATGGTCGCAAATTTATATAATTGGATCACTCAAGTTTTTTACAACATCTTGTCTAGTAAATAGTGAGAACAAATACACATTGTTTTACATTAAGAATAATAAACTCATCAACTTGCCAGCAAACTTTTTTTTTTTTAAATGTCGTTATATGGATGTATACATCGCAAAGTAAAGTCTAATGCAATCAAATTATAGCCTTTTATCATTTTTGTTAGCGTTCTCATGCACATGGCAACATATATATGTGGATCCCCACATTAAATAGAGGCCATCACTTTCCAAGGAAAAAGCACCTCTCCCAAAAGCTTGAATTCAATTATTGAATTTTGACGTTGATTTTTTTATTTAATTGTCTATTTATCTCCTGTATATTAATTAAGAAATATTTGAAAAGATGTAACCTCAATTTTGTAATAATTAAAAAAAACTATTTGCTTATGTGTCAATCAATTAGATAGTTAATTAGTCATACGTGTTAGTCTCACATTGAAATTGAAAAACGTGTCGGTCCAATTCGATTTTTATATCTCACTAGAAACATTTAATATCAACTATATGATATCATATGATATTAACTAAAGCAAGGTGGCTATTTCTTATATATTATTTCCTTAAATAAAACCTACGCAATTACCTAATGTGATTATGATATATATACTAATTAATGATTTTAAATAATGAAGATTTGCTAATAATATGTATGTTTTCTATCATTTTTGTTTAATTCTTTACTATTAAAATAAATTACACAATTACATTGATCATATATTAAAATTTTAGATTTTTTTGTATATGTTGTATTTGAATTTTTCAAAACGGGTATAAATTACTAAAACTGTTAAAAGTCTCACATAAACTTTTGTGATCAATGTTTAAATTTTTTTCTATAATAAGATACAATGATAATAAAATCATATAAATAAATAATTTTATTTTAATAGATGTTTATGTTAATATATATATATACTTCATATCGTTTAAATTTAATTATATATCATTTACGATAGATAAGATTGATTGTTTTGATTTATTTATTCTAAAATGATTGCGAATAAACAAGAACGGTCATTTGATTTATATGTGCAAGTCATTTTATTACATAATAATAACTGATTTCTTAGTTATTTAATATATAATTATTATTTTATTATTTCATAATATGCAGAAAAATATAAAATAAGTATTTATTCTGCACAAGACGCAGATCTTAACCTAAGTATGTATCTCTTTAATAATTTTGAATCTTAAACATTTTTTAATTCTCAGGCCAAAATAAAAGAAAGAAATGAGAATAAACTCAGAAATCAATATTTATATCGAGCAATAACCAAAACGACACAAAAATGATAAAAATATCGAAGATAAATAGGATTGACACGTGAATGTAAACTTCTCATAACCATAATTAACTTTTAAATTGCTAAATCATGATATAAAACCGAGATGTCATAGTTTCATTGTAACCAAATAGTAGGCATGAGATTCTTCGACCTAAACGTTAGGTTTTTATGCGATAAATAATTTTTTGACCTCAAATATTTTTAAAAATGGGATCAGTTCATTAGTAAACAAATTATGTAATTAACAAAAAGTATTAAAAAATTGTTTAAGAGCCAAATATATTAATTTGATCAATAATATAAATTTTTTTCCATACGATATTTCTTAAATAATTTTCATATAAATTTATCATGCGCAAGACGCATGTCTTATCCTAGTATTCGTATATACATGTAACTCATACATTGAATTGACTAATCAACTTCTGAAATCTGATATTTTTCATTACAATACAAAAATATTTCCTTTGTTACTAGACAAATTATATAGCAGGTGTAATTCCAAGGGCTAAGCCTTAAATTCGTCATGCAATCGTCCATTATATATTAGTGTTAAATTCTACAGTCATTTGTGCTTACGCTAACGCATATCAAATCTATAATTGTAAATTAGGTGAGGCGGAAGAGTACGTGCAAAGATGATTAGATTTTTAATGAGATACTGAGATACCGATATATATACTTTAAAAGTTCATTCAATATAGGTTCGTAATCTTAAAGTCAGGAAACATCATGCAGCTTTTTTACCTTAAAGTTCTACTATTCAGAAGAAAAAAATTATACTATTGAAATAAGGTTCAAAGATATTCTGTAATCTGTATACAAACCTACCGACGAAGTCCAGTATATCTAAGATAACAGCCATCCATTTTAGAAGGTTATGGAAAAATAAAGAGAATCCTTTAAAGAATCTCTCTCTCTCTCAAATTAGAAGTGATATTATTCATATATTAATAGTATACCAGTGACAAATAGTTATTAGTCGATAAATATATTTACTAAAATTGTAGAAGATTATATTAATGTGATATATATATATATATATATATATATGTATATATACGAATTATACCAAAATGACATATAATTTTTTGTCTGTGTTGGATTAATTAATTATCAATATCATATTTTTACTATTAAAAAGTTTAAATATTATTATTGCTGATATACTAAAACTATATAATTGAGCAACTTTAGCTAAAAAATAAAGTTTTCAACTACACAAATTTATTACTAATGTGTTAGGTTTATATATTTTGATTGATTTAGAAATCCATATAGTATAAATCCAAGTAAAATATGCAAATCCGGAGGTTTTCCCTCGGATTTGAGTCTTTGTATTTTTAACTAAAAAATCTAAACAAATTCATTCAAATCCATTATAAAATCAAATATATTAGTAAATCTGTACGATTGAATAACATTTGATTTGATACAGAATTTATGAATCATTAAACCAATAACGCATGATTTTAATACATATTTGAAAATCATATAACCAATAACACTAGATTTAGTTCGGATTTTTAAATGCATTAAAATACAACAACCAATAACCCCTACTAA
Source organism: Brassica napus (assembly GCF_020379485.1). Classification (NCBI taxonomy): domain Eukaryota; kingdom Viridiplantae; phylum Streptophyta; class Magnoliopsida; order Brassicales; family Brassicaceae; genus Brassica; species Brassica napus. The sequence continues at coordinate 10,519,358 of NC_063444.1, read as the reverse complement.
GAAAGAAACACTACACAAGTTTAATATTGTCGGTTTTTTTATTGTTGAAAAAAGTGTAGATAATTTTTTTTTGTAACTTTGGGATACCCGAGATCTATGGAGAGATCCACACTAATCTCTTAAAGTGGTGTTGCGGCTCACGAATAAATTCTCAATTCGGATATTCAAATGAAGCTTAAAACATTACCTAATATCTGCATGGTCACAAAGTAAAATGTAGTGGAATGTCTTTGAATTCATGTTAACTAGTTTTTATTTAAGATTTTAGCAACGGGTCCACCTAGTGCTGGGTTCGCGGGTCAACCCGCCCCGACCCGCCCCGCCCCGCCGCGGGTCGAATCATTTTTTCGATTCAAAAACTCGACCCGCATAACCCGCAAACAAAAACTTTTATATCCGCACCCGCCCCGCCAAAACCCGCGGGTAACCCGCCAAACCCGCGGGTAATATTAATTATATTAAAAATAGTTATTTTAATTAAAAATAATTATTTTCTAATTATATAATAGTTATTTTAAAAAATACTATTAAAAAAATATATTTATAATTAAAATTATACAAATATTTATTGTTTTTTATATATTTTACGAAAAATGTTTTTTTTCAATTTTTTTTTTTTTTTTAATTTGCGGGTTGGCGGGTACCCGCGATTCAAATTCGGCTGACCCGCACCCGCCCCGCTCAAAATAATCTCGACCCGCACCCGCATCCGCGATTTAAAAATTTCAAATGGTTCGACCCGCACCCGCCCCGCGGCGGATCAAACGGAGCGGGGCCCGCGGGCAATGATTAAAATTTCTAGCTCTAGGTCCACCTATCCAAAAAAGGAAAAAAAATATCTCCACAATAGACATTCATAGAGTTTATTTATAACAAAGTTATTTTTATGTTAAAAACTTAAACAGATTAGACATGTGATTCAGACTAACTATCGTAATAATGTATAAAGAGTGCACAAACTATTTGGGAACAATGCCACTTATCAGGGACATGTGGCTTTCTACGATGTTATCTAAAGATAATCTTGGTCTCACAAACACAAAGACACGATATGTACCACTATTATTGATCATTTTTTGGGAGTTAGTGGGTTCGACGTGGTTCCATCTCGGTTTCATATTAGGATGACAATTTTTCTTTGTTTTCTTATTATATTTGTAATTAAGTGACATAGTTTCAAATTTTAGCCACGATTTTTATAAGTCACATCTTAATAGTTTTGTTCTCAATATATGATATTTTAGTACATCTTGCAGTACTGCAAATATGAATACCGGTGACTCCGTTCTTTACAATATATTAATTATTTCTCATACACAATATAGAAAATTATAACAATTTGCAGTTTTAAAAATGTTTGTTTAATATCAATTATCTATTGATTCAGCTTCGGTGAAAAACCGTGTCTCGGCTGGTTATATAAGGAGGTTCACGAATGGTCTAGTCAGCATCAGGTTTAGAAGTTTGTAGTTAGTGGATAAAATTAGGGAGTATGTAATGTTCAAAAAAAAAAAAAATTTAGGGAGTATGTATTTGTTATAGACATCTCACGAGTGCTTTTTCACCACCTTTTACTGTTCTTGAATATAACCGTAAAGTGCTGTATTAGTTAATTAGTGGATTGCTTAGGGGGGTTTAGCCGACATTCAGGGGAAATAAATATAAAAAAGTAGTTCACCGTCCCGTGGTCGTCTTCTTTACACTAAAAATTGACCCTATTCAGTACACATACACATATATGTCAATACACATATACGTACTTTCGAATTTGTAAATTAACAAACAAACAACACAAATCTTCTAAATAAGTAAATAACTATAAATAACATAAGAAGGTGAAAATAAATGATAATTTTCGTAGATTGGGAGATGAAAAGTTATACGATGTTCAAATAACTATATATAGAAATTCGAGATATAAAAATTAATACGGAAACGAACTAGATCAAACTCAAAGAATATGGAGAATGAAATGTTGTTTGATCAAGGTGCCGTCACTGTCCTGGAAAATATTTTAAATATTTCAATGAAATCTTATTGTTTATCTATACGCATAATTTTGGTTATGCACTCGAGCATAATTTTTATGCTTGTCGATCGTTTTCAATACAACAATGACAATTATTAGTGAACCTTTTACTAAAAACAAGAAGAAAATACAATGACAGTTACTAGTTAGCTCGAATGATAATTTAAGCTGAGTTTTATATAAAAGCGTTTTCTTTGTCAAAATCACCTACCCGTAGATGACTGAGTACAACTCGGGTTGAGTCTTACAGAATCGCATAGACGGGCTTACATATGTTCTTTGAATACTTACATTCACAGCCTCTATAATTTTAGTATATTAATTAGCTTAAGACCCGCGCAATTGCACGGGATGAATGTTATATATAAAACTAATTTTAATCTATTATTATATATTTGTATTTATTTACGTATTATGTATATAATTAAATTAGAGTAAATACATAAATCAAAACAATACATCTTTTTATTTACGATTATTTTTGGATAAATAAATCAAAACAATTATTTTATTTATTTTATATGGTATATAACTAAATTTCAAAGACATGGACATATATACATAGTATATTTTAATATAAATATTTATTATTGAGAATTCATACTCATACGATAAACACACAATTTCTAATGTGCGATTTTTTTATTGCAAATTTCAAAATTAAAATATTAAGGTTTCGATATTTTTTCAATACAAATTTAGAAATTATCATATTCAAGTATTTTTCTATGTTATATAGTTTAATTTTAAACTCTACTAATATATAATATTAATGTCTAGTAAATGAGACTTCATATCATATGATTTATGATCATTTGTATCTTGTTATTACCAAAAAAATTAAATCATTGACCACAAAATTTTAGTGTGAGACATTTAACGTTTTTAATAATTTATAATTGTTTTAAAAAATTCAAAATATAACATATAAGAAAAAAATGTATTTTTAATTATATGGTTAAAGTGGTTGTTTAATATCTTTTAATAATATAAAATTAAACAAAAAATATCTAAGATACAAAAATTCTTATCAAATATTTATCATTCATAATCATTAATTGTCATATATACTTTAATCATATTACGCAATTTCGTAGCTTTTATTTAAGGAAAGTGCGAGAATATTCTTTTGTACACTATTTATCAATTTAATAGTTAGTTTAATAAAAGTATAATATAAGTTAAGATGGACCAACCGATTTCTCTAAGAAATCTGAATTTTATTCTCATGGTGACACGTGGCTACAAAACAACGATGTAATGTTTCTCAACTAATATATAAGAGATTTTAGAAACCTGTATATAACATATCATTGAAAGAGAGAAAGAAAATTCTTACTTATGTTATACAACATTACAGAGGTATCTAATTTATATTAGCTGCCAAAAGAAAAAGCATATAAAAAGTAAAAACTGAAATTTTAGAAAGCTTTTAAGCAAACAAAATTTTTTTTTAGAAAGCCTTTTTTCCAAAAAAAAAAAAAAACTGAACTCTCACGCGTGTGAAACAATGGGACAACAAGCCAGTACCGGGTCCTCCACGCCACGCCGGCCCACTGCCTCAAACATCCCACGGTCGATGCTATTTTTGTAATAAATGAGAATCATAAACACTGTGCTATTATATATACATAATACATCTGACATCAAAATTATAGATTACTGTTTTCTTGTATTTCATCTCAACAGCTTTTTCTACTTATGGACTCTTTTTATAGATGATACAAAAAGTATATTACATAACCATAGAGCTTTTAACATTGTGCTTAGGCCTTAGTGTAGTTGATCCTCCCTTTTTTTTTTGAAACTAAGTAGTTGATCCTCTTGGTGGGTGAATGCTTATGCACTTTGAATGATATAGTTTCGGTATTTGATATGGTGTAAACGTGATAGCAAAGGATATTGTCTCGAATGATTTATTTTATACAATGGTATTTGCGTAGAGACACAAATCATATATCATATACTGTAGGCTCTTTATTTCTGAAACCACTAGGTTGCTTTTTTCTCAATCGCCACGTCACCAAGATTTTTTTTTTTTAAACTTAAACATGGAGAAACATTCACATGAAGGAAACTTTTTTTTTTTGTTGATAAAGCACATGAAGGAAACTGTAACCGTTAAAAAGCTAAACATAAAAAAGAGTAATACAAAACATCTACCGTAAAAGAATAAAAGTCACAGAAAAAAATCCGAATCAATAAGCATAACCAAGAAAATCATATTCTTTAGTTAATTTCTTTTATTGTCATTGGGTATCACCAGTTATATACACGTAAAGAACGATTAAAATACTTCTGAAATCAGACGATATAAATTCTAGAGTTAATTTGTGTAATAGCTAATTTTGAGAACAAAATTAAGAATATAACATTGATGTTGACATAATTGGATCTCCTAGCATTTTTTTCTTTTTTTTTTGGTTTTTTCTTTTTTCAAAGTCTGTTGACGATGATATCCTGTTATTTAAATGAAAAAGTGTTATTAGAATGGTGGTGGTTATAGCATGATGATAGTGATGATATTATATAAAATGATATTATATAAATAGAATAGAATATGTTAACTGGTATAGTTCATATTAATGAAATTATTAAATAGTTTGATGAACATCCAAACCTTTCATAAAGTAAACTTAAAATACTAATCACTAAACTATAAAAGAAAATATAAATCATAATCTAAATATCAAAATATGCAAATAATATATAATATAAAATATTATTAAATTAGAATAGTAACAAACAAATTGTATAGTACATATAGTTTAAATTTTGAAAGGTCTATGATTGCAGAAAATAAGATAGTGCTTACCTCAGTGTCGACCCAAACTTTTCATTAAACTAAACCCAAAACACTAATCATTAAACCCTAAAAGGAAATATAAACCCTAATACAAATATCAAAAATATGCACATAACACATAATATGAAGCATTATCAAAATATAATAGGAAGAAACAAAATAACATAGTACATATTGGTCAAATTTTAAAATGTCTGATTACAAGAAAAAATGTAATGATTATACCAATATCAACCCAAAATTTCCATAGACTAAACCCAAAACACTATCACTAAATAGAAATATAAATCATAACCTAAATATCAAAATATACACACAATACATAATATAATATGAATTATTATTAAAATAGAATAGTAACAACCAAGTAGTATAATACATTTTGTTTCAAATATCATAGTACAATTGAGAACTTAGAGTATATACGAGTGGTGGTGATTATGGCGGAAGAAGTGGTGACTGATATCAAAAAGATGGTGGCTGTTCTGAAAGATGTAATGACAAAAATATGAAAACGAAGATAATAAATTTGGTTAATAAGTAAAAGAAATGATGACAATAGTTACGGTGACAGATAGAGACCCAAATAATTAAATTGGTTTTTACGGAAAGTGATAGTAGATTGAAAGAAATAGTAATGATGGTAGATAGATGTAAAAGAAGAAATGTATACACTTATTAACCGGCAAGTAAAAGTAATATAGTATATATTATAGTAATAATGGAAAGTGTTTTTTAGTTAGATATTTAATTATGTTTTATTTCATGGTTATCCAGCCCAATTTTCTTAAATTCTATGAGTCTTTGTTCAACAAAAAAAATCCTATGAGTTATTAATTTTTTTTTGCGAAGAGAGCCTTGTCAATTTGTCATTACCTTTTTTACCGACCAAAAATCTAAGATGAAACTCTCGGTAACTTGGTAATTTACCTTATTCCAAAACTAAAGTGGGTTTTGCCTTGATGTACGGTTTTGTAATTTAACTTAGTAATTTATTTCCCCTCGCTGATAAGTCACTTTCGGCAAACAAAATACGAGGAAATGAATGATTATAATGTTCTTCTTTTTTCTTTTCTTGAAAAAACCTATTTTCGTTTACCCTACGGACTTACTAATTTCCTGTAAGAGTTATATATATTACATTGGAGTAGATAATATAAATTACAGTATTTAGAATGTCACTTCATAATATTATACTATTTTTGGTAAATAAAATTCAATATTGTACTATATAGTAATGATTGCATAAACATATTCAGATTAGATTATACATTTATTTGCCAAAAAATATTAACGTTACTATTTTCTTCTGGGTGAGTTCTAAAATGAAAAATTATCTACACGTCAGAATGAATATATCATAGTTATGTTTGCTATTGTCAATTTCCATTTTACATTTTATCCATTTTTTTTCACAAGTGACAGCCTATCATCCCACATTCCCAATATCATATAAATTTATTAAAAATAAACTAATGGAATCTTCCTTTTTATAAAGTTATCATTGCCTGATTTGGATTACTAACAACAGTTTTAACCATGGCCATATATGCCCGTGTTTGTCCTCAATGATACTTAAATTTGTTGTTGTTGATAAGAGAACAAAATAACAGTAAATCTGATTAGTAAGGTTTGGTAACTTAATATTTTGACTAGTTTATATTATATATGATGTTTTATTAACGATATAATATGTGATATAACGTATAAAATAAGATAAAAAGGTAAATTAAATATTACAAAGTGTTTTTTACCACATTTTACCAAATAGTTTGTTGAACTGTAATCATGGTGTAACTGTCAGCGACCTTGATTGCTTGAAATCAAACTATGTGATTAATGTTGTGGACCTATCTTCTGATTTAAATTAAAAAAAAAAACACTTTGTAAGAGTATCTAATTAAGGACAAATTATCTAATTAAGGATACAAATTAATGAAAAAGAAGTCATGTTTATTTCCTTTCATATCCTTTTCAATATTTGGAAATTACAATCTAAAACCACCCCCAACATCTTTCTCATTCACCATCATCATCATCATATATACACATAACATACATTATATACATATCCACCAGAGACCTATATATGTAAATGTATTACATAAAGCCTTTATAGTTGGGTTGAAAGCTTACGCAGTCTCACATTAAAGCAACAACCTCTCTCTCTCTCTCTGATTCTCTTGTCTGAGAAATCTGAGTTTCAGAGCTTCAGGTTCTTTATTCTTCTTCTTCTTCTTCAAGTCGATCTTATCCCCCAAATATGCATGCTTCCATCTACCACTCTCTTCGATCTCTTTATTAATTTTTTTTTAATTCAGATAAAAAAAAACACTCAGAGATGAATGTGCTTCTAAGTCTGTGATCGGAGTCACCTCCTCGGAGTGATCGGCGATTGAAAAAAAACAAAAATGCGGGTGAAGGAGCTGCATCCTCTCTGCTGCATCACTCTGGAGAGTCCACACGCGCTTGATGATAACAAACCGCCGCCGCAGCCGGTCACGAATCTAACTAGGTCGAGGAGTCTTCCGGCGACGTCGCTAACCGGTGGATCCAACCGGAGGAGCCTGGCCTCGGCTGGATCGGTGGCTGGGATCTTATACAAGTGGACAAACTTCAGCAAAGGATGGAGATCTAGATACTTCCTCCTCCGCGACGGAATCTTGTCTTACTCCAAGATCCGGCGACCGGAGAATCTGAATCTACTCTCTTCCTCAGACGACGTGAGGCTCATTGGAAATATCTCCGCTGATCGTCTCTCGAGGATGGATAGTTGCAGTGGTCGCCGGAAACAGGAGAAAAGCGTCGGCATTGTTCATCTTAAGGTATATATACATTGAGAAGAACTCCAGATTTTATTTTATTGATTGAAGTGTTTGTTTTTTTTACATCTCTTTCTGGGAAAAGGAGAAGCCTTTTTACCACTCATAGTTTGAGAAAAATAACCAGCGGTTTATAGAGTTGTTCATTTATGTTCTTTTGACGGAAAATAATAAAAACCCTAAATTTGATTTTTTTTTTTTTTTTTTTTTTTTATTAATATTTAATCTGTTTGGTATTAAATTTTTATGCCAGCTTTGAACTTGCTGTTAATCTCTTAGTGGGTCACATCAACAGGTGCTTGTTTGGTTTTCAAAACTTTAAACACTTTTGTTGGTTGCTACAATCTGGTGTTCTGTACCTTTAGGGTTTTGTTCAGTGGTCAAATTGGTTTCTTATTAGTGTTTTTATGTGTTAGGTTCAGTTTCTAACTTCTTCTTTTTTTTTTGTTTCTATTGGTTTTTCAAGATTATAAGTTATAACCCATTTGCCATCCGTCAATAAAGATTTGGATTCTTTCTTTTTGAGAAGAGGCCAAGAAGATTAAAGATATATGTCAATTTTAGTCACTGGAACTATGATATTTTTCTTCAGTTGCATAACTAAAACAAGTCTATTGAATTTTGGACAATTTGCACTTGCATGTGATTTGATTTGATTTGTCTTGCAATGGTACTTGAGTTAAAAGCCTTAAAGGGTATAATAACCATTTTAACTTTTCATTAACATCTTTTACTTGTGAATTCCCATTGACTATATAAAAAGACTTCTAACCATAAATTATTTCATTGTGATGGGCTTATGTGTATATTTTATTCTACTATATGTTTAATTATAGAGTTTATTTCTTGGATGTTAGACATGTTTTGGTGCTTAGAACAAGTCTGTTGGAAATAATGGAGGGTGGGGTCTAGCCAATTATAAAAAAGACCTGTTTTGACATGCTTCTTGCTTGACAATGAGAAAACGATGGCTTGTTCTGAATTTTTCTACAGGCATATTCTTTGTTGAACTTTCAAATTTTAAATATTTAGCTTAATCCAAATACTCTTATCCACATAACCTTATGATATTTTTTGCTTATAGGTAATAATACCTTTTGTCTTTCTCAACCTATATAAAATCTAACGTGCCTTATCCAGTCTAAAATGATCTCTTCATGGGCCCAGCTTGATTTGTTCCTGTATCTCCAATCTGCAACTTCAAGCTTTTTTTCAAAGTTGAGCATATAGTTTTTGAAATTTTAGGGTCCTTTTTGCTTTTTACAAGATGGATCTTTGAGATTTTTGATCCAGAAACAGATTTGTTGTTGGACGAATTTGTGGTCTCTACTTTGTTTTGTCTTCTTATTGGTTTGATTAAGTACTTGAGCTTGTAACTAGATTTATATATTTTCTATGTTTTCCTCCAGCAGGTTTCATCTTTCAGAGAAAGCAAGTCTGATGAGAGGAAGTTCTATATATTCACAGCGACCAAGACTCTTCATCTGAGGACTGACTCTATAAGTGATAGAGCAGCTTGGTTACAAGCTTTAGCATCTGCAAAATGCATTTTTCCTCTCCGGTCACTTAATGGGGATTTCTCCTTCACCTCACCAAAGGATTTGTCTATATCAACGGAGAGGTTAAAGAAACGGTTGCAAGAAGCTGGAATGAACGAGAATCTCGTTAAAGACTGCGAGCAGATCATGCTATCAGAGTTTTCTGAAATGCATGGACAAATCAAACTACTTCATGACGAACGAACGAATTTGTTTGACGCACTGAGGCAGCTTGAGGTATATACTTAATATATATAAAAACTTAATTTTATCCATATCTTGAATGTTCTATGGTCTGATTTGCAATTAGACTGGCATCTACCATGCTTCTTATCAGTATTTTAATCATGTTAGCTACTAAGTAATGTGAGTTTTGTTTTGTGTAGGAAGCTAATCTCGAAGCTGGAGCACCAGGGATCCATTCAAGCCTTGGACGTGGAAAGTATAGTGGTACATGCTCTAAAGCATTGATCTTGTACAATTGGTTAGGCTTCCTTTGTGTGTTTGGCTTGACATTATTTGGTTTCTAGAATGCAGCACAACTGCTTCATCTGATGATAAACAAGAGTTTGAGGATGTGTCTGAAGAAGACGAGCCTTCCTTCCACGACACAAAGGAGTACTTCAACGAACCCAACATTGGTTCTGGATCCAATCTACCTAATAACTCTGGATACGCGGATATCAAGAGAAGAACAAAACTTCCTGATCCAGCTGAAAAAGAGAAAGCTGTAAGTCTTTGGTCTATGATCAAAGACAACGTTGGAAAAGATCTCACCCGAGTTTGCCTCCCTGTCTATTTCAACGAACCAATATCATCCCTCCAGAAATGCTTTGAAGACTTGGAGTACTCTTATCTTCTGGACCGAGCATATGAACATGGCAAATCTGTAAGTGAAAACAAACTCTCTTTACTTGTAATTGCTACACTACACTCTCTTATGTTGTTGGATTACTAGGGGAACGGTCTGCTAAGAGCCTTGAACGTTGCTGCCTTTGCGGTCTCTGGCTATGCTTCCACTGAAGGCAGACACTGTAAGCCCTTCAACCCTTTGCTTGGAGAAACATATGAAGCTGACTTTCCTGAAAAGGGAATACGTTTCTTCTCTGAGAAGGTACTTCTTTCAACACTAAAGTTAGAATGTGTAAATGTAAGAATTTTTACTCAAGACTATGGGAATATCATTCTTTTTTTTTTAGGTGAGTCACCATCCAACTGTTATCGCCAACCACTGTGAAGGTAAAGGGTGGAGGTTCTGGGGTGACACTAACCTCAGGTCAAAGTTTTGGGGGAGATCTATTCAAGTGGAACCTGTTGGAGTTTTGACTCTGGAGTTTGATGATGGAGAAGTATTTCAATGGAGCAAGGTATATATAAAGATATAAACTACTACGTTTGAGTCACTTTTGCTGTCTTCTGGCTCTGAAATAACTTTATAATGGTTTTTGTTATTAGGTAACATCGACTATATACAATATAATATTAGGTAAACTCTACTGTGACCATCATGGAGTGATGCAAATCCGTGGGAACCGCCAGTATTCTTGTACTCTCAAGTTTAAGGAACAATCCATTCTTGAGAGAAATCCACACCAGGTGAGTTACAATGATATATAATCTAATGTACTTGAAACAACACTTATGTGAACAAGTGTACGTTGTGTAGGTAAATGGTTTTGTAGAAGACGTGGCTGGGAAAAAAGCTGCAACAGTATTTGGTAAATGGGATGATAGTCTTTACTATGTTGCTGGCGATGGAGTCAGTAAGACGAAAGTCAGCGATCCTGCATCAAATGCCTCGTTGCTGTGGAGAAGGACCAAGCCACCGCCTAATGTGACTAGATACAACTTAACTTCATTTGCTATTACACTGAACGAGCTAACACCTGGTTTGAAGGTATTGTTAAAATGATATAATCTTGATTCTTGTTTCTTCTACACATGCTATGTCTATTCTTTTTCTTTTTTTTCTTCTTATAGCATTTGCTAATCTTGTGTAAATTTGATCCATGAATTTAGGAGATGCTTCCTCCCACAGACTCAAGGCTAAGACCAGACCAAAGGCATCTGGAGAATGGTGAATATGAGAAGGCCAACTTAGAGAAACAACGGTTAGAAAGAAGGCAAAGAATGGTACGTCACCTTTAACATTTCACTGGTCCATGAATTGTCGTTTTGAAAGTTATGTTTTAAGGTCTCTGGTTTCTATGCAGTCGAGGCAACTTCAGGAAAGCGGGTGGAGACCGAGATGGTTCGAGAAACAAGGAGAAAATGAAACGTTCAAGTACACGGGCGGTTACTGGGAAGCAAGAGGACACAGGAAGTGGGATGATTGCCCAAACATCTTCGGCGAGTTCACGGAAGAGCAGCTAGCTGATTCTGCTTAAAAAGAGCCCTTTAAGTTCCATTTTCAGGTAACATTACTCACCCTACAAAATCTTGTAAGTTGTAACCAGCTAAACATAATATAATCCCTTGTAGTTTTTTAATAGAGAACCCGAAACAAGAAGGTAAGTTTTTTTTTGATTAATTTTTTTTTATTGCTTTGAAGTCTCTGGTTAAGAGAAGATTTGCATCGGACAACATTGGAGTTATTTTACACAGAAGAAACGTTTTCTCGACATGGGAAGTAGTATCAAAAGCCAACTTCTTGGCTTAGTTTTCTGTTTGAAAGGAAGGGCAGAGAACAAGAGGATATCAGAAATGCTTTTGGTTATAATACTTTTTTTTTTTGGGTGAGGATGTGTAATGTCTCATCTCCTTTTGGTAGAGTGTCTCTGTAGAGTCTTATCTCTCTGTCTCTTTCTTTCCGCATCTCTCTCGTTAAATAGTTGAGATTAATGTTAGGTTGTTGGTTCATTTGTATTTAATTAAAAAAAAAAATATGAGGGTTTAAATAAATTCAGGCAAAGACCCTTTCCTTCAAATCCAGAATCCAGAGTTGCTTCAATTATATACTTAACCAAAAAGGGATGGAAAACCAATAGCAAACCGGAAACAAATTAACCAATCAAACCATCCCCGTCAAAGTCAACACTTTGAAACGAGGAAGTAGCAAAATCGAACTTCGCAATCATCTCATCTATAAAAGCAAGAGTCTGAAACAATGAACCAGTAATAATAGAAGGCGAAGAAGAAACCAAAAAAAAATGTCAGTCGTTGAGTATGAAGCAGATATCTACCTAGACGCACGCCCCACTTACCCCGCCGATTGGTACTCCAAGCTCGCCGCTCTCTCTCACCATCACCACCTCGCCTGGGACGCCGGAACCGGAAACGGCCAAGCCGCAACCGGCGTATGTATCACCTTCCCTATCTCACATTTTTTTATTTCCAATCTCTGATTTTATAACGGTTTTCGCCAGATCGCGGAGCACTACGACAGAGTCATCGCGACGGACGTGAGCGAGACGATGATAAATCTGGGGAAACCGCATCGGAAAGTAACTTACCACCACACGCCGTCGTCGATGACGGAAGACGAGATGGTGGATCTGATCGGAGGAGAGAACTCCGTGGATCTAATAACGGTGGCCACCGCCGTACACTGGTTCGATCTCCCGAGATTCTACGCGATCGCGAAACGTCTCCTCCGTAAACCGGGAGGGATCATCGCCGTGTGGAGCTACACCACGGAAATGGCGGTGAGTCCCGAGTTCGACCCGGTGATGGCTCGGTTTACCGAGAAAGCGTTGCCGTATTTTAAGTTCCCTGAGTGTCAGTATGTTGTGGACGGTTACAAATCGTTGCCGTTTCCGTTCGAGAGCGTGGGCCTGGGCTCTGAGGGTAAGCCCATGGAGCTGGAGATTAAGAGGACGGTGTCGTTTGAAGGATTCTTGCGGATGGTGCGGTCGTGGTCTGCTATTGGCGCGGCTAAGGAAAAAGGAGTTGAGTTGTTGTCGGAAGATGTAGTGAAAGAGCTCGAGATGGCCTGGGGTGGATCCGAGCTGGTTCGAACCATCGTCTACAAGACGTTTATGCTCGCAGGAACCGTTAGAAAATAGTTTTAACTGTTTAAACTGGTATATGAACAGTTGAACAATAATTTGTAAAAGTTTGTAATGAAAGGAAACTATGTGTATGCATATTATGATACTAGCCTTGTCCCAGATTAAATTTGAGAATATCATGGCACCTCACGAGTCACGAGTCGCATCCCATATGTCCTATGAACAAAACGTCTTCCAGTTACGGTCCTCCACTTGCCAAGTAGGTTGGTCACACACATATAACCGGCTAATGGAAGAAGTGTAGGTTAATACCTGAAGCTGTTTCCCTGATCTTGCAGTATTTGTTATCTCGCCAATTCAGACGTGAAAGTATCCTTCACGAGGGAGAAAAGAGGAATACCCAGATTTGTCGGGCCTGAAGGGCCTAGAATATGTATCAATGAGCCAAAACTCTGACAAAGATATTATAGTTTAGGCCCAAAACCTTTTGGGAAAAGACTGATCTATAGTGGATTATTTCGGTTCCGATCTGACCTGGTTTTTTCTTCTTTTTTTTTTCTTGAGCAACGATCTGACCTGGTTAATAATACTTGAAATTTAACTGCCATTAGATAACCAAAATAAAATAAACATAAAAGGATTATATATATATATATATATATATATATTTTTTTTTTTCATCTGAACCAAGAGATACAACATACGGCCGGAAATATAAATTGAAGAACATATATAGTTAACAACGAAACATGTAAAAACAGTACACATGTTTCACTTTATTTTCAACAACATATAGATATTGCTAACACGCAAATAATTATTAGAGAAGCATACTTGCACCACTATTATCCGACGGAACAGGTGTCTTGTAAGAGAAAATTAGGCGCATATGAAACTAGCTGGGGGAGAAACACCGCAGGACCCAAGAACCTGACCAAGTGTCACAGTGATACCCAGAATGTCGAGAACTGACAGTTTTAAGGCATTGCAGATGCAGACAGAGGCCACAGAGGGGGCAAGTCCAGCCACTAGAGAACAGCATTGCGTCAGCGGTAGAACGTTAAGACCCACGATAGAGGTAAGCCTGTTGACACAAGCTTGGACCTGGGTTGAGCTTCTGGGACATATCGGAGCTTGAGGCCCGGGAGCTTGGGCCATGGTAAAGCCGAAGAAGACGAGGTTGATGGTGAGGAAGAGAGCTATGGTGATGTTCTTTGAAGCCATGTTTTGAAAATGCTAATTAAGCTTCTCTTTCTTTACTTTTTTTTTTGGTGTGTGATTGGAGATGAGTGTTGGGTGAATCGTTTGGGAGGTGAGGGTTCCTATTTATAGATTTTTGTGTAGGTTTGGTTGCTTAAAGCATGTGCTTAGGGTGAAGTTGTTAGCCTAATACGTATCTTAGCTTTTAACTAAGAAAAACTAAGAAACGTCTCTTAAATAAGAAATATAAAAGATGTCTTTTAGTTTTTTTTAGTTAAAAACTAAGAGAAGTGTTTTATATTACGCTAAAAACTTTACCATAGGAGACCCGCATTAATCGTGCTCTTAGGATTTAATTTCAGAATTTGCCAACGCAAATTAAAAGGCAACTGAAATAATTATACATGCATGTAGTTTAATTGAACAGAGTAAAATTTAGTCCTACATGGAGCATGAGTTGCATCTTCCCAAAGATATAAACGTCAGATGTATCTAAACCTCATCTAGTTATCTATAGAGGAGGTTTGGCAAAGAGCATTTAATTAAGAATCAAAATCCTACAAAATCCTAACAAAGTTGTTGTCCAGCTGGAGACATTTTATTGATTATTACTGTTAATTTAAGATATCGGCCATAGAGAATTAGATATTTTGATTTGTGGATTAGTGTGAACATCGATCGACGTAAGAGCTTCCGATGAAGAGAAAGAGTGTTTCATAATGAAAATTTAGTATATAAATTAATCATGACAACATATATATGGATTTTCATGTGTATATATATAGTAATAGTAGTATAGGGCGTTGATTGTTAGTTTAGTTATGCGAACAAAAATCTCTAGTAAAAGGTCTAAAACTCTCTTAAGAAAGTTGACATTTCATAATATAAAACTTTAAGGGCATTTCTTCTGATTAACCATTTTTAACCTATTGTCTCAAAAGTAGCCTCTCAAGTTAGAAATCAGAATAATAGCCTTCATTAACAGAGCTAAAGACTATAATGCCTTTTTTTCAACTGTGATATTATCTCAACAAAAAAAAATATGGTGAAGTAATCTCCAGCGACGAGTCACCTCCGGCGACGAGCTCTTGAAGTCCGACGAGAAACGAAGTGGTGATTATCCATGTCGACGAAATGAGCTGTGTATCGGTATGTTTTAATCTTTATTGACAGTGGTTTACAAAGAAAAAATTCAATCTCAATTAGGGTTTTCGAATTGAAATTTGGGGATTTCATTTTGTAGTTCTTCATATAATAGATTTGAGCTTGTTTTGTTGTTCAAATCAAACTAAGATAACATAATCATCAGAATTACAAAGAAGGAATCTCATGAACTTTCATTTACAGAACTTGGCTTATGGAAGAAGAAGAGTTCGTGACCTTGCTTTTTGGTAAGCTATTTTGAATCTTTGATGTTCCTAGTTCTTCTTTGACTAATGCTTTATTCGTTCAGATTCAAAATTTTTAGTCTGTTTATGTCATGCATGTAGATTGGGTGATATGATATTGTTTCAAACATGTGTGTGTCGATGTTGTAATTCTTTTGTTCCTCTAAAATTTATAGTTTTTTCTTGTTATGAGCACACATAAAAATAAGTTAGCATTCAGATCATAGTATCTTAAGCTGAGTTGTGTAGAGAATTAGTCGATAAGGCTTAAAATTTCATATTTGCACTTCTCTGGTACTATCTGAACATAGAAACAAAAACTCAATACAATTTGTTAAACTCAAAACCTTGATTTCGTCAGAACAAAACGTTTTGGAAGCATTGATACATTATCATGATAACTTTCCTGATTTTTTGCAGAATGAGACAGAGCCACCAAATGAAACACTTGCCTTTCCATTGTCTCCACAGACTGGGACTCAAAATTTTTCTCCTAATGTGACACAACACATATATGCTCAAATCTTGTTTTACATTTGGAGTTTTCAAGTAGTTTTTAAGCTTTTGTACATAATCATGATCGTCTTCCTGATTTTTTTTTTTTTGTAGAAAGACAGAGCCATCGAATGCGACACTTGCCTCTCCATTGTCTCCACAGACTCAGACTCAAGTTTTTCTCCCTAATATGACACAACACGTATATGCTCAAATCTTGTTTTACACTTGGAGTTTTCAAGTAGTTTTGGAAGCTTTTGTACATAATCATGATATCCTTTCCTAATTTTTGCAGAATGAGACTGAGTCATCGAATGAGGCCCCATCCAATCCAAAACCAGTAGAACAATAACTTGACAATGATGTAAGATTTATTCTGAAAAGACTCTTATGTAGGCTCGTGAATTTTCTTATGACATTGTTAATCGCTTGCTTGTGCTTGTGAAACTCTGTGGTTTTGTTAATTGTAGGAAGGATTTGTTTAGTTTCAGTTCTGGAAAGCTTTTCAGAAAATCCAATATTAACAAATTTGAGAAACTTTTTGCTTGGTTACTTGTTTGGCTTACGCATATTGATATCTTTGGTAGGCTCGTGACTTTGCTTATGACATTGTTAATCACTTGCTTGTGCTTGTGAAACTGTGTGGTTTTGTTAATTTTAGGAAGAATTTGTTTAGTTTCAGAAAGCTTTCCAGAAAATTCAATATTAACAAATTTGAGAAACTTTTTGCTTGGTTACTTGTTTGGCTTATGCATATTGAAATTTGTGGTAGGCTCGTGAAATGGACTTTTCAAGGGTCCAATAATCAAATCATTATAGTAATTAAGATGTCAAACCATTTCTAAGAGTTTTGAATCAAAAAGAATTCAGGTTTTCAATTAAGCTAAATGCAATCAATAAGATGAGGTGATTCAATCAAACTAACAAGTTTCAAGAATAACTAACAAGCAACTTTCAATCAAATAGATAAAGGAGGAATCATGGGCATAGAATTTTGATTTCAGATGACTAAGATTTAATCTAAAATAGCAAGATTTCAATCAACACATTCTCCTAAGTCACTTGAAACTTACGCATATTGATATCTTTGGTAGGCTCGTTACTTTGCTTATGACATTGTTAATCACTTGCTTGTGCTTGTGAAACTGTGTGGTTTTGTTAATTTTAGGAAGAATTTGTTTAGTTTCAGAAAGCTTTCGAGAAAATTCAATATTAACAAATTTGAGAAACTTTTTGCTTGGTTACTTGTTTGGCTTATGCATACTGAAATTTGTGGTAGGCTCATGAAATGGACTTTTGAAGGGTCCAATAATCAAATCATTATAGTAATTAAGATGTCATCCATTTCTAAGAGTTTTGAATCAAAAAGAATTCAGGTTTTCAATTAAGCTAAATGCAATCAATAAGATGAGGTGATTCAATCAAACTAACAAGTTTCAAGAATAACTAACAAGCAACTTTCAATCAAATAGATAAAGGAGGAATCATGGGCATAGGATTTTGATTTCAGATGACTAAGATTTAATCTAAAATAGCAAGGTTTCAATCAACACATTCCCCTAAGTCTAGATATCAATTCTAAGTAAGTTCTCTTCCAAGATAAAAGCTCATTTACTCTCATGATCAAACATCAAATTCCTTTGGTTTGTGTCAATCAAGCAATCATTAAGAATGGATCATTCAACTTTCCTAACTCCCCTAACATCAAATCCCTTTGGTAGGGTAAGCTAAAAGCATGTTGAGTTGACTCAGACATTTCATCGAACACATTCCGGGTAATGAAATGTCTAGAGTTCTAAACCAGAATGGCCAACTCTAGTTTAGCATTAAGATCACTCAATCAAGCAAGGAAACATATTAATCTACTCTAAACATTCTAGATCATCACTTAATCATCCTAATCATCATAACCCATGAATCCAAAGATGACTACTCACTCATTATCATGGTAAACACTAGATCATTAGTTGATCTAAGTCTAAACATGATTAATGATCAAAACAATCAAGTAAACACAAGAGAAATTGATCAAGACTAGATCTTTCACCTAATGTGGCTTTTTGATTATATAGAAAACAAGATAAGATCCTAACATTAGGTTTAGAGAGTATTTATATGACTTCTAAAACCTAATGGGCTCAGTCAACAACCTGAAAGGCCCAAATAAAACATAAATTTTCGATCAGAAGAAGAGAAACGCGCGCGGGTAGGTCATGTCGCTCCGCCAGGTCGCTCTGCTTCTAGAGCGGGTGCTTCACCCCGCTGCAGGACGTCGCTCCAGATGTCAGCTTCGTTCCTTCGTTTTGCGCGCGGGTTGTGGACCTCGCTCCCTATGGTCGCTCCACTTCTCGAAAGTTATCGACGAGAGGTTGAGCTCGGAGCGGGTGCCTCACCCCGCTGCGGGACGTCGCTCCAGATGCCGACTTCACTTCTTCTTTTTGCGCGCGGACTGCAGACCTCGCTCCATCTTGGTCGCTCCGACTCTCATGAGTTGTCAATGGGGTGTTGGTTCAGAGCGGGTGCCGAACCCCGGTGCAAGAGGTCGCGCTGGCTTTGTTTCATCTGGAGCGGGTATTGTAGGTCGCTCCCATTGCCCGCTCCGGTGCTCTACTCGCTCAAACAACCCTTTTTGATCCCAAATTCTTACAAGCAACTCCAAGAACTCCAATGGACACTCCAACACCTGATAAAGACTTATGCAATGCAAAAAGGAAACTAAAATGCATAATCCCCAATCTAAATGATCAAAACATGCAAGAATAAAGAGTTAAAACAATGAAAATGTGCAAGATATCAACTCCCCCACACTAGTCATTTACTTGTCCACAAGTATACTTTCAAGAGCAAAAGGGAGAGAGGTTTGGAAATGGGAACTCATAACCAAAAGGACACTTTCTAGCCATCAACCTATCATCCTAAGGAAAACATAGCAAATAGCATGAGCAACTTTCTTATTGCACTCTAGTTTCTCAAGGCCTATCAAGACTCTTTTATCTCTACACAAGGCACATTGTCATCCAACCAACAAGTTCCTTAGCCAACTCTCACATTCATTCACACACACACACACACACAAGGTGAATTCTTGCAAATGGATATTTGATCTCAATCATTTGGTTTGGTGAGAAAAAATGGTCTAGTGTGAAGAAAAATGGGTTTCAATTGCATCATTTATAGTGGCTCACACTCAAGAATAGAAACAAGATCATTATGCAAAATTTATCTAAGAAAAAGAGCAATTCATGCATACAATGCTTGTTCTCATCATTCTACCCTTTTTCTAAGTAGCTTTAAGTTCTACCATTCTTTTCTTTCTTTCCCAAACCCAAAATACTCTCACTTTCATCCCTCACCCAATAAACTCTCCTTTCTTTCATTTGATTTAACCAACTAGGGACTTGTTCTTCTGAAATTAAACCTTAGACTTAGCTCTCTTCTTTTCTTTTCCCCACTCACTTATTGTTTCTTTGATTCTCTTTTCCTTTTTTTTCACTACAAGAAAAAAGGGTTTTCTTAGCGGCTGAAAACCGCTATCTATAGATACCATAGCGTTATTGCAAGCGCTATGTCATCGCCCGTTATAATAGGTCGAAGACTTTAGATAGCGCTTTTTCGCGCTGCTATCGTATTCCGATATACAATAGCGGTTTATTAATGCTATTATATATTATATAATAGCGCTTTATTAACGCGATCAAATATTATTTAATAGCCATAGTTAATATTACCATAGCAGTTATATAAGTTCTACTGTTTCTATACTCTTTTAAAGTAGCTTCGTTTCAGTATTTATAATTATATATATTTTATATATATAAATATTTTTAACTATTTTTAGAAATATAAATTTCGGATTTAGAAATAGAAATTTTATTATAATAAAGATACACTTATTTTTAAGTTCAACATTACATGAAACTCATAATTATGACAAAGTACTAAGACAATTGAAAGTTTTCAGTTTCACAACTCATCACTCATATGAAAACAACCTTATCAGTAGGCCACGCCACTGTGCTCCCTACTGCATCACCTATGACTTCAATTTCAGAGTTTGGTCTCCACACTCGTGCATCATCCATCTTGGAAACCTCTACCAAGACCTTAGAAGCATTGGGACCTAAATGGATGAAATGAACCTTGTCTGCTGGATCTGTTGAAAACACACGACCCCAAGCTACTGTCTGTCCAGAGTTATGACAGTCCAAAAGAGCACACTTCTGTTTACCAACTTTGTTGCTACTACCAGTGCTGTTACTAGTACTCTGAAAGACCAAAAAAAAAAAAGACCAACACAACACAATCACAATAACATCACAGAATTGCAACATATCGAAGACAAATTAACTGGCATCTGAAGCTTACCACATTAGGTTTCTTGGTTGATTCAGCAGTTGTATCAGATAGTCGTGCCCTATCAATTGGCCAAGGAATGATCTGATCTAGTGCATCACCCATGTTTGACATTCCAGGCGCTGGTCTCCATAGGAAAGCAGAATCTTTAACAACTACTTCAACTTTTATAACTGCAACATTCGGTCCAAGCGGAATATCGTTCACCAATTGGTTAGGTTCAGCTGACAACAGTACACCCTCAGCAATCAACTCATCTTCTACATTCCAGTAATCAAATATTTGTACCCTTCCTACTGATGCATCCATAGTATAATAATCATCCCAAATGTATTCTATATTAGTAATCGTTTTTCAATGTGAATTTGAAAATAACACAAGAAATTTCAGTTTACCTCTGACCCGACAGTGTTAGCATGTTTTGAGAAGTCAATAACATCGTCCAATATTAACTTGTCGGATGGCCATGCAATTTTAACTCCTACAGCTTCAGCAAGTGTTCCAATACTTGTAGTTGGTCTCCAGACACATGCATCTTTGACTGCTACGGAGTTGACAATTACAGCTGCCGCATTAGGACCCAGAGGAATTCGACCAATCTTATATGTGGGTTCACTTGAGTAGTATTCTCCTTCACCTACAACCACATCATCAGTCGAAATCCAATCCAGTATCTGGCACCTTATTCCTCTCTTGCTACCATCGCTTCTTTCAGAACTAGAAGCATCATCTTTATGTGTCTTAAAACAACAAAAAAACAAGTAAGCATCATATTGAAACACCAAGTACAATTAATTGGACAAGTGTATAAGAAAGTTACCTTTTCGCCAGCTAAGTCAATAACAACATTTTGCAACTTTTCAAGCTTGGTAATTAATTCCGCTTGAGAGTAGCTTCAAGCTTCTGGACATGTTTGTCTCTAGCTTGTAAGTAAGCCATCTTCGTAATAGTGGCTCCTCTGCCCATCCCCCTAACTCTTCCTGGTCTCTCTTTTCCGAGAATTTGACTCACAGCATCTTCACCAATGTTATCCGAGGAGTTAGAATCTATTTCACTGTCAATTGTCTTGATCTTTTCCTGCAAAGAAAAAACGAAGACATTACAAAATTGTCTTGATCCTTAACTAATAAGAATTCATAATATGCTTACAATAGTTTCAGCGTGTGTTTCATTCACGGGTCTCCCATCTGAATGCGTATGTCCTGCTACCCAAACCTTAGTTCTAGTAACTTTCTTAGGCTCATCGCTGTTTCTTTTCTACAAGTTTGATCAAATAAAGTTCTAGTAACTTTCTTAGGTTCAAATAAAGTCATTACTTTTCTCCTAAATTCAAAAAATTAGACAAACATACCATCTCATGAGCTAGGCGACTCATGCCTTTTCGGCTTGTTGTGTGCGGAATTTGAATCTTCCTAAGTCTTCCGTATTTATCACTTTGTACCTATTAACACAACCATCAGATACCATAACTTTTATCTAAAATAAATCGTATACGTAATCAAGCATCATTAACTATAACCTTAAAATCTTTGGTGCACCTAGCTTTCACCCAACTGTTCCAAGCAGAAGAAGATTGGATGTTGCTAGGCTTCATTTTCTGTATCCGAGCCTTGTTTTTAATAGAACGGACTATAGAAGTCAGCCTAGATTTCGAGGCCCTCCACAAGCAACCCATCTGCTTAAAGACTGCATCTTTTTGCCATTCCTCTGTCAAGTTGAACCTCCCCTGTCAAATATTGAAATGTTAAACACTAAAATAATTTAAACTAGTACTCCATCGAAAAAACTTATAAAATTACCTCAATCTCTTCCCATAAAGCGTCTTTTGTTGTTTTTTCGATGTGTCTCCAGTCATCTAGCAATACTGGCACATGCTCCCTCACAAGAGGACCAAGAAAGGAGGAGAGTGTCACTGATCCACTACCGACATGCTCACCTATGGAGTTGAACTCTACATCTACCTTGTCCTCTGCATTTTTGGCCACTTTGCGCATTTTAGTTAGCCCCTTGTCTTCCTCGTTTTGATCTCGGATTGCTGTGTCTGAGTGTCATAGGTGTTGAACACTCCATTGCTAGAAGCAGGGATGGGTTCTTCAACTTCAGTTGGTGAATGTTGATCCACTTCTACGTCTTGCGCCTCTTCCTCAGTCGATTCTTTAGCAGCACTCTCTTCTCTTTCATTAACCTTCGGAGCATTCTTCTTATGTTTCTTATGAACCTCTGACCCGACATGACTTGCATCACCACCTGCTTGACGCTTACTGCGACGGTTTTGCTCATTAACAGCTTGAGATTTCATCATTGCAGAGAACCTGAAACAAAACTAGAATTTTTAGTATCTAAACATCAACAAGGACACCTTCACAGTCTTCCCTAACACAGAAACTCTCATCATCAGATTGATATCCTATATCTTCAATTGGCTGGACTGATGGTTCAAAATCGATCTTCTCTTCTGTCTCTAATTCATGGTATCCTCTTGGTGGTGCCCGCATAACAACATACAAAGGTGAGCTTTCATCTTCTCTAGATTAGAAGACCTGTTTAGCTTGCGATGGCAGAATGTATGGATCGTTTGCAAATGATGACTGGTTCATATGAAGATTGACAAGTGTGAACCCTTCTTCCTCTTTAACTCCTTTCCCTTTGTGAGCCCAACTACACTTAAACAGGGGAACTGGAACATGTGGTAGTCCACCAATATGATCTCCTTTATCACTCCATAGTAAGCTACCATGTCCGCCATTTGCTTAGAATCTTTAGCACTAGCTCGACACATCGAAAATGCGTCATATGCAACCCCACTATTCTGTGTATTGCGCTTTACATCATCAGAATGGTATCGATGTCCATTCACCACGTATCCCTTGTATGTGTGAGCAATATTCCTTGGTCCAAAAGCAAGCCATCTCAGCCTTTTCGAATGTTCCTTCGAGTTATTAGGTATCTAATTAACATGAAACGTGTAGCAGAGTTAATAATCATACAAAAATGTAAAGATTAAAGCATATAATAAGCTCATTTACCTTATCTTTTATCCACTGGGGGAACCTTTCTGTGTGATATTTCCACAGTAGAGTTTCATTTTGTGCGCATCTTTCATCAGTAGCTTGCAGTTCTTCCAAATGCAACTTGCTTTCTTTAAGTTAGACGATGTATAAAATAGAACAACTTTATATATCTAACTGCTGTTTTACTTACCCAATATACGGATCCATGACTGCTGTATTCATGAGGATATAACGATGAGCTATATCTCTCTCCTTATCTGTGAGGGTTACTTCTGTAGCTTTCTGTAATGGTCTTCCTTCAAGGACATTCTGAGTTGCCTCAATATCTTCCTTTCTATTAATTGCTTCTTGGACTGGAACAGATTTTCGAAGGAACTCCATACAAAACGCAATGCATTCACTAGAAAAATATCCCTCAGCCATACAAGCTTCGGGTCGTGCAAAATTCTTGACATAAGCTTTTAGAGTCTTCATATATCTACATACCAGAACATATAAGTTAGTCTATTTATTGAAAGTATACGACAAAGACAAAAAAAAAATTTACCTCTCAAACGGATACATCAATCTGAAGTGCACAGGGCCACCCAAGTGTGCTTCTTTAGCTAGATGGAGAGGAAGGTGAAACATAATGTCGAAGAGTGATGGTGGAAAGAATCTCTCCAACTGGCACATTGTTTCCACAATCTCAGATTCTAGAGTCAGTAGCTTCTCTGGATCAATAACTCGTTTGCAAAGTCTGTTGAAGTAGTTGCAGATACGATTGACAGCTATCCGAGGTCCTTTAGGCAATAAACCTCTCAATGCCACAGAAAAAAGGTTCTGCAGAAGAACGTGATGGTCATGTGACTTCATGCTGCCGATATTGGGAGGATCCAACGAGACACAATTGGATATATTTGCACAATATACATCGGGGCCTCTAAACTTGGATAGCCGCCTAAAGAATTTTTTTTTTCTCTCCCCTGGAAAGCCAGAATGCAGCTGGAGGCAAATAAGTTCTCTTCCCACGCTTTTCTGGATGTAAGTTGCTCCTGATTCCCATGTCTTCTAAATCTTTTCTTGCTTTCAACCCATCCTTTGATTTTGCATTATTCATAAGAATAGATAGTAGTGCGTCTGAGACGTTCTTCACGACGTGCATAACATCTATGTTATGCCTCACAGACATTTCCTGCAAACATTATGTAGAGTTAATTATCAGAAACAATTTAATTAGCTTACATAAATTCAGAAAGTTAAAATTAATTGTAAAGCAGAACGTATACCTTCCAATATGGTAAGTCAAAGAAGATAGACTTTTTTTTCCACCTCCATAAATCATCATCTTCTTCGATTTCTTCAGCTGTTGCAGCTTCATCATCGTCATCTTCTGCTTCTGCCCTTTTACGCTTCCCCTTTTTAGCTAATGGTCTTCCAAAATCATTTCTAAATCCTCTAAGGCTGTCAAATATTTCTTTCCCACTCTGAATCCTCTTTGAAACACCAGACTCCACTGTGTTGTCAAACCAACCCTTTCTACGTCTGTAGGGATGACCAGGCATCAGTCGCTTCCTGTTGCCCATATACACATGTTTCCTACTAAACTTAAGCCATCTATGCGGTGTCTCCTTCCCACATACAATACATGCTTGCTTCCCCTTAACTTTGCATCCAGCTAATGTCCCTAAAGCTGGGTAGTCTGTGATACTCCACAACAACATAGCTCTTAAATTAAAACTCTCCTTCTTAAAGGCATCATAAACTTCAATACCTTCGGTCCACAAGTCCTTGAGGTCCTCTATCAGGGACTGTAGATACACGTCAATGTTGTTGCTAGGTGCTGTTGGTCCAGGTATCAACATCGTCAACATAATGTTCTCCGCTTTCATGCACTGAGTTGGCGCCATATTGTAGTTAACTAGGAGAACCGGCCACGTGCTGTACTTGGTGTTTTGGATCGAGAATGGATTCATCCCATCAGTAGAAAGACCTAGTCTTAGGTTTCTTGCTTCAGCAGCAAATTCCGGCCACTTATCGTTTGCCTGAACCCAAGTCAAAGAATCCATAGGATGCCGCATAGATCCATCTTCAGTTGCATTGTTTAAGTGCCAACACAAATCCTCAGCCAACCATTTCGATCTAAACATCCTCTTGAATCTCTCTTTTATGGGAAAATACCTAAGCACCTTACATGGAACTCCTTTCTTCTCCTCACCAGTGTGCTTATCTCTTTCCCATCTTGATTCACTACATCTTGGACAGCAAACTAACTCCGCATACTGTTTCCTATAAAGGATACAATCATTTTTGCAGGCATGGATGACATCATAACCAAAACCAAACACCTTTAAGAACTTCTTCATCTCATACGTAAACTTAGGCAGAACATTATCTAGAGGTAGCATGTCATGAACTAATGTCATTAGCTGGTCAAAATAGCTCTCTGACATCCCACTCTTGACCTTTATATGGTAAAGACCCATGATAGCAGCAACATTGGTGTATTTCTGACATGTCGGGTACAGTGGAGTCTCGGCATCATCTAACTTCTTCCTAAACCTGTCCTCTTCTGGCCTCTCAATACCATCAAAATCCTCTGAATTCTGCTTCTCAAATGGTGTCTTGACATCGCTCGCTATAAAAGCTGTCCTCATCAACTCATAAGCCTCATTTTCAGACGTCTGAACATCAGCTGTCTTATCTGGCCTTATATCCCCCTGTTACTCCAATATTTACATCTCTTGTACTTCTGATCCATCCCTCTGATGAAGAGATGCTCAAAAACTGTCTCTCTTGATTGATGGCGGACATTGCGGCAATCAACGCAAGGGCAGAACATTTCAACTAGATCACCCAATCGTCTTGATGACGAAGAAACAAACTCAGTTGCACCTTGCCTATACTCGAGACTATTCCTGTCAGATGCACACAAATGAAAATTAATTCAGAAGCACAATTTCGTGAATGAAATAAAAAAAGATAAGCTAAACACAGTAATATTTATACCTTGGTAACCAGACCCAAGCTTTATCCATCGAACAACAGCTCCGACTAAATGTATATAAAAACACTAACTTTATTATGCCTCAAGAACACACAAAGACAACTTATAGAAGAATCAGTATAAATCGGTTTGGTTTTACCTGATAAAAATGTCTTCTCTTTTGATTTAAACGACCTGGAAAATAAAAGCAATGATATAATTCAATTGAAACAAAATCAAAAGCTATAGCCAAACCTAGAAAAATACACGACAGATACCTTTCTTGGAAGATCTGAATCTAAAGCTCCCTGCAAAAGAGTAAAAGATCGAATCAATTGGACATGCAACCCTAAATCAGCCACCAGTTAAATAGGAATAAATGATTGGTTTATCAGAAACAAAAAAAAAATACAGATATAAGACGAGATTGTACCTACGATTCAGAATCGAAGAACAGTTGTTGGGTTTTAGAGATTCTGGAAAACCATTACGACGAGATAGAAATAGGAGATTAATGTGTTATTAGAAGAGATTAATTTTTTAGAGCCAGACCAATCGGGAAAATAATTGAGACGAAGAGATAGAGGGGAGATGAGAACTCAGGGGATATAGAGAGAGGGAAGAACCGAAAAAGAAAAAATGAATTAAGTGAAATTGGTAAGCCCGGGCAAATGAAAATTTTGTCCGCCTAACTTATTCGTAGCGCTTCCGCACTAAAGTGCTATGTAAAATGACTATTAAAATTCAACCCAACTAAAGATAGCGTTTACAATTTTATAACCGCTATGTAAACCCAATTACATATCAACCATAGCAGAAACGAAAAAAACGCTATCCTACTCCGCTATAAAAACCTCTTTTTCTTGTATTTTTTTTTTTTTTAGGAGGGGGTTCTTATTGATAATCTAGAGCTTTTCATTTCTAACTTTCTTTGTCCCTAGGGGTTTCTTACTTTAAACACTTTTTTTGGTTCATCACTTTCACTCAATCTCTCTCATTCCCAAGATCAAAAGAATTTAAGCACACAAACCCAACAACCATCCTAGAGGCTAACTCAAATGAGGTCCTAATGCTAGCTAAAGATGAGAACAACCCCATTGTCGCTCCTAATACTCTCAAGATTTTGCACATTACATGCTATCAATAAAAGGCCTCACTCAAGCAAATTAATGTTGGCTTCAAAGAATGGTGATGGTTAATGGGTATGGAGTGCCATTTGGGTTAACAAAGATTGGTACAAATGAGAAAGATAACCCAAATGTGTATAATATCCATGATCAAGTATGCAAATGCCCATATGCAAGAGAGATTAAGTTCATTAAGCCTTAGTTCATTTGGAGTTGGTTTCAAGAACAATGTCAATCATCAAACAAGCAACAAGTTTCAAGAAGAATTTTCAAGGCTCGAAGCTTACAAGCTTTTTCAAGAGATGCTTAACCTACTTGATATGTTTGGCTAGGATGTTAGATTGAGTTATAGACATGTGTACTTTAAAAGGTATTTCAATCCTAGTTCCCTATGCAAATGAGTGCAACCTATATGATCCTAGACATCTAATTTTTTTGGATTTTCTATGCAAATAGATGTATGCTCTAGACTCAATCTTAAAAATGCAACTACATGCTTCTTTTTGTTGTTTTTTTAAATTTTTCAAATTTGTTTTGGATTTTCTATGCAAATATGTATCTACAATGCATGTCATAAAACACTTTAAGATGATTAAATACTTCGTACCTCCCCCACACTTGAATAACACAGTCTCTGTGTGTCCAAGAGAGGAAGAGATACCGAAAAGAAAGTTAAATGAAAACTAAACTGGTATATACAATGGTGAGGTGATGGAGTACCTGTCTAAGCGTCCGGGAAAAAGGCTGTGGCCTCGTCTCTGGTGTCATCGGGGAAGGTAGTGAAGTATGCTTGAGGCTCGCTGGCAACCTTCTCATTGTTGGTTTCGTCATCGGTTGAGACTTATTCCCGGAGTTGGATTCAGGAACTTCGGGGTTTCGTGCCAGACGTAAGAGCTGGTGGGCAGTTAGGGGAGGTCCAAGGGCCAAAGAAGGGTTTGTGACAGGGTGAAAGGGTTGGGGTTGAGGAACTGAGGTGTCTCTAGTGACAAAGTCTTCAGAACTACATCCTCCTATTCCTCCTCTAACCAAAAGATCAGCCACTTTCTTCATGAATTGAGCTGAAGCTTCAGCTTGCCTCTTCACTGTCTTTTTAAGCTCCTTGTACTTGGTCTTTAGCTTGAAGATTGTCCTGTCCTGAGCCTAGTTCCATCTTTAAAGATTGCCAATGTGCTCATGAGCTTCACGGAGAGGGCCGTGGGGTAGAGCTGTCGAGCGCTGAGTAAAGTTGTAGCGAGGAGGGCCATAGATGGGGGTAGCAGATTCCCTTTGTGTAGCAGCACTTGGTTCTGCTCTTACTCCACCCTTCTTTCTTCTAGGAGCAGTCACATGATCAATGGGGCCATGTGATCCAAAGAATTCTGATTCAGCTATGTTGAAGTGGATGATCCCCAGCTTCTCTATGCATGTGAGCTCACTATTTGGAAGCAGCAATTCAGCCATCTTTCCCTTGAGGAAGTATGTGTAGATAACTTTCTCATGGTACCTCCCATTAATGTAAGTAGCAATCCTCAAATAACGAGCATCAATGAACGATGGTCCTTTGGAATCATTCCCCAAGTTCACACCTTGAGCTATCAGCAGTGGAGTTATCAAACCACCAATTCCAAGCTGAGGAGATGAATCACTTGTAGTCCAAACCCAATCCTTGTAGTACATGAGGCGCTCCACAAAGAGACCAACCATTCCGAAGTCTTCGAAGATGATAGTTGTGGGAAACGTCATCTCATCAATCTCCTCAAACTCTTCTAGCTGTTCAGGTGTGACATTATCTCTAACAGCTCGGTAGAGTAACCTCAACTCTTCTTCATTGACTGTCCCCGGCTCCTTTCGAGGGTAGAGTGTGTGGACGAGTATCCTGTGAAGATAGCGCACTGCTGGATGTCTGATGGCCGAGTTCTTGTCATGACCAGTAGCACGCGGATTTCCACTTATCACTCTCCAAACACCATTAGGGAGTTTGTTGAATCTTGGGAGAGTTTGGTCCTCATTGTCTTCAAGCCCCATCATTGCTCATATGTCTTTGAAGCTCATGTAATGAGTCTTTCCATTGACCTTAAACTTGATCTTGCCCCACCCTTGTCTCACGTGCTCAACTTCATGGAAAGTAGCTTCAAGAGTTGCAAGGAACTGACATGAAACTTCCTTATAAGTAGGATACACCATGAAATAGAAGCTCTCCATCTTCATGTGTTGAAGCATTGTCCTAATATCTACTTCGATTCCTAGCTCTTCCATCATCTTGGTGTTAGCGGAGCGCGTTGGAACCCACGAAACACCATTAAACAAGTGATGATAGAGCTTATCAGCTGTTGGTGTCTTGCTCTTGTCCTTATCAAGAGCAATCCCCTTTCCTTTAGACATCTTGGCTTTCTTTGAAGGAGCTGGCTCTTCTCCTCCTTCATCCCTAGCAGAAGATGTCACAGCTTTACCCTCTCTCTTCTCTCTTTCTTTTGCCTTCTTCTCAGCCAGAACTTGTTGCCTAGATGTTCTCTCTACTCCTCGTTGACTTGGCTCAGAAGGATCTAGGGGCTTTCCCCTAAGTGCAGTTTCTCTCTTTGTAGCTGCTGCCTTCTCAGCCTCCATATCTGTTTTGTTTGTCTTTGTCATTGTACCTGTAACATTCAAACCTTGGTAGAGTATTAGCAAGAGGTGCAAAAGAAGAGTAAAAGTGAAGTTGCTAATGTGAATTCAATCAACTGAACAATCAGCCTTAGTCAAAACTATCACATTGCAACATCAATAGAGAACTAGGTCTAAGTCATAGAGTTTTAAACAAAGAATCTAGTTCCTCAATGTTCTCAAGCATGAAAATGACAATTAAGTGTGTTTTCATTGAAAATTGTGCTCGAAATTGAGAGGAATTCCTAAGAAAACTCTAAAACATCCAAATACCTCAATCCAAACAACATTTAAACTCAACGTGGGCAGTTTCGAAAATTCCCAAATCTCAAGAACCCTAATTTTTCAATTTCGGATTCAATTCAATTCTACCATAAAATTAGCAACCCAAGATGATACATAAGCTTTCCCTAGTCAAATTCACAAGAATCAAGCAAGAAATTAAGTTAAATTTGAGTTTTAATTTCTAGGGTTCATGAACCTACGAAATTCATCTTTGAATCTCCATACCTTGCTTGGATTAGAATGAAAAGATGAATTGATTCAAGAAAATAGATTATAGGGGCGAAAGCTTGGATTTAGAAACAAGAATAGGCGGATTTGGTTAAGATTTGAGTGAGTTATGGGGTTTTTGGAGTTGGGAAATTTGAGAGAGTGTGTTTGTATTTAGGGAAAAAGAGAGGAAAACGGGAGAGAGAGAGAGACGGGAGCGGAGTAGGGTTAGGGAGAAGTCGGGTCGAGTCGTCGGGTATGGGTCGGGTCATCGGGTTTCGGGTCAAGAAATCGGCTGTCGTGGAGCGGCTTCGGTACCTCGCTGCCATGCCCCGCTCCAACTCCGTTTATATTTTTGGATTTTAACGCGTGACTCCCGCCCCCCGCTGCGTCTCCCCGTGCCGAATCATCGTCTGAACCTTCGAGTCGTGGCGCGACGTCAAGGCCCCGCTGCCATCACCTCGCTCCGAACTTGATTATAAACTCTGTTTTGACGCGCGAGTACCAGACCCCGCTGCCATCACCCCACACCAACTTTGGCTTCCATTTTTTAGTTTTGACTCGCGGTTTCATCACCTCGCAACACTAGCTCGCTCCAGGTAAGCTCGAGCTATCGACACGCAGAGCGACCTCTAGACCTTGCTGCGTCACCCCGCGCTGAGATGCTTCGAGTCAACTAGTTTACGGCGCGACGTGCTCACCCCGCTGCCACACCTCGCTCTAGTGCAATTTAACTGAAAACTGATCTTTCAAACTGCTGGAGACCGGTTTTACCCACCAAACTTGATGTGAACTCGTCTCACTTATCAAAAAGTCCTAAAAATAAATATGTACAAGGATAGTCATGGGATTTCCTCCCAAGTGAGCTTGTTTTAAGTCTCTAGCTTGACTTTGTTCCCTTTTGGCTAGGCGGAGATGGGGTCGGAGAGTGGAACTGAGATTCCTTACTCCTCTGTTGTGGTTCCCATCTAGAGCTTAATTCTCTGCCCATTCACTGTAAAGTCTCCACCATTTTTGTTCCATAACACAATTGCTCCATATGACATAACTTCCTTGATCTTGAAAGGACCGGACCATCTAGACTTGAGCTTTCCGGGAAACAACTTCAGTCTAGAGTTGTAGAGAAGCATTTGATCTCCAGCACTGAACTCTTTCTTCAAGATCTTCTTGTCATGAAAAGCTTTGGTTTTCTCCTTGTAGAGCCTTGAGTTCTCAAAAGCATCCAGTCTAATCTCATCTAGCTCATTGAGTTGGAAAATTCTTTTCTCCTTGGCACTCTTGATGTCAAAATTCAGAAACTTAACAGCCCACAATGCCTTGTACTCAAGCTCAACTGGTAGATGACAAGCTTTTCCATACACAAGGTTGAAAGGTATGGTACTCAAAGGAGTCTTGTAAGCTGTTCTATAAGCCTAAAGCGCATCATCAAGCTTGTCAGACCAATCTTTCCTTTTAGTTCCCACAATCTTCTCTAGGGTAGATTTGATTTCCCTGTTGGAGATCTCAACTTGCCCACTTGTCTGAGGATGGTAAGGTGTTTCTACCTTGTGCTTCATACATTTCTTCTTGAGAAGACCTTTAAACATCTTGTTGATGAAGTGAGAGCCTCCATCACTGATCACAACTCTTGGAATTCCAAACCTTGGAAAGATAATGATCTTGAACATCTTGATCACCACTCTAGAATCATTGGTGGGGCTTGCTACAGCTTCCACCCATTTGGAGACATAGTCAACAGCTACAAGGATGTACTTGTTGCCAAAAGAAGATGGGAATGGTCCCATGAAATCAATACCCCACACATCAAACACTTCCACTTCTAGAATTGGGTTTTGAGGCATCTCATTCCTTTTGGTGATGTTCCCTCTCCTTTGGCATGAATCACATTTAGAGACAAAGTCTTGAGTGTCTTTGAACATATGAGGCCATCAAAACCCAGCTTGTAACACCTTTGAAACAGTCTTGAAAGTAGAAAAATGACCTCCATAGGATGATCCATGACAGTGTGTAAGGATCCCATCAACTTCTTCTTTAGCTACTACTCTTCTATAGAGTTGATCTCTACAAAGTATGTAGAGGTAAGGCTCATCCCAATTGTATCTCTACACATCTTTGTAGAACTTCTTCTTGGCATATCCCTCAAGACCCAATGACTCTCTTCCACAAGCTAAGTAGTTCACCAAATCAGCATACCAAGGATCTTTCTCTTCAGTTGCCTTCACTTCTTCATGCTTCTTTCCAGTTTCACAAACTGCTACTACTGCTCTAATAGCCATGATCTGTTCTTCTGGAAGCCCTTCATCAATGGGGATCCCACACTCAATCTTCAGTCTAGACAAGTGGTCAGCTACACCATTCTCAACTTCTGGCTTGTCTTTGATCTCAAGATCAAACTCTTGTAGCAGCTCAACAGTCTTGGCTTAGCATCCTTCTTGGCCAAAAGGTGTCTCAATGCAGCATGATCAGTGTAGACTATGACTTTTGACCCAACCAAATAGCTTCTGAAATTCTCAAAGGCATAGACAATGACTAACAGCTCCTTCTCAGTTGTAGCATACTTCATTTGGGCTTCATCGAGAGTTCTACTTGCATAGTAGATTACATGAGTCTTCTTGTCTTTCTTCTGACCAAGGACAGCTCCCACAGCATAGTCACTAGCATCACACATGATCTCAAAGGGAAGATCCCAATCTGGTGGCTGCACAATGGGGGCACTAACCAGCTTATCCTTCAATGTCTTGAGTGCTCCAAGACACTCCACATAAAAGTTGAAAGCAGCCTCCTTGCATAGAGCTTAGTCAATGGTCTAGATATAAAGGAGAAGTCTTTGATGAATCTTCTATAGAATCCGGCATGACCAAGGAAGCTTTTAATGTCTTTCACTGTCTTTGGAGGAGCTAACCCAATCATCACATCAATCTTGGCCTTGTCCACCTCAATCCCCTTCTTTGAAATCTTGTGTCCAAGCACAATCCCTTCCTTAACCATGAAATGACACTTCTCCCAGTTCAGCACAAGGTTGGTGTCCTCACATCTCTTTAGGACCCTGCAACGATTGGACAAACAAGCAGAAAACGAAGATCCGTAGACAGAGAAGTCATCCATTAACACCTCCAAAACATCCTCTATAAGATTAGATAAAATAGACATCATGCATCTTTGGAAAGTGGCTGGAGCATTACATAGCCCAAATGACATCCTTCGATAAGCAAAGGTACCATAAGGGCATGTGAAAGTCGTTTTCTCTTGATCATTTGGATGTATGGGGATTTGGAAGAACCCTGAATACCCATCAAGAAAACTATAATAGGGATGATTGGCAAGTCTATCTAGCATTTGATCAATGAATGGCAATGGAAAATGATCCTTTCTAGATGTTGAGTTAAGTTTTCTATAATCTATGCACATCCTATGTCCCGTTATTGTTCTTGTTGGAATTAGTTCATTCTTATCATTTTTAACCACAGTTATTCCACCCTTCTTTGGAACTACATGCACGGGAGACACCCAATTGCAATCTGAAATAGGATAGATTACACCTGCATCTAGGAGTTTTAGAATCTCTTTCTTAACAACATCTTTCAAGTTGGGTTCAACCTTCTTTGATGTTCTATAGAAGTCATAGATTCATCCACTAGATGTATCCTATGCATGCATAAAGAAGGTGATGTCCCTTTAATATCATCTAATGAATAGCCTATTGCCTTTCTATACTTTTTAAGTTCATTCAAAAGTTTAGACAATTCGTTTTCATTCAGTTCACTACTCACAATGACAGGATATGTTTCATTAGGTCCAAGAAATGCATACCTTACACCAAGGGGAAGAGGTTTAAGCTCCACTTTTGGTGCTTTGAGTTCACTCCAATCATCTTCTTGGAGGTTCTCTTGTTTATCAACTGAGGCAGCATGATGAACTTCTTGTGAAAGCTCTATGAAGTTGTCTTCTCCACTTTTCTCCTTGTGGCAGTCTAGCATCCTCACATGCCTTGCACTCTCCTCATCTTCTATCAATTGAGTCACTCTATCAACTTTTAGGGCATGTTGAAGAGAGTCCTCAATAGCTAATTCTTCCAAATACTCTTCAGCCAAAGCTTCCATCTCTTCAATGTAGAATTCTTGGCTTTGGGTAGTGGGCTTTCTTCATCACCTCCTTGATGTCAAAATGCAGGATGTTCCCTTTGCCAAGATGAAGATCAATCTTCCCTTCCTTAACATTCACAACAGCTCCTGTGGGAACCGAAATTCGCACTGTCGATTTCCGTTTAAATAAGGAAACTAGGAAAACCCTAATTTCCCAGAGGACCCGGATATCTGCTAATTACCACACGTTAAGCAATCAGAACACGAGAATAACAACAATAAGAATAAGAAATCGAAAAAGAGAGCAAAGTAGATCTTATTCCGAATCTGCGTATGAGCGTTTACAACAAGGTATAAGCCTGGGCTCGAGAGCTGTTGGCAAGATTCCTAGTTCTAGCAACCCTAAGACGTCTAAACCTAATTGAGTCGCAGCTCGAAATAACAAAAACGGAAAATTACCTAAATTGCTCTAAGTGCTAAGTTTGCTCTAAAAAGTCTTCTGCCATGCTCCTCGCCTAGGACTCCTTATATACTAGCTCCAAGGTTGGTTTACGCTTTTACTCTTCTGCCCTTAAGCCGTCATAGCATAAAAATGGAGATATTCCATTTTTCCCGATCTTCCAATTATCTTCAAAACTTCCGTATTTATCCGCGGAAACTTGACATTTATCCTTCCTTGTGGACCAAGCGTAAACCGTGCTGCGGTTTACGGGCTTTTGGTTAAGAAATCGTAGGATGGGTCTCGAGTCGTGTTTTAGATCCCTTTGGACCGTCTTTCGACACGACACGTTTACTACGAATTCTTTTGATAAAGAACGAACTTTCCGCGGTTTCTAATCCGCGAAGTTTGATCGATGAATTTGAATAGCGGAAAACATGGACTGAGCTTGCTACGGTCTTCGGGAGATAGCATTCGAAGGTTTGACGAGAATGCATGGATTGATGTCATATCGATGTTCGGAAGGGTTCAATCGCTACACAGCGACTGAACTTCGGCTCGAGCCCGGTTGCTACGTAGCGACCGAGCGGGACGAACGCTCGGTCGCTACGTGGCGACTGAGCGGGACGAGCGCTCTGTCGCTACGTAGCGACCGAGCGGGACGAGTGCTCGGTCGCTACGTAGCGACCGAGCTTTGGCTCGAGCTTGGTCGCTACGTAGCGACCGAGCTTCGGCTCGAGCTCGGTCGCTACGTAGCGACCGAGCTTTGGTTCAAGCTTGGTCGCTACGTAGCGACCGAGCGGGACGAGTGCTCGGTCGCTACGTAGCGACCGAGCTTTGGCTCGAGCTTGGTCGCTACGTAGCGACCGAGCGGGACGAGTGCTCGGTCGCTACGTAGCGACCGAGCTTTGGCTCGAGCTTGGTCGCTAAATAGCGACCGAGCGGGACGATCGCTCGGTTGCTACGTAGCGACCGAGTGGGACGAGCGCTCGGTCACTACGTAGCGACCGAGCTTCGGCTCGAGCTCGGTCGCTACGTAGCGACCGAGCTTTGGCTCGAGCTCGGTTGCTACGTAGCGATCAAGCTTGGCCGAGCTCGGTCGCTACGTAGCGACCGAGCTTTGGCTCGGACTTGGTTGCTACGCAGCGACCGGACAGCGTGTATGCGTGGTAATTGCGCAACGGTCGAGCTTGGTTAGTTTGGTTTGAATCTTTAAGGATACTTCTTCGTAAAAACTTCGTGTTTGGTTATATTTTACGAAAGTTACATCTTCCTTTTTACTATCTCTTTCGGAAATACGATCTTCGAGGATTTTCGGGTGGTAATTCCGTCGTAACCGTTTTTGACCCCAACAGCTCCTGCTGTAGCAAAGAAAGCTCTCCCTAATATCAAAGGATCTGTTGGTTCTTCATCCATCTCCAACACCACAAAATCTGTAGGAATCTCACAATTTCTAACCATAACAGGGAGATTTTCTAGGATACCAATGGGAATCTTCACTGAGGGATCAGCTAGCACAATAGAGAGTTTACACTTCTTGTATTGTGTAAACCCAAGCCTTTTAGCAATGGAGAGAGGCATAAGGCTCACACTTGCTCCCAAATCACATAGACACTTCTCCAAAGCCAATTGCCCAATGGCACAAGGTAGTGTGAAACTTCCTGGATCTTCAAGCTTCTTGGGGATGGTTAGCCGCTGTATAATGGCATTGCATTCATGGGTGAGAACTACCATCCCTTCCATCTCTTTCTTCTTCTTGGTTACAGCATCCTTGAGGAACTTGTTGTATTGAGGCATTAGCATGAAGGCATCAATAATGGACATGGTGATCTGAACCTCACTCATTTGCTTCTCAAACAAGGCTTTGTATTACTCCAAAAGCTGTCTCTTGAATCTACCAGGGAAGGGAAGTTTTGCTTCATATGGAGGAGGAATGAATGGAGCTCATTTTGATGAAGTAGCAGCTTCATTCTTGTTCACAACCTTCTTCTCTTCTCCAACCTTTCCTTTCCCTTTAGCTTCAACTATCTTCTCCAAGATTTCTTCATTGGTTTTCTCATTCACAATAACCACATCATCATCCACATTGATGACCACCTCCCCATCTTGCTTCTCATTATCCCTAATAAGAGTTCTAGGAGGCAATTGTTCACCACTCCTTAGGGTGATGGATTTCATTGTCTCCTTGGAGTTTTGCTCAGAAGTTCCGGGAATTGATCCCATAGGACGTTTCGAGTTACTACTCATTGAAGCAAACAGGTTCTCCAAAGCTTTGAAGTTGGAAGCAAGGTTTGAGAACTTGTTGTTGAGATCATTGTAGCTTCCATCAACTTTGGTGTGAAGGTTCTTCAGCTCATATCCAATGTGCTTCTCACTTCTAGTTTGAGACTCCAAGATTTGTTTCAGCATTGTATCAGTGCTACTCTCTTGTGCAGTAGAGGTAGAAGAGCTGGCTTGAGCTTATGTAGACTGATTTCCCTTGGAGGGGAAGCCTTGAGAGCAGTTTTGTCTAGCTTGGTAACCACCTTGTTGGTTGTTGTTGTAGAAAGGCTTTTGTTGGTAGTTGTTGTACTGAAAGTTAGGCTCCTTCTTGTACCATGTCCCATTAGCATTCACAAAGCGGAACTCTTCTTGACCTTCTAGACCATCAACTTCATTAAGCACAACAGTCCCTTCTTGTTTCTTCTCACCAACAAAGTTCACCTTCTCTTGTTTAGCTCTATCCAAGAGAAGCATATCCATCTTTTCTTGTAGAGCCTTTAACTCTCTCTTGGTATTTGTATCATCACCTCAACTGCCTCTGTTGCTTTTATCATGCTCATCACTGTAGACTGAATCACTCTTGGCCATGTTCTCTACAATCTTCAAAGCATCTGTTTCACTTCTTCCCAAGAAGAAATCATTGCTAGCAGTATCAAGCTGATTTCTAACCTTGGGCAAAGCACCTTTGTAGAAAGTACTAAGCAAACTCTCCATATTGAAGCCATGATAAGGACATTGAGAGATGTAGTTGTTGAACCTTTCCCATGCTTCTCCAAAGCCTTCAAGATTCCTTTGATGAAATCCAGAGATCTCATTCCTTAGCTTAGCAGTTCTTGAAGTAGTGAAGAACTTGGTGAGGAAGGCTTTCTTGCACTCATCCCATGTTGTGATTGAATCTCTTGAAAGACTCTTCTCCCAAAGAGAATGGAAACAACCTTAGCTTGAATGCATCTTCAGAGACACCATTGATCTTTGTAGTTCCACACAGCTTATCAAAGTTATCCAAGTGGTCTAGTGGATCCTCCAAGGCAAGACCATGGTACTTGTTGCTGTGGATCATGTTTATCAAGCTTGACTTGATCTCAAAGTTGTTGTTTTCCACAGCTGGTGCTCTGATGCCAGCTCTATGCCCATGGATATTGGGTTCATCATGTATGCCAATAGCTCTAGCTTGGCGCTGTGGGTGATGTGGCCTAAGGTTGTCATCTCCTTGGCCATTGCCCACTCCATCTTGAGGCTGATTCTGATGTTGATCCATCACAAACCCCAATCTGTCTAGGTGAGCCTGTTGCTCTTCTTCTCTTCTCCTCTTTGCAATTTCTCTTTCAAGTGCTCTAATGTCTTCAACTCTTGGAACTAGGTCTGTTGGGCCTCTGCTACGCAAGTTCATGCACCTGAGATAGAAAAGGCTAGGAAAGAGAATCAATAACTAGATATAAGAAAATAAGATTTAGTCTCAAGCAAGAACCAAATCTCAATGTCAAAATCAACTTAAAATTGACAACAACGCCAAATTTGAAATGGGCTTTTCAAGGGTCCAATAATCAAATCATTATAGTAATTAAGATGTCAATCCATTTCTAAGAGTTTTGAATCAAAGAGAATTCAGGTTTTCAATTAAGCTAAATGCAATCAATAAGATGAGGTGATTCAATCAAACTAACAAGTTTCAAGAACAACTAACAAGCAATTTTTAATCAAATAGATAAAGGAGGAATCATGGGCATAGGATTTTGATTTCAGATGACTAAGATTTACTCTAAAATGGCAAGGTTTCAATCAACACATTCCCCTAAGTCTAGATATCAATTCTAAGCAAGTTCTCTTCCAAGATAAAAGCTCATTTACTCTCATGATCAAACATCAAATTCTTTTGGTTTGTGTCAATCAAACAATCATTAAGAATGAATCATTCAACTTTCCTAACTCCCCTAACATCAAATCCCTTTGGTAGGGTAAGCTAAAAGCATGTTGAGTTGGCTCAGACATTTCATCGAACACCTTCCGGGTAATGAAATGTCTAGAGTTCTAAACCAGAATGGCCAACTCTAGCTTAGCATTAAGATCACTCAATCAAACAACGAAACATATTAATTTACTCTAAACATTCTAGATCATCACTTAA
This sequence comes from Brassica napus, assembly GCF_020379485.1. Lineage (NCBI taxonomy): Eukaryota > Viridiplantae > Streptophyta > Magnoliopsida > Brassicales > Brassicaceae > Brassica > Brassica napus. The sequence goes on along the minus strand of NC_063444.1, from coordinate 10,479,655 downwards.
TCATCCTAATCATCCTAACCCATGAATCCAAAGATGACTACTCACTCATTATCATGGTAAACACTAGATCATTAGTTGATCTAAGTCTAAACATGATTAATGATCAAAACAATCAAGTAAACACAAGAGAAATTGATCAAGACTAGATCTTTCACCTAATGTGGCTTTTTGATTATATAGAAAACAAGATAAGATCCTAACATTAGGTTTAGAGAGTATTTATATGACTTCTAAAACCTAATGGGCTCAGTCAACAACCTGAAAGGCCCAAATAAAACATAAATTTTCGATTAGAAGAAGAGAAACGCGCGCGGGTAGGTCAGGTCGCTCCGCCAGGTCGCTCTGCTTCCAGAGCGGGTGCTTCACTCCGCTGCGGGACGTCGCTCCAGATGTCAGCTTTGTTCCTTCGTTTTGCGCGCGGGTTGCGGACCTCGCTCCCTATGGGCGCTCCACTTCTCGAAAGTTGTCGACGAGAGGTTGAGCTCGGAGCGGGTGCCCACCCCACTGCGGGACGTCGCTCCAGATGCCGACTTCACTTCTTCTTTTTGCGCACGGGCTGCAGACCTCGCTCCATCTTGGTCGCTCCGACTCTCAAGAGTTGTCGACGGGGTGTTGGTTCGGAGCGGGTGCCGAACCCAGGTGCAAGAGGTCGCGCTGGCTTCGTTTCGTCTGGAGCGGGTGTCGTAGGTCGCTCCCATTGCCCGCTCCGGTGATCTACTCGCTCAAATAACAATTTCCACTCCCTTTTTGATCCCAAATGTTTACAAGTAACTCCAAGAACTCCAATGGACACTCCAACACTTGATAAAGACTTATGCAATGCAAAAAGGAAACTAAAATGCATAATCCCTAATCTAAATGATCAAAACATGCAAGAATGAAGAGTTAAAACAATGAAAATGTGCAAGATGTCAGCTCGTGAATTTTCTTATGTCATTGTTAATCGCTTGCTTATGCTTGTGAAACTATGTGGTTTTGTTAATTTTAGGAATGATTTGTTTAGTTTCAGGAAATCTTTCCAGAAAATCCAATATTAACAAATTTGAGAAACATTTTGTTTGGTTACTTGTTTGGATTACGCATATTGATATCTTTGGTAGGCTCGTGAATTTGCTTATGACATTGTTAATCGCTTGCTTGTGGTTGTGAAACTGTGTGGTTTTGTTAATTTTAGGAAGGATTTGTTTAGTTTCAGAAAAGCTTTCCAGAAAATCCAGTATTAACAAATTTGAGAAACGTTTTGCTTTGTTACTTGTTTGGCTTACGCATATTGATATCTTTGGCAGGCTCGTGAATTTGCTTATGACATTTTTAGACGATTTCTTGTGCCTGTGAAACTGTGTGATTTTTGTTTAATTGTCAGGAAGGATTTGTATAGTTTCAAAAAAGCTTTCCAAAAAATTCGATGTTAACAAATTTGATTTTTTTTTACTTGGTTATGCAGGATAGTAACACACTGGGAAATTCATTACCTTTTAGACTAACATTGTCTGAGTTGAAATATCAGATTGGTTCAGAGCCAAGACAAAAAAGTTGGAGATTCATGTTGCTTATTGAAATTTTTTAGATTTCGAATGTAACAAGAAAGCATTTTACATATTCTGGATGACTTTACCAAATTAAAAAAAAAATAGAAAACATGTTACAGACGATTGGAAAGCATTCGATAATTTTTGGATGGGCTTCCAGAAATAATATTTTAGTGTATTTCTATCTAGCAACGTTTAAACTTAAAAATGAAATTAGATCGAAAACTTAGTGACTTCCGGGTTTAGTAAGAATAATGGTTTAGACGCTATGCTGAGAAGAATCATTTATTATAGTCAAACACGTAAATTTATTTAAACCTTAATTATATATTATAAAGTTGTAAAATATTTGACAATTTTTGGATAGGCTTCCAAAAATAATAACATGCATGATTCAAATTGTTTTGGAAGGTTTAATTTATAGTCAAGACAACTATCCTGAATAGTGCTTAGTTGATATACAACCAACATATTCCATGAAAAGCTCTAATCTTGCCGATGAAACTTCTGAGTTTACGAGTATTTGCTACGGAGATTGGGGTAAAATCTTCAACAATACTTTTCAACTGTAAAGAAATCCCATAGCTCAAAGTTATATCTTCCTCTTGAATACGGAAATCTTCGGAAACCATCTTAAGCAAATCTTCATACTGAAGATCTTCTTCTAAGCGAACAAACGATGTAATCATATTCTTATCAACATAGAACTCTTATTGGAAAAATTCATTTGAACTCCATTCTCCACAAACACAAAAAACTTCAATCATATTTTGAAAATCTGTTAAAGATATCAAAACCAAATCTCAAAAGGATCAACCAGAGAGACATTTAACTAAATATTCCAAATTAAATATTGAAGATCTTCTTCTAAGTGAATAAAAGATGTACTCATATTCTTATCAACATAGAACTCCCAGTGGAAAGATTCATTTGAACTCCATTCTCCACAAACACAAAAAACTTCAACCATATTTCGAAAATCTGTTAAAAATATCAAAACCAAATCTCAAAATGATCAACCACAGAGAAATTTAACTAAATATTCTAAGACAACTCAAAAAAAAATTGTGAGTCTAGAATGTGAAGATGACGACACTCCAATTTTAAATTTCAAAACAACTAGAAAAGCCAATTGCAGTAACATATCATCAATTTATAATGAACATGAAATGATGATACCTTGATCAGATGCAGAGACACAAAATAATGAGATATGGAGACGACGGCGGATCAGAGATGATGAGGAGATGGTGACGGATCGAAGACGATGATGGCGCAATGCGGAGACGATGGTGGCGCGATGCAGAGACAACGTTGGAGACGATGCGGAGACGACGACGGAGACACAACGGAGATGACGATGGAGGCGATGCGGAGACGACGGCACAACTTTTTCGTCGTGGAAATCTTTATTAAGTTTTCAAAATGTTTTAATTTTGTTATTATATAATTTATGTTAAATTAACATTAGGGATAATATAGTAATTGGTCATCATTAAATGAAACATTTTTGTGACTTTGGACCTCGGGGTCTATATTTAGAAGAAAAGCTTGGTCTAGTGCTAATCTGCATTTTCCTTTATGAAAATTAATGTTTTTTATAATATAATAAAATAAATAATTCTATAAAAAGATATTGTAATGTAATCTTACAAACATAATGAACATTTAGGAGTATATTTTACTTAGTTTGTTCTGGAAATATTTTTTAAAATACTATATTTTGTGGTCATGACAAAGATAAACTTAATGAAAATGTTACAAATTTTTAGTGTAATATATCAAAGAACACCAAGATTATTTGCATACAGTGTTATTTTAATAGAATACTAAGCAAAAAAAAAGTGTGGGGGGGGGGGGGGGGGGTAAATTCGTCGATCGATCTAATAAATATGTTTGGACAACCTAAATGACCAATTATGTGTTGCCTAACTGTAGAGACTTAGCAGCCAAGGGAACTTAGCATATTCACATTCCTAACCCTAAACCCCATCTATATGAAAAATATAGGAAAATGAAACTCATGGAGCATGCCCATTTACCCAAGTAGCAAAACCGACATCTTTCTTAACTGATAACAAACTTTGCGATATTGTTGAACGTTACAAATCTGTAGCTAGATTGTCAATTTTCTTAAAATTAATACTCACTTCCGTCTCAGAAGTTATCAGTAGATAGAAAAAGCCTGGACTTCAATCCCATTCAATATACAAAACGCCAAAACTTTGTCAAAGATTTTCTTGCAATCCACTTTTGGACGTTTGTTAATTGCATGACCCAATATATCCAGATTACGACGAATCTTGGTAAAGGATTTCACATATTTCTATATACCTTTTTTCTAAAATGGGAAAACAACAAAGAAATCATCTTATATCACAGAAAGGTGCATGTACAGGAAGTCTAAACATAGAACGTAAATAAAATATGACGATAAGTTACAAAACATGAGTTGTTTAAGACCTGAATCTTTAATTAAAAGTCGTATCAATGTATATCACTAATATAAATATAGTAATGTAAGAGAAATGAGAAGAAATGTATCTTCAATTCTTCATACAGAAATTTTTCATCTAACGACTAAGGTCAGTTCGAGTGCCCGACCGATTATACATCGTTTCGGGAAACTGGTTACTGCCGGCTGCCGCTTGTAATCTTAGTGTAAAAACAGACTACTGCAGTGCAACCCAACTCAGCCTTTTTTCTTATAATAAAATTACTTGAACTGAAGCCACTACTTATGTGTCTTAATCAGAAGAATAGGGTTTGGCAATAGAATAAATGGCTGAATGCTAACGTATCTGACCCTCCAAAAGCTGCTATAAATACCCACAGCCTCACTACACTTCAACCCACCAGTTTCCGTACAATAATCCTTTTCTGAGGACAAAATGGCTCCACAATGTTCAACTAAAACCATAGTTTTTGTACTGGCACTGATCAGCATCTTCTTCCTCAGCGAAACGGAAGCTCAGGGGTAGGTCTCCTCCCCGTCAGCCTCCGGCTCCACGCCATCCTCCAACTCCACGTCGTCCTCCACCTCCACGCCGTCCTCCACCCCCACCACCATTTGTTTGTCCACCATGTGTTTGTCCACCACCAGTATTTCCACCAAATATCCCACCACCCGTGATTACACCACCAGAGATTACACCACCCACACCAGAACCTGAGATTTCACCAACGAAAGCTCCACCACCCGGGACTACACCACCCGAGATTACGCCACCAGAAATTCAACCACCCGAGATTACGCCACCAGAAACTGAACCAGTAACTCCACCACCCGGGATTACACCACCAGAAATTGAACCAATAACTCCCCTACCAGAGATTCCACCACCCGAAATTTCACCAATAGATATTAATCCAAAAATTCCACCCCGAGATTTCACCAATAGATATTAATCCCAAAATTCTACCACCCGGGGTTACACCACCAGAAACTGAACCAATAACTCCATTACCAGAGATTCCAGTACCCGAGATTTCACCACCAGAAATACAACCACCCGAGATTACACCACCAGAAACTGAACCAGTAACTCCACCACCCGAAAATGAACCAATAAGTCCACTACCAGAGATTCCACTACCCGAGATTACGCCACCAGAGATTCCACCACCCGAGATTTCACCAATAGATATTAATCCAAAAATTCCACCACCCGAGATTTCACCAATAGATATTAATCCCAAAATTCCACCACCCGGGGTTACACCACCAGAAACTGAACCAATAACTCCATTACCAGAGATTCCAGTACCCGAGATTTCACCACCAGAAATTCAACCACCCGAGATTACACCACCAGAAACTGAACCAGTAACTCCACCACCCGAAAATGAACCAATAAGTCCACTACCAGAGATTCCACTACCCGAGATTACGCCACCAGAGATTCCACCACCCGAGATTTCACCAATAGATATTAATCCAAAAATTCCACCACCCGAGATTTCACCAATAGATATTAATCCCAAAATTCCACCACCCGGGGTTACACCACCAGAAACTGAACCAATAACTCCATTACCAGAGATTCCAGTACCCGAGATTTCACCACCAGAAATTCAACCACCCGAGATTACACCACCCGAAACTGAACCAGTAACTCCACCACCCGAAAATGAACCAATAAGTCCACTACCAGAGATTCCACTACCCGAGATTACGCCACCAGAAATTCCACCACCCGAGATTTCACCAATAGATATTGAACTAAAAATTCCACCACCCGAGATTTCACCACCCGGAAATGAACCAAAGACTCCACCACCGGAGATTACACCACCCGAGATATCACCACCCGAAATTGAACCAAAGACTCCACCACCCGAGATTACACCATCACAAGTTCCACCACCTGAGATTACTCCTCCGGAGATCCAACCACCTAAAATTCAACCACCAGAAATTACACCACCAGAAAGTCGACCACCAAAGATTTCACCACCACAAATCGAACCACCCGAGATTACGTCACCAGAAATTACACCACCAGAAAGTACACCACGACAAATCGAACCACCCGAGATTACGCCACCTGAGATTCCGCCACCAAAAATTTCACCACCTGATACACCACCACCATCCGGGACTCCACCAAAACAAAGTCCACCACTTCCTCCTCCGAACTTCCAACCACCACCGCCCCCACTCCCTACATGTCCCAGGAATGCTGCTCAACAAAGGGCATGTGCCAATGTTGTAAGACGTTATGGGAATTTCCTAGACTTTGGAAGGGCACAACCATGTTGCTCTCTTATTCGCCATTTGTCTGATCGCGAAGCAGCAGCTTGCCTATGTGGTTTTGTGCAACCTCCAGGTCAACGACGTTCCCCTCCTCGCAATATTTTTGTTCTCTGTAGGGCTTGTGGTCGCAGGGAGGCTTCATGTGCCCATAACCTTTTCCACGTACCCTTCGAATTACCTCCATACACAATAATACACACTTGCCACCTTTAACGAGAACTAAAATGGTTGTGGCTTTTTTTACTTTCTACTAATAATAATGTAATAAAACATCAATAAAGTCTCTATTAGACTAATTTGCACTGTTTCATTATTGCTGTTTTCTTGATTTCACTAAACATTGGAGTTTATAGATACAGACAATTAGCACGACAATCATGAAAAATTCTCAAGACGTCTTTAGCACAAATATTATCCCCAACAAATGCTTATTAGAGCATCATTAACTCAAAAACCCACTTTGGGTCTCTTAATGATTTTTAAGTATTAAATGTTATTTAAGAGACCTAGTTAAGAGACACCAACATTTTTGTGCTCCAATGGAATCTCTTTTTTTTGAACTCTGAAAAAAAACATGTTTGAGAAAGAAAGAAACACAACCACTTCTCTAAAACAAATCGATCAAGCAAACCAAACCAAATCAAATAAAGAAAAGGATCACAGCCTAACACGTTCTCCCACCCAATACTCTTCCACTCCAATGAAAAACTCCAGTTGACATCACCTTATACTCTTATTGACCTCGTATCTTCCTCCGTAAGCAAGCTCCTTAACCAAGATGGACTACCTTGAGCTACATATGATTGATATCTCCTTTCCTTTGTCACACTCCGAGCCATAAAAGCAGCTTTGTTAGCCACTCTCTTTACTGAGCTTACCTTCCAATCTGTAACTTTATTCAAGGCATCCCTTAACTCCTCACCGTACGCCCGAAACGCTGGCCACGCTTTAGGTTTGTTCACAGAGCCCACCAACTCATAGTCCTCCAACTCAAAACACACTTTCTGCAATCTGTGAGAATTCATACTCTCCGCTGCCCAGATTAAACCCAAACGTCTAGCCTCCAAAAGCGACGACACACCATTTATAGCTCTTCTGCTATGGAGCAAAGTTTCACCTTCACTATTCCTTACAATCCAGCCCAAACCCGCCATACACGTCGCTTTAGACCATGAGATTCCAATATTGCACTTCACTCTTTCACTCTCTGGTACTGTCCATACGTTACCATCCCGAGGCCTCTTATTCCTATTACCCGTTTCCGATTTTGCTGCTGCCACAACCTCAGTCCAGCGCCTGGACTCCTCACGACATTTTGTGACCGTATCCTCTGCCTCATACTCTTTTCCTTCGAAGTTAAATGTATTCTTGTTCTTCCACAACATCCATAAGATCCACGGGAAACTACAATTCACATCCTTTGGCACTCTAAAATCTTTTCCAGTATCCAGCAAATGACTAAAATTTTCATATAAAGATCTATATTCAAAACCTCGTTGCGGAAATGGAAAACCCGACGTCGCCCACACCAGTCGAGCAGCAGGACATGTGAATAAGACGTGATTAATGGACTCTCCTTCTTCCCCACATCTTTGACATCGGGAATCCACCTTCATCCCTCGAGCTATACACTCCTCTGAAACCGCTAGAGCATTTGACAGATCCCTCCACAAAAAGATTTTGATTTTGGGAGCAGTGTTCACCTTCCACACTTGGCTACGCAAGTCATTTAGTGATGGTTTACTCCGAGCCGCCACTCTCACTTCAGACTGATCCAGAGAACATGCCAACCAGTACCCCGATTTCACAGAGTAAGCTCCCCATCTGTTATGGACCCACTCATACGAATCCTCCTTACCAACAGCAGGCTTCATTTTGAGAACCAGCTCAATATCACTCGGGAAGAAAACTTCCTCCAGCTTTCCTCGATCCCATCCTCTTGTTTGTGGATTAATAAGATCACAAACCTTAAGATCAAGGTTAAATAAAATTTGTTTCCTCATTGGGGCCTTTGGTTCCGTAACAAAGAGCCATTTGTCCATCCATACATTTATACTCTCCCTCGATCCAATATTCCTTCGTAGTCCTTTCACCAGCAACTCACGTCCAAATAATATACTTCTCCACGCATAAGAAGGCCTAGATCCGAGCCTTGCATCCAGAAAGACTCCAGACGGGTAGTATCTGCTTCTTAACACCCTTGCACACAAAGATTCTGGCTCCATAAGCAGCCGCCACCCCTGTTTTGCCAACAGAGCCTGGTTGAAATTTTCTAAATTCTTAAAACCCATGCCACCATCCTGTTTATCAAGACACATCCTCTCCCAAGAGACCCAATGCATCTTATTTATTCCGTCTTGGGCATTCCACCAGAAATTAGCCATTGCACTAGTGAGATTTTTACATGTCATCTTCGGGAGTTTAAAGACTGACATAGCAAAAACCGGCATGGCCATTGCGACTGACTTGAGCAAAACTTCCTTTCCACCCGTAGATAAGAAGAGAGCATACCAGCCGTGGAAGCGCAACGTCATTTTGTCATGAATGTACTGAAGCATGTCAACCTTGGAGCCACTGAAACACTCTGGCAAACCCAAATATTTCCCCATTCCTCCTTCATTTGTAATACCGGTGATCTCTTTAATCTTCACTTTCGTTTCTCCCTCAACCTTCTTGCCAAAGGTAATAGCCGATTTCGAGAAATTGATCATCTGGTCAGAGACCTCTTCATACTCCTTCAGGATCTTGCAGACCACATTACACTCTACTTCATTTGCTTTTAACAACAGAAGTGAGTCATCAGCGAAAAACAAATGATTTATCGAGGGCCCGTCCTCTGAGAACTGAATACCCGTGATCTCACCTCTTCTCTCCGCCTCATTCAACTGGTGGGACAGTCCTTCTGTACATAAATCAAAGAGAAAAGTGGACAGGGGATCCCCTTGTCTCAGACCTCTACTTGGTAACACCTTCCCCTGTTCCTCGCCATTTATAAGCACCGTATAGGAAACAGAACGGACGCAAAACATGATCCACTCTCGGAACTTAGCATGGAAGCCAAGCGCCGTCATTAAACCCTCCAGATAATTCCATTCAATGCGATCATATGCTTTAGACATGTCAGTTTTGATCGCCATAAACTCTTTTGCGATCCTTTCATGAGTTCTTAATCCATGTACCATCTCATGAGCAATGATAATATTATCCGATATCAATCTCTCAGGTATAAATGCAGATTGTGTGGGCGACACAATGTGCTCCAGCATCGGTTTGAGCCTGGCTACCAGAATCTTAGCCACTATCTTGGATAACACGGAACACAAACTAATGGGTCTCAGATCAACCATTGTAGTAGGATTTGTGATCTTCGGAATTAGACAAATCTGCGTAAAGTTCCACTCCAGTGGAAAGACACCAGTAATGAAGAAAGCCTATGGTTTATTGAAGGCAACCTCATTTGCTGCTCATGTACTCTTCTCCTCTTGAGCGGAGGCTCTTCAGAGGATGATACTGAAGCAGCAGAGACATTCCAGGAACCATTTGAGCTGTCATCAAGGTCGAAACACCGCTTGGACTGTCCTGATCGAGCCAATTCATCATCCTCTTCTTGCTTGGATTGTGCTCCAACAATAGTTCATAGCATTCATTAACTTTCCCTGTGAAGTCATTTCTGAGTCAGGCTCTGATCTCCACGGTATATAACATAAGCATTTAAGGACTTATTACAAAGTACATACCTGATTAACTTTGAGTAGAGTCATGAGCTGATGAGATTGGTATTCAACTTGTTCACGTGGTTTCAAGTCCTTGATGACATGAATCATTATCGCAGTTGCAAACACAGAAGGGATGTAACTCATAAACCTCGTATCTGTAACCAAAGATTCTATAATTTTAGCACCAATGATCCCAAAATACATTATCAAAAAAGGTTATAGATTGAAACCTCACCAGCAACAACATAGATCAAAAGACACTCACAGCTCAAATCCCAACAGAGAGCAGATCATTACAAGTTAACAACTTTAGACCAAAACAAGAACGACACTACAGGAAATGTGGGTATTAATAGCGGGTGTTAAACGCTATTAGTTCGTTTTAATAGCGTTCCCTAAAACGCTCTCACAGCGCCCGTTATCGTAGGTCCGACCTTTTCGATAGCGGATATGTCGTATGATATAGTTAAATAAACAACGATAGCTTTAATGTCTATGCAATTGTTAATATTTATAATAACGTAATACAAATGTTATTAAAACTCGTTTATTTGATTTTACATGTAGCTTGTTATACAAATATGGCAAATGTTTTGTGTTATTAATTAATTTTTTTAATTATCCAAAAATTTATTAAAAATATAATTCGTAATTAAAATTAATTTTATCTATTAATTAAAATCAGTATACAAATAATTAAAGAACACATTAGACAAAAAAAACAGATTAAAACATTTAAACAAAACATAATTAGCCAAAACATAATTAACCTAAACCTAAACTAAGCCTCCGCCTGCAACCCTAATCCTCCGTCTCTACCTCCAGCCTCCAGAGCATCCGCCTTCAGAGTGTTGTCGTCGCATCACCTAGTCACCGAAGTTGACTTCTATCGTGCCGTCTGCTACAGACATCATAGTTTCTCTGTCGCCTCGTCTGCTTGATAACGGAGTTTCTCCATCGTCTCTCAAGCCTGTTTCAATGTATATTCACCCTATTTCAATATCCTTTTAATCAATGTGGAATCAATAAGCTTCATACAACAACCAATAGAGATGAGAGGATGATGCGTAGGAGATATAAAGACATGTTTCTGATTTAGGCTTTTGGGGTATCTCAGAATCTAGGAGGTGACTTGGTGGAGCCATACCGTGATTCACCTCTGACACTTTAACCTGCATAACTTAACATATATCTAAACAACTAATATACACCATACATAACTAATGTTAATGGTCAAGAAGAAACACAAACCTGGTAATGCAAACTTAAGCCGCGATAGATCTTGGTATGTATTTGATCGGAGGCGGTTCATAGATCCAAGAGAAGATTGAACAGATCAAAGAGAAAGAGAAGAGATGAGATTTTCGGGAAAAACAAATAAGGAAAAGAGAAAAACAAAGAGTATGATACAAGAAGAGAAGATGGAGATCTGCCATTGAAGGAAGAGAGAAGAGAAAACGAAAGAGATGAGAAAGAGAATTAAAACAGAAAAACAAAAAGATACTGAAAAAAACTGTAACCATTGGATGCAATTGCATCAATGGTTGACCAATAAGGACACATATAAATGTTTTAGTTTTAGCTTAAATATTTTTATTTAGTGTCTTAGTTTTGGTCAAGATGTGCGGCGGGAAGGAGAAAGGGAATTTGGTGAGTGTTGGTGGGAATATTTTTAAGAGAAACCAATGAAATAATTTAGTTTTTACATTATATTTAAAATTCAGTGTTTAAATATTTTAAAAATATAACCAATTAAATAAAAAAGATGAATGTATGGTCGTGTATGCAGGGTTTGAGTTTTCGTTTTAGGGTATTAAGATTAAGTTTTATGTGTAGTTTAAAATATTATTTAGGGTTAAGATAAGTAGTGTTAAAATTTAGAGTATATAGTTTGGAGTAATATATCTTATATATTAAAACAGAAGTCACAACTTTGATTCATGTGTGATTTTTTTTTTAAAAATGGACATATTCCTAGAAAGTCATGTTACATTTAATCTCTAATCTTATCATTTAAATTTTGGGCCTACTAGCAATTTTTATTGTGCTATCAATAATTGGATTTAAACAATAAATGATCCATTGGATTTATAAATAGTATAAATTAAATAGATTTAATTTAATGTTGTAATAGTATACCTCTTTATGTTAAATATTTAAATATTTATCGATGTTAACTTTTAAAATTATAAAAAAAAAAATTTAAATAACAAAAATCATATTATCTAACAATGATTAATCTTTACTACCTTAAACCAATGAAAACAAATTTTAAACTATATAGTTTATTTTAAAATTAAACAAAAACTAAATGTTTAATTATTTACTCGATAATATAAATCTATGAAGCGAAAAGTTTAATTTTTTAAAAACTTTCTAAATTTGTGAAATGCTACAATATCTTTGAATATGACAATAAAACAATATTTTACTAATCTTTATATATATATAGTTACGATTTTAATAATAAAATAATAATCCGAAAATATATATATAGAAGAAGATACAAATACATGTGAAAGTTTGAAACAATCTATTCAATGAAAAAATATACCGTAAACTTATTATGTTTTAAAAATTGATAGACACATATATATTATAATATATATCAATTTAGAATTGAAAAAAAAAATATTTATATAAAAATAAATGAAAACAAAAATCCGCGCGGTTGCGCGGATCCAGATCTAGTGTATCTTATAGGAATTAAGATATAAAAGTTGTATATAGTTCAGAATAGCATAGATGTCTTAAAGGAATTATAATTTATTTAAAGCTAAGACTTATTGTTTTATGATATATGTTAATATGAGGTATGTTGTTTAAGGTTTAGGGTTAAGATTTAGAATTAAAATATATGGCTTGAGTTTTAGAATATACTTGAAGTTAAATAATAAGTATATATCATAGGTTTGAAAAGATTAGATTTATGATTTTGTAAGTAGGGTTTAAGTTTGGGGTTTAGGGTATTAGATATAGGGTGTAGATTTAGGATTTTGTGTTTGAGGTTTAGATTTAAATTTAAGATTAGATTTTCTTAGAAAAAAATTTAGTTTAAGTTTAATATTATTATGAAAAGATTGAAGTTTTTATGTTTATGTGTAGAGTTTAAAAATATGTTTTGTTTTGGGGTTTAGGGTTATGACAAAAAAATAACCTTAGTTTAAGAAATATTCAATGTTGCATTACTTTATTTTCTGTTTTTTGGCTTTGTAATGGCTGTTTTCGTTTTGATATTTAAGAACCCTAGTTCTCCTTGAGCTTAATCTATAAACGAAGATTCAATATATATTTAAAGAAACATGCACATTCTAAATTTTTATTCAAAAAAAAAAAAAAGAACGTAAATTCAAATAGAATAAACGTCATTGGCTTTCTTCTGTTCTGTCAAATCGACGTTTACATCCTCCTCGTCTCCCTGGATACACACACACACACATCTTTTAGAACACACACGGACTTTTAAGTTGAAAGATTAAAGTTTTAAGAATCAGACTTGACCCCAAAAAAAAAAAAAAAAAAAAAAAAAAAAGAATCAGTCAACTTGATCCCTCAATGTCGTTGTTCTGCAACAGAAGAAGAAAATAAAACAAAAAGATGTATTACCTTATTGCTAGAAGAGGTGCCAGAAGAAAGCCTTCTTCTTTTCCAAAGTGTCTTCCTTCGATGAGGACTTATTCACTGCGTTTGGTACAACTGTTACAACTGATTTTCCTAAAACTAGCTTTCCTTGAATTCAATCCTACTTCCAGCTTTCAAACCACCAGCATAATCAGTTAGTGAATACAACTGTGTTCTTCTTCGATACTTCCATCTATAGACAAACATTAGGGACAAAACTTATCAAACAAAATTCACCTTTAATATAGATAAAAATCGAGACTTTAATCTATCAAACAAAGGAGGTATTTTTGATTCCAACAGCCAAACTTTAGCCAAGAACAGAGCAAATACAGAGACTCGACTTGGAAAAGGATTAAATTATCGAATTGAGATATGGAAGATGAGAAAACAAACCATGATCAATGCCGGAAGACTTAGAAACTAGCAACCTGTTCTTGGTGAATTCTGTGTAATCTGAAACTTAAAGACGAACAGGAGATGTTCTTGATGAATTCTGGATCTTCTGTAAACAAGCTCCAGCCTTCACCAAAACTCGTCAAAACTCGATTGCTCCCGAGAGGATGAGTTGGCAAAGTCGAAACGCTCCTGGAACTGCTGCTTCTCTGTAACCAACGGAGGTGAGGGCAGATCTGACGGCGAGCCGAGGAAGTGAGAGGAATTGTTCAATACCCCCAATAGAAACAAGAACATAATCAAACATATACCCTTTTGCGCACCAATGGAACGTGGGGAAGTGAAGAAGAATCTGGGTAAGGAGAGGAGGATATTGGAGACGAGCTGATGACTCCATGGCTTTTGGGCTGTTGATGTAACTAATTCCTTAGTTGGTCTGCTCTGCCTTCGGTCACAGCGAAGCTTTCCCTTCGCCGGATCTGGAGCCCAACGATGACGGCAGAGCAAGACGAAGAGGCTTGGTCACGGTGATGCTCCGAGACGGTGAGAAGCTGACTGCGACGGCGAGGGATAGCAGATGACGATTGGAGACGGTGAGGAGCTGATTCCAAAACCTCCGGCGCTTTCTCCGGATGAAAACGCCAGAAGAAAAAATTGATTTCGAAACCTAAGAACAGTACCAGAGAATCGCTTGCGAAAAAGATTATGATTTACAGAATAGTAAAAGGCTAGCGAGCGAGCGTTCTTCTGGTCTGCGTCTCTTCCGATGAACGATTGCTTTTATAATATTTTTTTTTGAGAAACAACGAAGAAAAATAGGGTTTCAGAAACAGCGAAGAAAAGTTTCAGAAAATAAAAAAGTGAAGAAGGTCGACAGGTATGTATCAAGCCTGGTCAAAGATGTTAACTTTATTTTGACTAAAATTTTAGATATTTTACAATTACAATAGCTTTTAATTTTGGATCTGCAATGATAAAACGAATGTGGCTAAAACATTTTATTTTCCCGCGATAACAAATATAGCGTTTTGAATTGACAAACGCTATAAAAAAATATAAGTGTTAGTATACAATAGCAAAACTGTCATGAACGCTATAATCTGATGCTATTAATACTCACATTTCCTGTAGTGCGAAAAGCTTGCACTTCAGATTATATTACCATCTCAGACCAAAAGAGAAGCAAAAAGCTAGCAACTCAGATCATTACAACAAGGAAATCTATCTTAACACTCTAAAAAAGATTGCAACTGAGACCAAAAGAAGAGAACATAAGGGCTACATAGGAAACATAACAAAGATATCCGCCGAGATCAAGAGTCAAGAAATACCGCTAAAATCGAATCAAACAAGAAGATATACAGAGATAGCTGATACAACACTAAAAGAGAAACTCTTTAACTCTACACTATCCTGCTTCCTCTCACAACTAGCTACACAAATCTTTCCTGCTTCCTCTCACTACTCTCTGGTTTGTGATTTTTAATAGAATACCAATTTGATACCTTTGCGTTGGAGATAGCTTTCAGTTCATCAACCTCAAGCAATCCTTGTCTCTTGATCGAAGCCGATCGATCAAAGCTTCTTCTTCGACTAGAATCAGAGTGGACAATGGCGTCGGCTTGCTATATGATTTCTCGATCAAAGCTTCTTCTTCGACGAGAACCGATCGATCAAAGCTTCTACATCGCAAGAGCGACGGCCGGTGAGTTTCTCCTCTTCTCTCATCTCCTTGTGATGATGACTCAGTGAGAATCTCTTCATCTTCCTGCTCCAAATCGACGTGAAGTCGTTGTTCTTCTTGATCTGGTTTCCCCAATCCAAATCTATAAACTTTTTCATCGTCTTCTTGTGCTCGGTCAAAAGGAAAAGGAACCGAGAGAGAGAGAAGGAATAGAAAGAGCGAAACGGACGAAACTCACATTTATCATCTATCCAATAATTTTTTGACACGTGCCTCCTAAGAGATGTGCCTTAACTCTCTTAATTAAGAGACGTTCCTTAAGTTTTCATCAAATTTTCTTTTCTTTTAATTCATAATTAGACTAAGAGACCCACTTAAGAGCATGCATTAAATATGCTCATATTTTAAAAGAGAAGCATTTAATCGACGCGAAGTCGTTGTTCTTCTTGATCTGGTTTCCCCAATCCAAATCTATAAACTCCTTCATCGTCTTCTTGTGCTCGATCAAAAAGAAGAGGAACCGAGAGAGAGAAGGAAAAGAAAGAACGAAACAGACGAAACTCACATCTATCCTCTACCCAATAATTTTTTGACATGTGCCTTAACTCTCTTAATTAAGTGACATTCCTTAGCTTTTCATCAAATTTTCTTTTCTTTTAATTCGTAATTAGACTAAGAGACCCACTTAAGAGCATTCATTAAACATGCTCTTATATTTTAAAAGATAAGCATTTACAATAAATGTGTTCAAACACACATTGACACGTATCAGTCTCACAATCATTTCAACTTTAGAATGCTTACGTGTCAGTCTCACATTCATTTATCAAACAATTTAATGTGTTCACACGCTAATTTTTTTAATCAGTTCATTTTTAGCTTTCGTATTTTTAACCTTTGTATTAGTGAATTGAAGTTCTCTTCGGACAAGTACTCAATAATATCATTGTTGAAAGAAGTAAATTACAAAATTATTAAGATTCACATCAACTAAAATGCCGGAATGAGAATGATTTTAGAAATTAATAGTTTGGTATTTTGCCGAACTTGGCCATGGTTGAAGTTTATGCATATGAAAGCAACAAATAATTGTGATTGGTTATGAATTAAAGAAACTGAGGTGAAAAACCCTACACACAAAGTTGGATCTTTAGGTTATTCAAGTATTGTTTTTCTTTACATAGTTTTCATATCAGATCAAGAATTAGAAACATAATCATATTGTTAGAAAAAAATCAGAAATCATAAAAACTTTAAGAAAAAGAAAATTCGCGAAATCAATTGAAAAACAAAATTCATGTACCGAGTGAAAAGATCACATTATTTTTGACGCAATTCTAACATATTTCACTCGATTGTATCGTGTTTTTATCATATTTGCCAAGGGCTTTTATAAGCAAGTACACATTATTGGTTATAGACTACGTCAATTTTTTAACATGTCCAACAATATTGGCACGACGCCCAACCATTTTTATTGATATTCTTAAAGTATGGTCCAATAATTATATATGTAAAATAAGCCTAACATATTAGTTTTACATTTATTTATTTTTCTTTATATTTGTAGAAGAAAGTAAGTCTGAGTAAGATATTTGGATCCGAAGAACCAAACAAAACTTAATTTGAAATTAATACTAAACACAAACTAAAACTGATTAAGTATTCATATGGATCTAAAAGTTTAATATTCGAATAACCAGACCCGAATCCGATCTAGACTGAAATATTTTAGATACCGAAAATATCTAAACACACAATTATATACTTAAATATATTAGTTATTTTAAATTTTATGTCTATTAGATATTCATTAATACGAAAATATCTAAAATAACAAAATATGTTCAAAATACTAAAAATATATATTTTTCTCCATCTAAATAAATAAACTGAACTATTTTTATGTAAATTTAAGTATTTAGTCTTAAATTATTCAATTTTTATGTTTTATATTATTTTTATTTTCGGATTTTGAGGATTAAATATATTTTATTTTTTGTTAAAAAATTACATAATTAAAATAGGTACCCGAATTCGAACCCGAAACGAACCTGCAATGATTCGAATCAAATCTAATCCAAATTCAAACATAAATTTGTAAATATCCTAATCATATTTAAATTTATAACTCTAAAAATGAAAATCCGAATAGATCAAATGAATCCGAACGGATATCTGAATGTCATTCCCTTGAAAAAAGTATACAACAAATATCTTATTACAGCGTAAAATAAATAATCTAATTAATTATTTCAGTCTGTGCATGGCGCGGATTATTACATAGTGTTAAAATTAAAACACAGACAAAGTGCGTGGGTGCAAAATCTTATGTTTTTCTCTTTACCCTTGCTTCAAAATTTTATGTAATTTTCGATTTCCGAACCGATTATTAGATTCGCACCAAGATATTTGGTTCTGAAGACATAAACGTAAACCTTGATATCACTTCGTTTAAGTTTCCATGGTAACAAAAGAAGTAACTTGATTGGAAGAACTCATGGTTGAGTAACAGAGCAATAGCTAGCTAGAGCTAGAATAAAAGAAAATGAGAAAGAGAGATATGCTCATGAGTTTATACAAGTTCATCGATGTCCGTACGACACCACCTACATCTGGCCGGGAATCTTGTCAACGTTGTCACCAATAATATCAGGGAAATGGGTCATTCTCTTTATATATAATAAGAACCTAACTCTCACGGACGAATCGCTTCAGATTTTCATCATTTCGTTCATTCGTTTCGTTTTGGTCACGAATGTAGATTTCAAATATAATATGAAGAAAATCGTAGAATCTATAATGAAGTTTTCTCAAATCGTAGAAACTAGAAACAGATGAAACCAGTAATCAATCTTCTATTATATCAAAATTTAGTTGGATATGCATGCTACCTTTGAATGTGATTAAGTGTTCTTTAACGGTCAACCTATATGTATGTTATGTACTAATTAGGTAACTATATGTAAACTAATATACAAGAAAACGTCTCATATATAGCTGAAGAAAACGATATTGCAAGATAGTGCAGCGTTCGCGGCGAACGCTGTATCTTCCCCGCAATTTTTTCTCGGGCACTTTAGATAGCGTTTTTGCGTATGCTATGTTAAAGTATTAGTTCGATAGCGTTTTTTAGTTATGCAATTGTATAACTTATAATAGCAAATAATAATTGCTATTATAGCGTTATTAAAAAAATAGAAAAAAAATTATATATCAAAATTATTTACAAAATAAAAATATTTTGAAAAATATTATTTGATATCGAATTGTTTACAAAATAACCAAACCTATACAAAAACTAAACCAAAATTTTAGTTGATATCAAAATTGCAACACATGAGCTTCTTCTTCTCCTCCTCTGGTAAGCAAGCTATGTTGTCGGACTGGAAGCAGAATCAGTCTCTGCAGTGATAAAGGCAAGGCCGCCATGAACTCGCCTCAGGAGCTTCTTGTTTCTCTTGGCTTTGCACTTCCAAGTCCTTCGATGATTCCATCACCACTTTCTCAAGCATCTAAACCTACTGTCTCTTTGCAGCTGCAACAATACATCAAAACTTGTCTCAGATTATTACCTCCGGTTAATAAAACGTCCAAAGTTGGGTCATAGAGATGTCTGCCAACTAAATTTTAAGAGACTAACCTCATACTTTCTTTCTCAAGAGCTAAAGCACAATTTATGCTCCAGTAACCCAACCCAAGTGCACCTGGATGAGCTGTGAAAATAATAATTAAGCACGAGTCAAAAACACTACTCGAATAAACAGCAAAGGTTAACAACACCTGAAAGAGTTTTGGCTGTAGAGTTGGACCAACAACAAGAGCATTCTCTGTCACACCCTTTTGAACACTCTTGGAACCTTCAGGACCTATAGAATTCATTGGGCACATGATTGTTAGACTTCCAAACAATGCTTAATAGAAATACAAATAGGAGAGGAAGCTAGTTTTTTTTATTAATTAATAATTCATAAAAATAAGCCAAATAGGTGACAGGAAATAGTACCAGTGAGAGCAAAAGCAGTTGATGTTCCTGTCTGCTCAGATCGCCATGGAGGTTGACTCACAGGCTCTACACCTCCAAAAACAACTTTTCTCTGTACAATAAAACTTGTAAAAATCAAATATTTATATACACAACTCAGTACTCATAGCAATCAGTGAAACACAGAGAGTTTATGCAAAATTAAAGGGTAACTATAAAACTGAAACTTGAAGTTCGAAGCTAATTGACAAGTTTGATTTGCATAAGCCCTCGGTTTAGTAAGTGAAACACAGGAAGAGAGATTAGCAAATCAAACATCTTAATTAGTTTGGATAAACTTGCAATCGTAACGATTGTGGTAGGAAGGAAAGCTAATGTCAAGATCGAAACTTAAAGTTGGAAGCTTTAAGCAAAAGGGAATATGGGTTTCTATTTACCTTATGGCTGAGACAAATCTTCTTGCTGCAAGAAAGAAAATAGTGAAGAATTTCTATGATTAGTTCAAAAAAAATGACGATTTGAGAGCCAATGAGTCCAGCAGCAGAAGAAGAAAAGCATGTTACAGACATAAAAGACATGACCTTTACCATCAAACACCACACGAGAAAACAATAATGAGGCTATCACTATCGACGCCTTGGAATGTGGCTTCGAATGCTGCTTTGGTGGCGGCATCTTTCTCTCCTTGGTCCTTGATTTGGGCGTCTTCTGCGTGTTTCATCCAGAAGGGCTTACCATCGTTAGAAGCCATCACAATATGTAGCGACCAGCACCAATCTCAGATTAACACTGAAAAATGATAATTGATAAGAGCAGAGCCTACGATTCCGTCACGGAGAGAGGACCTTAGTCGATTTGAGGCGGAGCACAGCGAGTAGATCTGGTGGAAGGTCGGGATTAAATGGCCATAGAGAAAGGAAGAGGAGGGAGAAAGAAGAGAACGGAAGAGTATGGAGATTTTGAGATTAGCGTCGAGAGATTGAAATAAGGGTTTTGTATTGAGAGAGAACCTCGACAGATTTGAAACAAAGGGAGAAAAAAATTGAGAGTGAATTTTGAGAGTTTGAGGGGGAGAGTTAAATTTTTTTTGCTAAGTCTTTGCCGGGTTTTGCTAAAATAATAAAATAATTTTCCGCCTAAACTATACGTAGGGTTTCAAGATTACAAAAGCTATATAAAAATACATTTCCTTAAAAAGCGTTACATGCCTTAGAGTCCGAAAAATAAAACATAGCGTGCATATTATAAAACGCTATCGTAAAGTAAAGATTATGTCAAAGATAGCATTGACCAAAACGCTATCTTCTTAGAGTTATTCTTGGGTGAATCTAAAGGTTCACCAGCCAATAGGATTTCATTATTTCAAATTCGATATCTTTTAAAAAAGAAAACAAAATATTATCAATTTATATTATGTTTTTAAAAAAAAAAAAGTAAAAAAAAATAGCAGCTACAGAAAAAAGAATTAAAAAAATATTTTTAACGTCGTCAGCAAAACACTAAACCCTAAATCCTAATCCCTAAACCCTAAATCCTAATTCCTAAACCCTAAATCCTAAACCCTAAACCCTTGGGTAAACCTAAACCATTGGGTAAACTCTAAACCCTTGGGTAAACCCTAAACCCTTCGATAAATCCTAAACTCTAAATAAAAACACTAAACCCTAATACTCTAAACCCTAAATCCTAAACCCTAAACCCTTGAGTGTTTTAGTGTTTAGTGATTTTGATTTAGAGTTTAAGATTTATCCTAGAGTTTAAAATTTATCCTAGAGTTTAGGGTTTACCCAATGGTTTAGGGTTTAGGATTTAGGGTTTAGGGATTAGAATTTAGGGTTTAATGTTTTGCTGACGACTTTAAATTTTTTTTTTTTTGTAATTACTACTATTTTTTATTTATTTCTTTTTACTTTTTAATTTTAAAAAGATAATATAATTTGACAATATTTTGTTTCATTTTTTAAAAGATATCAAATATTAAATAACATAATCATATTGGTTGGTGAACCTAGAGGTTCACCCTAGGAGGTGAACCCAAGAATAAGTCATCTTCTTATGCTATCTTGACCTCATCCCTTTGTAGTGATACTCAACTTTTTAGTTCATCAACACACAACACGAGTTCAAAACCAATTAACTATGAGTACATTAACCCATATATTTTATATACTAGGAGCATTACCCCCGCGCAAGCGCGGAGTTGTGGACAGAGTTTTTGTTTCATCTCAATATTTGCTTGGGTTATTGTAGTTGTGAATTTTACGTTTTGAGTTGTTTTTCAAGTTTTTTTTATTGTTATAGGGTTAAAGTTGTGATGATGAACTATGTATGTATTGTTTATGAAGTACTAAACTGTGTTAGTAATGTGATTTATATAGTTCGTGGTGTCGTTTGTTGTGTCACTGAGACTAATTGTTTGTTTGTCTTTTTAATTTGTTTCTTGTAGTGTTGAGAGTACATAAATTATATTAAAGTTGTTGACAGTAACTTTTGTTTCTGAATATTTTTCTCCAGTTTAGTTGTGTAAGTTGTGTGTATTAAGTAATAATTTTCATTATCCTTATTATGTTTGTTATATGTTTCTTTTTTATTTTTAAACTTATTGCTCTTACCGGACCTTTAAAACAAATACACTAAAACTTGTGGAAATAACTATAAAATGAGTGACAGTTCTGAGTATTTGAGCCTTAATGAGTTTTAAACGAATTTATGTATTTCTCATAAGAAGACAATAGCACTCGCATGTTGACATTGGACATGTAAGCTATTTTTATAAGACAAGAGGAGTGAGCATGTGGAGATGTTGTTGTCGCCTTTGTGTCTGTCAGGATTGTCTCTTGTATCTTCTGGTGTGGCTGTGTTTGTTTCTCCTTTATTTGATGGGTAATATGTAAAAAAAAATCATTGTTAGTTGTATTTATCAGAGTTCGTAACTTACTCTGCTTTTTTGTTTAGGTAATTTCACTGATCTTGGTTGTCGTTTTCGTTGCGAAAGTAAGTTTGTAAATTGTTAAATAGTTGGCTGTGTTGTTTGTATTTGTTTAGCTGACTTGATGTATGTGTCGTTGAGTTTTAGTTGAGGTGATTGATTTGATATATTTGTTTTGAAGTTTATTTCTAAGATTAGACAAAAAAGAGAGGTGATCATTAATGATTCGTCTTTTTTGGAAATCTAGTTTTTGGTGTTTTGATTGTTTGAGTTGTTGTGATTTCTTTTAAGCCGTAAAATAAATGTTTGTGTAAAATTAGTTTGATAAGTAAGTGAGATAAATAGACGATCACATATTTTGGGTAGGAATTATTTTTGATTATTGATGTTAGCACAATATAGATAATAATATAAAAAGAATTGTGTGTTGATTGTTTCTTACGGATCAATGAGGAGGATAAAGACTCGAGTTGTTTCTTTGGTAAGGTCAGAGCCCTGGACAGAACGGATTTTTCCAACCACATCTGCGAGTTTAAATATCAGTTATGATACCGAAATATAATATAAATCCATATGCAATATAATAATATACCTGGGAGTTCTAGGTTTGTATTCGCAATCACTTGGAAATTGTCGAACAGTCTAATTATGACTGGAGATTGATCTTAGGAGCATCCGTGATGACTTCATCAATAATAGTTGGTGAGATGAAACGAATGAGGAATAGATGATCAGTTATCTTTGTACATGCTTGACCACCTAGCAACCTCAAAACGATCGACTTTCACAATGGAACCGACTTTCAAAAATGACATGTAATGATTAGCACGTTCGGCGGAAATAAACCCATGAGTCACAGAATCTGCAAATAATATTATTCAACAAAGAATCAGAAAATCAATTAAAAACAATATTAAATAAGTGTGATAAATTGAAGATTAACTTACATTTTCATCGAAGATTACATGATAAAAGTGATAATATAAAACATTAGTTTTAATGCTTTTACGATTAAAAATCAAAATGGTAAATATAGTAATAATAGTGATTAGGATATAGGAGTGAGATTTGAATAAATAAAAGAATTGAATAAATTATTGTTAGAGAAATATATGGTAACATATTGTTAGTTTAAATTTAAGGTAAGACAAAAAAATAATGAGATAAATGAAAGGGTCCAAACAACTTTCATAGGTAGATTTTTGAAGACTACTTCTCTTTTAATAGTATTTTAATAGTATTGATTAACAATTTTTAACTTGGGATTTTTTGTCCATAATACGTTTTGAGAGAACGGCTTTTTAACTATTAGTCATAGAATATTTTGGTAAGTAATGGACCAACTTTTGGGTTATATCGGTTATGGCTTATGTTGCAATGCATGAATCATGCTCTGATACTTATATCAAATTAGATATATTTCAACTCAAAACCAATTGACTATGAACGTATTAGTCTATATCTTTTATATTCTTAAATAATCATGTGACACTGTTTTGAATAATGCCCCTCCAAAAAAGAGAGCTAACAAATGCGAAAATTAAAGAGTAAAAGCTAAACTGTTTCTGCATCTAATTTCATTTCTGTCAACACCATGAATCTTCAGTTTCCATATCAAACCAAGATCCAGAAATCCAAAAACAAAATCCATGAAATCTTATTTTATTTTTTTGAACACATCATGAAATCTTATCTTACAATACTAAAAAGAGGATATGAGTTCCATTGAGTCTATGCACGTAGGCATGAAAAATCAACCAATGGGTGAGTTCGATTTTGCCACGTCAACATAGATGGATTAGAAATGGATTTTGATCAATCAATGATCTTTAAAATCTTTTTCAATGTTTCGTTTTACCTCTGATGATTCTTCATCTTTCAAATCCAGATATTTCATGAATTTATCAACCACTTGGTATAAATTTAGGGCCATACACACGAACCCTCACTACCCCCAAACCAAGTTCTCTGTAGTTCGTACTTTTCTACTCTTCTTTTCTGTCATGGCTCACCTCGATTTTCTCTTCCTAATTTACATTCGACAATCACACACATGGCTATACTTTGTGGCTTTCGATGGTTTGATAACACAGAATGATTGACTCTTGCAGGTAAGTTTCACTTATTGGCTCTATACATTATGTGTCAAGTTTATGTACTTAATTGTTCTACAAGACCCGATGAATTGTGTCAGTTTTTCTTCTTCTTTGGTTTGTATGACTATATGGATATGTCTCTGGACCACTTGAACTGATAGTTTCAGTGATTATAAACTTTTATTTTGTAGTTTGGGATCGTTGTTAAGCAATGTACACAAAATATTTCAGATCCTACTATCAGTCTTGCGACACTTATCGGAAGATACGTAAAGCTTCAAGAATATACAGCCACAAACACATACCGATGTGGTTCAGGGATAAAAGAGAGAAAGAGCAACAACGTCTATGTAATATCCAAAGAGATGATGATGCTGTAACATCACAAACACCTCAAGAACCTACTACTTCTAATGCTGGTGATGCCTTACGTAAGAATCCATCATATCATCAATCCGTTAGAAGTTACATTATATAATCTCTTACGCTCTTCTTTCGTTGCTCTGTTTCAGGTTCACGGAAGGATCATGAAGTGCATGCGTGATTACAAGAGCAAGGAAGAGACTGTACTACATCTATTGGATCAATATGACCAACACATGTAAGTATATTTCTTTTTACAGAACCGTTAATGGGTCTTGACTCTTGTGGCAAAATATTTCAAGAAACTTTAAAATATATATTCTAGTTTGGGATTGTCTTGAACAAGGCTTTCAATATAACTTCAGATCTTACTATGAACTATGAAGCTCTTGCTGCAATTGTTTGTTCTGCTGCATAGATGATTTGGATCGACCAATTTTGTAGATTGCTCCTCTTAAGAATTATCTATTAGCGAGCTGTTACTCGGAGCGTAAAAACTGAGGATCAAGATGCTTTTCAGAGTTTACTTCCTTTTGACATTGGCAAAAGTGTATTTCCGAAAGGGGTATGATTTTGTTGTCCTCTTTGTATCAAGTTTAACGACACTCTGATGATATATTTAAATTTGACTGGAATCAATCTTCTCATACTATACTGCATTTTAATTTTTCAAAACCATGATGGATCAGGTTGGTTCCGGTTAAGGTAGAAGGTGTAAAGATCTCTCCTGAACCTGTTGTGAGTGGTAAAGACGCAATATTTAAAATCTCAGGTTCGACATGCATGTAACTTCCCTTATATCACCTTCCTGCTTCTTCTTTTCCATAAAGTTTCTACTTTATTGTTCTAACACGTAGAATTAAGTATCAAATTTTTTTATAAAATATTTTGTAAAAGGCGAAGACATCTCTGGTGGAAGAGTAGTAATCAAGGTTTCATACTTTGGATTTCATGTACCGATATTCATGACCTCTGTGATGAGACATGCTGTCTGATCGCACCATACAGCTTTTTACTTTCTCATTTCCAAACACTTATATTTACACCACCCGTACGATCTCTTAAGAATGTATCTATTAATATCTTGGTTTCGATCTCAAAGCTTGAACTTAGGACATGTTTATTTTCTAAATGGTTTTGAGATTTCTTCTATTTTTTGTCTTAAATCTCAGTTTCCATCATAATAAGCTTCGATTAAGATTGTCTTCCCTGATCTAACAATACGTTTCTTTTAAACAAAGTACTTAAATGCTTAAGGTGGCGACATATGACAGGAATGGTGGCTGACTCATGTGCATCAGCTTCATGTTCAAGATAACATCAGATTCTTCAGTGGGCGGATGATATGGAATTTGAAGCAATTGATGCTTCTGTGCGAAATCATGTCATGGCGGATATAAAGCATAATTCTGAAGGTTTATACACTTTACTTTAACTATTACAGTCAATTGCTTCAATCAATATCAAATTACTTCATCACTTGCTCATCAACTTTGCATCCATTGCCCATTAAGTGTTACGTTTATTATTAGTCTGTCATTTGATTTGAAACTCACAATCTTATAACTCAATAGGGTTGTCTCAGCGTGTCCTTTTTCTATGGAGCTTTGCTGTATACATGGTCAATCCATTTCTCAGGCCATGAGCTCCAAGAAACAAGAAGAAGAGGAAGGCAATGCAAGAAACACATTTGAAAACGTGGCAACAGAGATTATTAACCAATAGCCACACCTCACTCGAATTTTTCAGGTGGTTTTGGACACCAATGAATATCGCTATTGTAATGGAATATGCTACGGGAGGTGAACCATTTGAGCATATATGTAGCGCTGGAAGATTCAGGGAGGATGATGTGAGCTTGACATTTATAGATGAGACTTTATATATTGTTCATACATTGTATTAATTTCAGAGGAGAGGTATATATTGTCTAATGTAGTTTTAGAGAAAAGGAATTGGAATTTATGTAGGAAGATATTGTATCTGTAGTAGCTAGCATAGGAAACTAATGAGGTATATGATCTGTTTTTTTTATCATTTGTAGCTTTCTTACTTAAGTCTCAAAGTTTTGTATTCATCTTTTCTTGCTAGGCAAGATAAATTTCCAGAAGATTATATCAAGAGCCAGATATTACCATATATGATGTAGTAAGAAATAACTTACGAAGTTCTTAACTCTCGCACACGTACTAAAGCTTTGTTTATCATTCCTGTAATCACGTTATTTTTCCTTATAGCAAATACGCCAGTGTTAAAGAAAACTGGAAATATATCACTTTGTTTATAATCAGGGTCAGCTGCAAACATATATGCCTTCGGGCTTTCCATTTTGGTGAAAAGAGTTCTCTATTTAGGATATGGGTAATACTAATATCATCTTTTGATTTAAAACTCATCTATGGGATCTTCATTCTTTGTGTAACCTGACCTCTATTAATTAATCAACTCTAGATAACCACAAAATAAAATAATAAATCATTGAAAGAGTCTGAAATTTTCAGATTAAGCTAAAAAATAAAAAAGAACATAAAAAGTTGGTTGTTTATATGACACCAATAAACCCCTCTGAACTAAAAAAAATAAGCCTTAAAAATTGGTTGTTCATATGATCCATCAATAAAAAAATATTTTGAATAATTTTAAATATATTAGAATGGGTTTCTAATGATCTGGTTTATTCGTTTACAAGCAATAACAACACAAGTTTTTCTCCTCACTCAAATAATAGAAATCACATAATCAAACGGTGTAGCATATCATGTAAAAGATTGCTAAAATCAGAAGATGTATATATATATTTATTATTTTTTTTTTGACAACTAATAATTATAAGAATATATTTATACAAAAATTAATAAATATAAGAAACTAAAACACTATTAAAATACAGAAAAATAGGAAAATAATTTATGGATCCTGTCAATAATTTAAACTCAACTTGGGCACTAAACCAGATTATTTTCATAGTCACCAGATCACTGTTGTTAAACCATAGATCAATAAATTTTATTAAATATGTATATATTGATATAATAATATAAATCGTCTAAAATATAAGCAAATATCAAAATCATGTTTTAGTTTTAAAATATAATTATAAATTTTATTTTTAATATCAGTGTTTACTTTCCATTAAAAACAAGTTATTTAACTAACTTATTTTTATCAAATTAGGGCTTTGTTTAACAATTAGGATAAATAAAATTAACAATTATTAAAAACAAAATTGAATAGAAAGGAAACTTTTGAATCAAAAAAATTACATTACAAAGATTTTTTTTAGTTGTTACCTCCAGTTTATTATATATATACTTTTAGACTTTTTCATCTTTATTTACATTGTTATACCAAATAAGTTTGTATAAATGTCAATTTATGTCTGACATCACCAATTGATGAATTTTGCTTCTTGCTATACCAACAATATTGCAAGGTTACATATTTATACAATATATCAATCACAAATATATATGCATATGATATTGCACATAATCCATCCAAAGTAATTTTTGAATTATCTAAACAGAACGAAATCTCCTACAGATTTCACATTTTTATAATAAGTACTTATTTACAAAATAATAAATACCAAAAAAATAAATATAAAATTTTATAATATATATTTTTAATATTAATTTTATAAACAAATAAACCGCACGTAGCGCGGTAAAAGCTCTAATTTAAATAAATATATTTCAAACCTCCATGAAAATAGTTCCATATATGTACCAATCATATCCCAATTTTGTTTTTTTTTGACGGATCCTGATTTGATATATTAAATCATACAAATATATTTGGGATTTGATTATGTGTGGGTCACATCTTATTTGGATTACAGATTATGGTGAGGAGAACATTGAAGTAAGGAGGGGTAACGAAGAATATTTACAGAAAAAAAAAGGAGGGGTAACGAAAATTATAGGAAAAGAGATGTGTTTCTTCTTATCACCATTTATACAGTTTCCACTACAAGAAACAGACCCTAACACCGACGCTCCAATTTATTGGAATGTTGTCGGAATATGTCCATACCGAGGGTTTTCCGAGAAATGCCAATACCTCGGAGTTTGACGGTCGGAAATAATACGATGTTGGTACCGAGAAAACACGTTCTCGGAAAAGTTGTCGATAATTGTCATGGGTAGTTAGAGAGACCATTCCGACGACTTTTAAAAAATTTATTAAAAAAAAATGCAAAATAACAAAAGATAATTATAAAATAGAAAACAATATGAATTAATCTGGAAATCATTAAATATTTACAACTGAAAAATGAAAAATGAAAAATAAACATAAAATTACTCCCTCCTTTTTTTATATTTGAAGTTTTAGAAGAATTTTTTTGTTCCGAATTATTTGACGTTTTCAATTTTCTATGTAAAATTTATTACTAATTAACGTTAGAAGACCGATAATATTATAATTTCTATTTTATTATTAGTTAAATTGTAGTTAGATAAATAATTAATGATGTTTTTACTTAAAAAAATTAAATGTTTTTTAATTTAAGTGCACAGCGTCGAATATAAAAATCTGGAGGGAGTATAATAAAACTAATTTCTACGCTGTGGAAAGATCTATGGTTGAAGTGGTAATGGAAGGAACGGCGACGGCGTGGAAGGAACGGCGACGGCGTGGAAGGAACGGCGACGGCGTGGAAGAAACTGCGATGGCGGTGGTCCTGAAAGAAACTGCGACGGCGGTGGTCCTGAAAGAAACTGCGACGGCGGTGGTTGTAGAGACACTGACGGCAGTGGTTGCGGAAGAAACTGCGACGGCGGTGGTTGTAGAAGAAACTCCGCCGGCGGCGATGGTCGAGAACAAACGGTAGTGTTAATGGAAGTGGAGGACTGTGTCAGCAAAGATGTCGTGTAAAAGAGTTGTATTTTCCAGGAAGAAAGACAAATCTGAAAGAAAGATCTAAAAAAAGAGAGTGTGAGAAGAAGGGGAAAAAGAAACAAAAGAGAAAATCGGAGAAGTTGAATTAAATGAGGAGAAGAGAAAAATTAAGGAAGAAATTGCTGGAGAGGATAAAGTAAAAAGAGAAAAAGTTAAGATAAACAATGAATCGGTAAAGTTAATAAAAACTGATAAAAGTTAATAAAAAATAAAATAACAACTGGTTCCACAGAATGGCATCTACTTTTACCAATGTGTTACCGAGAAAACAACGCCTTTGTCGGTAAATATAATTTCCCGAGAAAATTCCGAGAGTTGTTTTATATGAAATCCCGATAAAATACGTGTATCGGAACTTTTCCTATAAATTTTCAACAAATAATGTAAACAGAGACGATCCTGGACAATACTAGGTGAAACATTCGCAACCGGTTCACAAAGTTTTTGAAAAAAATTATATACAAATAGTTCAAAAAAAAATTTGTAAACCTCCAAATTTGTAAAAAAAAAGAATTTTACGTAGACACATCTACATGTCCCTAAACTCTCAGGGTCGACCCTGAATATAAATTTTCGGTAAATTATCAGAAATTCATCGCCATTTTTCCAGTGACAAAGATTCTCGGAAAGTTTCGTCGGAGGATACATACTTTTCTTGTAGTGTTAGGTGAATCTTTAGTTGTATGCTTCGCTGATTACCATACATATAATGTGTTCATGAGTCTTTTTCTTAAAATGTTTTGAGAACTCGCTAACCTCTAATGTTTGATTAATCACCTAATACTTGTTAACTTCTTGGTCCCTCTACGTGTAGCTCGTGTTGCAGCTTCCCAAAGATATATACACTCACGATATCTAAGCCTCGGCAAGAAAAAGTGCTTTAGGAAAGAGAATAATGATAGTACGTATCTTTGGTTAGTCCCCAAAACACTATAGGAAAGTTGACATCTCATAATAACAAGAGTGTTATGAACCAGATCGTGGATGACTCATAACCAAGAGATTATGATTTGTAATCTTTCCATTGATCTACGACGGTGGAATCTCCTATATAAGGAACCTCTGTGTTATGAATAAAGGTAGAGTTTTTCATTACTTTTATAACACCTTATCAGCAAGAAACTCTAAATCCCTAAGCTAATACCCACATCGAAAAACCCTAAAACCCTAATCCTAACCGGCGATCCGACGAACCCTAAACCCAGATCGCGTCTCTTATCCCCGCATCTGTTCCAGCTCGCGTCCCCGATCAGTTTCAGCCCAAGGCGTTCCTGATCCTAGCTCAGACGTTCGCGACCGGAGAGCAGCTCCAACACGCGACCTCTTTCTCGTTCGCGACAGCATCAGACAGCTCGCGTCCGACGATCAAGGCGTTCCTGATCAAGCAACAAAGGACGTCTGCGACCCGATAGAAGCGACTCGATCCATTCCAGCTCGCGTCCCGTTCGTGTCCAGCTCGCGGCTCAACTCCTTTGGTGGTCCGATTCAACAATCATCTAAGGTTAAAAGGTAATTCAAAACCTAAGAACTCATAATCGAACATGGATTGATTGATAAAGAATGAAACCCTAAAACCCTAATCTTTATGAATCAAAACCATAGGGTGATAGATTAAAAATCCTAATTGAGTAAATCGAAGCTCTAAAAGTTCGATACCCCAAACCCTAAATCATGTTCCTACATGATTAAAACCCCAAATCGGTTTTTACAAGTTAAAATCCGATAAACCCTAACCATATATCTATAAACCCTAAATAATATAAGTATCAGAATTAATTATACTATAATTATCAAATCACATATTAAAACCCTAATTGAATATTTTGAAATCAAAACTGTTTTCGGTTTTGATCATTGAGGTTTTAAATCTGATGCTATGTTGCTAGAATTGTTTGACCGTTAAATTGATAGATTTATTTTCTCATCATGCTTGGTTAATTGTTCAACTGATTTAAAATTGTTTAAACCGACCAGCCTGTTAAAACATTGATTGAATCTGATAGGTTGCTAGCTTGCTTTGCTTATATAATCCGATAGGTTGATAGATTGATTGAGGTTTACTTGTTTAAAATCCGAATGATCTGATTGCATGATTCTTGAGGTTTAATATTATCTGCTAGGATTGATAGTTTTGTAATCTGATTTGTTTTAAATAGAAACCCTAAATAATCCGTATGATAGGTTATATTGATCTGATTTGGATGTGTTTGAGAATTGAGAATATGTATGATAGGTTGATAGATTCATGATAAAATCTAATGTCTTGAGGTTTAAGATTGTATGCTAAGTTCGATTAAATTAATTGATCTGATTGTATGTTTTTGAGGTTTGATAAATTCGGATACTAGATAAATTAGTTACACATGGTTTATGCTGAATACCAATCAACTTTGAAACTGATTCATTGAAATTCATGCTTGAAATCTATATTCTAGTATTGCTAAAATCAGCCTTGAAACTGATTCATTGAAATTCATGCTTGAAATCTATATTCTAGTATTGCTAAAATCAGCCTTGAAACTAATTGAGTGATTAATAAATCTTTTTACTAGTCTTGCTAAAATCCATTGATTGTTAAGCCCTAATTGCATGATTAATTGAATCCGTTTTTGCTAGTCTTGATAAACTATAATATTATGAGCACATAGAAATAGTATTGTTGAGACTTGCTAAAAATTGACTGATTGATTAAATGCCTTTAAGATTGATAGGCTCATTGTCCTCACAAGATTGAAATCCGAATTGATTGTTTTTAAGAGTAAGGCCGCATGAAAATTATACCTAAATATTGAGTGATATATGATTTGAGATGTCAAAAATCAACCTGGATTTTGCTGCCCTAAATCTCTCTGGAGATAATTATTTACAGTGGGCATTGGATAAAAAGATTATCCTAAAGTCAAAAGACCTGGTGAATGTATCATAGAAGGCAATAATGCCAATGAAAAAGATTGATACATGGCAATATTAATTATTAGCCATCATCTTATTAAGAGTCTCAAAGATCAGTATCTGACTATAGAGAATCCTCTAGACCTTTGGACAGAGTTAAAAATCGAGATATGATCACCAAAGAACGATGTTATTACCAAATGCCCTATTTGATTGGAAAAATCCCAGAATCCAGGACTATAAGTCCGTAGATGAGTCTATTGCTAGCTGGGAAAAAAAATGAATTACTGATGAGAAACAGTGAATTGAGACCTCCTGGATTAACCCCATTACCTGATACCAATAAGGCCGCATAAGAAAAAAAAAAGGTAATCACGTCCAGAATGATAGACCACACGGTCATGACCGTGGAGGGTGAAAAGGACATGGCCATGGCCACTATAACACATTTGGCCGTGACAATCACTATGGCAAAGGCCGTGGGTATCAACCCAATTTGAGCCATGGTCAAGGCAGTGGCCGTGGTATATCCTTTAAACCATAAAGCTCGACCAAATCAGTGTGCCATAGATGTGGAATGGGGAACCATTGGGCTAAGATATGAAGGACTGACAAACATTTTTGTGACCTTTATCAAAGAGAGTCTGAAAGGGAAGAATCCTGAAACCCACTTGGTCTATAAAGATGGTGAAAATAATTTCGAACATGATCAAGATGATCTTATGGAATATGAGACTTATGATTGTCTAAAAGAATCAAGTTGATAATCTGATTTCGACATCAAACTTGTGTGATTGCTTTGATTGTATGCTTTCTCTGATTTTTATCTCCTTGAATTTATTTCTATTACATTGTCTGCTTAGATTAAATGAATGAATGATTTTTCTATATGAGTACACTGAAAAACGCCAATATAAGTACTAGAGCAGGTATCGCCAGTCTGAAAGAAGACTATAGCTAGGCTAATATATTATTGCCTAAGGGTATGCATCTAGAAGTTAATGATGCCTTATATTCACTCAGCTCTAAGACCAAGAGCAGCCTATTGAGTTTTAAAGATATAAGAATGAATGGTTTCCATATTGAAATAATGGACGAATGAAACAAAGAGTTCCTTCAGATATATGTATAAAATCGCCCAAGACCATAATAAGTCCTAAACACTATACATGCATTCTCTATTGACCTAGACTATGCATAGATCAGTATGATAGAGGCTAAAAACCTGCGAAAATATACACTTTATGGCATGACCAGATTGGCCATCCTGGTCCAAATGTGATGCAAAAATTGATATTCAAAAGGCACACATTAAAAGATAAGAAGAGTTATCCCAAAGAATCTCACGTGTGTAGCATGTACACAAAGGAAACTCATTACGCTATCACCAGTAAAACGACTACGAGCCCCTTTT
The DNA here is from genome assembly GCF_020379485.1 of Brassica napus. Taxonomy (NCBI): domain Eukaryota; kingdom Viridiplantae; phylum Streptophyta; class Magnoliopsida; order Brassicales; family Brassicaceae; genus Brassica; species Brassica napus. The sequence goes on along the minus strand of NC_063444.1, from coordinate 10,445,372 downwards.
TCATAAATAAAGACTATATGTCTAGATAATACTGGTGAATACATGTCCCAAGCATTTAAATGATTATGGTATGTCCATGGGGGTAAGTGTGGACAATTTTGTGATACATGTTCATACCAAGAACGGTTTGGCCAAAATTTTTTAAAACGCAAATAGCTTATTGATAGACATAACTTATGAGGTCAAAACTCCCATTCACAGCTTGGGCCACACGAAATTTACATGCACCTAAGTTAATACACATCAGGCTATTTAGTGAGCATAGATATCCCCTATCACAATTATTAACGGGTCAAGAGCCAGACATACCCCATCATAAGACATTTGGATGTGTTGTCTATGTACTAATTGCTCCACCACAGAGAACTAAGATGGGACCTCAAAAGGAGGATGGGGATATATGTTGGATATGATTCTCCCACAATAATAAAGTACTTTGAGCCAACTATGGGTGATTATATTTGAGGCCAGGTACACGGATTATCTTAAGACCAGGAGGAAAAAAAATAATAAAGCTGGCAAAATAATGGTAAAAGAAATAGAATGAAATCAACCATCAATGTCTTGGCAAGATCCTCGGACTAAGAATGTGAAATAGACGTCCAAAGATTATACATTTACAAATCTAGCTAATCAAATGCCAGACACATTTGCTGACCCGAAAAAGAATGACTAAGTCATATATAAACCAGCTTGTAAAGCACCAACGAATTTGATGTCCAAGAAGAGACACAGTCAAGTTGCTACAGAGTCTAAACAACGTATGAAACGTGGTAGACCAAATAGGTTCCAAAAGATAAGAATCCTCGGAAACAAAAGAAAGGTGCAGAAAATGATAATCAAAATCCAAATCCGAGGTTACTAGGGAAACCATCCCAGACATGGAGATAAGGTCGGTCGGCTCTAAGGTACATGTACCAAACAATGTAGCTTGGGACGCCAAGCTGCAAAGTATTAAAGGTCCTGATAATAATGAATCTCAATCGATTATATCATGTCTGGAATATAATGGAGCCAATAAGGAATGTCGACACAAGATGATTTATTTGCAAACAAGGTAGCACTTGAATTTATGAATATAAGCGAGGATCATGAACCCACGTCAATATAAGAGTGCGCACTCGTAGAACATATTGGATTGAATGGAAATGTGGGGTTAAATAGTTTAAGGAAGAAAGACGTATTTGGCCATATGATTAAGACGCCATATGATGTTTAAACCAGTGGATATAAATGGGTCTTGTGAGGAATAGAAATCGTGAGATATAAAGCTGATGTTGCACAAGGATTCTCACAAAGACCAGTAATAGATTATGAGGAGACATACTCCCATGTGGTGGATGCAACTACCTTTAGATTTCTCATAAGTCTGGCTATATAAGAGAGAAAATTAGACTTGCAGCAAGTTGATGTAGTGACTGCATATTTATATGGTCCACTGGATAATGAAAGTACTAGAGGGTATTGAGCTGAAAGTACAGCAAGTTCTCGAGAACAATATTCATAATCATCAAAGTATATGATCTGAATATCCTAGGAACCTCTGGATACAATTTTCTAAACAGTTGAATATCTCAAGAAAGAGTTTGAGATGAAAGATCTTGGAAAACAAAGTTTTGTTTGGGATTACAGCTTGAGTACATTGACAATGAAATCCTTGTGCATCAAATAGTATATACAGAAAAGGGTACTCAAGAGATTTAATATGAACCAGTCTCACCCATAATCTAGTACATGAGCGTGAGATCACTTGTTTTGGACACTGATCCATTCAGTCCAAAAGTGGACGATAAAGAAGTCTATTTAGTCATGAGATGGATGATGCAGAAGTCTTGCTTTAGACACCGATCTGATTGGTCCATAAGAAGGACGATGAAGAAGCCTTTGATTTTGGTTTATTTTATACTAACCAGCCCAAAGAGGGGTTATTTGGTTTTGTTGATTTGTTTTCAGACAGGTTATGTTTTACACATGGTGGCACACGCATATCACAGCAACATCATCCAAGATTTCGTGTGTGTGTATTTGAGGTCGATGACTCAGTATGTTCGATCAGATTGTGGCATGGCCGATGGTAAAGAAGAACCAACTATCATGTTCGAGGACGAAGCATATTCTGTCCAAGATCTTCATCACCCACGGATTGCAGAAAATTGGAGAGGTCCATTGCAGAAAATTGGAGAGGTCCAAGGGACCTTCAGTAATGTCCAAATCAGAGGGAGTAATGTGTGTTGTACTCTTTTTTCTTCACCATGGTTTTGTCTCAATTGGGTTTTCCTGGTAAGGTTTTAATGAGGCAACATTAAAGCACATTACAAGCGCTAAATGGTTATGGCATCCAAGGGGGAGTGTTATGAACCAGATTGTGGATGGCTCATAACCAAGAGATTATGATTTGTAATCTTTTCATTTATCTATGACAGTGTAATTTCCTATATAAAGAACCTCTATGTTATGAATAAAGATAGACTTTTCCATTACTTTTATAACAAATACGCCACATTAAATAATTATACTTCACTATTTAAGCGCTTACTCTATATTGAACCTAAAACGATTTTAAAAAAAAAAAGTTTAAAAGAATAGTGTTTCTCTCCCAGGCACGGAGACCTAGGCAGCCGCTCAACAAGCTTCCTCCACCAGAATGAAGATCTCACTCCGGCACAGCTCCTCCTAATCTCGAGCATCTCTTCTGCTGCCGTCGATGTCCACACCATCTCAAGGTTTCTTCTTCATCTCCTCCGATGGATCTCCCTGTAGCTGGTTCATCTCTTTCTCCTTGTTTGCCCCCTGAACCACCAGATGCAGAGCTTTATGTTAGGCTTCAGGTGGATCCGCCAGACCCTCCAGTGCCCTCCCCCCCCCCCCCCCCCCCGACCCTCCACCGATTCTCTGGGCCAATGCTTTTCACTGCCAGATCTCGTCACTTTGCTCCGCTTCTCTCCATCACAGTGAACAGAAAGGTCTTCTACTCCTTGAGAACACCTCAGCTATATGAAATTTCAACTCTAAATCCAAGAAATTAAGGGCTCTCTCGCTGAACCTAGAAGCCTCTGTTCTCAGTCCAGACAACCCACACATCAGCTCCAGCTTGATGGGATTCGATGACAAGCAACTCAGACCCAGTTCTGCCAAAGCGTATTGGATCCAGCACGGTAATGCGGATGTTCAAAGCTTTGACTTAACCAAAGTCTATGTTCTATCATTAAGTCCCGTTAAGCTTATTTCTCTTGTCTGATATGATGTCTTCAATGGTTCGTTAATGGTGTCTGTCCATCGTCTAGCTTCAGTCTACAGGGTTCACATAGCCCAGAGCCGTGATGTTGTGCTTGAATTTGTTCCACTGTTGTGTCAACTATCACAGGCCATCCGAGTCTTCACAGTCTCCGATCCATTTCTCATGAATATTAGAGTTATATCCAGGCAAAGAAGGCCTTTCCCAACTGCTCGTAGCTATGGTTCTAGAGACACTCAGCTGCTCTTGCCGACCAACAGCTTCCGACAAAGTTCCATCGAAAACCCGAGACGATCTCATCCTCCAATGGTCCTATCAGTTATATACTTATTAGATGAAGTAAAGGAGAGTCTCTCAGGCCACGATCTCGAAGCTCCGATCCATGGATCCTTGGATCAAAGTTACATCAGATCTCCCCTAATTGAAGAGGCTATTGCGATGCCATCGGCCCTTCACATGGCGCTAACCCTAGAGTTCCCGAGACTCAAGGTTTTCTCCAACAATTCAACGCTCATCAGAGCTATCTTCGGCAACTTCCAGTCTAAAGAAATCATCGGTTTTGTGAAAGACATCCGTTCGATCTCCTCTGGTTTTGCATCAATCTCCTTCTCTAGTTCGGTAATCGTTTTAGCTGATGTTTTAGCAAAAAAAGCTCTTCAAACCTTCTTATCTTTGCAATGTACTTCAAGAGTTGGGTCATCTTTGGACTCATTCTTTATTTTTTAGTTTTAATTAAAAATATATATAGAGTAAGCATTTTTTTTTTGGTAGAAATTTCATTTTTTTTTTTGACCAAAAAAAAAAATGAAATTTCTACCAAAAAAAAGCGCTTACTCTATATATATTTTTAATTGCGCTTACTCTATATATATTTTTAAGATAACTGAATTGCACTTTATAACGTACTTCTAGATTTGACATTTTCTGGTTTTGGCGGGAAAATTCTGTTTTCCGATTTTGGTGGGAAAATGCATTTTTCGGTTTTGGCGGGAAAATTGTGTTTTCCAGTTTTGGCGGTAAATGCGTTTTTTCCGGTTTTGGCGGGAAAAATTCCGTTTTCCGGTTTTGGCAGGAAAATTGTGTTTTCCGGTTTTGGCGAGAAAATGTATTTTTCCGGTTTTGACCGGAAAATGCTTTTTGGAGTTTGGCGGAAAAATGCGTTTTTTTTGTTTTGGCGGGAAAATGCATTTTTTTTTGTTTTGACGGGAAAATGCAATTTTTCGGTTTTGGTCGAAAAGTGCGGTTTTACTGGTTTGGCCAAAAAATATGTTTTAATGGAAATGTGTGTTTTACGTTTTTTGCGGAAAAACGCATTTTGCGGTTTTGGCGGGAAAGTGTGTTTTTCAGTTTTTGCGAAAAAATGCATTTTTTGGTTATATCAGAAAAATGTATATGTAAAAAAATAGAATTTAAGGTTTGAAAATAATATTTTGATTTTAAAAGGTCATTTTTGTTATTTATCATTTTTGACTGAACTAAATGCATCTGCATCCAGATGCACCATCAAGACTCACCTTCATTTGGGTGAGGATTTGAGATGGGTTTTTAAAAATTCAGCTGGGTGATCCATCTGGATGTAGCATTATAATGCACAAAACGAACATCGATTTGCATCTTCACCAAGATGAACGAACAGGGCGGAACATGTCCACCAATCTAGTCCAGCTTAAATAAAAACTCCCACAAATATATAACCAATCACTACTCTGCAATAGAATTAATCGCCGCTACAAATATATTTCTAATGCATGCATAGTGCTTCAGTCCCATCTCCAGAATATTATAGCCTCAACTGGATAAGAAGTAATGCATCTCCATGCAAATAGCCTTCATCTAACGACTACGACCGATTTGGATGCCTAACCTATTTATTATACTGCATACATCGATAAGCTAATAGAAGCATTCATAACCGGAAAACCTCCAACTAGCTTATGCATTTGAGCAATGAAACCACCTCTGAGCAATAAGTAGGTTTGGCAATGAAACAAGTGGCAGAATGAAGCTCCAGTATCATGTATAAATACTCACAGCCTCCTACATCTAAGTTCACCAATTCCCGTACAATTTGACAAAATGGCCCCACATGGTTCAACAAAAACGTTAGCTCTCTTCCTAGCAGTGATCAGCATCGTCTTCCCCAGCCAAACCGAAGCCCACAGCTTACCCCTTCACTGCCATTATCCACCGCCACGGGTGTGTCCACCGTGTCCACTACCACTGCCGCCTCCACCATGTCCAAAAATTCCGCCTCCACCATGTCCTGCACCAGCGACGATTCCGCCTCCACCGTGTCCAGCACCAATGCCTCCTCCACCCTGTCCACGACTCCCACCGCCTCCACCGTGTTCTCAGCCACCAACATCACAACCACCACCTCCTCCAAACACACCACCGCCAACTCCAAACTCCCAACCATCACAGCCTCCATTAAAGACTCCACCACCACCTCCTCCACCACCTCCTCCAAAGACTCTCCCACCGGAGACTCCACCACCACCTCCTCCAAATTCAGAACCACCAATGCCTCCACCGCAGACTTCACCACCACCCCCTCCACCAAAGACTCCTCCACCAGAGACTCCACCACCACCTCCTCCAAACTCCCAACCAACACTGCCCCCTTCCCAAACTCCACCACCACCACCACCTCCACCTAATGTCCAACCACCACCACCTCCTCCAAACTCCCAACGACCACCACCTGCTCCAAACTCCCAACCACCAATGCCTCCACCGCAGACTCCACCACCACCCCCCCCCCACCAAAGACTCCTCCACCAGAGACTCCACCACCACCTCCTCCAAACTCCCAACCAACACTGCCCCCTTCCCAAATTCCACCACGACCTCCACCGAATGTCCAACCACCACCACCCCCGCCTAGCACATGTCCGAGGAATGCTGGCCAAATAAGGGCATGTTCCAATGTCCTAAGACGTTCCGGAAATTTCCTAGACTTTGAAAATGCGCAGCCATGTTGTTCACTCATCCGTGATCTTTCTGATGCGGAGGCAGCTGCTTGCATATGCAATTTGGTGAATGCACGACCCCACACTCTTTCTCCCAATATCACTATCCTTTGTAGGACTTGTGGCCGCAACATTCCCCGAGGTTTCGCCTGCCCATGACCAGTTTTTCATGTCCAATCCTAACCGCCTAAATACTAAAACATACTCACCACTTGCGCCACAACTAAAGCATTTGGCCTTTTCCGTTCTAATAATAATGTAACGAAAATCAATAAAGAACTGTTTAATTACTTTTCCATTCTGTGTTATTTTATTACTGTTTTCCTAATTCTGTTAGATTATTGGACTTTAGAACATTTGAGATATTTGGAAAAGTTTATTATTAACTTAATATTAGTATTTTTCATATAGTTTAATAATAGAACTAGTTTAAGACCCGCGCAATTGCGCGGCATGAATGTTATATATAAAACTAATTTTTATCTATTGTTATTTATTTGTATTCATTTACGTATTATGTGTATAATAAAATTACAGTAAAAACATAAATCAAAATAATACATCTTGTTTATTTACGATATTTTTTGGTAAATAAATCAAAACAATCGTTTTATTTATTTTATATGGTATATAACTAAATTTCAATGACATCGACATAGATATATAGTATATTTTAATATTAATATTTATTATTGAAAATTCATACTCATATGATAAAAACAAAATTTCTAATGTGTGATTTTTTTAATGCAAATTTCAAAATTAAAATATTAAGGTTTCAACACTTTTTCAATACAAATTTAGAAATTATCATATTTAAGTATTTTTCTATGTTATATAGTTTAATTTTAAACTATATTAATATATAATATGAATTTCTAGTAAATGAGACTTCATATTCAAGTGATTTATGATCATTTGTATCTTCTTATTACCAAAAGAAAAGTTAAACCATTGATAACAAAATTTTAGTGTGAGACATTTAACGTTTTCAGTAATTTATAGTCGTTTTAAAAATTCAAAATATAACATATAAGAAAAAATTATTTTTTAATTATATGATTAATGTGGCTGTTTAATATCTTTTAATAATATAAAATTAAACAAAAAAGAGCTAAGATACAAAAACTATTCTCAAATATTTATTATTCATAATCATTGATTGTCATATATACGTTAATCATATTAGGCAATTCCGTAGCTTTTATTTAAGAAAAGTGCGAGAATAATCTTTTGTACACTATTTATCAATTTAATAGTTAGTTTGATAAAAAGTATAATATAAGTTAAGATGGACCAACCTATTTCTTTAAGAATTCTGAATTTCATTCTCATGGTGACACGTGGTTACAAAACAATGTTGTAATGTTTCTCAATTAATATATAAGGGATATAATTTAATTATAAATTATAAAAAGTAAACTAAGAAAAATGTTAGATGAATTCTTGCGTATTTGCTCAAAAGACATTGCATTATTTTTTTTATGAAAGGCTTTCAATTAAAACTAGAACTTGATCTGCACATCCACGCGGGTATTCGTTTTTGTTTTGTAAAAAAATATTTATCTTATATAAATGGTAATATATATTTTTAAATTTTATATATATTAAATAATTATTTAATATATTTTTAAGCACAATAATTTTACAATTTATAATGAAGAATTTTATTTTATTTTTTGATCCGTTAACTATTAAAACCATATTTTTAAAATATAACATGTGTGTCCGTGCAAATGTATTTTTTATGGATCAAAAATTAAATGTAAAATAAAATTGTTATTTGTTGTTATATTTGGTTTGTACGATCAAATAATTCAAAATATTATTTACAATTTTTTGTTTTATATTTTGTATTTTTATAACACTTTTATGTTGTTGTAGACATAGTTAGCATACCAAAATAAAAAAGATACCCAACCCGTAATAATAAAATTTTGTTACATTTTTGACATTGATTAAGTATAATTTATTGTTTAGCTAGATTAAAAGAAATATTTTTAAATAAGTAATACATAATTTGTTGTACTTCATTTTAGGAAAATGTATTAATTAAATTGTAAAAGACAAGAATATTAAAAGGTAGGTAAATTTATTATTTCAATGGCACATGATTGTAAATAATTTGAAAAATTAAGGGTTAATTTATATTTGTACTTCTGTTTTAATATATTAGATGATAAAAAATTACATATATAAAGTCTTAGGGACTTTAGAGTTCAAAATAAAACCATCGTTTAAGTCTTGAGAAACAAGGAAGCAACCCAATAGTGTAAAGTCGACACTTAACAACTTAACAAGATATTGTTGTGAAGTTAATCATTAAGCTTTACCTCCTACCTTTTGACTGAAACTGTGAACCATTCCATGTCTTTCTGTCTTTGTGAAGGCTTTTTTTTAATTATACATGGTTTCTTGACCCTACAAAAGTAATCTAAACTAGTCACGTGTTACCACGTATCGGTTCCTTATCTCTGGCGATACCGAAATGTTAATTTCCCAGTAACTGAAACTCGAATCCGAATGACTTCACCGTATTGGGCTTTTTATACTCAAGTTAATCACCACCAAATCACAAGTCTTGGTTGTCTTCGAGGAAGACTTTAATGGCCCTACCTCCACGTGACCATTACATTTTTTTTCCTCTAGGAGAATCCAACTTTTTAATTATTTTTATTTACAAATTTTGAATTATAATTTTTGTTACAAAAATGTATACAGAATTAGGCCTTGATTGGTAGAGCATTAACATTAGCAGTAGCAGTATGCTATAGAAGCAGTATGCTGCAGGAGCTGTATGTTTTTGCTAAACTGTGTAATTAGATGATTGATAGAGCAGTATGAGTATGCTATTTAAAATTATTATAAAAATTAGTATTTAATATATAATATATTTCTTTTTAATTAATATATTTCTAATATATATATAAATATATTAACATATAAAATTAAAATGATATATAATTGATTTATTTTATTTAATAATTTAAAAATTATGTTTATATCGAAAAATATTATTTTAAAATAAACTTTATAATTAAAATATCTATTTTTAAAATACTTTTTCACATTTAAAATAAATTAAATTATATAAAATAAATTATATAAATTAAATTATATTTTAAAAGTGAAATACTATTTTTAAAAAATATATTTTTATTGTAATTTAATTTTAGAATTCAAAATTTTATTTTTTGGATATAAAAATAATTTTATGATATTATTAAATAAAATAAATGAATTTATTATATATTTTCCTTAAAATTATAAATTATAAATGCTTTTCTAAAAGCTCCATATGAGAGCATTGGCTAAAGAACATTTGTAGAGCATTAGCATTTAGTAAATGATTATTTAAATAATTTTCTAACAATTGTTGATTGGATAATGTATAGCATAATGTTAATAATAATGATCTACCAATCAAGGCCTTATAAGCAACGCAAGACATATAGAGAACCATTTTAATATAGCACAGCACCATATACTTACTTCCAAACTCATATTAATTATGCCTATCGCCAGCTAAATTCCGTAAGGGTATAACGTGCTCGGTCCAAACAAATATTTTAAAATACCCAATTACGAATCAAATCATTTAGCTTATAATATATAGCATTTAGTCCTCTTATCAAGCCATTCACTTCCCCTATAAATACACATTAAACACTCTTCACTTTCTCCACCACTTCTCAACTTGAAAGTTTTAGGGCTTTTTTACCCCCTCCCTCAGTAACCAATGGCTGTTAAAGACTCTCTTGCTCTCTTCCTTCTCTTTAACGTCCTTTTCTTCACCCTCACTACAGCCACCAGAAGTACCAATTGTCCTCCTCCACCACGCAAACACAACAAACACAAACCTAGCCCACCAACTACACCAACCACCACGGGAACTTGCCCTAAAGATACCTTAAAGCTTGGTGTTTGTGTTAACGCCCTAAACTTGTTGAACGATGTGACTCTCGGAACTCCTCCTGTGACTCCATGTTGTAGCCTCATAAAGGGTTTGGTCGATCTTGAAGCTGCGGTTTGTCTTTGCACTGCCCTCAAGGCTAGCGTTCTTGGCATTAACCTTAACCTTCCCATCAACCTAAGCTTGCTTCTCAATGTGTGCAAAAGAAAGTCCCCACCTGGCTTCCAATGCCCTTAAACTCAATGCGTACATCAATCGGATAAATTAAAGCTTTAAATCTTTTATTGGAATGTTTTCTTTTGTACTCTTTTATTTGAAGTGGTGAAGTTCATGATGAACATCAATGAGTTTGTGTTGTTTACTTTTGTTATATCGCGAGAGCGCCTTGCTTGAGTGTTACTCCCATCTATTGTAATTTGTTTATCTGTCGTATTGAATAAAATATCAGTGATTGTTTTTTTAGTTAACACGGTTTCTCTTTTCTTTTTAATTTTCAGTGTTTGTTATAAATTTATAACTATCCTCGGTAGTGAATACAAGATAAAATAACTAATTAATTTATGTTCCCGTGGGTGAGGTATTGTTACTGAACACAACACACGTGTATCTGATCGGGATATAGTTGAGATGCAAGAAGAATCAAATTATCAAAGAACAATCATTCCATATGTTTAAATTCCACTTGGTATTGGTTTATATATTTTGATTGATTTAGAAATCCATATAATATTTATAAATCCAAGTAAAATATGCAAATCCGGAGGTTTTCCCTCGGATTTGAGTATTTGTATTTTTAACTAAAAAATCCAAACAAATCCATTCAAATCCATTATAAAATCAAATATATTAGTAAATCCGTACGATTGAATAACACTTGATTTGATACAGAATTTATGAATCATTAAACCAATAACACATGATTTTAATACAGATTTGAAAATCATAGAACCAATAACACTAGATTTAGTTCGGATTTTCAAATCCATTAAAATACAACAACCAATAACCTCTACTAAAGTTTGGGCAAACGAGTGGATATCACAAGATCAGTATTGTTATTATTAATAATAACCACTAGCTATAGTACGTACTATAAATAATCTAATTGATTTATAGGTTAAGTTTGAATTATGTCATTAAATATATGGAAGAGTAGTGTAATATGAAAAAGTTTCTCAAGATCCATAACAGTATGAAATACAGAAGTAGAACACTGGTATCATCGTCCAAGATTTTGTCGATGCTTAAAATAGAGGATAATTAAGTACTCCAGTGAAAATTATAAATTATTCTGGAAAAATTGTGATAACCTTAAATTGAGCGACCAAATCATCGATATGATGTGTTTATGGTTTTGGTTTGCTCCGAGGTCACAAAAGTAAGTTGTTATAAGTTTCAAAAAAAAAAAAAAGTAAGTTGTTATAATAGCCTTTCAAAACTCAATGACCGAACCAAGGCTAAATCTATAGAGTAAGTGGCAATATAATTTGGTTGAATATAATCTAAATTCTACTGTTAACAGAAATATTTTAGGTCTGATATTCTGATTTCTTAGATCATCTAATGCTAAATTATAACCTAGAACTGGCAAGAAACAATCCTGGTCTTAGTTTAGTCACATAGACATAGTCCTTAGCTCATCGAGTCATTGTCACCTTAATTACTTATGTACAATCAATCCGGGTTGATATGTACAATCAATCCGGGTTGATACTCCAACCACTGTTGACGCATCTGCCACATGCCAGCAAAGGAGAATGTTTTCAGTTTTCACTTTTGACAAACTGCTAAACGAATAATGATCATGTGGGAGACATAATTCGATTTCAGATCTCTCCCGAAACCAGAAGACGATGCCCGTGAACCATCTTTGGCATGTTCAACCTTATTTTATAGCCCAAATTGAGATAAATCCAATTACAATAATATGATTTTCAGAGACTTATGACTTTTAACAATTATATCACATCACTTATAGAGATTTGACATGTTACTTACTTCCTTTATCACGTAAATTATATACATACACGCATGGCGTGTTCCTGTAATTATTCAGATCCAACGTAAGAACCATCATCACTTGAACTTTCATGGTGATTTTCTAGTGTAGACTCTTCAGCTATTGTTCTATCATCATTTGAGAGACTGATCTAACACCAAGTGGAATGACCTTTAAACATACCCACCATTCTTCATTTAATACTAGGGTAAAGAATATAACATACTTGATCTGCTTGATTAGTTATAATAAGGATCATACTTTTGGTAGTGTTTCTTCGAACATATATCAACAATGTCAAAAGGGTGTCTCTGCATTCCTTGTCCAATGGTTTAATCAAACCATTTACACCGAAAAACCATTGTCTTAAGACCGACAGCACCATGATACTCGATCATAAATATCTCATTTATAATACCATAGAACTCTGAATCTACTGATCCTTGAACACAAAATCCATAATTCATCGTTTTCTTATGTTGTCCATGATTAAATGTGTGAATTTTGTTAAGGATTTCCGACCATATCTGCGTTTATTTAATCACCTCGAACATGGACACAATTGATCTCCTATGTTTTTGTATGAAGGTTGGTTTTGAGCGAAACTCAAAAATGATTCTAACCTGTTGTTGCTGTTTAGCGATATTAGTATTTGTAACTAATCGTTGCTGAATAGAATAATTTTGGTTACGACTTTTTTGTAGCTAAAGTGTGGCTATTTAGCTACGGATCAGCAACAGAATCCATCTCTAGCTATATAGCTACGGATTGCTACGAATTACTACGGATTTAGCTACAAAAATACAATTTTGTGTTCCGTTGCTATCTTTCGCTATTTCTGTGGCTAAATTATTTGGCTACGGAAATACCTTCGCCAGTCCGCAGCTATTTTGATAAATTCTTGTAGTGGTGAACTTGTTTTGGCATTCTAGGCCTAATAGATTTCAGAACTTTAATTAAGGGTTCAGACCCGGGCTTGAGCACATGATTATGAAACATTTGACTGGGACTCCCACTTTGTGGAGCCTCCGGTTAACAATTTTTTTTTACAAAAAATATTGGTTTCCATATTTATTTCTATATATATATATATTTATTTCAATATATATATTCATATATTTATATATAATGCAAATGTAAAATAAAAAGTAAAATATATTTTTATTATGCATAAATTTAATAGAAAATATTAGATTTTGGGTTATTATAATTTAAAATGATCAAAACTACAATAAAAAGAATATTATTTTTATGGTAACTGAAACTAATAACTTTTTATTTAAATAAAATATATAATTCCAATAAATTTTTCACTATAAGAAAATTATTATTAATTTCAAATTAAAAGAAAAAAAAAATTTGAATAGGGCCCCCGAGTTGGTTTTAAATCTTAGGATCGGCTCTGTATGGGTTAAATGTTGATGCATTAATTTAAAGAAAAAGCAGTGTATTTAATTATCCTGTAAATTTAATTACACAACTAGATTCTGACCCGCGCAACTGCGCAGAATTATTTATATTTATAATTATGTTTTTATATTTTATAAATTTTGATTCACGTCCAAATTGTATTTTTTTAGTTTGGCACTGGTTCGGTTGTGGGTTTTGATTTTGATTCAAAAAATAATAATAGTTCAGTTATTTATGAATTGGATTTGGTTTGGATTTTATTATTTTGAGTTTTAGTTTCGTATCATTTTGAATTTTTTTGTATACACTTTTCGTGTCAGTTTTTTTATCCGACAAATATTTATGTGATATGTTATAGCTAATACTATATATGTTTAAAAACAATATTGTTACATTTATTTAGTATTTTACAATCTTCAGTTTTTATAGACTCTTGAAGATAAACTCACGTTTTATAGCTGTAAATTTTGTTGGTCCATATTCAAAGAGCATAAAGAAAAAAATAGGAAATGCTAGAGAAACAAAAGTTGTGCTGCTTTGGCAAATTAGGCCCACCGTTTTAAAGCTCAGCTTTAAACCTATAACATATTTACTTTTATAAATATAACACAAATTCAAATCAAGTCGATGACAGCAAAACCAAATCAAGCTCAACTTTTATCATCACCACATAGATAATCAGATCACTTCGACTCTCGTTGAGAACTGTATTCCAGCGGTTTCCACATTAGTCGTAGAATAATTTGATAGCAAAAGAATAATGGAATTATTATACTTTTGTCTTTCTTCGACGAAGCTTTCATGAAGCTTGAAGTAAGAACAGTTTGCATCCTAAACTCATGTTCCCTCTGCAGGAGCCAAATAATTAGCAAGGAAACTGCAGCAACATGACCAAGAATATTGAAACCTTGGATGAATTGACATTTTGAAGCCTTTAAAAAAAAATTGCAAACAAATTGCAATCAAAAAGTGTGAGTGTGTTATGATATAAACACCAAACTGAGATACTTTGATAGAGATTGTAAACGAAAAGCACCAGAGGTCCGGTTACACTGAGAATCAAGCAATCAATCACGACAACTTGATATCAGGAAACGCCATTGAAGATCCCAGCTCAACAATCCCAAGGTTCGACAACAGAAAATGTATAAAACCGTAGAACAATATAACTATCGTACTTAAAGAAGATGAGATTAACAGCAAAGCCTATGTCCCCAATCCAGTATCTGCCTTCCCTTGCCATGACAGCATTAGTCAAAAAGTATTTACTTCCTCTATCACTCTTCTCTTTCTTTAGCTCGCTGATACTATGGACGTATCAGAGTGATCCATCGTGGGTTGTTGTGAGACCTCCCCACTGAAGAACAGCGGGGTCCTGAAACTCACCTATATATCTGTTACTAACAACTGAGTTACAAGTTACAGTTACTTTAATCTTTTTTAGGCTACTTATCTGTTGCATGCAAGACTTCTTGTGGATCCTTTTCGTTGGAAGGACTTCCCATATGAAACAATCTGCGAGAAGCTTTCAAGCAGTAGGCTGTTGTATCTGGAACTGCACATGTTCTTGCAAGCTTGCTCAAACAGAGCATGCTTGACAATCCTTGAGGAGCTCCTGTCTAGCTTTGGAACCCACTCCAAAACTGTATATAAGAGTTCAAACAAAATTGGTTTTCAGTTCGAGATTATAAATCATGTTCATCGTCATCGAGCTAGCTCACCATGCATTCAGATTATTTGATTTCATCAAGAGACTTTGACGGGCTTATCCATGAATTAGAATCAATATCATTACAAATACACATAGTTCAGCTGATTGTAGCTGAGTCCATCTATGGCAATGGACCAAAACCCAGAATAGTAATGCTCATTCCAGTGTGATAAAAGCCGACATCTTTTTACACACATCTGTGTTCATCAACCAAATATTAAAAAAAAAAACAGAAGCTATAAGCATCCAAAGGAAAATCTAACAAATAGACACCTAACTATATGTTATGAGGTTACCTCTCTCTCTCTCTCTCTCATCTAACTCTTGAATCTCCTTTTTAATCAGCCGAATCAAAGTGTTGCATCTTCTAGCCAGTTCCTGACTCGTGCGGGATTTCACTAACCAGTTAAACATGAACAAAGGTGACGTTGTGAACGCTGCCTTTAGGTCATCCCAGTTCCCACACCCAAGTTTTTTGCTCAGTCACATCTGTTTAAACCAACAAAATTTACCCCAAAATCAAACGCCACAATAGTAAAAATGAAAAAAAAAATAGTGAAAGTGAATGATGAAAACATAGACCATGAATTCGTCGCACTCTTCATTGTAAAGCTTCTCTTTGTTCTGGCCATATTGAATCTCACTTGCAGCCCAGGGTTTCTGCAACGACTTGGTTTCTTTTTACATTTGTTGAAAATATACTCGGTTCATCAGTTGGGCTATTTACGAGAACAAATCACAAAGATCAATACGAGGTTTCATAATTTTAAATTAAGACTTGTAACAAAGAGCCCATTTAGTAGTATTGAGCTTTTATGCACAATTTCCAACAAGAGCCCCGTTAGGGTTGTAAAATCCATCCGCCGTGAAAAGGTTGAAACATGAGTTTTCCAGACATGAAACATCACAATCTTCGAACCTAATCCCAGTTGATCTACTCATCGATATACTTACTCGTGTTCCGGCAAAGTCTATAGCTAGGTTTCGTTGCGTATCTAAATTCTGGGCATCATCCATACTCCATCGTCGTGATTTCACTGACTTGTTTCTGACTATGTCTTTGACTCGTCCACGGCTCTTTTCCCCATAAGATATGATGGCAACAAGTTGTTCCTCTACTCTACACATCAGCCTCATAATCCAGATGATGATGATGATAATGACTCTTCCCTTGTAGCCACCCCTTATCATACGTCTTTTCCCGAATATTTTCCATCCATGTGATATTTATTCACCGGTCTGTGGATTGGTCCTGCTTCAGGGATGGGAAAGAAAGGTGCGGGTGGTCTGTAACCCTGCCACGGGAGAGTTCCTAACCTTGCCCAAAGTGCTTCTGAAAGAAAAGACCAAACTGATCACAGCACAAAAAAGGAAAGAGAAGATTGCGAGAATGTATTTAGGCTATGATCCCATGGGCAAACAGTTCAAAGTGTTGTGTATGACTACGACCTCTTCACCTTACGAAGTTAGAGACAATACTCATCAGGTTTTGACACTGGAGTCTGGAAAAAAACGTGTATGGAGAACAATCGAATGCAAATTCCATTTTGAGGTAAACCATAGAATAAGTTGTGATATATGCATAAACGGTGTTTTGTATTTCGGAGCTGCGTTGGGACAATCTTCTATGATAGTATGCTTTGACATTGGGTCTGAGAAGTTCAGCTTTATCAACACAAACAAAGACGTGGAACAAGGGCATTATTAATTATCGTGTGTATTCTTTGACTTTGTTCAACTACAAAGGTAGATTAGGTATATATCATAAGGAGGATTCGTATCAAATTCGTAGGATTGTGTTTTGGGTTCTAGAAGATGCTGAAAACCATAAATGGTCCAAGCATATCTACGAACTGTGTCCTTTGGAGGGGAACTTGATCAGATATAGCAGGTTTGTTGGAATGGCTCGTACAGGTGAATTTGTGTGGTCGTCGTCATACAACGATTCACCAAACTCTTTCTACCTTAGTTTCTACAGTTTGGAAAGTGAAACTTTTAGAAAAGTCAAAATTCAGGGATTTGACGAGTTTAAGCAGCATCATCGTTTTATATCGACCTATCTAGACTATGTGGAGAATGTGAAGTGGAGAATGTAAGTGTTCAATGCTTTCATTTTATTCTTCTTATTTGTGACTTTGAAATTTCAACTCTGTATGTTATTTAAGGTTGTTTGGGGTTTCAACTTTTATAGTTTCTGTCTTCCGTATTATCAGTTCAGACAAGTCATTGCCCAGAGCACCTCAAAACGACGCAGCTTCAGGAAGCAAATCCAAGAAGCCCAAGTCTACTCAAGCCCATCTTGTCAGAAAGCCCAATTCTATTCAGAAACCTTCTCCAACGGTTCTATCAGTCAACGACAAAAACAGAGCATGTGAGGAGAAGAGCAGAGGAAAGAGGAGAATAGCGTCAAGTATGGAAACGCGTGGTGTTCCTGCATTGTACAACCGGTTTGCAGCCCTTGATTCACTAGAGGATGCAGGATGATGATGCCACATGGTCATGTAAGAGTGAAATTTATAAGAAAATACATTTTCATCTTCTTCAGAGCTTCAACTTTCATTTATCACTTATTATATCTATCTCTACCTCCTCAAAATCTCATAATTGTTTGACTGGATTGCACGTTTTAGCAAATGGCATCAAACACATGGACGAATTAATGGTAGTTGTCGTAGAAAATGTCAATTAGATTACGTTGATAATTGATCAAAATTCCATATGTTCCATTCATGTTGAATAATGTCGAGACCATCCTTCTCAGCGCTCAAGCTCTGTATAGCCAATTTGCAAATGCAACGGCACAATAATCAGGTTTGGACCAAGATCAGAACGAACTATGTAGGATGATGATTCAAGAAAGAAAGGTTCGTATTACAGATACCTTCGATGCGTCAAAACCAAATCCACCCATTTGCATCATTCGTTGTGTGTCATCAATTGCTGCATAAGAAAAAGAAAACTTGCAATGACTAAAGAGTTTTCACCTCGGCGTTGAGTATTCTCAAAACGAGAGATTTTCCAAGAAACTGGTGTGAAGTAGCAGTGCGTGAACACTAACCATTTTCATCTCCAAGAATGAGGCTGAATAAACCTCTTAGTCCAAACAAGTTCAAGAAGTACCTGAGACATGAACGAATAAGCTCACGAGTGTAAGCAAACCCCGCATAGAAAACAAACATGTGTCATTCTTTATGTTACTAGACACATACCATGAACAGATACTCACATAGCTAACTAACATCGACAGTGCTCAAGTCAGTACCGTTCTGTAACATTGACCTGAATCTCTAAGTCAGTGGAAATGGTATTTTGGCTGTAAGATAAGATTAGGAAGTTTCGGATATTATTGGTGTTGTAGAGTGTTAATACTAGATTTTGACCCGCGCTTTGAAAACACGAGATTATCTCTTTTTGAAATATTATATTTTAAAAATGTAAAAAAATTATATAATGTGCTTTTTGTATATCTATAGTAATTGTTTTATATGTTTAGGATGATCATTATTGAGATATAAAAGTAATAATTTTGAATTTTGAAATAGTATATAATTTCATCAAGTCGGGGATTAAAAAGAAAGTAACATTAAAGGGTGAAATGTTTTTTTGGTTAAAAATAATTGAGTTGTATTATATTTCGGTGGAATCTATGGCTAAGAATGTAATATATGGCGTATGTTAGTCCAATTTTATATATTTATATGGTAGGAGAATTATGTTTTATATTAAAATTATTTATTTAAACATTTTAATTACGTTGTAAGTTATTAGTATAATGTTTTTTCTTAGTAAGTTATTACTACTTAGACCTATCTAATCTTATTAACTAGCTTAAGACCCGCGCAATTGCGCGGAATGAATGTTATATATATAACTAATTTTAATCTATTATTATCTATTTATATTCATTTACGTATTATGTATATAATTAAATTAGAGTAAATACATAAATCAAAATAATACATCTTTTTTATTTACGATATTTTTTGGTAAATAAATCAAAACAATCATTTTATTTATTTTATATGGTATATAACTAAATTTCAATTACATGGACATAGATATATAGTATATTTTAATATAAATATTTATTATTGAGAATTCATAGTCATATGATAAACACACAATTTCTAATGTGCTATTTTAATGCAAATTTTAAAATTAAAATATTAAGGTTTCAATACTTTTTCAATACAAATTTAGAAATTATCATATTTAAGTATTTTTCTATGTTATATTGTTTAATTTTAAACTATATTAATATATATATAATATGAATGTCCAGTAAATGAGACTTCATATTCATACTATTTATGATTATTTGTATCTTGTTATTACCAAAAAAATTAAACTATTGTTCACAAAATTTAGTGTGAGACATCTACGTTTTTAATAATTTATAGTCGTTTTAAAAATTTAAAATATAACATATAAGAAAAAATTTATTTTTTTATTATATGGTTAATGTGGTTGTTTAGTATCTTTTAATAATATAAAATTAAACAAAAAATATCTAAGATAAAAAATTATTATCAAATATTTATCATTCATAATCATTAATTGTCATATATACGTTAATCATATTAGACAATTTTGTAGCTCATATTTAAGTATTTTTTATGTTATATAGTTTAATTTTAGACTATATTAATATATAATTTGAATGTCTAGTAAATGAGACTTCATATTCATACGATTTATGATTATTTCTATTTTGTTATTACTAAAAAAATTAAACCATTGTTCACAAAATTTTAGTGTGAGACATTAACGTTTTAAATAATTTATAGTCGTTTTAAAAATTCAAAATATAACATATAAGAAAAAAAATTATTTTTTACTATATGGTTAATGCGGTTGTTTAATATCTTTTAATAATATAAAATTAAACAAAAAATAGCTAAGATAAAAAAATTATTATCAAATATTTATCATTTATAATCATTAATTGTCATATATATGTTAACCATATTAGGCAATTCCGTTAACCATATTAGGCAATTCCGTAGCTTTTATTTAAGAAAAGTGCGAGAATATTATTTTTCACACTATTTATCAATTTAATAGTTAGTTTAATAAAATGTATAATATAAGTTAAGATGGACCAAACTATTTCTCTAAAAAAATCTGAATTTCATTCTCATGGTGACACGTGGCTACAAAACAATGTTGTAATGTTTCTCGATTAATATACAATGGATAAGTCATTATTTTCATAACTTTATTTAGATGTTGGTTACTTTGGAATAATATGCAGTTTTAAAGAAAACTATGTTAAATTGTACAAAATAATACTTTTATTAAAATTAATTTTGTTAACCTCATGACGAATATGTTTATTCTAAAACCACATTTTTGTAACTTTGTTGTTATAAAACTGCTCTTAAATAAAATTAGTATAAGGGCGAGAGAGCTTACAGATCTATGAGAGGAAGGGATGTCTTCCCAAGGTAGTAGGTTTTATGAAATTTAATGAGATCTCAAATATAAAAAGTGCCCAAATATTGGCTGAGCTTATAACATGCAATTTATCCACACTCTTACAGTCTTACTGCAGTCAAAGATCTGTAAGTCGTCCTTGCCTTGTAACAATTGGACATAATAACCAGCGTAGCTGGCCCAGATGGTCTTGAGGGGAAATAAAAAACCCCAATACGGAACACGCGGGTTCGATGTGCTGGCCAGGCAATTGGGGTATCTAATTCCCCATAGTACCAAATGGTCCGCCTCGCGCCGAGGGGTTGGCCCCTGGGGGTGGAAATCCCTCCAGGTTAATCCAAAAAAAAAAAAAAAAAAAAAAAAAAACAATTCGACATAACCTGTAATCATTCGTTCCTTTCTTTATTTTTTCTCTATATCGAGTGTATGAGGAGGAAACACATTGTGCTTGGTCTTCGAAACCAAACATATACGTGGGACCGTAAAGACTATGCTCCATTTCTTTTATCCATCTTGGACCTTCCCCTTGACCTAATATAAATATACTGTATACAAAAACAGAGGCCATATCTCCCATATAAAGAAGAAAATCCACCGCTAACCAAAAAACACTCGTACAAATAGCATTACGTAGCAGATACCCACCTTTGCACCTCTGTTCTGCTAAATAATAGTATATACCAAGGGAGACGAACATGTACAGGTCAAACGTATAGCCATGTCCATGATTATACAAACTCTCGTAAGTTTAGAGATACATCAAACTATATGATGCCAAGTGATACCAAAACACCACAGAGTCACTGCTCTTTCCTTTATTATATAACCTCAGCTTGCCTTTACCATAACACAATATAAATCTTTGGGCCAAATCCCTATTTCCGGTATATAAGCCAAGAGGATATATACAGTATAAGGTGTAACTACTACTTGTTAGCCGAATGTTTTCGTAACATAATTTCATTAGCTCTGTTACTATCACCGCCAGTACTACAATATAAATAAAATTTGAAAACGATCTGAACCTAGTAAATGAAGAACAGCAAAGGTAACCAACCGTAAACCACGAACTGAAAAAACAAAGTTCATCATAACTGATGATCGAGGACAGGACTCAAGTCTCATGGACTTTATTAATGGAGAATAATCACAGTTTCCAGAAATCTCTTGTAACCACTGCACTCCTCCAAGAATAAGCTTTGCACTGAACGGATTCGATTGAATCTCTCCAAAATCCCTTGTAACCACTGCACTCCTCCAGGAATATCTTTGAGCCTTGTATCCCGCATCATTCCTTTTCCAACTATCAAAATTTTGACCATCAAAAATGCAGAGCCGAAGTGGATCTAAGCAATCTTCGTCTAACCTCCTCTTCACCTTCATAATCCACCAACCTCTTTCATCAATGAGATCCTCCTCTATAAGAACATATCTCCGAACCGCAATAGATCGTACATCTGGAACCTCGAATCTCCCCAACGACCCCGCATAAGTGAACCACCAAAAAAATCACTCTTTCCATGCATGACCGCACGAAGAACCCTAATCCCATAGTTTGTAAAGTAAATCACCCAAAAACCACAATTTTGAGCATTCTTAGGTCTTTGTCAGCGTCGCCTTCATCATCGCCGTAGGAGCGTTTTTTTTTCTTTTTCATTAAGGTGGGGGTATTGGATTCAGAAGTTCGATGGAATTTGAATGAATTATAGTTTCCATTAAATTATATTGTTATTCAATTACGGATTTCATTAATTCTTTCAAATTTTTGTGTTATTGGATTAAAAATTTGTAACCACCTTTCTAATTACTTTAAATTCTAGTGTTATTCAATATTCAGTAGATTTTGTAGTAATGGCATTTCAAAGGAATTTAATGGAAAATATATAGTAAAAATGTGAAGAACCAATTCCCTACTTTTATGATGAGATTTGTCATCATTGTAAGAAAACACAAAATATTGTTGGATATGAAGTAGTTGACGATCAAAGTAACAAAATATTCACATTCGTTAATGCTTCTTTTTTTTTCTTACGTAATGAGAACAAAGTGAAAAAAATTGAAATAACAAAAATGTTTCCCATCGTCAAAGTGCTAGTATTTTAATATGTAAAGTTTTATGCAACGTCTACAAATAATATACCCGTATTTTGAAATCTCTACAAAATAGTAATTATCAAAAATTCTAATTACAAAATTTCAAATTGTTGTTGATAATATATTTTAATAAATAATATATCATAAAATCTTAACAAAGTAGTACCTATCGTTTTTCTGAATGAGTTTTTGTTAGATCATCTTCTATATATTATAGTCAACCCTATATTAAAAAATCTCAAATCCATATAAAATAGTTCGTATTTTTTTTTATAAAGTTTTTAGATTGCTTCACCTATATATAGTAATCGTAATTGTTATTTTCCTTTCAGTTTTATGATTAAAATAATGTTCTTTATCTTTTCAATATACAAAGATTCAAAAGTTTCACATATTTTAGAGAAAGTGATATTCTATTAAATTTATGTACATTCCATTAAAATCCATAAGAAAAGAAAACAAAAGAAAATTATAAATGCATTAAAGTCTCATCAAATCTTTTAAACTACTGCAAAAATTCTTATTTATTAATTGGGAGAATTGCCAAGTGTGACTCAAAACTTGGAGTCAAACCAAAACAATACCCCAACTTGGGTCAAAGGCAAAAGTAACTTAAAAGGCTATTGAAATTACAACTATCCCCTTGCGACCAAACAAAAAAACGGAATTTTTTTTACGTTTCTACCCCTCGCAAGTCGTCTGTTTAGACGACTTGAAAATAAGTCGTCCAGACGACTTAACTGAAAGTCGTCTGGACAGTTAGTCTTAAACATAATTTAAAAATTTTGTAAAAAATATTTTGATAAGTGAAAAATGGGAATTATGTAATTAACATATGTCTTAGGAGGTATAAATTAAGATATAACAAATTTCAATTGTTTTCAGCATAGATGAGTGAAAGTAGTGAGTCATGATATTCTTTAGTTTATGTTTCATCAACATATGTTGTAGTATTGTATGTGTTCTTAGGGTTAGATTTTGGAAAGCATTAAAACCGTTTTTGAAAATTTTTAAAATTACTTATGCGTGTTCATTTCTATGTATAGTAAACACTATTTAAGTATAATTTGATTTTATAACGTGGTTAGTTAGTTAATCTAGTCATTTTAGTTTAGGGGTTCATTTTAGGGTCTAGGACGACTTAATATTTTGTCGTCTGAAAACAGACGACTAAATATTAAGTCGTCTGTTGTACATTATCAGCCAGAATAAGTCGTCTAAACCGGACCAAACCTTAAAGTTTACCAATGTACTTTTAAAGCTAACCGGATTATTTACCCAATATATAAGGTGATTTTTATTTTTTTGTTTCATTTTTCACGAAATTCAGAAACCCTAACAGTTCTCTCTCAAAGGCGATTTCGAATTCCCACGATTTCCGAACAAACCATCGTTCTCAACGTCAGCTATCTATCTCACTTCATTCTCACCGTTGTCGCCGCAGCTTCTTCTAACCCTAGCGCCGCCGATTCCTCTAAACCCTAGCGCCGCCGATTCCTCTAAACCCTAGCGCCGCCGCTTCCACTATTTCTGAACAAACCGTCGCCCTCGCCACCGTGGTCACCAACGTTCTCACCGCCGCTTCCTCTAAACACTAGCGCCGCCGCTTCTTCTAAACCCTAGCGCCGCCGCTTCTTCTCTGTAAACCTTAGCGCCGTTTCTCTGTAAACCCTAACGCCGCTAAGTCATCAATCTCGAGGAAAAGATGAACATAAAACGTTGTCTCTATCAATTTACTCATTCTCACCGTTTCACGTTTATTTTTTCAGATCAATAACCGCAATGACGAGTACTCCAACTCCTTCTGCGACTGGAAGACTTGTAAGTAATTTAAGTCGTCTGGAAAGTCTTCCACCTGGACGACTTAGTAGATGACTTAAATTTAAGTCGTCTACTAAGTCGTCCAGTTGGAAGACTTTCCAGACGACTTAAATTAAGTCGTCTACTAAGTCGTCTGGACTTATATTGTTGTCTTTGATTATTTTGCAGACAAAAAGGATGGATATTCCAGAACTCCCCCGTAGGTTATACACATCAGGGGAAGAGCCAGAAGCCCACAATAGCATTTCGTATCATACGGATAACAGCAAGTTGCATACTGCTCTTAGGAAAGCTCTTACTGATGACGAATTTGAAGAGCTCAAGGAGTCGAGTTTGGGAGTTTTCATCAAGTTCAAGGAGCAGGGATTTGGTTGGGCTTCAAGGCTGGTTCACTACATGCTCAGTTTCAAGCTGGACATTAAGAAGAAGTATGAGATGTGGTCTCTCGTTGGTCCAGAACCTTTGAGGTTTTCACTGTTAGAGTTTGAAAACCTCACTGGTCTAAACTGCGAGTACATCGAGGACCTTGAGACACCAAAATGTGACGTTACCCCAGAGATGGTTTCTTTCTGGGGGATGCTGGGAGTTCATCTGGAAGCTGGGCCAACTACTGATCAGATAATAGCAGCACTGAAGAGATGCGGGGATTGGTCCAGGGAAGATCGCAAGCGGCTCGCGTACCTCTCCATCTTCACTGGATTCATTGAAGGGAGAAAGTTTTCAACCGCTACACGATCTACTCTGGCAAGGCTAGTGATGGATTTAGAACGGTTTGAGAATTATCCATGGGGGAGAGTCGCGTTTAAGGTGCTGATGGACTCTTTGTGGAACAAAGAAATTGCTGGCTGTTACACCGTGGATGGGTTTATACAAGTTCTTCAAGTCTGGACGTACACAGCTATGCCGGAATTGGGTGCTAGTATTGGTGGTCCCAGAGCAGACAGTCCGTCTCCACCGATACTGGCTTACGAGGGCAGCAGAGGCCGCAGATCAATGAAAGCTGCTATCTTGAGTCAGGTATTTACTTCAATCCAAAAGACTGCGCAGACGACTTATTATAAGTCGTCTGGAAGGTCGTCCAGCTTGACGACTTATCGGACGACTTATAATAAGTCGTCTGGAAAGTCTTCCCAGCTGGACGACTTATTAGACGACTTATTATAAGTCGTCTGGAAAGTCTTCCATCTGGACGACTTATTAGACGACTTATTATAAGTCGTCTGGAAGGTCTTCCATCTGGACGACTTATTAGACGACTTATAATAAGGCGTCTGGAAAGTCTTCCCAGCTGGACGACTTATCGGACGACTTAATTAAGTCGTCTGGAAAGTCTTCCATCTGGACGACTTATTAGACGACTTATTATAAGTCGTCTGGAAGGTCTTCCAGCTGGACGACTTAGTAGACGACTTATAATTAAGTCGTCTATTTAGTATTTTTTTTCAAATATCTAACTCGATTCTTCTATTTACTGCAGACCCGCGTGATCAACTTTGTTGAGAAGGACATTAGTGAAATGTGGCCAAAATGGGACTCTGAGGTTGAGGACCTGCCCGCGGAGAACATCATTAAAGTCATGTATGAGCGGAGACCGTGGAAGTGGACCATGGATTGCTGGGAAGTCACTGGTACTAAGGTCAATACAAAACCTAAGGTTGTGACTCCATCGAAGAAGGCCAAAGAGATGGTTGTGTTGGAGGAGGAGGAGGAGGAGGAAGACAATCCAAGACCTCGGAAGAAAGCTCGTAAAGAGGCTCCTGAAGAGGCTAGAGAAGAGGCTAGAGAAGAGGCTAGAGGGGTGACCAGAGAGGAGTTGGAAATTATGTTCAAGGGCGTAGCTGAGGCTATGAAAAAAGGGTTTAATAAGTGCATGAGGGAGTTTAGGAAGTTGTCTGATAGATTGGAAGCTGTGGAGAAGAAGGTTGGTGTCACCAATCAGGCTACCCCTCCACCTCTAACCAATCAGGCTACCCCTCAAGATAAACAGCCTACCCCTCTTGCCAAAGAAACCGGGGGTAGAAACAAACAGGCTACCCCTCATGCCAATGAAACCGTGGTTAGTAACCAGCCTCCTCCTCATCAAACCAAACAGCAGCCTCCTCCTCCTCAAAAGAAACAGCAGCAGCCTCCTCCTCTTCAAAAGAAACAGCCTCCTCCTCAAAAGAAACAGCCTCCTCAAATCAAATATGTTAGTATCAAATCCAGGGTTAACTAGTTGTCCAGACGACTGTAAAAGTTGTCTGGACGACTAGTTGACCCTGGACGACTTAAACGTAAGTTGTCTGGACGACTAGTTGACCACGGAAGACTTAATTTTAAGTCGTCCAGGGTCAACTAGTCGTCCAGACAACTTTTATTTAAGTCGTCCAGGGTCAACTAGTCGTCCAGACAACTTTTATTTAAGTCGTCCAGGGTTAACTTGTGTGCAACTTTTATTGCAGAGATGGTTGCCGGAGGATACAGCAACCGAGGCGAACTCGGTAAATAAAGCAGATGGTGTCACCTCCAAAGAGATTGTTGCTGTCACTTCCACCGATCACCAACCGAGCCTCGCTTCCACAGATCAACAACCGAGCCTCGCTTCCACCGAGCCAAGCGATCCAGTTTCACAACCGAGCCTGGTTGTATTGGACAAGCGTGCAAAGAGTAAACGAGCGAAGAAACCTGCTCCTACTGTGAGATCTCCTTATATGGCAGAGAAAAAAAAAGATAAAGTGGCAGCCTATAATCCATTTCCGCCAGTAAACAAAGAAAAGTTGAAGGAACTCGCTGATTGGTTGAAAACTGATCCGTAAGTGATTGCTTTACCCATAATAGCTTGATTTAGTCGTCCAAAACTGATTGCTTTTTTGTTTGCAGTCATTATTTAACTAAGATCGAGGACAAACCACGTACATCACCAACAAGGTGGTACCACTTCCTCCGGACAGCCAGAGGATGGCTGGAAGACTGCGTAAGTCTTCTGCACACGATTTAAGTCGTCTACAAAGTCGTCCAAGTAGACTACTTTCCAGACGACTTAAAGATAAATCGTCTGGAAAGTCGTCTACTTGGACGACCACGTAGACGACTTATAATTAAGTCGTCTTCGTCTGGTAACTTCTAACTTGTTATATTTAATATGCAGCATATAGATGCTTGGATTAATGTGCTAAGGCAGAGGTATCAGGAGAACCCACAAGCTTTCAGGAGCGAGCGAATGTGCTTCCTGGATCACAACTTTTCTCAGTCTTGGAGAGAGCAGTATCAGCTCTTCAAAACATCGGAACCTGATCACAAAGGTTTAGGAAGAGTTCTACCTGGTGGGGCGTCGTATTTTTATGACGGATCAATACCTTCATTTTGCCAATCAAACAAGAAGTGGGGGGAGGACATTGATGATATCTATGCGCCAGTGAACTTGGACGACAAGCATTGGGTTGCTATTTGGATATCGATCCCTAAGAGGCACATAGTCGTCTGGGACAGCATACCTTCATCTAGTGTACCAGACGCATGGGATGCGATAATGGAGCCTTTTCTCCAGATGGTCCCTTATCTGCTTGTTGAGTGCGCAGCCACCGACGAAATGCGGGTCAAATACGGGTTGGAGCCATACACATATGAGAGACCGCTGAAAGGTGTACCCACGGCCAACAATGGTGATTGTGGCGTGTACACTGTAAAGTACATTGAATGTCATGCGCTCGGGGGCTCCTTTGACCCTAAAGACTTTGCTAGGTGCAACGCGAAGAAAATGAGGGATAATATGGCGGTGGATATATGGAAGGAGCTTGTTGATCAGCATCTGAAAGAAAATGTGGATGGTGATAAGTTCGTGGGCATGTATGATTAGATTTGTATTTGAACATGATTTTTTAACATGATTTTTGTATTTGAACATGATTTTTTAACATGATTTTTGTATTTGAACATGATTTTTGAACATGATTTTTGTATTTGAACATGATTTTTTAACATGATTTTTGTATTTGAACATGATATAAGTTGTCTGGAAGAAATAAGTCGTCTGGAAGGTTTTCCAACTGGACGACTTACAAATAAGTCGTCTGGAAGGTTTTCCAACTGGACGACTTACAAATAAGTCGTCTAGAAGGTTTGGACGACTTATTATAAGTCGTCTGGAAGGTTTTCCAACTGGATGACTTACAAATAAGTCGTCTGGAAGGTTTTCCAACTGGACGACTTACAAATAAGTCGTCTAGAAGGTTTGGACGACTTATTATAAGTCGTCTGGAAGGTTTTCCAACTGGACGACTTACAAATAAGTCGTCTAGAAGGTTTGGACGACTTGAAGGGATAGTAGAAGGTAGTCTAAAAATAAAATACACTTGAAGGGATAGTAGAAGGTCGTCTAAAAATAAAATACACTGGACGACTAAATATTTAGTCGTCTAGACGGGTAATCAAGACGGGACGACTTAAATTTAGGTCGTCTGGACAACTAGTCAACTGGTTGTGTACATTGTGGTTTTGTATGGCCAGTTTCCTTGCAGTTTGAGCATCTCCGTGCCCTGTGTTTCTTCCTGGGTTTGTGTCCTCTCATCCTAGATAGCTCCAACCAAGATTGCCATCTTGATTTCTTCGGTCTCCCCCGACCACGCTTTAGTTCTGGAGGAAAGCATTCTCGTTCCTCAATATGTTGTGACACGATAGGATATATATTCTCTGAGTATCCTGCATACAGATAATTCTTTGAGTACAGTGGACATACAAGTGTGGAGATATGCAAACCAGCATGTATTCCAGCAGCTATAGCATGAGAGCAAGGTATTTTCTCCACTCCATAGACACCACAATCACACTTTGCATGTTCCAAATCAACCACACAGTCCATTTTGCCACCTTTGACAAAGAAATGCCATCCATCAATTGGTTCGACCGTCATCATACCCGCTATCTCTTCTCGAACAGCAAGCAAGTATTCAACAGCCCGGCTATGTTCAGTTGTGAGACTCAAAGCATCTTGTCTCCTTTTCCAATACCATTTTCCTAACTTCTGCCTTATGAACTCCAGCAGGAACGTAATCGGAAATCCTCTTGCTCGCTTCAGTGCGGAATTAATAGATTCAGCAATGTTGCTTGTTTTTATGTTGAACCTGTTCCCCTTACAATAAACCCTTGACCATAGCCTGACGTCGGCTTTCTCCAAATACGTTGCAAGTTCCGGGTTTGCACTCCGTATCTCAGCCATGTACCGGTCAAAATCGTAAACCGTGTGAGCATAAGCAGCCCCTTTCACCAAGTACATGAGATGTTTCCCTTTAAACTTTTTGACAATGTTATCTTGAAGGTGATAATAACATATTCCTCGGGTTGCCCAAGGAAACACCTTATCACACGCACTTTTAATGGCCTTGTGCCGGTCGGAGACTATCACCAGAGGCTTGTCATGAGATATACAACTAGCCAATTTTGTGAAAAACCATTCCCAAGAAGGTATATCTTCCTCATCCACGATCCCAAAAGCCAATGGGAATATCTGAAAATTGCCATCTTGTGCGGCTGCAACTAACATAGTTCCTCCATACTTTCCACTTAGGTGAGTTCCATCCACCACAATGACCCTTCTCTGATACTTAAAACCTTTGATAGAAGCTCCAAAAGAGAGAAATAGATACTTAAATCTTTTCATAGAATCAAGTTCTATCGCCGTGATAGAATCAGGATTTGCAATGGAGATTTGCTCGAGATATGATGCCAGACGCGAATACCCTTCTTCTGCTGATCCTCTCACCAATCTTTGTGCATATAACAGTGCTCTGTATGAAGTGGTGTAATCAAGCGCCATGCCAAACATGTTCCTCATTGCATCAGTGATATGCTGCGGAGTTATCCCATCAATGATTCCAACACGATCAATGAAAAGACTACCTACATACTTCGGAGTACAGTGTCTCCGCTGAGCGATTCGGTCTCCCGCTGAGCATAAATGTTTTTCCACATACTTTGTTACCCAAAACGTGTTTGTCCCATGTTTGACACTCGCTCTGACCTTCCATCCACAATAGCTAACCGGACATGTTGCCACAACGAGAGTTTTCGTTGATTTGTATAATCTGAAAGAAAACTTACCCCTCACTGCTGCCAACCGCAGCTCTGAAAGCAGTGCACCCTTGCTAACAAAACTCTGGTTGACATAGATGGTACCATTCGATTTTCCTCCTTCAATAGCATTTGTCTTAGCATATGCCTTTTGGATTTCTTCAAAACAAATATTATCATCATCTTCCTCGTCCTCATCTGGAACCTTTCCATAAAGACTGTAATCCCCACCATTCTGATCCGTTTCACCAACAATAGAATTATCAGCATCCTCCTCCCCATTTTCCTCCTCCCCATCTTGATTTTCATCTTCAACAAACTCATTATCACCAACATCTTCATCATCACCACCAACATCTTCTTCCCATTCACCAGCTTCATCATTATCACCAACATCTTTTTCCCATTCACCAGCTTCATCAATATCCCTTTTCTCTGAAACCGTTTCGACCTTGCTGCGGCTTGATACACAAAGACATACTCTATGGGTTTTGAGTATCTCCAGCAAGTTTCGAACTTGTCTATCACTTGTAACATGAATGGGAAGACTGCCTGGAGCCATCATCATTTCTGCTGGTAATGAGTAGCTAATCTCCACACTCACTGTTCTCATGTCCAGGTTATAATCTTCTTGAGCCATTGCAACAAGTTCAGCATGTGTTGAATCTTCATTCAATAAAAACAATCTTGCTCCTTTGAGATCATCAACCACAAAATCCCAACGGAAATCTCTCAACAACCATTCTCCATACACTGCATGTAACTGAAAAATCATCTGCAAATATTCAAAATAAAACACATTAGTAAACATAGAGAAAATGAAGAAGTTCAATAAACATTGCCGCAGACGACTTAGCATTAAGTCGTCCAGAAGACTTAAAGGTAAGTCGTCTAAAGAGGTCACTTTTGCAATTGAAAATTAAAAGGGACGACTTAATTCTAAGTCGTCCGGCTTTGTTTGTTAAAAAAAAAACTTCAGACGACTTATATATAAGTCGTCTACGAGAAACGGGCTAGTTTTGCATTTGACCGAATCGTGTCAGATCTTTGACTATTTCTGGACGACTTATAATTCAGTCGTCTCTGGGAAAGTTAAAATTTCAATATTTTATGAAAACTTGACGACTTACGTGTAAGTCGTCCTAAGGTTAGTTTTGTAATTGAAAAATAAAACTTGAAATTTAACTTTCTCCAGACGACTTAGATGAAAGTCGTCCAGCTAAACGACTTAATTTAAGGTCGTCCGGGATAAGCAAGGTTTGACCAGAAAATTGGGAAAAATTCTGGACGACTTTGCTTTCCCCGGACGACTTTAAATTAAGTCTTCTGGAGGGACGACTTTATATTAAGTCGTCTGGTTAAAGTTAAATTATGAAGTTTTATTTTTCAATTACAAAACTAACCTAGGACGACTTACACGTAAGTCGTCAAGTTTTCATAAAATATTAAAATTTTAACTTTCCCAGAGACGACTGAATTATAAGTCGTCCAGAAATAGTCAAAGATCTGACACGATTCGGTCAAATGCAAAACTAGCCCGTTTCTCGTAGACGACGTATATATAAGTCGTCTGGAGTGTTTTTTTTAACAAACAAAGCTGGACGACTTAATTTAAGTCGTCCGTTTGACCAGCAGACTCATCAGTAAGTCTTCTACATACAGATGACTTACTAGTAAGTCTTCTACGCGAACAGATCTTGAAAAAAAATTCAAATTCGTACCTTAAACTAGGTGAGATGACTTCGTTTGCACACAGGGTCTTCTCCAACCACCCAGAACCTCAAACGAAAGCAACCGTAAGTAAAAACGAAAGAAATATGGCTCTGTCAACCATAGCCCATATTTTGAATCAAAAGCTTGAGTTTTTTGGATGAATATAGAGAGAAAGTGAAAGAAATGTTGTTTTTAGTTCATAACAATTGAAACAGGGAGAGTGTAAAGAGATTTACGTGCATTAAAGGGCATTAAAAGCTCCAAACAGTTCGTACAAGGTTGTTGCCACTATTCATTGCAGTGACAATATTGTAAATACTTGAAGAAGATGAGGTTGAGACAGTAAAAAAGCCATTTTCGAAAAGAAAAAAAAAACAAAATGTTAATGGCATTTTCGTAGATAAAATGCAGGTGTGGGGTTAAAATCTCAAAAAAAAGGAGTCAAAAGAAAAGGTTAGTTTTCTGTTTGACTTCAAGTTTTGAGTTACTTTTGCAAAAAGCCCTTATTAATTCAATCAAATTCTATTAAATTCCTAGATCGAATACCACCCCTAAGTGACCATATATTCATTTAAGGTAAATATCAATATTTAATATTTGATTGGTAGTTTATAACTTTAAATTAAAATAAAAGGGTAGTCGCATTGGAGTGTAAGTAACTCCAAAAAGCTGGGCAGAATCCTCAAAATCTATTAACTTATAAAGTTCACAAACCCTACGTACAATATTTTCTAGGGTTGCAAAATCCATCCCCCGTAAAAAAATGTTGAAACTGCAGTTCTTCCGACATGAAGCACAATCATCGAACCCGATCCCAGTTGATCTGCTCATGGATATTCTCTCTCTGGTCCCGACAAAATCCATAGCTAGGTTTCGTTGCGTATCTAAATCCTGGGCAATCATATTTCGCCGTCAAGATTTCACTTAGCTGTTTCTGACAAAGTCTAGCACTCGTCCACTTCTCCTGTTCACCTTCAAAGTTGATGGTAAGTTGTGTCTCTACTCTACACTTCAGCCTCATAATCCAGACGATAACTCTTCCCTTGTAGCCACCTCTTGTAAGTCTTTTCCCAAACAAGTTGCGTCTTACGCAAGTACACCTGTTTGTGGAGTGGTCTTGCTTCATGGATGGAGAAAACAGGTGATTTGTAACCCTGCCACGGGAGAGTTCAGAACCTTGCCCAGAGTGTTTCTAAAAGAAAAGAATTTACTTGCTAAGAGTAATTACCGGGACACAATACCGAAAGAGAAGATTGTGGGAATGTATTTAGGCTATGATCCGAAGGGAAAAGAGTTCAAAGTGTTGTGTATGACCGCCTCACTTCGTTATGGAGTTAGAGACAATACTCATCGGGTTTTGACACTGGGGCCTGGAAAGCGTTTTTGGAGACCGGTCGAACCCAAATTCAGTTTAGTGAAAAAAAGGAATATAATTGGAGATATATGCATAAATGGTGTTTTATATTTCGGAGCTTGGTTCGAACAATATTCTACGATAGTTTGCTTCGACGTGGGCTCTGAGAAGTTCAGATTTATCTACACAAACGAAGACCATGAGGATAGTTATTTTATTCCGGGTAATTTGACTTTGTTCAACTACAAAGGTAAATTAGCTCTACAGGAGGATAGTTCTCAAGATGGGCTTATGTTTTGGGTTCTAGAAGATGCTGAAACTCATGAATGGTCCAAGCATATCTACGAACTGTCTGCTTTGGAGAAAGACATGATCAGATATACCATGTTTGTTGGAATGACTGGTACAGGTGAATTTGTGTGGTCGTCGTCATACAACGGACCACCACATTCACTCTACCTTACCTTCTACAATTTGGAAAGTGGAACTTTTCGAAAAGTCAATATTCAGGGATTTCAGCATCGTTTTACATCGATTCAGACCTGTCTAGACTATGTGGAGGATGTGAAGTGGCTTATGTAGCACTGTCCAAATGCTCTTTCATATATTATTATTATTATTACTTTGGATTTCAACTCTTTCTGTTATTCAAGGCTGTTTGGATTTTGAACTTTATCGTATTTTTCTTTATTAATTACTTTCTCGATCTCTATCTCCTCCAAATTATTGTTTGATTGAGTTACACGTTTTAGCAATGGCATCAAGCACATGGACGATTGATTGTAGAAAATGTCAATTTATAGACTGTTGATAATTGATCAAAATCCCATATGTTCAATCTATAACTTCCACAATCTCGTAATGATCCATTTTAAACTTAAAGCAAGTCTTATAAGCACCAGATATGACCAGATCAGCTCTGGACCGAAGTAATTTGGAACCACCAGATATCTGTGAATAATATTTGAGATTTAAACCAAATGGTGTCACTGAAGAAAATATGCTAGATATATCGATGTTTATGACAGCAATGGAGGACATTAAACACACAATCTAGCTACCAGTAGAGAACCAGGGGATAAAGAGCAAGAGGATGTTTCTACTGCACGATTTTTCTCAAAACGGATTCTGCACGGTGCTCGAATCGTGGTAAGGCCCATTCATGTTGAATAATGTCGAGACCATCCTTTTCTGCGCTCAAGCTCTGTGGCCACCAATTTGCAAATGGAAGGGTATAATTAATCAGGTTTGGACCAAGATCAGAACAAACAATGTTAAGATGGATGATTCAAGAAAGTCTAGAAGGTTTTTACTATAGATACCTTTGATGCATCAAAACCAAATCCACCCATTTGCATCATTCTTTGTGTATCATCAATTGCTGCATAAGAAAGAATACTTGCAATGACAAAAGAGTATCCACCACAACATTGAGTAAGCTCAAAATGTGAGATTTTCAGAGGAAACTGATGTGAAGTTGTGAACTGTGAAGTAGTAGGGCGTGAACACTAACCATTTTCATCTCCAAGAATGAGGCTGAATAAACCTCTTAATCCAAACAAGTTCAAGAAGTACCTGAGACATGGACGAATAAGCTCATGAATGTAAACAAAAACGCATAAAAACAGACATGTGACATTCTTTATGTAACTAGATACATACCATGAACGGCTGCTCACATAGCTAACATCGACAGTGCTCAAGTCAATACCGTTCTGTAACATTGACCTGAATCTTTGAGTCAGGGGAAATGGTATTTTGGCTGTAAGATAATATCAGGAAGTGTCAGATACTACTGGCATTGTAGAGTGTTAAGAGTAAAGGAGGTGATAAACACAAAACAATAATGCGTCTGTGAAACAAACCTGCAACAAATCCAGAGAAGAAGAAGTTGACCCATGCAAAAGTGAGCGTCTGGAAGAAAACAAAATTCATCAGTATTATTTTTTTTCAAATTTACTGACAACACCAAGAGAGATGAATCCAAATCTACTTGACCTGCGGTATAATCATTGACAAATTTTTCTTCATCATATCCATGGCCATGTTAGGATCAGAAAACATCTGAGCTTGTGGGTTCTGAGCTTGGTCCTTTGGAACATGCAACAATCCATTTTCCTACATCAAAGCAACACTTATTTTCTAACTCTTCCTTATTCAAATGGCACAGAAACTATACACTAGCGGGAGAAACGATATTGCTTGTCTCATACAAAACAAGGAAACAGAAAAAAGCAAGTAATAAGGAACATAATGTCAGGAAACGGAAGAGAGCAGATTCTACACAGTCATCACTCTCGCGAGTAACCGTTCCTCAAGGATAATCTACCAAATCCAAGAAGCTAGAAACTTTAGTGCATTTGACATGTTCTCAATCGTCATTACAAATCAGATCACACAGTGAATACACTAAACTAGTTGCTCCTAAAGCCAGAGAAGCATTCAAGTTACAATGAAACTTAGTAGGAGTCACGAAAGCATACCTCGTTGCTGAAGTAGAATCTCCGAGCTCGGAACGACTTAGGCGGGATGAAATTGGCACCGGCCTTGAGATTCCGAGCCCTAATCACAACTTGTCTGCAAATCCAACACATATCGATGATTCAATCAGCTAATCCAATTTACATATTAGGTGAGAGATCAGGAGAGGATGACTAACCCTTCTTTGACCATCTTCGCATCGGGAGTCGGAGACGAACGCATGAGCTTGGAGACGAAGTAGCGGAGAACACCAATGAGAACCATCACGACTGAGAGAGGGATCAAAACCCAGTCTCTGATCGCCGTGTCGAGAACCAGATCTTCCGCCATTGATGATTCTCTTCTCTCGATCGGGTGAATGAAGAAGAAGATGAGATGTAGGCCTGGGCGTTCGGGTACCCGTTCGGGTTCGGATCGGGTAAATCGGATATCGGTTCTTTTTTATAACACCTACTAGGGCCCATTTTAAGAAATTTTTAAATTCGGATCGGGATCGGATATAACACTTCAGTTTCGGTTTGGGTTCGGATTATACTGAAGTAACCATATATCAACTGGGTTCGGGTTGTTCTGTATCGGTTTCGGATTTAACTGAAGTAAAATTCAAAAGAAGACAAACTAAACAAAAATTTTTTGTAACTTAAGCTTAGTAGTTAGTACAAATGTTTGCAAATTGATCACATTGACAAGTGAAACATGAAAAGTGATCACGTTTGGACATTATAGCAAATATTAGCAACATAAAGTAAATTGATCAAGTTAAGAACTAAGAAACATGCCACTCAAATTTAGTAAAAATGTTTGCAACAACACACCAATAGACTGCAACATAAGTCTCAAACCAAAAATAGCAACACAAATTTTTAAAATGAAAACTGCAACAAAGTCTCAAACCGAAAAGAAACAGAGGAAAACAGAAAACAGAAAACAGCAACATAGACTGCAACATAAACTGCAGCCAGCTTGTGGCGAAAGAACTTGGTCATATTTGGGAAGAGCTTACTCCTGATAAGCCATCAATTCCTCTGATCCAAAGACAAAGATAGGCAGATCAATATACAAACCAAATTTAAGCAAATATATTACAAGTTATAATGTTAGATCACATACCTCTTTCAATTTTTTCTTACTCTTCAATGTCCTCAAGAATTTCTTCATTTGTAAGCACCCTTGACTCACAATGAATGTCTTGCTTCAACCATTGCTCGGTACACATCAATACTTCAACCATGAAGTGAGTAAGGCAGCTCCTAAATGGGTCTATGATCCTTCCACCAGTACTGAACGCACTCTCGGATGCGACAGAAGAAACCTGCATTGCAAGGACATCCTTTGCAATCTGTGACAGTATTGGAAACTTGGTACAGTTTCTCCTCCAGAAAGAAAGAACATCGTACTCTACACCAACAATCAACTCTGGATTCTCAACTCCTTTTTTCAAGTACACATCCAGTTCATCCCGCTTCTCTTTCACTCCAATCTCCTTTAGCATGGACTTGTACCTTCTGTCAATCCTCTTATAACCTATACCATCATCAACTAAATCAGGTGTTATCATGGAGAGTTCTCGAGAACTCTGAGATGCTTGAGTGTTGCTGGTAGTTGCTTGATCGGTCTGCCCACTTGATGACCTCATATGTCTTTCACTGTACTCCTTAAACAAACTCCGCAACACACTCATCACAGACTCGTACATCTCTTTCCCTTCCAAGCTGTCCTCCCCATAAAGCTCATCAAAACACATCGTCGCAAG
Organism: Brassica napus; assembly: GCF_020379485.1. NCBI lineage: Eukaryota > Viridiplantae > Streptophyta > Magnoliopsida > Brassicales > Brassicaceae > Brassica > Brassica napus. The sequence continues at coordinate 10,407,435 of NC_063444.1, read as the reverse complement.
CACCATCTTCTTTGTTGGATCAAAAATTGTTGCCACAATTAACATCTTGTTGATGTTCTTCAATCCATCCCAATACTTGTCAAACTTCTTGAACATCTCCACTGCCTTATCCTTCAGTTCATGATCCATGCTTTCGCTCAGCGCCATCAGGTTAGTTGCTATGGTCACAATCTCTTCATAACACCGGTAAGCATTGAGAGATGTAGACGCAGAGACAACTAAGGTCGAGTTGTAGAAGATCACTAGAAACCTGCATAATCTTTCTATTGATCTCCAGTCATGGTAACGTGGAGGTCCTTCTCTCTTTTTTCCTTTGTCGGTCAGCTCCAAAAAATGATCGTTGTAGAGCTTATCTTCTGCCTCCATCTTATCAAACGCAACTCTGAACTTCAATGCCGTATTCAACATCAGATAAGTAGAGTTCCACCTAGTAGTAACATCTAAAGGCAAGCTTCCTCTAGTCAGTCTACCCGAATCAACTTTCTGCTCAAACGATGTTATCCTATTCCCTGAAGCTCTAACATAGACTATAGCATTACGAACCGCGGTCACATTCTCATCTGCATCAGCCATCCCATCCTTCACAATCAAGTTAATGATGTGTGCACTACATCTCAAATGCATGAACTCTCCATCTAAAACTAAAGCATCTGGAGACTGTGAAGAGAATTCAGCCTGAAACCTTCTCAATGCAGATGAATTCGCAGTAGCGTTGTCAACAGTTGCGCAGAACAATTTATTGATTCCCCAATCAGCTAAGACCTCTAAAAGAACTCTAGAGATTGTCTGACCTTTGTGATCGATGACATGTTTGAACCCAATGATGAGCTTCTTCAGGCGCCAAGAAGAATCAATGTAATGAGCAGTCACCACCATGTAGCTTGCACCTTGACACAGGCTTCCACAATTTCATCTACATAAATGACATATAATGTTAGATACTAGTTAACTTCTCTATGTATAAGGTGGATATTTTTATAACAGTAGACTCTCATACCTTCTTACAAAAGTGTTTCCAAGCCACACCTTCTATCCAAGCTAATGGTAACTCCCCTATCACCATCATCTCATTGGTTGCTTCTCTGAAAGTTTCTTCACTGACCTTCGCATCCGCCAGATTGCCTTCTTCATCAATGACTTGTTGAGTAGAGCTTTGGCCATCTGAATGCGCAAAGTATTGCTTACATACAGTGAGATGCTTCAATAAGTTTGATGTTCCTGACTTTGATTTGCAAAAGAACATCTTTTTGCAGTAATGGCAAAGGCATCTGTCCCGATTTTCCTTTGTCCTTGTGTAATGGCTCCAGATTTTAGACCTCAGAGGAAGAACTCTCGCAACTTTATTTCGATCTTCCGCTGCTCCACTAGCTCCAGAGGATTTTTTACGTTTTCCTCCACTATCAGGAGTAGCAAATTCTTCTTCTTCTTCTTCGTGGTCAAGTTGAACTCGGTGAGGAGTTGATGATGAATCCATCTGAGACAAAAGAAAACCAGAAAATCGTTTATCAATTGAACAAAGCTAATAAATGATAGCCTAAAACGATTCTAAATAAACCAAATCCTAATATCCATTCATATACACAGAACCTGTAACAGAGCCTAAACAGAGTATTGAGATGAAGACAATTGAAAGATGATATCAACTCGTACTTGAGATCGATTTCGGGAAATCGCAGATGGTGGAGATAGAGAGAATTGTAGGTTTTGGTATTCAATCATGAGAGACTCTTTCAATTTAATAGGGTTTTCGAGAAGTGGAAGAAGAGGGATCGCCTCACCGTGAAAGGTTTTTCGAGAAGTGAACAAGATATGAAGAAAGAAACTTTGGAAATAACAACGCGTGTTACAACTTGTGTCTTTGTGTCTTGAGTACATTACATACACATTGGTATACATATACATTTATTTCGGTTATTTCGGGTTTATGTTCGGATTTCGGATTAAACCGAACCGTACCCGATAACCAAAGTACCAGCATATCAAAACCGATCGGGTATTTTCATGGATCCATAACCGGTTGGGTTCGGGTTTTTCGGTTCGGGTTCGGGTTCGGTTCCGGATTATGGATAATATGCCCAGGCCTAATGAGATCGATGAGGAACTGCTTTAACCATATTGAACCGGATATTTATTAAACCGAATTAATAAAAACGAACCGGCGTGTCATTTCGATTTCGAATTCGATTTTTTCAACTCGGTTTACGTTCGGACCGACCCGAATCATTGGTATATATAGAGATTCCTAACAAAAACTGTTAAAACCCTAATCCCTCTTTCTCCTCGTCGTCGCTTTTCTCTCTCTGAGCTCTAAGGACGAAGATGACGGTGGAAGCAGTGAACCCTAAGGCGTATCCGTTAGCTGATTCTCAGTTAGCGATAACGATCCTGGATCTCGTTCAACAGGCTACGAACTACAAGCAGCTCAAGAAGGGAGCTAATGAAGCTACCAAGACGTTGAACCGTGGGATCTCTGAGTTCGTCGTTATGGCTGCCGATGCCGAGCCGCTTGAGATTCTTCTCCACCTTCCTCTTCTTGCCGAAGACAAGGTTACTATCTCTTCTCTCTCTCTCACGTCTCTATGCATCTTATATATCAAGTATGTGGCTTTAAATCATGTCTTTAGGAAAGACATGAAAGTTTATGTCTTGCTTTTTTTTATAACACATGGCATCATTAGCTTAGCTGTATGTTTTCATTTACTCTTATGAACTAGTTATCTCGGATTGTTATGTGGTCTGATTTGTGACTAAACTCTTATATTTCTCTCTGCAGAATGTGCCTTATGTGTTTGTACCATCGAAACAAGCGTTGGGAAGAGCATGCGGAGTGACAAGACCTGTGATCGCTTGTTCAGTTACATCAAACGAGGCAAGCCAGTTGAAGTCACAGATTCAACAGCTCAAGGATGCAATTGAGAAGCTCCTAATCTAAGTGATGGGGTGTCTTGGTATGAAGAGTTCCATTTGTGTAATCTCTTTGTTGTAATTTCGTCTCTATGTTGAACGTTTTTCTTCAAGTTTTGGATCTTGGTGCTTGGTTTGTGTTGAAACATTAATGTCAAAGAGCTTTTCTATGGTCCATTTAGGTATTTTAACGATCTGTATAAGGCCCGTTAAGACTGTCAGAAAAGATTCTTACCTTCCGACATTGGTTGCATACTTGCATGATGTTTAATCGCTTTTGCTTTGTCTGTCCAACAAACATAAAACATTCGTTTCTTGCATACACTTGACTTGTATAACATAAATCAAATCTTTCTACTTTCCCTAACTATTATAAAGTATTTGTAATGTTATTGTAATTAGCAAAACCAATCCAATTTATAAGCCAATGGCATCCTCGCTTATGTCTATTAAACACACGGTTTCTTCTAAACTGTATGCAGGGATAAATAGTTTTAGCTCATGCTCAAATTACAACAGATCTCATCTGGTAACGCTGAGTTGCAAGGGTTATGTCAATCCAATTTTTCGATTACACTCGAATCAAAAGAGTTTGAAACATCTCACAAGAGCAAGAAAACTAGAAGAGGAAGATGAGAAAGAAGAGGACGAGGACAATGAGTACTATGCAGCAGAGGAGGATGACAAAGAAGTCTATCCAGTGGAAGAGGAGGACAAAGACGACTGTCGAGCAGAGGAGGCAGTTCTAAAACTATACACCGACATCAAAGACCGAAACATCAATGGAGTATCAGAAGTTATTGGAGATGAATGCCAATGCTTTTGCAACTTCTTATCTTCTTACCGCCTCTTGCAAGGCAAGAAGGTACAAAAAAAAACATATTAAATTTTGCAGCAATTATCTTTTATAAAGCTTTCTCATTTTGTAAATGGTCTTGTTAATTGCAGCAAGTGGTGGCTTTCTTCTACTGGTTGATGATGAACCTGGGGAAAGATATCAAGATTATTGTTAGACCAACCTCCAAAGATGGCATGACCGTTGGTGTTCAATGGCAACTCGGTTAGTCTCTCCTCCACAATCCAGTTAACCTTTATATCCAAGCTGATCCTATTTGGCTCGGTTATGGAATCTTCAACCCTTTCAAAAGCTCATACCAAACTGCCACAAGTCTTCATATCTTCTATACCGAAACTAACCAATCCGATTGAAATGATTGCTCTGACGATGGTTTACGTGCAATGCACAGAATGGGAGAAGTCAAACATCCAATTGGGGAAGGGAGTCAGTTTCCACATGTTCCATATCTACCAGGGAAAACTGTTGATAAAGTTAGTCATCATTAGTCCGGTCTATAGCCGGTTATCGTTTCGATTATATAGCCTCTGATTCATGACCAAAAACAACGCAGGAATGTGGAGATGTTCATGGAGCCAATCTTTCACATTGAGCCTCTTAGACTAGTGAGCCTGATCAAGATTAGTGTTATTAGCACATCTTGTACATGTTCATAAGATTAATGTGAAATACTTACATGTGTTGTTGCAGAGAACTATGGCGTTTGCAGTGAGCTTGGCTGAGAAGATGTTCATTTTCCTAAGACCAGTAGAAAACATAAGGAGACAAGCAATGACACTTTTCCTTCTTGCTCTTCTGTTGCTTGCTGCAGTCGTTTTCTACTTCACCCAACCAAGACTATAAGGCTAAAACAGACAGCAAATACCATGGAAGATACCGGAGAGAGAAAACCATAAGAGTATTGAGTTTTTTTTTCTATCAAATGATGCTTCAGTGTATCAGTTCACATCATTTTTAAGGCATCAAACCAGACATTTTGCGGATGCACAATATTACCAATCAGAGTCATAGTTTAAACACATTTATTAAGATGCAAATACTTTTACACGGTAAAACATAATTAAACACATGGGTCTTTTACCCTTTTTTTTTCTTCCTAAAACATTCATGGGTAAATATGGCGTTAAATACAAAACATCGACGCCATAGAGTTTTCAATACTTAAATACGATATCAGCCTAAACCATTTTGATACACAGCCAACTAAGAAACAAAGAGAGAGCTAAGGAAAATGAAGATAGCACTAAAGGAAGTTAAGTCATAATGTTATTTTCCTCCTATTAAGATTTCTACACCAGCGAGTCATAAGTAGGTTCACTAGATGCAGTCCTGCAAGGAAAATAAAAAACAGAAGTAAGTTCGCTTTGTTTCTCGAACATTGCTGATATATATATATATATATATATATATAAATATCATAGTGTGTGAAATCAAACTTCACTTACACTAGTAGTTCCTAGTTAATTTAAGTCAGAAGCAGGAGATATCAAGACGGTTTGTGCATATGGCCTCTAAGCATCTCATTAACCCCTATAGCTGAAATGCTTTCACATCCAAGAAGATCTCTGAGCTTTTCATCGCACTGAATAGCCATTGTATTTACCGGGTCCTGATAACATATTAAAAGCAGAACTAACAGTGCTTAGTTTCTTTTATTTATGAACATTAAAAATAGCAGTATCTTCCCACAAAAAACAAGGTTTTGTCATTGGGAAGCAATAAAAGGAACAACCAGAGTGTTTCAACACCCTACCTCTAAATTGTTGAGTTTTATGTATTCCCAAACACGGCTAATAACCTCTTCGTCCTTCATCTCCGTCTCATCAGTGCCAAAGAACTTAGCAAGTGGCTCGGATAACGCAACAGTTGAAGTTGAACTAACAGGGTCTGTGGTCTGAGTCTCCACCTCAGCTTTTGCCCGTTTTGCTTGACCAGAGTCCTCTGCCAAAAAAAGGTGATTTCAAAAACTCAGTAAACAAAGAACATTCCAAGTAGAACTAATACCAGTTTGTTAATGAAACCATTACTGGATGGATCAAGCGGGAGAATATGCTTAGCAAGCAACTTATTCATCTTGAACATGTCAGTGCAATCAGTCTCGAAAACCACACGCAACGCATCATCACATATGATCTTCCGCTTGTTACTCGGGTCTTGGAGGTTGTTCTTCCTTATGTAAGCCCACAATTGCCTCACAATCTGAAACCCAAAAGCCAAAAAAAAAAAAAAAATCAACACTTTTAATAACAAAACAACTGCTTATACACACATTTGTCATAATGATGAATGTAAGACGGTGACATTAAACCTCAGTTCTGGGAAGAGCAGGTTCACCAACAACGACTTGAAGCTCTGGAGAAACCCTACAGACTTTGGTTAACCCTCCAGGACCACCTTTTCTTTTAGTTCTGCCATAGAGAAACATTGACAAATCCCAAGTCACAAAACTATTATGGGGAAATTTCAATTCAATTTGCTAAATTATATCAGTGGATGATCATTCTAAACTTGAACATGTAAACCTAGAAACAAGCAAAGGAACAAACTTGACCTAAAAGATCTAGACTTTCCCAAAAAGGAAACCTTCAAATACAGACCTTTCTTTGGGGGCTTGATTAACAGATAGAGAAGCGCTGGCGCCTTGTGAAACCAGCAAAGAGAATCCTTGTCGCGGAGACTGTTGCTGGTGCAGCTGCGGCGTGTAAGCCGGATACGGCTGCTGGAAATTGAGGTCATAAGAGTAGTAAGGAGGCTGAAGAGCGAAATGCTGAGAATGGGAAGCAGAGAATTGAGACGGATGGTTATGTGTGAAATTCCCTTTCGCCGGAGCATTGCCGCCGAAATGCTGCGACGGCGGAGGTTGTAGGGTTGATGCGGAAGCAGAGGAGGCTGGTGGGTGAGCTGCACGGAGGAGGTGACTGATCTGGTCTCTGATGAAACTCGTCTTCTCCGTGAGGTCTAGACCTAGCTTAGCCTCGAGCTGGTGAACAACACTGGTTAACGAAGTGAGAGAGGTGGGGTCGGATTGCCGGAGCAGAGTCTCGACTCCTTTCGCTAGATCCTGGTCCGACACCATTGACAAAGGACGACAGAACTCAAAGCTTTTATTACCAGAGAGAAACAAAAAAACAAATTACCCCACACGGAAAAAACAAAATCTCTCTCTCTCTCTCTCTCTCTCTCTCTCTTCTTCGTTGTCTCTGTTACCTCTCTCTCTATCTCTCTCTTTATAACTTATGGAATGACGAATATGCCCTTTACGGTCGATTTTGATCAACTGTGTCGGTAATTACCCTTGTGTCGTCATCGTATAGGCTTTTTATATAAAGGGTGTATCAGTCTTTTGGTTAACATCGTTGCTTTTACTTCCTGGCCAGCTGGCTGTAACTTTGAATGTCGTACATGTCACCGGAGATTTTGACGCCTTTACTGTTGTTGGTTTCGAAAAGCTTGAGGATATAAATGGTATTTCGATCAGCATCGGATAATCCTTGATTTATGACAGCAGAAAATATTGGTGAAAAAAATCTTAATCTTGCTATTGGGCCTGGGCCAACGATAAAATACCAAGCCTGATTTATGATTGTTTGTTATAAGATCCCAAACCGTCCGTCCTCCGAAGCGAGTAAAGGTTCTTGCGTCGTCTATTGAAGTTTGCCTTCTCGCGAAATTTCGAATTTTCTCGGGAAAATTTTGTCAGCAAGGTATATCCTCGAGCAGATACACGACAATCTAGCTCTCTGATTGAAGTCTAACGTCTTTCTATTGAATAATCATTGCCGTTTTTCTGTAGAGGATCTCGCTAATCGCTGATCTTCTGTGTTCTAGGGTTTTGAATCAACTTGCGTAAAGTTAATCTCGAGGATGAAGACTGAGAGAGAAGTTACGAACGGTGGTGTTGAGGAAGAGAGAGCGGTGAAGCGGAAGAGAGTAGTAGAGCGATCTAATGATCACGATGTCGACGAAGCGGAGAACGAGCAGAAGAAGGATAACGGAGTTGCGAAAGTGGAGAAGAAGGTGGAGCTCGATGATGAAGAAGACGATGATGCCGATGCCTCTAAGCTTCGGGGCAAACATTCACGCCGTGTTGAAGTTCGTCGTGATTGCCCCTATCTTGATACTGTTAATCGTCAGGTAATGTATCTATCTAATCATATGTTATTGTTTTGGGGATTAGCATCTTTAACAAGTTTCTTGATGTTGAGTTTCATTCAGGTCTTGGATTTTGATTTCGAGAGGTTTTGCTCAGTCTCATTGTCGAATTTGAATGTGTATGCGTGTCTCGTATGCGGGAAGTACTTCCAAGGAAGAAGCCAGAAGTCTCATGCTTATACACATAGCTTGGAAGCAGGGCACCACGTTTACATCAATCTTCTCACGGAGAAGGTGTATTGTCTTCCTGATAGTTACGAGATCAATGACCCTTCTTTGGATGACATTCGTCATGTCTTAAACCCAAGGTATGTTGACTGCCTTGTGTTCAGACTATTTCTGCTTGCATTGCTTGTTAACGTCTAAGGCTTTGGAAGTGATTAACAAATGAATTGTCTTTGACTATTGCCTCAATCAGTTTATTCTTGCTTGTTCTCTGTATACCAGCCACCATTAATATGTTTTTATGCCTTTGTCTTTCATGGTTTCTCAAAGTTTCTTTCTTTATACCAATTTTATTTTCAGTTCCTTCTTATCAAGGCGTTGGTGCTATTCGTTTGCAGGTTCAGTAGGGCACAAGTAGAAGAGCTTGATAGGAATAAGCAGTGGTCTAGGGCTCTTGATGGCTCTGACTATCTTCCCGGAATGGTAATCTTCTCTCTGTTGACACAGTTTATCTTTGACAAAGTTTATCTTCTAATTACCTTGTATACAACAGGTGGGATTGAACAACATACAAAAGACAGAGTTTGTAAACGTTACGATACAATCGTTGATGAGAGTTACTCCTCTAAGGAATTTTTTCCTTATCCCCGAGAACTATCAGCATTGCAAGTCTACTCTTGTTCACCGCTTTGGGGAACTCACTCGAAAGATTTGGCATGCTCGGAATTTCAAAGGACAGGTCTGACTCAAATGATGCCATTCACGTTTTTAGTTTTGTTTAATGCCCTCACTTAATGAGGACCTTGCTAATTCAACTTACCTTTGCGTCAACAGGTGAGTCCACATGAGTTCTTGCAGGCTGTCATGAAAGCCAGTAAGAAGCGATTTAGAATAGGCCAGCAATCAGATCCAGTAGAGTTTATGTCGTGGCTCCTTAACACTCTGCACATGGATCTTCGAACTTCAAAGGACGCCAGCAGTATCATCCACCAGTGCTTCCAGGTATGTGTCTGTCCTTTGACACGTTAGCATAATGTAGTTTGATATAATTGGTTGCAAAAAGCTGAATGTTAATGTTATCTGATAACCATTACAGGGTGAGTTAGAAGTTGTGAGAGAGTATCAAGGCAATGAAAACAAAGAAATCTCCAGGATGCCTTTTCTGATGCTGGGGCTAGATTTGCCACCACCTCCTCTTTTCAAAGATGTCATGGAGAAAAACATTATTCCGCAGGTACACACATCTTAATTTAGACTGTTAAGTTATGCCTACTTCAAACCCTGCGATTGATTCTGCTCTCTTACTTATAAATAATGCATTCCAGAAAGAGAGACATTTTATGAATTAAGATATGTGAGGAGCTATGTTTGAAAATTATAAGTTTTTCACTTTATGAAAATGTCACATTTGGTCGAGACACAATAACACGGATACCTACTTAGTGATTTCGTGATTTGTAGCTGTCCTAGAGACTTGAGCATACTGTATTTTTGGAATCCATTTTATGAGTTAGGAAGGGAAGAGTTCTCTTACTCCTTTTTTGGTTTGGACCTGGAGTAGCCAATTGCGTCTTTGAGTTTTTAGTTAGCAAAGCGAGGTAAGTAGAGGCTAACTTCTTTGATGTGTTTGGGTCAGGTTGCTCTATTCGATCTGTTGAAGAAGTTTGATGGAGAAACTGTGACAGAGGTGGTTCGCCCAAGGCTAGCCAGAATGAGATATCGAGTAACCAGATCTCCTCCGTACTTGATGTTCCATATGGTTCGGTTCAAGAAGAACAACTTCTTCAAGGAGAAGAACCCTACCTTGGGTGAGTTTATTTAGACAACATTGTTTTACAAAGATCCCTAATTCCTTTGACTCAAATATTCGTTGTTGATGTGACAGTTAACTTCCCAGTGAAAGACATGGAGCTGAGGGATTACATACCATCATTGCCTACTGCCGCAGAAGGGGAGAAGACGTGTACAAAGTATAACTTAATCGCCAACATCGTACATGATGGTAAACCAGAGGATGGGTATTTCAGAGTGTTTGTGCAGCGGAAGTCGCAAGAACTCTGGTAACGTTTCTTTCTTCTATAGGAATGTGTGACTTTAAAACTTGAAATTGGGATGTCAATTGTTTCGTGTGTTAATGTTCTTAGAAGTGACTCAAACAGATAGTGTTGGGTATATGACTGCGATGTAGATATTTGCATAAAACCTACAAAATTTGAGGATATTAATGTGTCTATCTATATTTCAGGTACGAGATGCAGGATTTGCATGTTGCAGAGACGCTTCCACAGATGGTGGAACTATCGGAAGCATACATGCAGATATATGAGCTGCAGGAGGAATAGAGCGCAGTAAACAAAGCTTACTCATCATCGCTTTAAAGAGTTAGTTTCCAGCTTTTATTTCTTGTATTGAGGATAGAGATTAAAGACGTGTTCTTCCACAACCCTTTTTGGATATAGATAATATTGAACCTCTTGAAGGCTTACTCATATGGAAAGACCCAAAGGAAAACGAAAACTTGAGTTTTGGGAACATCTTATGCATCATTTTGAAAGAATATCTCTAAAATATACATAAATCTATTGATGATTTTACGTTTAACCTTTTCAGATGGTTAAACGTAAATGGGATCAGTGAATGATTGATAGGTAAAAAGTCAAATAATGATTAAGAAGTTCAATCCAATAGAGGAGGCGCTAACACAGATTGGTTAAAAGGATGTTATTTCAATATTAGCCAAATTGATCATGATTCCAGTACTTATTAGTCGGCCTAACGCTAATAATATGATAATATACGTCTTGTTTGTAATTTTGTGATAAATTCTCTTTAAAAATCTGATGTTGAATATGGAAAATAGTTTTCACTAAAATGTACCCGAGAAAAAGACAAAAATAGCACTAAATCAAGTTTTTGTTCCCAAACTAGCACTCAAGGTCAAAAATCACAAAAATAGCACTTAATGTTTTATCAAAAGTCACAAACTTAGGGTTTAGAGTTAAAGGGTGGGGTTTAGGATTTAGGGTTTAGGGTTTAGGGTTTAGATTTTAGGGTTTAGGGTTTAGAGTTTAGAGTTTAGGGTTTAGGGTTTATGGTTTAAGGTTTAGAGTTTAGAGTTTAGTGTTTAGGGTTTAGAGTTGAGAAATGAGGTTTTGGGGATAAGATTTCAAATTTTGAAAAATAAAAAAATTAAAATTTTCAAAGGATAAACTTAGAAAGGTGCTATTTTGGTCATTTTAGTTTTTGAGTGCTATTTTTGTGATATAAACTTAGAAAAATGCTATTTTGGAGATTTGCCCAATGTATTATTACAAAAAAAGGAAATTACTGTTGAACACTAGACAAAGAAAAAGAATATAATTATTATACATACTAGGGGCTTGCGCGGGCCTTTGATGTTATTGTTGCTCTATACAAAAAATCTGTAGGTGATGCTGTGTTATGTTGTGGTTTTTGATCTGGCAAGATTTGTATTTTTAGTTAACAATAATCATGAAAAAGAGTCCAAATAAGCTTTGAAAATTGTGGTATTCAGGACACCATAGTGATACTATTTTTCTAATGTTTCGATGTGATCGTGACTTAATGTAATGAGATAACAACATTTTGATCTGAAAGAATCATGTCATAGGAATAGTAGAAAATCAAATTAGAAACTCTTTCCCAGTGAGCCTTAGTTTGCAGGATAAATAAAAACACAACCATGTTTCAAACAACAAAAACACATGATAGAAAAATTCAACATTCACTTACGACTGCGTTTGCAAACGGATTTTTTCAACATTCTCAAGTCTTGGTATTGTAAACATTATCTTCAAGGAAATCATGTAGACACAAAGCATCAATCACACAGACTGAGCTAGGATCAGAAACTTACAAATATTTGTTCGCATGTTGTATTACAAATAAAGTCAAGAATGCACCCCCCAAGGTTCTTCTTTTCTTTACAGTAACATATATAACATAAGCTGGACGAAAAAATATACATGTTGATAGAAAAGCTAAAGAACTAAATGTTGACATGAAGCAGAAGTAAGCTGCAAGAATTGAGAAGAAAGCTGTCAGACTTGAGAATTAAGCTAGAGACTTATAAGGTTTTATAAGGATTTATAAGACTTTAAAAAGATTACTATACTGAAGTATTTTATTGAAGAGAAGAAGAAGAGAGAAGAAGACCGTTGAAGATATTTTAAAACAATGAATATTTTATTGTATTGTGTACTGAGGCAACTTGCCTTTAAATACTTGTATCCAGATCTACAATTAAATTAAGGAAACTATTATCTCCTTCTCTCTCTTACATTTTGAAATCTACATCTTTCTCATACTTTCTTTTTCTCTCATGTTCTTCATGTTCTTCATTCCCCAGAAATAAACTCTCAATAATTCTCTCATTCTAACATGGTATCAGAGCATTAAGCTTCTGAACCTCACAAAAGCTTCCGCAAATTTCTTTCTTTCTCAGATTATCTTCAAAATCTGTTGGATACATCCTTTTATCCACTGGTCCAAAGGTCTTTCAAACGAGAAGAACCTCACCAGAACTTAAGATAGAGGAGTACCCTATTCTCTGGAACTCAAGAAAGCTTCAGCCATATCAGGAAAAGCTTCATCAAAGTCCAATTTATCTCAAGATCAGTAGGAACAATCTATTGTCCACTGGTCCATATCTCTCCATGAGGGAAAACTCCAACATGGTGTTGTTTCCAGAGTACAAGAAGGCTAAGGAACAACATAAGAAGCGCAATATGCCAAGAAGAAGTGACTTGAATCAAGCCAAGAATGTAATCAAGGAGTTTGAGCATCCATCGATTCAAGGTCAAACCATGTATTCATCTGTCATTGGTGGTTCAAATGAAGAAGGAACATGGAGAAGTACTGATAGTGCAGCCAACACTGATGGTCCAGCAACCATGAGTGACCTACATTTTCTTATCCAAGCCTTTATCTCATCCAAGAAGGCTGGTACACACTCTCTTGACCCTAAACCTATCATTATAGATTCAGGAGCAAGCCATCACATGATTAGTGATAGGAACTTGATTAGTGATGTCCAGCCTGCCTCAGGGAATGTTCAAATAGCAAATGGTGATAAGATTACGATAGAAGGGATAGGGAACCTTAGGTTGTTTGATAGGGAATCTACTGCCTTGTATATGCCTCAGTTTACATCAAACTTGCTATCTGTGAAAAAGGCTACTGTTGATCTGAGTTGTCAGGTTGTCTTCAGACCAGATGAGGTTGAATTTCAAGACTTAAAGACATGCCAAGTGATTGGAAAGGGGCACGTTCACAATAAACTCTATCATCTTCAGAAGACAGAGATGTCTAGACCATCTACTTCTCAGTGTTTGGCTAGTACATCCAGCGGGGTTGATAGCACACTATGACATGCTAGGTTGGGACATCCTCATACAAGAGCCCTAAACTTGATGCTTCCAGGTGTGGTCTTCAAGAATGATGATTGTGAAGCTTGCATATTGGGGAAGCATTGTAGAACAGTCTTCCCACAGTCTAGCACCATCTATAAAAGATGTTTTCACCTAGTTCACTCTGATGTATGGACTGCTCCATGTGTGTCCAGAGAGAATCACAAATACTTTGTCACCTTCATTGATGAGAAATCCAAATACATTTGGGTGACACTGATTCCGTCTAAGGACAAGGTGTTGGATGCTTTCAAGAATTTCCAGACCCATATCTGCAACCATTTCAATGCCAAGCTGAAAATCCTAAGGTCAGATGATGGTGGAGAGTATACAAGTCATGCATTCAAGCAATATCTTGCTCAAAATGGAATTACTCACCAGACAAGTTGTCCTTACACTCCTCAACATAATGGAGTTGCTGAGAGGAAGAACATACATTTGATGAAGGTAGCAAGATCAATGATGTTCCACATGAATGTTCCAAAAAGATTCTGGAGTAATGATGTGATGTCTGCTACTTATCTGATCAATAGAACTCCAACTAAAGTCCTCAACGACATGTCTCCTTTTGAGGTCCTAAACAAGACCAAACCATCTTTGGACCACTTGCGTGTGTTTGGATGCCTCAGTTTTGTGATGATACCTGGGGAGCTGAGGAACAAGCTTGATGCTAAAAGCTCAAAAGCTATGTTCATTGGTTACTCTCCAACTCAGAAGGAGTATAAGTGTTATGATGCAGAGTCAAGAAGGGTTCTTGTCTCAAGGGATGTGAAGTTTGTAGAATCTAGAGGCTATTATGATGGAAAGAGTTGGGATGAGCTCAAAGATCTTTCTCAATCAGCCTCAGATAGAGCAAACAACCTTAGGAGAGTAATGGAGAGCCTGGGAATCAGTATGTCTTCTTTACCAAGGGTGAAACATGTCCCTGAAAATGTATCATCTACTGCAGCTGATAGTGTTGAGAGCACTCATCCTGATCATGAGGGGGGCAGTAGAAATGTTGTGCAGTCTGCACAAGCTCAACCTGAAGAGAACTCAGTAGCTCATGATCAAGATGAGATGCCATCAGATCAGATGTTGAGACTCAAGTAGAATCAGATGTTGAGACTCAAGTAGAGGTGCCAAGTGAAGGAAATGAAGCAGAACCTGAGCAGATACAACCTTTGATTCTACTTGAGAAGAAAGCTGCCAGACTTGAGAAGTAAGCTGTCAGACTTGAGAATTAAGCTAGAGACTTATAAGGTTTTATAAGGATTTATAAGGCTTTATAAGGATTACTATACTGATATTTTATTGAAGAGAAGAAGAAGAGAGAAGAAGACCGTTGAAGATATTTTAAAACAATGAATATTTTATTGTATTGTGTACTGAGGCAACTTGCCTTTAAATACTTGTATCCAGATCTACAATTAAATTAAGGAAACTATTCTCTCCTTCTCTCTCTTACATTTTGAAATCTACATCTCTCTCATACTTTCTCTTTCTCTCATGTTCTTCATGTTCTTCATTCCCCAGAAATAAACTCTCAATAATTCTCTCATTCTAACACTAAATCTATTTGGCAAGATTCAGCATCGGAAAATTCCTTCAATTTAAACCTTCTTGCAAATAATCGGAGTTTGAAGAAGGGGAAGGAAAAAATATTCGGCTGAGCCAGATCATGAAAGTAATCGGTCTTGGTTAGGATCATAACCTAACCAAGGAATTAAAAAAAACAAAAGAAGGATTATATCATAATCGGGGAATAATATAATCGAAAGTGAGAGAACAAAAATGTAATGTTAGTTGTAAACACAATCAAGCTAATACGACATACCTCACCAGGAGCTATATTAACTATATACGGCGTAAAGATTTGCCCAATTTTCCCTGCAACCAAATCAAAACAAAAACTCAAAAATTCTTAACTCACTGTACAAACAAAAACCCTTCTACCAATATTTCTCTAGTCTACTGATGTAGTTCACATGATTACAACATAAAGCTGAATAAAATAGAAAGTTTGAAACTTTGATATCAGTAAGCAACAGATTAGTAGAAACACGAAGAGAATTTTTGCCAGAAAGAGTTGTAAACTCACCCATAGAACCAAGCTGAGATTTTTTCGATGACCCGGAATTAGACGATGTCGTACCTCTAGCTGCAGCTTCTTGCTCTCTCCTCTCCTTAGTAGACAAACTGCTCGCGGCGGGCGCCATTTTCTTAGTCTCTAGGACTAAAGTAAGGAACCTAATAAGGAACCTGAAAAATAACCAATCAAGCTTACCATTCTTCATATTCAACATAAGATCAAACTACCAACATATAATAAACTAACCCACAACTCATGTGCATTTCTTTTATGTTTTTAAAGAACTTATCAAACGTGCCTCATGTTAGTTGATGTGGCCAGGTCCACAGATATAATGGAAGCCACATACATTGTCGAGCCACTTAGGTGTAACAGAAACTTCCAAACCAACTTCTTCCTCTTATATATTAACCAACCCCAAACTTATATATTAATCAGACTGAAATATACTGAAACATATATTAAGATCCCATTGTATACACTGAAACACTAAGCTGGGTTCATTAGATTCTCTGACTCCAAGTGACTACAACAAAGGGAAGATAGAAGATAGATAGTCATTTATTATAGCGAAATTTGTATACGTACCTTTGTTTGTTTTTCTTGTTGGTTCGCAGCTGCACCAACTTTTAATTTGGCCTCCTCTTCCACATATGCCTGATTCCACATATTTTATATATGCAATGAGTAATGCCACAGAGTCCAGAGAGTGAAAATATCAGATAGATCTGAAACTTTCGTACCTTATACAATACATGCCATTGAATCAAAATTCTAGCTTCCTCTTGGTCAATAATCTCCACCATATAAACCTAAAAAGTACAGTAACAAATTCCTCGTACCAAAAGAAAGAATTAAACATACAAAATGTCATCTGTTGAATGCTGAGATTTATATTACGTGGAAGATTAGTTTGGTCATGACGATACTTATTATGCTGAAACCCCCATATTAAAGAATCGCTAGCAGAGGAGTGAACATTCTCCATTGATCCCATATCTTCTTTTCTCCTCACTTTCGATGTTTGTAGAAATCTCTCTGAACTACTATAAAATTGAATACACAAAAAACTTAAATTAGAGGTTTGGTTTTAAAATATGAATAAAGGAGATGGACTGAGATTTTCTCAAAAAAAAAGGAGAGATCTCAAGGAGAAAAACTTAAATTAGACTTGCAGCTACGCAATGAAATCTATAGAAGTTGCTATTTTAATTAGAACGACATAAACAATTGTTCTTGCTAAAAAGGAGAAAAATCCAGCGAGGAAATGGTGGAACTACTGAGATTTTCTCCAAAAAAAAAAAGAGATGCTGAGATAACTACGAAAATCAAGGATTTTTGCCTCTGAAAAGGAGTAATAGTAGCAGTAAATTATGCGTTCTTTCTGAAAGAAAATGAAGAACAGGATGAACAAGAGAGATTAATGTTTGAATCTGTGAGAGAGAGAGAGAGAGAGAGAGAGAGAGAAGAGAGAGAGATAATGAGGAAAATAATTTCATTGATTTAATTGTGTATCTATGTACAAGTATTTAAAAGCAAGTTGCCTCAGTACACAATATAATAAAATATTCATTGTTTTAAAATATCTTCAACGGTCTTCTTCTCTCTTCTTCTTCTCTTCAATAAAATATTCGAGCTTATAAAACCTTATAAAACCTTATAAGTCTCTAGCTTAATTCTCAAGTCTGGTAGCTTACTTCTGTTTTATGTCAACACTCCCCCTCAAGCTTGACCATATGGAACAAGTCAAGCTTGGAAGCCATGAAGTATTCCCTCATTAAAACTTCAACTAGGTAAAACCCTTTGGGAGAAAACCCAAGTCAAGAAAAAAGAGTAGAACACTTCATGAAGGAGATATCAGTGACATGAGAGGTCTATGAGTCCCAATTTTAAATGAATGAACTCACAAACTTTAGTGCTTGCTGCCTTGGTGAATATATCAGCTAACTGAATAACTGATCTTCACTTCTAGTATAGCAGGGTAAAATAATCTTCTGCTCCACAGCTTGTCTCACCTTGTGACCGTCAACTTCAATGTGTTTAGCCCTTTCATGGAATACTGAGTTTGATGCTATGTGGATAGCTGTCTGGTTATCACAATGCATTGTGATTGGTGTTGTTGCTTCTATGCCCAAGTCTCTTAGCAGTTTCCTGATCCAAATGAGTTCACTAGTTAGCTTCCTCATTGCCCTATACTCTGCCTCTGCACTTGAACATGATACCACCTTTTGCTTCTTGCTCTTCCATGTGACTAGGTTGTCTCCAATGAAAGTACAATAGCCTAATGTTGACCTCCTGTCTACTCTATCACCATCCCAATCAGCATCACAATATCCCACTATCTTTGTACTCTTATTGCAACCCATCCAAACACCTTGACCAGGAGCCTCTCTTAGATATCTCATGATCCTTTCCACCATATTCCAATGATGAACCTTTGGTGCTTGCATATGTTGACTGGCTTGATTCACAGCAAAACAGATGTCTGGTCTTGTAATGGTGAGATAGATTAGCTTCCCAACCATCCTTCTATAGAGCTTGAAGTCGCCAAATGGAGTATCCTCAAACTCCCCCTTACGCAAGACTTTGTACCCTTCTTCAAGTGGTGTCTTAGCTACTCTTCCTCCAAGCTTTCCTGCCTCATTTAAAAGATCAAGTGTGTACTTTCTTTGA
Organism: Brassica napus; assembly: GCF_020379485.1. Lineage (NCBI taxonomy): Eukaryota > Viridiplantae > Streptophyta > Magnoliopsida > Brassicales > Brassicaceae > Brassica > Brassica napus. The sequence goes on along the minus strand of NC_063444.1, from coordinate 10,389,185 downwards.
GATAAGAAAAGCCCCTCTTTAGAGCGGCATATTTCTATCCCTAGAAAGTACTTTAGCTCACCTAAATCCTTAATATCAAAGCTAGATTTGAGGAAAGCTTTCGTAAAGATGATACCTTCTTTGTTGCTTCCTGTGATGATGATATCATCCACATAGATCAATATCATCACAATTCCTTGCTTGCTTGTGAGAGTGAATAGAGTATGATCAGCTTCTGACTTTACAAATCCTCTTCCATTGAGAGTTGTACTCAGCTTGTGATACCAGGCTCTTGGTGACTGTTTTAATCCATAGATTGCCTTCTTCAACCTTAGAACATTTCCTGGCTTGACCATGTCTTCCATACCAGGAGGTGGTTTCATGTACACCTCATCCTCCAGCTCTCCTTGTAGAAAAGCATTCTTGACATCCATCTGCCATAAGTCCCATTCCAAGTTCACGGCCAGAGAGAGTAGGATTCTTATAGTATGCAGTTTGTCCACTTGTGCAAAGGTGTCTAGGTAGTCTTCTCCATAGACCTGAGTGTACCCTCTTGCAACCAACCTTGTCTTCTTCCTTTCTGGTTTTCCATTAGCAATGTATTTGATGGTGAAGAGTAGCATGCTGGTCACAGCTTTCTTGCCTTTAGGTAGCTCAGATTCAAACCATGTATCATTCCTTTCCATAGCACCCATCTCATCTCCCACTGATTCTCTCCATTCATCATCTTCCATTGCTTCTTCATAGGTCTTTGGGATGAAGTTTTGGTCGAGATTGGTTAAGAAGACTTGGTGTTGTGGAGGAAAGGTTGCCATTGAGCAGGTTGCTTATATGGGATGTACGACCGCATTGCTGTTAAAGTACACCTTCGTGTCGATCCAATGAGATGGAGTTCTCACCCTTGTGCTTCTTCTTAATGGTTGTATTTGTTGGTCTTCTGCCATTGGGTCTTGTACCACTGGCTCCCCATGCTCTTCTTGGGGTTGTTCCTCACTAGCCTGATCTTCTTGATGTTGTTCCTCACACGCCTGATTTGTATCCTTTTTGTTTGGTCTATCTTGATCATGGGATGTCCCTGAGTCATTTTCTCTGCCCCCTCAGGATCAAGCTGGACTTGCTCAGAATTTGGTGCTGCTGCTTCATTGTGAACATCTTCTGGTGGGGATGGAGAGGTTCTAAGGACCTCACTACTCATAGGCTGAGTGATTCCTAAGCTCTCCATAATGGTTCTCAGGTTGTTAGCCCTATCTGATGGACCATGTGATAGATCTCTAAGGTTTTGCCAATTCTTCTCATCATAGTACCCCTTTGATTCCACAAACTTTACATCCCTTGACACCATCACCCTTCTTGAATCTGGTAGATAACACTTGTATCCCTTCTGCGTGTGTGAGTATCCAATGAACATGGCCTTAATACTCTTAGGTTCAAGCTTGTTCCTTTGTTGACCTGGTATCAACACATATCACACACACCCAAACACACGCAAATGATCTATAGGAGGTGTCGTTTTGTTCAATACCTGAAATGGTGAGATATCATTAAGGACTCTGGTTGGGATTCTGTTGATAAGATAGCATGCAGAAACCACAGCATCTCCCCAAAATCTCTTTGGAACATTGGTGTGGAACATCATACTCCTTGCAACCTCCATGAGATGGCGATTCTTTCTTTCAGCCACACCATTTTGTTGTGGTGTGTATGGACAGCTTGTTTGATGAATTATTCCTTGCTTGGCTAGATGATTTTTAAAGGCATGGCTTGTGTACTCTCCACCATTGTCAGACCTAAAAATTTTAATCTTAGAGTTGAAATGGTTAGTGACATAGTTCTGAAAGTTTATAAAGGCTTCTAAGACCATATCTTTACTTGAAATCAATGTGAACCATGTATACTTTGATTTTTCATCTATGAATGTGACAAAGTATTTATGGTTTTCCCTAGAAGCACAAGGAGCAGTCCAAACATCAGAGTGAATTAAATCAAAGCAATTCTCATAGATAGTAATAGATTTAGGAAAAACAGATTTGCAATGTTTACCAAGAATACAAGCCTCACAACTTTCATTATTAAACGATAGATTAGGTAACAACAATCCTAGTGCTCTGGAATGAGGGTGGCCTAATCTAGCATGTCATAACTCACCACTTGCTAAAACAGAAGTAGATTGAAAAGCATAAGGTAAATCCGATCTAAGCTTGGTGTCTTTAAGCACATAGAGCTCTCTGTTGCTTACACCTTTTCCCAGCATCTTACTGGTCTCAATATCCTGAAAGCACACCTCATTAGGACTAAAAATCACATTACAATTAAGATCATTAGTAGCTCTTTTCACAGATAACAAATTTGATGTGAAACTAGGCATATAAAGTGCTTCAGAGTCTTTATCAAACAATTTCAGGTTTCCTACTCCAGTAATAGGTATACTATCTCCATTTGCAATTAGAACACTCCCTAGAGCCGGTTTGACATTGCTAATGAGATTTACATCCCTAATCATATGATGTGAAGCTCCTGAGTCAATTATCAAGGGTCTAGTGGTTTCAGATGCATTAATAATAGAGTTTAAAGCATAACTACTACGGTTACCAGAGTTGGCATTGAGGGCCTTTATAAGAGCCTCAAGGTCAGACTTGCGGATGAAAGTATCCTCATTGGATGACTGAGAAGTGGCTTGAGACCATGATCCAACCACACGAGTAGTTGCTGTCATGGCTCTCCCATCTTCTCCCATGCGCATAGTAAGATAGTTTGGCTGAGAACCTTCTTGAGCTCTAGCTTCATGAGCTCGGCCTTGATTGTATTTGTTGGATGAAGCTGGTCTGAGGTGAGGATGGAGAATCCAAAAGTTGGTTTTGGAGTAACCAATCTTCTTACAATGTTCACAAGTTACTTGTTTATCTCCTCCACCACCTCTTGGCTTGAAGTGGGTTTTGTTGGCTGCAGCATTCTCCACCTTCTCCACCTTTTTGGCCATAGATAGCTCTGCTTTCCCACCAAGCAAACCATCTGAGCCGAGTTCCTTTTGGAGTTGAGCACACACATCATCATAGCTTGGGAGCTCCTTAGCTCTCAATATGTGCTTAAGGACATCATTGAAGCTCGGGTTGAGTGTGAGAAGCAGTCCAATATTTTGTCTTGCTCACGCCTTTCTTCAATGATGTTGGGGTCGTTTGTGCTTAGCCGGAGCATGTCAAACTCAGACCACAACTGGCTATACTTCCCAAGATGCTTGGTGAAGTCCATTTCCTCTTGTTGCAAGTTATTTATGGCTCTCTTCACCTCAAAGATCATGTTCAAGTTTGAAGTGTTGCCATAAATCTTGTGAAGAGTTTCCCACAATTGCTTTGCGGTCTCACAATGAGAGTAAGCCTCCATTATTGGAGTATCAAGCGAGCCTTGCAAGGAAGACAGCACCATGAGATCTTCCTGACCCCATTTGCCTTCATCCACCACTACAATCTCCTTGCCGTCAGCTCCTTGGGTGATCTTTCTTGGTGCCTCACTCATGGTGATGTGCTCCCATAGACCTCGTCCTCCAAGAGCAGTTTTGGCCAATCTAGACCATGTAACGTAGTTACCTCCTTTTAGAGTAACCGGAGTCACAACAGGCTTGTATTGCTCCATCACTTTTTTTTGAGTTTGGTTTGAGTTAAGTAACTGTGGAACCAGAACCAGAGAAATGAGCACAAGGAAAAGTATATCTATTATCCAATGGACAAAGACAGATTCTTGCAAGAACAGAGAAATTGGATGGTTGGAATGAAAGAGAGAAGTAAAGTAAGAGTGTTTGCGGAAGCGAGTAAGAGGTATAGGAGCTTAAAGCTCTGATACCATGAAACAAAATGAAGAACAGGATGAACAAGAGAGAGAGTAATGTTTGAATTTGAGAGAGAGAGAGATAATGAGGAAAATAATTTCCTTGATTTAATTGTGGATCTGGGTACAAGTATTTAAAGGCAAGTTGCCTCAGTACACAATATAATAAAATATTCATTGTTTTAAAATATCTTCAACGGTCTTCTTCTCTCTTCTTCTTCTCTTCAATAAAATACTCGAGCTTATAAAACCTTATAAAGCCTTATAAAACCTTATAAGTCTCTAGCTTAATTTTCAAGTCTGACAGCTTACTTCTCAAGTCTGGCAGCTTAATTTTCAAGTCTGACAGCTTACTTCTGTTTTATGTCAACACTTTCTACTTATTTTGTTTTTATTTGTTTTGTGTATCTTTAAACGTTTTGTTTTCTCTTTCGGTCTTTCTTTTCTCCTGGCATTAAAAGTAGCAATTAGTGGTGAAATAATTAACTGATAATACATTGTCTTCATCGTTTCAAATTAATCGTCGCAAGTTTTTATTTATTGGATAGACTTGATGACATGCGGTGGTGATGTGGAGAGATGAAACTCTATCATTGGTCGGAATTAATAATCATATGTGTACATCCTATTTGTTGAACATATTTCACTTTTATTACTTTTTTTATATTTTTCTATCCCATTTTTTAACAATCTAATTAATAAATTTAGGAAGTTGACAAAAAAAAAGAAAGAATCTAGTTCATCGTTTTCCTTTTGGGATTCTATTCCATTTGTTATTTATTTATTTTTTGAAGTTTATTCTATTCCATTATTCTAAAAACAAAACTTTATTTTTAGTTTTCTGTAAGAACCAATCCTTAAAGAATCGATTTTTTTTCTGTAGAAGAATAATACAACAAATAACCATATAATTTATCTTCAACATCAGAAGGTCCCAAATTGTTTAGACAAGTTGCCAAAAAAAAAAGTTTAGACAAGAAAAAGAATAATAATGCAATAAATCTTACTATTTGAAAATTAGCTGGTACATATCCTCAACTTTTATGTGTTCTCTAACATGTTCTGGAGAAGAACATTACCTTTAATACCTTAAAATAATTATGTATTGTCCCCTCAAGAAACATGAAACCTTAAGATTCTAGAAAATAAATAAATAAATAAAATAAAAGAGTTGTTTCGTGTTTTCTATGTTCTTTCTTTTTAAGTCGGATTCTCTTCTTCCTCACAGTAACCGAGCTCACATATCAGGTTTCACTTTCACTTCTCGGCCTTCTGTATTAACATAGTCTATGAATAGATGTGTATTAAACACTTCTCTCCTCTCCTCAGTTCTCAGATCTTTAGTAGTCTTCTTCCTCTGTTTCATCTTTCATAGTTCATGTGGTTCTTTAAAAACATTAGTATGCTTGAATTTTGGTTTTGATTATCGATTGTGCATCGTTCTTTGTAATCATGCTCATATCTGTCTCGATTGATTGATCCAGCTTAATTTCTTTTCAAGTATATGTAGAGTCTGTTCTTAAATACATATGTTTGCTCAAGCTTTTCTCCAGCATGTCAATGATTCGAAGTTGTCATATTACTATTCTGAAAGATATTTTTCAGTCTTTTCTCAGTTCATATTCTTCCTTTCATTTGTATATTTTTATGTTAATACTCTATGGTCATGTAGTAACGGACGTATAACTTAACTTTCATAGGTGCTAGGTAGTAAAGTGTTTTTCATATTCTCAGGAAAACAGAGAACGTGAGCAACATGCACAAAGAAAACACCGGTGATGCTCCATCAGCACATACCCCTCGTGTTCGTCATCACCGCAAGCGAAACACTGATGTATATATGTTTCTCTCCTTTTATTCATGTTTTGTATATATAATAGTTAATGAGACACATGTTCTTGGTTTAGTTAAGTTGCTTTTTTTTTGTTTTGTATATAATTTGGCTGAAAATTCAAACCAATTTTCTGGTGTTTAGGTTGTTGCAGGAGCAGGCAAACCAAACGGAAGTCATTTACTTGTCAATGATAGTAGCAAATACAAATCTTTCCTCGTTCGAGCATACTCCACTGTCTGGATGATTGGTGGTTTTGCTCTAATAGTTTACCTTGGTCATCTCTACATCACAGCCATGGTGGTCGTTATCCAGATATTCATGGCAAGAGAACTTTTCAACTTGCTAAGAAAAACACATGAAGATAAACAGCTCCCCGGTTTTAGATTACTCAATTGGTAAAACTACACTTAAAAGAGTTTCTAAGATCTTTTTTCTCTTATGTGACTAAATGCTAAATTGGTAAACTATGTTTTGCAGGCACTTCTTTTTCACAGCAATGCTTTTTGTATATGGTCGAATACTTAGTCAACGGCTAGTCAACACTGTGACTCCAGACAAAGTCCTGTATAGGCTGGTCACCAGTCTCATCAAATACCACATGGCAATCTGTTACTCCTTGTACATATCCGGTTAGATGTTTTATCAACTTTGAGGTTTACCTTCAGTAGTAATTATTATTATTTACTGCTTTTGCTTTTGCTTACACAATCTGTTTGTGTAATTGTTGAATTGTAGGCTTTGTGTGGTTCATCCTGACGTTAAAAAAGAAGATGTACAAATATCAGTTTAGCCAATATGCATGGACGCACATGATCTTGATTGTGGTGTTTACTCAATCCTCATTCACCGTGGCCAACATCTTTGAAGGAATCTTCTGGTTGTTGTTACAGATTATAACATATTAAGTCACATGTTCCTTCTTGAGTCTCTACTTTTGTTAAGATTCTGATTTTTTTATGTTGCAGGTTTCTTCTTCCTGCATCACTTATCGTCATCAACGACATCTTTGCGTATATCTGTGGTTTCTTTTTTGGAAGAACACCGTTGATCAAGCTATCACCAAAGAAAACGTGGGAAGGTTTCATCGGAGCTTCTATCACCACAATGATCTCTGCATTCCTGGTAGGCTAAGAAGTGAATATTTATATCAGTGTTAATGTTTTATTAATCTTTTGCTTTTTTTCTGCAGCTTGCAGATATAATGGGACGTTTTCTATGGCTTACATGTCCCAGAGAGGTACTTTCATGTTAATAATATTCATGTACTTGGAAGTGATTACCATTTATGTTACTGGATTGTAATCATTTTACAGGACCTATCCACGGGCTGGCTCCAATGTGATCCGGGTCCTTTGTTCAAGCAAGAGACACATGCTTTACCAGGATGGATCTCTAATTGGGTAAGTCTAGATACTGTACAGTACTGGAACAGTTACACGAGCAACTTGCATTGCTTTCTAAAAGGAAAGAGGCGTTTACTTTTGCAGTTGCCTTGGAAAGAAATTTATGTTCTACCAGTTCAGTGGCATGCTCTATGTCTTGGATTATTTGCGTCTATAATAGCTCCTTTTGGTGGCTTCTTTGCCAGTGGTTTCAAAAGAGCTTTCAAAGTCAAGGTTAGTTTCAGTATACAAAACGCCAAATATCTATGGCAGCAATATTTGATCTAGTGTTACATTTTCTCAGGACTTTGGTGATAGTATTCCCGGGCATGGTGGAATCACAGATAGAATGGACTGTCAGGTATATTTGGGGGCATCAACTTCAATACATAGTTATTGCAACCTTAGATCCATTCTAACATCACTGTATCTGATAATATACTTGTTTCCCTTTTTTTTTTTGTAGATGGTGATGGCTGTTTTTGCATATATCTACCATCAATCCTTTGTTGTACCAGAAAGCCTCTCTGTGGATAAGCTCTTAGACCAGGTAAAGAAGATTACTGTAAAAGAACCAACACAACATAATCAAGATCTCTTATTTGGCTTTTTGATGAACTCTTGTTTGTTACAGATAATCACAAACCTGACATTGGAGGAACAACAAGCTCTGTTCATGAAGCTTGGCCAAGTGTTGCAGGAAAAGGTTATTGGATCTTAGATCATCATCACAGGCCTTCACTCTACCTACCATGTTATATTCTATGCGTGTCACACAAAGCAATAGATTCATAAGTTTGTTGTGTTTCTCGTTTTGAGCTACACCTTGGGTTTTAGCCTCTGTATATAGTAAGAAGAATGTAAGATGATGTATGACACAAGAAACAGAGAACACAAGAGCGTTTCAGCAAGTTAAAAAATCAATTCTTCTTAAGATCATCATCATCCCCAATAAAAACTAATACAAGAAACAAAGAATCTAGACTCTGTATCTAGAGAGTTTCACTTCCAAAATAATATATAATAAAAAAGTCGAAATTTCTGATAAATCCGATGAACAAAAACTATATTTATGATCTTCTTCTTCTGGGCTCTTTTTACCCCAAATCTTTCTCATTGAGCTTTCGGCTTCTCAATCTTGACATAAGGAAGAACTCCCAGAAAGTACTTAACCTTCGGATTCCACCCACGTTGCTGAGCTCGACAGAACATCAAGAACGTGTTTGCGAAGTAAGAGTTGAAACCCATGCAGACATGCCACAGAGCATGTCCCTGAGGGTTCACAGGCCACTGAGATATCCTCTTGCAGAACACACGGTCGCAGAACCAGCACACGCTCCCCACCAGGATCGTGGCAACGTACCATTTCGCAATCCTTTTGGCCGCGGCGTCCTCGGTGTGAATGTAGTACTTGTACATCCGAGGGATGCAGAGAAGGCAGAGGATCACGTAGTGGACCTTGAAAACGATCCCAAACCTGAGGTAAGCATGGACTGCAGCAAAGGCAGCACCGTAGAGGAAGAGAAAAGTGGGCATGGTGCTTCTGTAATGCCAGTCTGGTGAGTAGAGGATGTACATGTAGAGAAGTATCTCCCACACCATTGGGGTCTCATCACTCTGTTGTTGCCTGTTCCGAACAAGAGACATAGAATCATCATTAACCAAACTTTGGATCATTCAAAACAGCTTAGGGAGTGTACTTACACGTGCTGCAAGGTGGCATGGTAGAGCATGCTGCCGATAGCAAGGATCATGTTGGAGATGTGAAGGATGCTGAACCTCTTCTCAAAGCGTTGCCTTAAGGCATTGACGAGACCAATGAGAGCCAGTAGGATTCCAGGGAGACCGGAGATGGTGTTGTAGAACTCTGCAACGTAAGAAGAGTAGGCGTAGTTCTTCTCACAACACTCTATAGTAGAGGTCACAGGACCCCAAAAGCTCGATATCCCATCAGCCATTTCTCTATCCTCCTCTCTCGGTATGAATCTTACTCCTCTGTGTAAAAGCCTCCAGACACTACTAAGAGAAGCCACCATTAAAAACCCATCTCAAAGGAAACAAACATGATTCATCTAAAGAAACTAGCTTTCTCATTCGTTAATTTAAACATTATCTTGAGTGAAAAGGACAGGCTAGTAGGCAAATGAATAAAGAATAAAGAGTAAAGGTGAAGACTTTACTTGCAGGAAGAAGCAACAATACCATAATAAGTATAAAAAGTAATCATTTTTACATGAACCTACACGCTAATGGTGGCAGTTGAGAATCTATCCCCTTGTACAGTAGCCAACACACAATTAGAGTGAAAACCCAAAGCTCAAAAGCATATCTTACAAACACACGAACGATCAACAAAATGAAATCCAACAACGAATCTAGGTCACACCTACTAAACTAAAAACAATGGGAGGGATTCAGATGAAGTATCAGATCCACGACGTCGACGATACGGAAACAACTCCATCAGTAAATCAACATAAGAGAATCTAAACCCGATCTACGGGAAGGTATCAAACACAGACCGTTTATACTCCTGGGCGATGATGCAGACAAAGAAGATCTATCTCCTTCCTTCCTTCCTTCACGCAGAGAAATCTCTTAGCAGATCGAAGGAATCAGATCACCTTTCTCTCTCTATCTCTTTCTCTGCCTCCCTGATCGATCGTTTTGTTTCTTCTTCGGCTTCTCTCTCTTTTCAGGGGCATTGTCGTCTTTTCATCTTCCGGGATTTGGATTTTAAGGTAATAATAATAAAACTTAAGATTAACAAAACTAAGAGCGGCGCGTATCGTCGACATGATGTGATGATGGTTAGTAAATTAGTATTAATTTACATTTCTGGTCCCTGCTGTTGTTTCCTTTATACTTGATATGGACTACAACATTACATCCCATCATCATTCAACATTAGTCAAATCTCAAATACATTATCATATAATCTCTCTCTATTATATACTATATATATGATGATCAGTTACATCTAACATATACGATATTGATCAACAGTTATTCTATCTCTATCAACATTCAAATCACATATGCAACATTCCCCTTAATACTCCGATCGACATACAATTCTAAATATAAAAAAACCTACAATAGACAGACTCTCGGCGTAACATATAACAGCAATGAATGGCTATGTATGTAGTGCCCTAAAATTTATCGGAATTCTATATCATAAATCAACACAAAATTGTATTATCTAAGAATCGATTGCAAAAATCTTTAAATCGAGTGGTTGTACAATTAATCATTTAGTTTAACTAACTACAAATGTCACTAGTCAACATTTTTTTTTCCTTGTTTTGACTTTTGACATTGAAAAAAAAATCATTTAACTAAAGGGTGTTATTCAACTATATATATTTAAATAAATTAAAATATTACCAGAACCTAATTTATTTAATTAATAATTTTAAATCATACTTCAAAATTTATGTTTATTGGATTTTTTCCATTTATTATTTACTATTATTTAACTAAAATTTTAAAAGTCATCTTAAAATCCAAATTATTCAACAATAGATAATTTTAAAGGTTTAGAATAGTAAATATCTTATTATATAAAACTTGATTCTTCAAAGTTGCTAATTAATATGATCGCGACACATAGTAATTATATATTTAAGATTTTGACATGTGTTAATCTATCTCATAATTAAAAGAATATATACTAAGATATTAAGAAAAACGTATTTTATTAAAAATCTTATTATATATTATTTAATAGCAATTTTCTTTTTTTTTAAATCCTAATCAAAAGATTATTGCAAAAGATTATTTGATAATAATTTTCCTTCTAATATTGTGACATGTGTTTAAATATATAATGATTAAAAATATATATAATAACAAAATAAAAATGAATTTTAAAACAAATACTTTTAAAAATTATTTAATAGTAAAAACGATTTTTAAAAAAATATTTAGTAGTAATTGTTTTAGAAATTTTCCCTTTTCAAAATCCTAAAAAATAGATTTGAAAACAATTTATTTAATATAAATGTATTTTCAAAACTTTTAGTGGAAATATAATTATAAAAGATTATATTGAGCTTGATCCTTCAAAATTGCTAATTAACATGATTGTGACACATGATAGTTATATATATTTAAAAATGTGATATGTGTTTAACTATATCATAATCAAAAATATATATACTAAAATAATAAAAAATATTTTTCTTAAAAATTAACTATAAATATTATTTAATAGTCTTATTATTATTATTATTATAATTGTTATTATTAGTTTACATTATAATCTTTGTTTTAGAAGATACTAAAGATAGAGAATTATAAAAGCTAAACATTAATTTTTAAGAAACAAATGTTAAACAAAAACGAATTGTAAAATCCTACAAGTACAATGAATTATTTAATAAAAACAAGAAAAAACTAACTTTAAAATAAATAATATTACTTTTTTAAAAGCATAATTAAAATATAATTGTAAAAGTACTCTTATTATTTTCTTACAAGTAAACAACCTTCCTTTTTAATAGATAATTGTATGTTAAAAAATATGACAAAAAATAGCTACAAATATTTCACATCTATATTTAAGTTTAAGCTTTCACATATTATTTTTACAAAACACAATAGAATTTACATGAAAAGAATTAACTGAGTATTTTCTTTTAATTTCTTGATACAACTCAATTTTTTATTATCCTTATTACATCTTATGATGCTAGCATAATTTTAAATTTTGATGTTATTGTCAAACATTAGTATGTGTGAATATGTTAAATATGTGTTTGTATGTATAACACAAAATATATAAATAATTAAACAGAAATTTTCTATTGAAAATAAAATAGTTGTATAAAATCTAAAAGAAATAAAATAATTAATTTCCTTTTTAAAAGTCTAAATAAAATAAAAACGTAAAACTAATCTATTTTTCTTATAATTAACTAACTTTACTTTTTAATAAATTTGTGTTAAAAATATAAACAAAAAATAACTTCACATATTTCACCTAATATGATTGTGATATGTGTCAATTAAAAAATTAGATTGTGAATGTGTAAATAAAAACTTTCATTATGTGAAAATAACTTGGGCTTTTTGCATAATTGACCTACAACTTAAAGTCAAACACAAAACTAACCTCCTTTTTTTTGGAAATTGGTTTTGCCCTATTCACCCCACAAGTTCATATAATTCACGAAAATACCATCATTTTTTTTTTCTTTTCGAAAATGATATTTTTACTCTCTCACCCTCATCATCTTCAAGTAATTACAAGATTGTCATTGTCATCAATACCCCAACCACCATGAACAACCAATTTGAAGCTCTTAATGCTCCCAAAATCGAGTTACCCTTCTTCTTTTTCCATTCTTGTGAACTAAACACAACATATCTCTCACTTTCTTTCCACAATGAGCTAAAAAAACCCAAGATTTTGATTCTACATTTTTTATGGTTCATAGAGTCATAGAAGCTAACGATTCTGGGTGGGTCACTTTCGTTTGAGATTATGTGTGCTTGGAGAAGCCTTATGTGTGCTAAGGAAGTTATCTCACCAATTTAAGGTATGAAATCGAGTTTTTTTCCAGATCTGTTCGTCAGACGACTTACATGGGAAGTCGTCTGGCTGTAGACGACTTACCTGGAAGTCGTCTGGTCAACGCAGAGGTTATTTTTGCAATTGACTTTGAAATCGGTTTTCTGAGACGACTGAAAGTTAAGTGGTCTGATTTTGTTTGGTTACAGAAAAATATCCAAAGAACCTAGACTACTTACATTTCAGTCGTTATAGGTTAGTTTTGCATTTGACTGGATTAATTCAGAAGTTTGACTTTCCCGGACGACTTACATTTCAGTCGTCTGGTGAAAATTAAAATATTAATATTTTATTAACACTAGACGACTTACAATTAAGTCGTCATAGGTTAGTTTTGCAATTGAAAAAAAAAACTTCAATATTTAATCATATCCAGACGACTTACAATTTAGTCATCCGCCCGATGTAAGTCGTCTAGGATTTTATTCCGAGATTCTGGTCAAACCTCGTAAATCCTGGACGACTTACATGTAAGTCGTCCGACGGACGACTGAATTGTAAGTCGTCTATATATAATTAAATATTGAAGTTTTTTTTTCAATTGCAAAACTAACCTATGACGACTTAATTGTAAGTCGTCTAGTTTTAAAAAAATATTATTATTTTAATTTTCACGAGACGACTGAAATGTAAGTCGTCCAGGAAAGTCAAACTTCTGAAATAATCCAGTCAAATGCAAAACTAACCTATGACGACTGAAATGTAAGTCGTCTAGCTTTTTTTTAACCAAACAAAAGTAGACGGCTTATTTTTCAGTCGTCTGAAATAACAGATTTCAAAGTCAATTGCAAAAATAACCTCTGCGTTGACCAGGCGACGTATAGTTTAGTCGTTAGGAGTATTTAGATTGAAGTCGTCCACTTCGATCTTTAATAAACTTTCGTTTTCTTTGTTCTAAGTTTGCTAATGTGTTTTATTTTGACTTTTTCAGAAGATGCGTCAGTTACATGCAGTGTATGGAGAATGGTTGTTGAAAGATGGATGTTGGAATTTTGTGGTTGGTCATTTCAAAGGAGCGAGAATGTTATTTTTGAGTGAAGGTTCGACACATGCTGATCTTGTTGCAATGGCTCAAGAAGATTATAACCTGGACATGAACACAGAGTCTGTAGAGTTAACCTACTCATTACAACAGATGGCTTCAGACTTTCTTCCTATTCATGTTACAAGTTATAGACATGTTTGGCATGACACTGGATTACACCACTTCATACAGAGCATTGTTGTATGCGCAACAAATGGTGAGAGGATCAGCGGAAGACGGGCTACTGAAGTTTATTATTTCATTGATTTGTTTATTATTGATAAAAAAAGGCTACTGAAGTTTATTATTTCATTGATTTGTAAATGTGTAAACACATTGTTAGCACATGTATTACATCTTGAGAAACATTATTACTGATTTTACAAAAAAAATCACAACTAAAAGAGTAGACATGCAATTCACAAAATAGACCACAAACAAAACTATTATAGATCATTCCTCTACAAAGACAAGCTTGGACTTCATTTGATATGGAAGAAGACTTTGTCAGAAGACTTCCAGGAAGTCCAGACGACTTCCAGGAAGTCTAGACGACTGAAATGGAAGTCGTCTGGAAGACTTCCTGGAAGTCGTCTGGAAGACTTCTTGGAAGTCGTCTGGAAGACTTCCTGGAAGTCGTCTGGAAGACTTCCTGGAAGTCGTCTAGTGCATTATATTTTAGACGACTAATAGGTAAGTCGTCCCAGAAGTCTTCCAGATCTGAAAAACTTGCATATCAAATCCAGATCTGAAAAACCTACATATCCAAAAACGTTCAAATGACTTAAAACAGAAAAAATGAGTGGAAGATTAGATAAATCTACCTTTATAGAACACACAAAAATACATATCTAAAATTAATAGATCTACCTTTAAATAAGTGGAAGATGAGTGCCATCTGATTAAAAACCTGCAAAAAAAATAGATTAGTAAGAAAAACATGAGACAAAACTGAAAAATTCATTTAAAATTTGGTGTTTTCAAGTCAAAGAGATTAGAGTGGGTTTGGAGAGTTTAAGTTTGGGAAAAAAGTAAGAACTTTATACAACAAGAAGTTACCAAATGAAGAAAAATCAGACATAAAAACTTACCAAAACGCTCAGATCTATTATGAAAGGGAGACTTCGTCAGAAGACTTCCATGAAGTCCATATGACTTCCAGGAAGTCCATATGACTTCCAGGAAGTCCAGAAGACTGAAATGGAAGTCGTCTGGAAGACTTTCTGGAAGTCGTCTAGTGCATTATATTTTAGACGACTAGTAGGTAAGTAGTCTCAGAAGTCTTCCAGTTCTGAAAAACTTGCATATCAAATCTAGATCTGAAACACCTGGATATCCAAAAACGTTCAAATGACTTAAAAACAGAAAAAATGAGTGGAAGATTAGATAAATCTACCTTTATAGAACACACAAAAATATATATCTAATATTAATAGATCTACCTTTAAATGAGTGAAAGATGAGTACCTTCTGATTAAAAACCTGCAAAAAAATAGATTAGTAAGAAAGACATGAGACAAAACTGAAAAATTCATATAAAGTTTGGTGTTTTCAAGTCAAGGAGATTAGAGAGAGGTTGAAGAATTTTAGAGTGATGAACATTACATTTTTGTTGCAGCCATTTGAGAGGAGGAGAGAGAATGTGTAAAATTTTCTTTATATAGGGAGACAAAAAATCCAATTAGGTTAAATATTTTTGATTCAGACGACTTCCTAGACGACTTACTTGTAAGTCGTCCAGAACACTTTAATATTTTTAGCGGGACATTAAAATATTTTTAGCAGGACATTAAAATATTTTTAGTGGGAAACTAAAATAGAAGACTTCTCAGACAACTTACAAGTAAGTCGTCTGGTTTAAATTATTTAAGCGGGAAAATAATTTTTTTAAAAAATTTAGGCGGGAATATTTGGACGACTTACATGTAAGTCGTCTGTTTTAATTTCTTCACCAGACGACTGAAATGTAAGTCGTCTAGACCCTAAACATAACCCCTAAACTTAATTAACTAACTAAACACTTCATAAATTCAAATTAAACTTCAAAAGTGTTTACTATACACAAAAATAAACATGTATAGGTAAAAAATTTATTTTTCAAAAAAACATTTAAGCTTTCCAAAATCTAACCCTAAGTATACATACAATACTACAACATATGTTGCCAAACCCTAGACCAAAGAATACCATGATTCACTACTTACACTCATCTATGTTGAAAACAATTCAATTTTGTTATATTTTAATTTATATCACTTAAAACTATTTATAATTACATGATTTTAAATTTTTGCTTATCAAAATATTTTATTAAAAATTTATAAATTATTTTTAAGATCAGCTACACCAGGAGACTTACTTTGAAGTCGTCCAGACGACTTCCAACATCTCAGACGACTCAGACGACTTACTAGGGCTATATTCATAAAAATGGTTATGTTTTTTTGTTTGGTCACAAGGGTCTGGGCTGTAATTTCACAAGGCTTTTAAGTTAGTTTTGCATTTGATTCAAGTTTGAGTATATGTTTGAGGTTAAAATCATCCTCAAATAATTTCTTCTTTTCCTAAAATCTTAAATAAAATAATTTTCTAAAATATTTTTTTTTTCTAATTTTAACCAATTAAAAAAATTTCTTTTTTTTAAATCATGACCAGATAGAATTTTAAATTTTATTGAAAAGTAATTTTTACGTCAAAATTTTAATGATAAACATGCATGATGGTAACAATCTATATTATTAAAAGAGAAGTACCCATTTGAAAATGTTCTTACTTCATTAATTAAACTCCCTTTTTTTTCTTGTCTTTTTCATTTGCATTTATGAAATATCCTAAAACGAATAAAACTGCCTAATTTATTACTTGTCTTTTCAGTTACATTAATGAAATACGCTTAAATGAATTTAAACTTCCTATTTTATTGTTTGTCTTTTTCAGTTACCTTAATAAAATATCCTTAAATAAATTTGGACATAATGTCATTTAATCAACCAAAAAAACTCATGAGTTATCCTTACGTGCATAATTTTAATAATGGAGATTTTTAAAAATGTGCATCATTAAAATGTTACCTAAAACATGCAGCACTAATATATAACATGCATCAATAAAACTAGAATTTGACTCACACAATTGTACGGATATTATTTTTAGTTGATTAAATTTAAAAATAATTATTTATTCAAAAAATATTTAAGAATTGCTATGTTTTTAAAAATTATATGGTATTATTTGCTCATAACTCATTTGTCATTTGATAAATTGTTAGAAAGAAAATTTTAGCATAATATAACTCAGTTGTCATTTGCTAAATTTATGGTTTTATTTATATTTTTTATTATTTAATTATAATATTTTCATTTTATATTTGAAAGATAAATGAATTTTCTTTCAAACAATATTTTTGTTAATGTATTTTTTAAAAAATAATCAGTTAAAATTGTTATTATCATTGAATATAATTATTTTTGACATAATTTGAGTTTTCGTTTACATCAAAACTTATCATATTTTAGGATAATTTTAATTTAAAATGTAATTTTCATATTTTTCAAACAAATTCTAAAAACAATTTTTAAATATTTTGTTATAATTGTTAAAAAAAATATTGAGTTGCATTTCAAATAAAAAGGTAAAGATATTAAAAATATTCTAATTAAAATATGTAAAATTTAATATAGTTTTAAGGAAATTGTCAAAATAAAAAAAATTACACATAAAATAATCATGATTTTTGTTAACTGGGCGGATCATTATTTATATGATATCGCACACGAAAGAAAAATTTCTGTTTTTAAAATTATCTAATTAACTCTATACTCTTTTTTTTTATATGATATCACACATTCGTAAAAAAACAGATAGTTTAAGATGCAAAAAAAAATATTTACTTAATGAATATAATATGAACGAATATTACAAATACATCATTTAATAAAATAAATAATTAAAAACTGAAAATTCATATCCGCGCTGGCGCGCTGGTCAGGGTCTAGTTATTCAATTAACAAGCAAAATTGTAAAAATATTAATGATATTGAAAAAACTAATTTTGAAAGTTGAAACTTTTAAAAATAGTTAATATTAACTGGAAATAGTTATTTGATAGAAATTTTATTTTTTAAATCCTAGACAAAATATAATTGTAAAAGATTATGTAATATTAATTTCCTTTTCTAAAATCCTACAAAACTGTAAAAAAAATATTTGATAGTTTTTTTCCTTTTTCTATAAAAAAATCCTAAAAAAAAAAATTATATAATATTTTTAAATCCTAACCAAAAGAGAATTGTAAAATTTTATTTGATATTAAAATTATTATAAATTATTCAATTAGCAAAAGAAGTGTAAAATTAGTATTGATACGAATTGTAAAAATAGCAATTTTAAAAATATTTATTAGTAACTAAAAATAATTATTTGATAACAATACTTTTTTTTGAAATTTTAAAGAGAAAATTGTAATAGGTTATATGAGAGTAATTTACCTTTTCTAAAATCTTAAACAAAATTGTAAAAAAGTATTTAATATTGTTATTTTTATTTTCTTATTGTAAATAAAAAGGAGATTTAAAAAATCCTAGCAAAATAAAATTTTAAAGACTTATTTAATAAATCATGAAATAAGTACATAAGAAGATGTATAATGTTGTCATTGATTCGATTGATGTATTTAACTTTCACTTCTTTTTTCTTTTCATTTCTTATTTCGGATTGTGTTCAGTTTAAATGTTTATGTATAGTATTTTCTACAATCCTTAATATAAAGTTTATAACAACTCATCTATACATCATGATTATAAAATACAAATATTAACTTGAACTTATGTATGAAAATGAGTTTGAATAATAAAATAAATCTCAAACAACATATGCAAAAAAAAACAATCATAATATTATAATAAAGTGATTTATTATTTTATGATTTTTATTAAATTAAAACATCAAACAAAACCCGTTGCAACACAACGGGCTCAAGATTATCTTGTTTAAAATAAATTTCAATAAAAGATTATAAGTAAATTATTTTTTAAGGAATTAAGTAAGATTTGAAATCTACATGTGTTTTTTTAAATTTAAATCAAAATTTTGAATCTAATAGTTTTACAAAATCTAAAAAATGAATTTAAAAACCACAATTAAAATTTTATAACTGGCAGTATGAATTTAGAAAAGCAATATTATCTATGGATATAACTTTACTGAGATTTAATTGACGAGCTGAACTTATATAAATAACGAATTAAAAGATTACAAAATGATATCTCCATCTGATGTCCTTCAAAAGAGCTCACATGTTCCTATTTTTAAGCTCGTTAATTAGGAACATCGTCAACTATTGTGTGTATCTCGAGCGAACATGCTGCATCTAACTCTCTGAATCCCGAAATATTGTTTGACTCACTCTTAGGACTAGGGGCATTGCCTCCGCGCAAGCGCGGAGTTGTGGACAGAGTTCTTGTTTCATCTTAATATTTGTTAGGGTTATTGTAGGTGTGAATTTTGCGTTTTGGGTTAATCATTGTTTTCAAGTTTTTTTTTATTGTTATAGGGTTAGAGTTGTGACGATGAACTGTGTATGCACTGTTCTCCACTCATGAAGGACTAAACTGTGTTAGTAATGTGATTGATATAGTTCGTAGTGTTGCTTGCTGTGTCATTGAGACTTATTGTTTGTTTGTCTTTTTAATTTGTTATTTGTATTGTTGAAATTACATAAATTATATTAAGGTTGTTGAGAATACCTTTTGTTTCTGAATATTTTTTCTCCAATTTAGTTGTGTAATTTGTGTGTATTAAGTAATATTTTTTTATTCTTATTATGTTGGTTATATGTTTTTTTTTTTTAAACTTGTTGATTTTACCGGACTTTTAAAACAAATACATGAAGACTTGTAGAAATAATTATAAAATGAGTGACAATTAGTATTTGAGTCTTAAAACGAATATATGTATTTCTCATAAGAAGACAATATCATTGGCCTGTTGACATTGAGATTATAAGCTATTTTCATAAGACAAGAGGAGTGCAGGTGGATATGTTGTTGCCTCATTTGTATTTGTTGGGATTGTCTCTTGTATTTGCTGGTGTGGCTGTGTTTGTTTCTCTTTTATTTGATGTGTAATATGTAAACAAAAATCATTGTTAGTTATATTTATCAGAGTTTGTAACTTACTATGCTTTTTTGTTTAGGTAATTTCACTGATCTTGGTTGTCGTCTTCGTAAGCATCTGTGAAAGTAAGTTTGTAAATTGTTAAATAGCTGGTCATGTAGTTTGTATTTGTTTAGCTGGCTCAATGTATGTGTCGTTGAGTTTTAATTGAGTTGATTGGTTTGGTATATTTGTTTTGAAGTTTATTTGTAAGATTAGACAAAAAGAGAGGTGATCATTAATGATTCGTCTTTTTTGGGATTTTAGTTTTTGGTGTTTTGATTGTTTTGGGTTATTGTGGTTTCTTTTGAGCTGTAAAATAAAGATTTGTGTAAAATTATATTGATAAGTAAGGGAGATAAATATACGACCACAAATCTTGGGTAGAAAATATTTTTGATTATTGATGTTAGCACAATATAGAGAGTAATATAAAGATAATTATGTGTTGATTGTTTCTCACGGATCAATGAGGAGACGGATAACGACTCGACTTGTTTTTTTGGAGAGGTCAGAGCCCTGGACAGAACGGATTTGCCCAACCACATCTGCGAGTTTAAATATTAGTTATGATATCAAAACATAATATAAACCCAGATGCAATATGATAATATACATGGGAGTTCTAGGTTTGTGTTTGCAATCACTTGGAGATTTCAAACAGTCTAATCTTTACAAGAGATTGATCTCAGGAGTACTCATGATGACTTCATCAATAATGGTTAGTGAGATGAAACGAATGAAGAATGGATGATCAGTTATCTTGTACATGCTTGAGCACATAACAATCTCAAAACGATTGACTTTCACAATGGAATCTGCTTTCAAAGATGGCATGTAATGATTAGCACGCCCGACGGAAGTAAACCCATGAATCACGGAATCTGCAAATAATATTATTCAACAAAAAATCAGAAAATCAATTAAAACAATTATGTTAAATAAATGTGATAGATCGAAGATTAACTTACCTTTTCATCATGTAAGAGAACCGTGATTCCCACAAAATCCATGTCTTTCTTGAAGTTTAGGAAGCCAGAGGCGATGCTCTGACTACTACGATCAAGACGGAGACACTCGAAGGTTGAGTGACAGACGCCGGGATGCCGGTTTGAGGAACTGGAGAGGCAGGGAGAAACATTTTCTAGAAGATGGTTAAAGCTAAGAGGAATCAATGAGTTTTGTGGAGGTGCAGATTAGGTTCATCAAAGATGAGAATCATATATAGGGTTTACGGAGGAGTTACAAATCAGGAACATTTATGATCAAGCGATTTAAGATGGGGACATGAAGAGTTCACCGGTGAAAAAAATAGATTACGAACAGACACACAGCGCAACTCTGTAGCTCAAACTTGTTTGAGACAATGATGAAAAGAACTCAAACTCATGTTAAACGACAACAATTTACAATATGGAAAAACTATAATTGTTGCAAACTTGAGATTTTTTCATATAACGTGATGAATCTCATTTAAAAATGAAACCCATAATACACTTGTAGGTCCGACCCTCAGAGGAAGCCGAAGAAGCAAAGGCTTCCGACCTTCATAAATATATATTAGGTTCGACCATCAATGTACAAAGTATCATTTAGCTTAGTGGTATAAATGTTGGTGTTTATATCTCAATAACCCGGGTTCGAGCCATGAGCTTGACACTTTTTCACACTTTTAAAAGTAGGGCCCACAAAACGCTGACGTGACACGCTAAGTAGTGAGCAAAAACTCAACTATTATAATATAGATTTTCTTGGTCTTAATGGTTCTTTGTTGGTTAGGCTAGCTTCTAAAATTCATGAAATAACTGGGCCTTCTTCGATTGGCCCATGACTGTATTAAAGAAAAACTACTTGTTCTGGCTGGATAAGCTAAGTGGATCGGTTTTATACAATAAGTACATAGATTAAGCGAATTAGTACAAAGACCTCATAGATGATTAGGATTTGATTAAGTTGCTAAAAGCCGTTTACTAGTATCCACCTGAAAACACAAACTCAAGATTCGCAACTACATGTTTCAAACTCCAAAACACTTGAAATACTCCGGTTTCTCCTTTATTGTAATTTGTAAACGTTAACCTATGTATGATGTTGACACAAGCTCCGCCTCATTTGTTACTCATCGGTACTATTTTCTCGAGTTCTGCGTGGAATGGATCTCCTGTACATCCCAAAACAAGGCTACTGACGAAGATATACGCTAAATGCGGCCATCTAACACAACTACGTAACTGCTGTTTCACCGGTTGAGTTCATCTTTAAGATTAATTTCGCAACTGTTGAGCATTAACAACTTTGTTTCTTTTAAACTGAATAATCCTCACTACTGTATAGTGCTTGCTCACCGAAGAAATCGTTTATCCCATTACAGTCCTTGGATGTGACAACAGACGTTTAAATATTTTTGGCCTAAAGGCTAAAGATTACAACGATAATGACCACACATCTGAGGCTTTTACCAGTTCCATTAAATAAGAGATTCTTAATGTCAAATCTTATAATTTTGAACAAATTAAGGTTAAATCTAACGGAGAGAAACCGACTTGAAAACTAATCAATATTTGAGAAGCCGATGATAGTCATTTGCCTTTAAGATAACCGAAGCTTGTCGGTTCTATGAATTTCAATATCTTGCAGTAAAAATTAAGATAAATTTCTGTCATGCATCTGTTTTAATTTATTCATAAACACGATAACTTTTTATATTCTTCAGTAATGCACAACCACCACACATTACCCAAAACAAATGGACGACCATTATCGCAGTTGTGTTGAACTTAATTTATAATCGAGTATATTCGTATGTAGGCACCCATAAGACACATAGCTGCTCACTAACAAAGAGCAGATTGCCTGGAAAGGAGCCCAATGTTTGATCTACGAGAAAGGTTTCTTGAAAAATGACAATTGTTTTAAATCTGCATTTCTCTTTTCTTTTATACCCTTTCTCTTGACTCACAGTTTCTAAAGAAAAAAACACAAAACTTACTAACACAAATCATAGTTATAAAACATGTAAGAAACTCGGTAAGCAGATGAATCGACCGGAGAGATTTAAATCTCGCTCGCGACCACCGGCCAGATAGCTTCTAACTCTATCTAGCTACAGCCGAATTGGCCAATTCAAGAATAAGGGCATAGTTAACCCCTTCTCTTGGTACAATGTAGCCACACAAACAATAGAGGGATACAAATGTCTTTTCGATATATGTCTCATGAATAACAGTTTAGAAATAACAGGAGGCGAATGACAGGACCAAAACTAAAATGTAAGAAACTCGGTAAGCAGATGAATCGACCGGAGAGATTAGAATCTCTCTCGCGACCACCGGCCAGATAGCTTCTGAATTGATCTAGCTACAGCCGTATTGGCCAATTCAAGAATAAAGGGTATTGTCGAAACCCCTTCTCTTGGTACAATGTAGCACCCCCCCAATTATATAACTCAACACGCGAACAAACGTTAATTTGAATCAGATAGATGTGCGAACCCTAGTACTAGGCGGCGTGAAGAAGAGATGATGACAATGAAAGATTGTTAATATAGGATAAAACATCAGGGATATAAAGGTCTTTTCGAGTTAGCTCTATCTCTGGAGGCGCCGCTATTAGGTCAAGACTAGCAGAGATCCTCTGGGTGAGAAAGAGTCTTTCGTAGGTTTACAGTTAGCATTACAATAACGAAAACCCTCTAGCCAAGACAGAGTCTTCTTCTCTTCCCAATAAGATCGGGGGTTATAGCAAAACTTGAGATCTGAAAGAGAGAGAGAGAGCCTTCTTTTTCTTTGTTCTTACGGAGGAAAGAGACGAAACATTAGTTTTTTTTTTTTTAAATTCATTTATTAATCTGTAAAATAAAAATTCAAAAGCGGGATCGTGATTTGAATTTAGGAATTGGATCAGCGAGTCGTTAAGTATGGAAGGAGTAGGAGCTCGGTTAGGTAGGTCCTCGACTCGTTACGGAGGACCGGCAACGGTATTCACGGGTCCGGTTAGGAAGTGGAAGAAGAAGTGGGTTCACGTCTCTCCCTCCTCCAAGAAACATACCTCCTCCGTCGTTAACGGTGGGTCCGCTTCCGATGGATCGCACTTGTTGTTCTTCAAGTGGGCTCCATTGTCTCAGGGCGGCAGCGGGAACGAAGATGGCAAAAGCGAGAGTAATTCTCCCAGCGAAGAGCCTGTGACGGCGACGGAGGCAGAAGAAGAGCCTCCGCGCCGCAGATTCAAATACGTGCCGGTTAGTTTATTGATTCTTGCGCTACAGTGATTAGGGTTTTAATTTCTATTGAATAAACTGAGGATTAGGTAATGTGATTAGTTGAGAGCATGTCTTGATTTAAAAAGTTTTGATTTTTTAGCAAGAAAGTTGATGGATCTAGGCTTTTGGTAGACATTGGGGGTTGTATGGTTTAATAAATTGTGTTGGATTAACAATGTGGAACTTCAATAGTTGATTCATGAAACATATTCTTGATTGTTTTAGAGTCCTTGTGATCCATAGTTGAAGTTTAAAAAAAGTGTGTGTAGATCGCAGTGCTTGAGGAGCAGAAGAAGGAAGCTACAGAGACTGAGGAAGACGACAAGGTTGAAGAGGATGAGGCAAGTGCAGTGGAGCCAAGCGAGAAGAAGATTGAGGAAAAACCAGACATGAATGATGTTCCCATGGAAGATAATCAGGTTAAACGTTCAGCCTCATTCTTTTATTAGCCTAAACCCAAACTTATGTCTTCGCCTTCTCGTGACTTTGCTTGTTTTTTTCTGCTGATAATTGGATTCTGGAACCATTTGTTAAAGAGAGTATATACGTCATTTCTTTTGGTTGGCTTGTTAAAAGATTTGCACTTAACCATTATAGCAGCAAACTAAGAAACTTCTTTGCAATCTTGGATTTTGTTCACTCTTTAGATATTTTCAATGTGTTCAATCTTTAAAGTGATCTTTTGTTATCTACGCAAAATTAGGAGGAAGATAAAATAGTGCGACAAGATCTCAACGAAAGCACTGCCGATGTAGATGCGGATTCTGAAAACAATCCGAAAGGGGGCGAGCCAGTATAAGAGTCATAAACTGGCCATTGCATACCCCGTAACTCAGGGTTTGGCTTTATCGTATTCCTTAACTTTCACTGTCGTCATGAACAAGAGACAATACGGTGAGAAGAAAGCATTTGTTTGAGATGGTCTGTGTACGTCCATGGCTTCTTCCTTTCCTTCTTTGATGACTAGACTCCATTTATTCGGAACTAAACATTCAATTTACAGAGGATTCTTGGTCTTTTTGTTTTGATTTTTAATCTGATTAAGCATTTTAATTATGAATGATGGCACTTTTGATATCATATGAACAGAGCTTTTTCATTCATTGCAGCTCGAGTTGGTGCTTCCTCCTCAACTCGACTAATGTCAACTAAATGTTACAATATAGAAAGAAGAAAGCAGTAGTTAGAGATGTCTTATTGTATCATTCATCCTCCTCCTCTACTCGTCTAGTCTAGTCTGTTGGCTTGTTCCTTGTCCTGATGGTCAAGTCCAAACTCATTGAAACGTTTGATATCACTTTAGAGAACGTATGATGTACTGAAAAACATTGGAAAATTGGTTTCTTAATCCAACCAAGAAGGTCTGAGTGTTAAAATAAAAATCAAATATTTGGGGATGATGATTATCAAGCACAAGCAAGAAGATCCTTCTTCGTCATTAATCATTCTTTGGCAACAACAGGCTCCACTTCAGATGCAAAATCGTTTCTGTAGAGATCAAAACAATTATATCAAATTTTGTCTAAGAGGTTAAGAAAGCATCGTAAGATTTTGTATGTTCATTAGTAGAAAGAATTGCTCATAATAGCAAAAAAAAAAAAAAAAAAAAACTAGTTCTTATTTTATTTTCAAGTTATTGCAAGAAGAAATATTGATCTTACTTGATTTTACGAGCAAGCTGGCAAATGCCAGTCCCGGCCATAGCAAGATTAACGCTAGAGAGGTTCCAGTTTTTCTGTAAACCAAAATATTCCTAGTCAAAAAAGAGCAAAGAAGAAGATGAAAAAAAACAAAAAGAAGTGGAGGCCTGTTTAAAAGGAAAACTTACTGGAGTGATAACCATGCCGTAGCGAAACCAGATAACTCCAGAGCATGTAACAACTAAAAGAGATATCATCAGATTAATAAACTGTTAAAGATCATATTAAGACAAAGGAAAGCAATCAAAAAAAGACAGTGGGAGTAAAAAGATATATAATACCAAGCTGTTGAGGGTAAGAAATTTTGTCAGTAGGTTTGGCAAAGTCTGCAATGTTAGCTATGCTTATACCCCACTTGAACGTGGGCGCCCAAAAATGAACTGACAATTAAAATAAACGAGAGGTTCACACTTTCACCATTATGATCAAAACCAGAGTACGATAAACCAACCCCGAGGATTATGAATTCATGTGAGACACACTGACATATAGAGGAAAGAGTGATTCTTTTGTCTTTTGTAAAAATCAAAGTTATTTATATCTTTTTAAAAAAATAGAACGTAGCAAACATATTCATTACAATCCTGGAATTTAAACATAGTTCTATAGAAAACAGTTTATATATCATCTCCTAAAATGTTTTACCAAGTAAAAACAACAATTTCACCACAATTGGAGATATGAAGAGAAACCTAACAAAGAAGAACGATAACCCAAATTAGTTGAGCAATTTATATAAAAAACGATCATCTAAATAATGATGAAAATAAAAGAACAAAGCTATGAGCTTGGAATATGACTGACTGGTTTTAGGACCGGCAGGGTGATTCCAGAGAGCTTGAAGCTTCGAAGTCGCCATCGATTTTTTTTTTTGTATCCTAGAGATGTTCTCACCAATCAATCAATCAATCAATCAATCGTCTCCCCTAGATTATTTTTTTCCTTTCCTCTACAAAACTTTAGCTACTGCAGGTGCCAAACGATATCGTTTATACACGGAGCATGCACTCGAGGACATTTTTGTCATTTCAGCTTCCTCTCTGTTTTGTCTCAGCCTTCTTGGTTTGATGTCCCTGAGCTTCCTTTTGGACTTGTCTGACTTGATCTATATTTCTTAAACTGCTAGTTCGACCCAGAGCCGCCGGACTTGATAGCATATGTACGAAACATTTGAATGGTCCCCATTTTGTGGGCCTCCAATTTTTTTAAAAATCATTTATCTACATGCATATATATTCATATAATTATATATATAAATATAAATGTAAAACAAAAGATCAAAAGTTGAAAAAATATTATATATAAGTTTAATAGATTTTTGTTATTATGATTTATGATGAATAAAATTAATAACAAAATGTTTAAAATACCATAAAGTACCATTTTTAATATTACCTTTACCCAAAAATGCCATAACATTTGAGTTTATGGCTTACTATTTATGGAATGGGTTGAGTTTATAAACTTTTATAAATATTTTACAAATGATTCTTAAACATTTTTAAATGATTTAAGAGGGTAAGTTAATTTTTCATCACAAACTTAAAGTATTTATAGAAAATAATTATTATTTAAAGTAAATTTGGAAAGTGATATCAAATTTGTGGTTAAATTAGAATTTCCCAATCAATAATCTACAATTTTCTTTGAAAATAATAAATATATTTTCGTTAAAATAAAATTAATAAATTTGACAAAAATAAAAATAAAAATATCATTAATTTTAAAATATAAATTAAATATTTTTATTTTGAATGGGGCCCTTAACTTTCTAGAACAGGCTCTGACTTCCACCCCTAGTTAAACCTTGTGAACTTCTTACTGCTGATTTTATCTATTACAAATTGACAAATATTGCATAAACAATTTTATCGCCGATGATTATACCTGATTTACGAAGATATACGTCCAAGTGTGTCACTTGTATAACAGTACTCTTTACACATTTTTGTAAACATCTTTTCATTAATTTGCATAATTTGCAATATTTGGGATTCAAAACCTTGCGACTTGATATACTTTAGTCGGTACACATCAGTGTTGTGGTCTCATGACACTGATGACCAGCTTGTTACTCTTATGCATAATTTCTGAAAACAATCCAAAAGGGGTCGAGCCATTAGAAGAGTGATAAACTGGCGCCACTGCGTAACTCAGGGTTTGGCTTATCGTTTCATTGATTCAGAACTAAACATTCAAAATTCACAGAGGATTCTTGTTTTTTCTTTGTGCTTTTGCATTCATTGGAACCCCAGTTGGTTATTTCTCCCCAACTCCACCATTGTCATTTAAAAGAATACAATATAGGCAGTAAGAAGAAAACATTAGTTAGGAATGACTTAATGATTCATCATCCTCCCCGACTAGTCCAGTCTGTTGCTTGTTCCTGAACCTGATGGTGAGATCCAAACTCATTAACTACGAATTGAATATGCAATTTCATTTAGAATTCTTGTTTCTGTTGTTTTCCTGGTCTGATAACACATTTTTATTTCACTTTGGAGAAGATATGATGAAGTGCTTTAAAAGTAGCATTATGAATGGAGCTTCTTCTAAGATACAAGAATTACTTTAAAACATTGAAAAATGATTGGTAATCCGACCCAGATAGATCTGGGAATTAAGAGATATTGGGACTTGATATTCAAACACAAGCAAGATGGTATCCAGCTTCGTTTTGATGTCTTCATCTTCTTCGTCGTCATAATCATTCTTTGGCAACAACAAGCTCGGGTTAAGATGCAAAATCGTTTCTGTAAACCAAAACAAGTGTATCGATTTTTGTCTAAGAGTTAAAGAATGTTCATTAGTAGAAATCAAAGCATTGCTCAAAATAGCAAATGAAGGATGAGATTAGTTATTATTCCAGTAGCCTAAAACTGGAGAGCATTTTATATTTGATCTTACTTGATTTTACGAGAAAGCTGGTAAATGCCAGTCCCGGCCATAGCAACATTAACGCTAAAGAGGTTCCAGTTTTTCTGTAAAACCAAAATATTCTTAGTCACAAAAGAGCAAAGAAGAAGAGTGAGTTATTTTCCCTGTGATGGCATTATGAAGGAGTGTTTAAAAGGAAAACTCACAGGAGTGATAACCATGCTGTAGCGAGACCAGATAACTCCAGTGCATGTAACAGCTATAAGAGATATCATCAGATTAAAGAAAAAAAAACTGTTAAAGAGCATTAAGACAAAAGGAAAGCAATCAAAAAGACAGTGGGAGTAAAAAGATACTACCAAGCTGTTGCGGGTAAGAGATTTTGTCAGTAGGTTTGGCAAAGTCTGCAATGTTGGCTATGCTGATTCCCCACTTGAACGTTGGCGCCCAAAAATGAACTGACCAACCAATAAATTAAAAACGAGAATCGCTCACTTTCACCATAAATGATCCAAAAGAGAGTACAAGAAAGAGCTTTGATCAAACTACTACGAAAGCATTTCGTCGATTTCAATTCAGCTTTGAATTATTCTGTTCCGAGAATGTATTAACAGAGACTTCAATTCATATGACATACAGACTGTGATTCTTTGTGTGTTTGTACAATCAAAGTTGTTATACATTTTTTTTTTTTTTAAGTGGAGATCGTAGCAACATATTAATTCCAATCCTAGAATTTAAACATGGCTCTAGCGACAACAGTCATATCCCAGATTAGTTGAGCAATTTATAATAAAAAAAATCGACCATCAAAAAGGAAAAGGAGTATAATCGAAATCGATGCAAAAAAAAACAAAGCTATGATCATGGAACCATGACTCACTGGTTTTAGGACCGGTAGGGTGATTCCAGAGAGCTTGAAGCTTCAAAGTCGCCATCGATTATTTTCGTATCCTAAAGAATAGCTCACCAACCAATCAATCAATCGTTTACTGAGATTCTTTTTTCCTTTCCTCCTCTCTACAAAACCATACTTACCAAAGGTACACCATACGATGTCGTTATACACTGAACGTGCACTCGAGGACATTTTTGTCATTTCAGCTTCCTTTATTTTCTGTCGCCCCCTTCTTGGTTTGATTGATATGTCCTTGAGCTCCTTTTTTGGCTGGTATGAATTGATCCAACATGTTGCACAAACAAAAAACAAGAAACCAAAAAAACCAAAAAAAAAAAAATTGATCTAACTTCTTTTTCTTAAACTACAAGTTCCACCCTTGCCTAGTTAAACCTTTTGATTTCTTTCAAAGCTGATGAATAATGTTATTACAATTTTACCAAAAATAATAATCACAGTACCAAAAGCAAGATATATTGAGCAATTAGGCTATCCACATCATCAAAAATAATCATCCAATCAGTTCATTTCGTTTTTACACATCAGCGGACTTCAATTACGTCTGGGCTTCAAGTTTTTCTTTTATTTGCACTGGACTTATGTGTGGGCTTTAGTTTCTTCTCATTTTGAACTTATCAAACCTAGCTTTTATTTTTGCGACACAATATTTGGTTTTACTATTTTAGATTTCTTTTCCCCCCTTAGTATTTGGGCATGATATCTCTAGATATATCTTTTGGTCATCTCTATGCCATTAACGCCATAACATACTACCGTAACATCTTTTGTCGTCTTATTATATATTTGTTTACGAACAGAATATTATAATATTTTGTTTAGTGAACTAAATGAACAACTCCGTTGTTTTTAATAAATATATTAGAGCAGGATATTGTTTCTACCAAACCTGTATAATGCACAATGGACCAAAATTAGAAACAGCAACGGCTGCATTATTATGGCCAACCCCATGGATCGTAATTTTCCATAACTTGCAAGCTTTCAATTAGAAACATAAGTAATTACGTTAGCAAATTATTATTCATACAAAATTTAGTTAACAAAAAAAATAACAACACAAAATATTTAAAATCATCTTGAACTCACAAAATTTAGTTAACAAAAAAAAAACACAAAATATTTAAAATCATCTTGAATCGCTTTTTCACTCGCAACAAGATTTTACTTTGACAGCTCAATAAAATACGTCAAACACTTCAAAGGACGGATAAAAAACATCAAGAAGATAAAAGCTAGAGAGGAAAAGAAAAACTTCAACCTCTTTGTTCGTTTTACAAATTGTTTTTTGTTTTTTTTATCTTTCTAAAGAACAATTTCGTTCATTTACAAATTTTATCTCTATTTTTAAAATACATAGCCTAGATAAACTTATTTACAAAAGGAAAAATTCACAAAAATTTACCCCTTTTAAAAATAATATCAAATAAAAATATCAACGTTTATCAGCTTGATAGATTTTTTTTGAGACAAATTAATGTTTTCTAAAATGTTAAAAAACTATAAAGAGTTTTGGAGGATTTGGGGAGTATTGTTAGATGGTTCTACTAAAACCATATAAATGATGCAAATATTTTTAAATGTAAAAATCAGATACGGTTTTACTAAACTAATAAAATGGAATTCAATTATATTGTAGTATAATTACATATAGACTATAAAATTGAGAATTGAATTATAGATGTGATGAAACTGGTCTCCACAAAAGGGATCTATTTAATATTCCCCAACAGTTCTGACCTCTCCTCCCTGTTTTGTATTAGGTGCATTAATGTTTTAGATTTATTGGGCACATGAAGCTCATCGTTGGGCATCATCTCCAGCAACGTCCAGTCCTTGACATGATCACGGGGAAGGAGATTGTTGGTACACGTACAACCTAAAGAGTAAGTAAATTGTATTCCATATTACCACCCAACTTCTTAATGCTTCCATAGTAATGATATCTCTCAACTTCTTCCACGCTCATGTCGACAGGAAAGAAGTAAAAAAATATTATTACCCTTTCATATTAAAATGGAAAGCACTTTCTAATGATTCAATAAAATAAATGGTGCAGAAGGAGAATCCGGGGACGATGTTGGACGAAGACACACAGCTCATGGAACAAAGAGGAACCTAATCCAAACGGCTCAATCTTTACAAACTAGCTTGAGATGTATCGATCCTGTGCCTTAGATATATAATGGGTTCTAAGCTGGCAGCACTCTCCTCTCTCCATTCTTAACACGAAGAATGAAGAGCAAGTTTGTTGTGACTCCTCCAGCTAATGTCACAGAGACTCTTCTAAGTAAGAACCCCATAGTATGCTCTAGAAGTCAATCTTTACCATAACATTAATGCATTGTGGATTGATGAATGTACTTTCTTGCAGAGGAGATCTCGGTTCAGTACGGTGGTAACGAAAGAGATGATGATACCAAATTCTCCAACGAAGCTGATTCTCCAACGAAGCTGTTTCTGAAGTTGTCGTTGAGCCTGGGTCATCTGTAAACATAGAGATCCCAGCTTCTGGGGTAATAACTTAAAAAACAAATTCCTTTCTGTGTTCGGGAGTTGTAAAAGATCTATAGCAATATTTTTGTTTAGTCCTTTTCTTTTTAAATCAAAGTTTATTTCCAGATTGTTGAAGACTTAATTTTTTTTGCATGGGTTCACTGATAAACCTGAAACAGTTGCCAATAAATTCCCTCTAGAGACAATGGTGCTAAGTGTTATTAATCTTTTTTTGGACAAATTTACCATTCATCTTTTATTCACTAATCAATTCTTGAGCTTGAGACTAGAGATTTGTTTCTTTCTTTAATACATGAACAAGGTGAAACCAAAGCCTTTGAAGATGATACTCAATCTTCAAAAGTATTTGTCAAATTAATTACCGGCGCTAAATGACATGGGACGGGGGAGTCTAAATAATTTAGCAACGCGTGTCCCTGAGCTTCGGCTGTTTCTATCCATTGAATACATGGCCGAAGGATGTAATTCTTGTTGCCACTCCGGGGCACATCGCAACCATTGCAGCCTTTTTTTAATCTTTATTTTAGGTTTCTAATAACTATCCGCTAAGTTTCGTGATTTTTAAGCTTTTAGCTCTCTCTCTCTCTCCTGAGTTATTGCTGATGTCTGGAAGAATCTCAGAAGAAGAAGATATCGTTTGGGGACAAAGTGATATTTGCACAAAAAGATAGAAAGATTAAATGTTTCTGAAGACTTTCAAGACCATATATACACATAAAGTTTATATATCAAAATCCAAGTTGGGAACCTTTTATAAATTATTTGACTAATAAATTAGCTAAGATACATAAAGAACTTAGAAAGACAATTGCACCAAATTTTAGCAAAAAAAAAGCATAAAAAAACTTAGGAAGACAATGAATGAGACTTGCCCGCCGTTGAAAGTATTTAATCTTACACCATATATTGGAAACTAATCACTGTTAATTTGTTCCAATGGATTACATTTTTCAAATAATTCGTATGTTCTTTTTGTAACATGGTACGATGAATAACTGGGCTCAAAACAACATATGTAGTTAGTCTAAAATTAAACACGAAAATTGGTAGTAATTACGATGATTGAAATTTTGAACACATTTCATTGGTAACAGTTACGATGAAAAGAGTGTAAAATGGAGACTCAAACACATCATGGAGTTAAGGATTTAGACTTCGACCACTTCTTCAAATTATATTCATTCAACAACAATCTTCATAAGTAATTTAAAAGTTGTGAATATTAAACTAAATCCTCACCATATATAAATTTTAAAAAAACACCAGATTATAACTTTAAAATAAATAACCAAATGTAGAAATCAACATAAAAGTAAAGACTAATCTCTTTGTGACGAGGCCAGAATATCTTAATTTAAAGAGTTATTATTGGTTTATATGATTTAAAAATAAAGTTTCGGTGATGGTTTATTTAAAAAATTGTCTTAAAACTGGTTTGGTCTGTTATAATTTTTATTTATTATGTATTTTCATAAATTGATTTGGAGAACAACATTATCCTTAGTTTGGATCAAATTTTTATTCAATTTAATTTCTGTTATGAAACTGTTCAATATGGTATTACAACTCAACAATTCTAAAGTTAAAACAAAGTTTAAATCGGTTTTAAATTTACAATTGTTTTATACAAAACCTAAATTAATAAGATAAATATATTTTAAAGTATAACAAAGTTTAGTTAATACTTTGACTCATCTTACTGATCATTCTATATATGATTTCCTTTAATAACAAATTGTGAGTTAAATTATATGAAATATTTTAGACACAGGGCAATCAATAAATTCAAACGAATTTAAATTTCTTACCAATTTAATAGTTTAAAATCGATTGTAGTATATATAACAATTTATATTCAAATGTTATTGTAATTTTTTTAATTTAATTAAAACTTATACGAATACCCCGGGCGTAGCCCGGGAAAAGCCTCTAGTAATAATAATAATGTTATTACAAAGAACAAGAATTATATTATAAAGTGTTATGCACCAGATTGTGGATGGCTCATAACCAAGAGATTATGATTTGTAATCTTTTCATTTATCTATGACGGTGTAATCTCCTATATAAGGAATCTCTATGTTATGAATAAAGATAGACTTTTCCATTACTTTTATAACACGTTATCAGCACGAAACTCTAAATCCCTAAGCTAATACCCAAATCGAAAAACCCTAAAACCCTAACCCTAGCCAGCATTTGTTCCAGCTCTAAATCCCTAAAACCCTAAAACCCTAAATCCCTGATCGCGTCTCTTGTTCTCACATCTGTTCCAGCTCGCGTCCCTGATCAGGTTCAGCCCAAGGCGTTCCTGATCCTAGCTCAGACGTTCGCGACCCGAGAGCAGCTCCAGCACGCGACCTCTTCCTCGTTCGCGACAGCATTAGACAGCTCGCGTCCCGTTCGTGTCCAGCTCGCGACTCAACTCCTTTGGTGGTCCGATTCAACAATCATCTAAGGTTAAAAGGTAATTCAAAACCAAAAAACCCATAATCGAACATGGGTTGATTGATAAAGAATGAAACCCTAAAACCATAATCTTTATGAATCAAAACCATAGGGTAATAGATCAAAAATCCTAATTGAGTAAATCGAAGCTCTAAAAGTTCGATACCCCAAACCCTAAATCATGTTCCTATATGATTAAAACCCCAAATCAGTTTTTACAAGTTAAAATCCGATAAACCATAACCCTATATCTATAAATCCTAAATAATATAAGTATCAGAATTAATTATACTATAATTATCAAATCACATATTAAAACCCTAATCGAATATTTTGAAACCAAAATTGTTTTCGGTTTTGATCATTGAGGTTTTAAATCTGATTGAATCTGATGCTATGTTGCTAGAATTGTTTGACCGTTAAATTGATAGATTTATTTTCTCATCCTGCTTGGTTAATTGTTCATCTGACTTAAAATTGTTTAAACTGACCAGCCTGTTAAAACATTGATTGAATCCGATAGGTTGCTAGCTTGCTTTGCTTATATAATCCGATAGGTTGATAGATTGATTGAGGTTTACTTGTTTAAAATCCGAATGATCTGATTGCATGATTCTTGGGGTTTAATATCATCTGCTAGGATTGATAGTTTTGTAATCTGATCTGTTTTAAATAGAAAATAATCCGTATGATAGGTTATATTGATCTGATTTGGATGTCTTTGAGAATTGAGAATCCGTATGCTAAGTTGATAGATTCATGATAAAATTTAATGTCTGGAGGTTTAAGATTGTATGCTAAGTTCGATTAAATTGATTGATCTGATTATATGTTTTTGAGGTTTGATAAATTCAAATACTAGATAAATTATTTACACATGGTTTATGCTAAATATCAATCAGCCTTGAAACTGGTTCATTGAAATTCATGCTTGAAATCTATATTCTAGTATTGCTAATATCAGCCTTGAAACTGATAAATATCAGCCTTGAAACTGATTAATAAAATTGAAAGAATCAGCCTTGAAACTGATTGTTTTGGTTTTTCATGATGGAAACCCTATTTTTGGATCGAAACCCTAAATTGTGTAATGCTTGAATCCGTTTGATTATTTTTGATTATTGATCCAATTGGTAGTCTTGATAAAACCTGATTGAATCTGATTGTTAGTCTAGCTAAATCTCATACTTGAAATTGATTGATTAATTGCTAAATCTTGATTGAATGTTTTAATATTACCCTTGCACATATAGAATCTGATTGCTAAGATTGAGTGCATCATATCTACTTGGCCGTGTGGCCAGTTTGCATCATATATCATCCTGACCAATATGTTTATGTTATACGCATGATCTGATTATTATCACCTTTGCATTATCTGATTGTTTTAAATTGAGGTTCCATAATTCCACTCCTGTACATATAGAATCAGTATGCTAGGTTTGCATTATAACCATATGGCCACATGAAAACATATAGAAATTGCTTGTTTGGTCGATACCCTTGCTTGATAAATCTGTGTGACTTATTATGCATCATATATCACTTTGGCCGCGTGGCCTTATTGCATTATATCACATTTGGTCGTGTGGTTTGTTTGCTTATTAGAAATGTATTGACTTGATAGCATGTCTTGTTTATGGCCGTATTTTAAATATTTTATGAGATCTAAAATTGATTGATATATGATTTGAGATGTCAAAAATCAAATTGGATTTTGCTGCCCTAAATCTTTCAGAAGATAATTATTTGAAATGGGCACTGGATACTGAGTTTATCCTAAAGTCAAAGGACTTGGTGAATGAATCACAAAAGACGATAATGCCAAATGAGAAAGATTGATACAGAGCAATATTAATTATTAGCCATCATCTTATTAAGAGTCGCAAAGATCAGTATCTGACTATAGAGAATCCTCTAGACCTTTGGACAGAGTTAAAAATCGAGATATGATCACTCAAGAACGGTGTTATTACCAAAGGTCCTATTTGATTGGAGGAATCCCAGAATCCAGGACTATAAGTCCGTGGATGAGTATTTTGCTAGCTGGGCAAAATAATGGATTACTGATGAGAAACAGTGAATTGAGACCTCCTGGATTAACCCCATTACCTGATACCAATAAGGCCGCAGAAGAAAAAGAATAAAAAAGGTAACCACGTCCAGAATGATAGACCACACGGTCATGGCCGTGGAGGATGGAAAGGACGTGGCAATGGCCACTATAACACATTTGGCCGTGGGAATCACTATGGCAGAGGCCATGGGTATCAACCCATTTTGAGCCATGGTCAAGGCAGTGGCCGTGGTATATCCTTTAAACCACAAAGCTTGACCAAATCAGTGTGCCATAGATGTGGAATGAGAAACCATTGGGCTAAGATATGAAGGACTCCCAAACATTTTTGTGACCTCTATCAAAGAGATTCTGAAAGGGAAGAATCCTGAAACCCACTTGGTCTATAAAGATGGTGAAAATAATTTCGAACATGATCAAGATGATCTTATGGAATATGAGACTTATGATTGCCTAAAAGAATCAAGTTGATAATCTGATTTCGACATCAAACTTGTGTGATTGCTTTGCTTGTATGCTTTCTCTGATTTTTATCTCCTTGAATTTATTTCTATTACATTGTCTGTTTAGATTAAATGAATGAATGATTTTCTATATGAGTACACTGAAAAACGCCAATATAAGTACTAAAGCAGGTATCGCCAGTCTGAAAAAAGACTATTGCTAGGCTAATATACTATTGCCTAAGGGTATGCATCTAGAAATAAGTGATGCCTTATATTCACCCATCTCTAAGAGCAAGAGCAGCATATTGAGTTTTAAAGATATAAGAATGAATGGTTTCCATATTGAAACAATGGGCAAAGGAAACAAAGAGTTCCTTCAAATATATGTATAAAATCGCCCAAGGTCATAATAAGTCCTAAAGACTATATATGCATTCTCTACTGACCTAGACTATGCATTGCATAGATCAGTATGATAGAGGCTAAAAGCCTGCAAAAATATACACTTTATGGCACGACCGGATTGGCCATCATGGTCAAAACATGATGCAAAAATTGATATTCAAAAGGCACACATTAAAAGATAAGAAGAGTTATCCCAAAGAATCTCACATGTGTAGCATGTACACAAGGGAAACTCATTAGGCCATCACCAGTAAAACGGCTACGAGCCCCTTTTTCATAAATAAAGACTATATGTCTAGATAATACTGGTGAATACATGTCCCAAGCGTTTAAATGATTATGGTATGTCCATGGGGGTAAGTGTGGACAATTTTGTGATACATGTCCATACCAAGAACGGCTTGGCCGAAATCTTTTAAAATGCAAATAGCTGATTGATAGACCATAACTTATGAGGTCAAAACTCTCATTCACAGCGCAAATAGCTGATTGATAGACCATAACTTATGAGGTCAAACTCTCATTCACAGCTTGGGCCACACGAAAATTACATGCACCTAAGTTAATACGCATCAGGCCATTTAGTGAGCATAGATATCCCCTATCACAATTATTAACGGGTCAAGAGCCAGACCTCATAAGACATTTGGATGTGCTGTCTATGTACTAATTGCTTCACCACAGATAACTAAGATGGGACCTCAAAAGTAGGATGGAGATATATGTTGGATATGATTCTCCCACAATAATAAAGTACTTTGAGCCAAGTATGGGTGATTATATTTGAGGTCAGGTACACAGATTATTTTAAGACCAGGAGGAGAAAAATAATAAAGCTAGTAAAAGAATGGTAAAAGAAATAGAATGGAATCAACCATCAATGTCTTGGCAAGATCCTCGGACTAAAGAATGTGAAATAGACATCGAAAGATTATACATTTACAAAGCTAGCTAATCAAATGCCAGACACATTTGCTAACCCGAAAAAAATTACTAAGTCATATATAATCCAGCTTGTAAAGCACTAACGAATTTAATGTCCAAGAAGAGACACAATCAAGTTGCTACAGAGTCTCGACAACGTATGAAACGTGGTAGACCAATAGGTTCCAAAAGATAAGAATCCTCGGAAACAAAAGAAAGGTGCAGAGAATGATAATCAAAATCCAAATCCGAGGTTACTAAGAAAACAATCCCAGACATGGAGATAAGGTCGGCCGGCTCTAAGGTACAGGTACCAAACAATGTAGCTTGGGACGCCAAGCTGCAAAGTATTAAAGGTCATGATAATAATGAATCTCAATCGATTATATCATGTCTGGAACATAATGGAACCAATAAGGAATGTCGACATAAGATGATTTATTTGCATACAAGGTAGCACTTGAATTTATGAATATAAGCGAGGATCATGAACCCACGTCAATATAAGAGTGCGCACTCGTAGAACAGATTGGATTGAATAGAAACGTGGGGTTAAATAGTTTAAAGAAGAAAGACGTATTTGGCCATATGATTAAGACGCCATATGATGTTAAAACCAGTGGATATAAATGGGTCTTGTGAGGAATAGAAATCATGAGATATAAAGTTGATGTTGCACAAGGATTCTCACAAAGACCAGTAATAGATTATGAGGAGGCATACTCCCATGTGGTGGATGCAACTAGTTTTAGATTTCTCATAAGTCTGGCTATATAAGAGAGAAAATTAGACATGCAGCAAATTGATGTAGTGACTGCATATTTATATGGTCCACTGGATAATGAAAGTACTAGAGGGTATTGAGCTGAAATAACAGCAAGTTCTCGAGAATAATATTGATAATCATCAAAGTATATGATCTGAATATCCTAGGAACTTCTGGATACAATTTCCCAAACAGTTGAATATCTCAAGAAATAGTTTGAGATGAAAGATCTTGGAAAACAAATTTTTGTTTGGGATTACAGCTTGAGTACATTAACAATGAAATCCTTGTGCATCAAATAGTATATACAGAAAAGGGTACTCAAGAGATTTAATATGGACCAGTCTCACCCATTATCTAGTACATAGGCGTGAGATCACTTGTTTTGGACACTGATCCATTCAGTCCAAAGGTGGACGATAAAGAAGTCCATTTAGTCCTGAGATGGACGATTCAGAAGTCTGTTTTAGATACTGATCTGTTTGGTCCATAAGAAGAACGATGAAAAAGCCTTTGATTTTGGTTTATTTTATACTAACCAGCCCAAAGAGGGGTTATTTGGTTTTGTTGATTTGTTTTCAGACAAGTTATGTTTTACACATGGTGGTACACACATATCACAGCAACATCATCCAAGATTTCGTGTGTGTGTATTTGAGGTCGATGATTCAATATGTTCGATCAGATTGTGGCATGGCCGATGGTAAAGAAGAACCAACTATCATGTTCGAGGACGAAGCATATTCTGCCCAAGATCTTCATCACCCACGGATTGCAGAAAATTGGAGAGGTCCAAGGGACCTTCAGTAATGTCCAAATCAGGGGGAGTAATGTGTGTTGTACTCTTTTTCCTTCACCATGGTTTTGTCCCAATTGGGTTTTCCTGGTAAGATTTTAATGAGACAACATTAAAGCACATCTAAATGGTTATGGCATCTAAGGGAAAATGTTATGAACCAGATTGTGAATGACTCATAACCAAAAGATTATGATTTGTAATCTTTCCATTTATCTATGACGGTGTAATCTCATATATAAGGAATCTCTATGTTATGAATAAAGATAGACTTTTCCATTACTTTTATAACATAAAGATGATTTTTTTTTATGAAAGAAAAAAAAAAGAATCATCTTTATAATATAATTCTAAGTCCTACAATTTTAAGTCCTACAATTTTACATGTTTTTTGAGGATTTACCCTTGCTTTTGAGGATTCAACCGTCTGAATAAAACATCTAAATGAATCATTTGGTTGCATCTTAGAGTTGTACAAACTAACAACACCTTACTCTTCTGTTCACCCAAAAATGGGTTGATCTTCCTATAGAGATTCAGCACCCCGTGCACCCAGAACGAGTTACTTTAACTATAAACAACAGGAAGAACCCTCATCATTGTACCTGAATGATTTGTATTCATGTGGATGTGGTGAATACGTCACAAGAACAATAAAGCATCTTTTCTGTTATTTTGATAATTCAGTTTCTCTAGGAATTGAAACCTTGTGACTTAGTATCCATTGTTCGGTACACACCAGTCTTGTGCTCTCATGACACTGTTGACGAGCTTTTGCTCTTCCATTTATTGAACAAGCCGACTCTCTTTATATTCCAAAAAAAAAATATACTCCTTCTGTTTCATTTTAAGTGTGAGTTTTAGGTTTTGACACACGGATTAAGAAAACAATTAATTTTGTACATTTCCTATAAAAAAACACTATTACCTATACACCTAACCATATTTCAACCAATAGAAAAATAAATTTTGCATAAAATTAATAAATTTTGCATTGAAAATCGAAAACGAAACTTATTTTGTAACGAAATTTTTTTTCTAAAACGAGAAACGGAGGGAGTATAATCTCAGACTCTTTTTATACTAAAATGGATTTTTTTAAACAAAACAAAAACTAAAAGTTTCTCTCTGAAGACCTTAGTTTAAGGGAAATGATAATCCAAATGTACTAAACAACCTATACTCTCTCTTGTAACAATGTAAACTGTCTATCTACAGGCATATCCCGGTCTTGGGCACTAGATCAGCAACAAGGAGCTACTGTATGTAGAGTCATGGATCAGGTTGCGGATGCAAAATTTGTCGTTTTTGTTTTGAATTGCCTAAACCAATCTTAGGTAAATATATATTGTACATATACATGTCATCTGTGAAGACAAGAAGAACAATGATGACTTGAAGCTAATACTATTTGGTATCTGGACTCTGCTTCCACTTCCCGTATCTCTATCGTTGAACTTTATGGTTTCTTTTAGTTACCGAATCTGTTACCTTGTTGATGATATCTCATACGTTCTGTGATTTTATTGATTTTGAAATTCATAGTCTTGCATGCATACATGAAGAAAAAATAAAGAACTAGTCAAAAACTTCTTTTTGAAAAAAAACTGGCCTTGATATATAGTCAAAAACTTTAGCAAAAACTAGATATATTAGTAAAGAATCCAAACAAGAAGATGAGCTATATAAAAGAGCTTAGATACAAAAATATAAAGCCTCAAGTTAATATATACGAAAGCCTTGAACACACTTGCGTAAACTTCAGATTCTCCCATGGAAGGTGCGAAGGAAGGGTTTGTGAAAACTATGATGAAAGGGGTTGTGAAAACTATTTTGGGTTTAGAGCATCTCCAACCCTACTCCAAAACCCACTCCAAACTCCATTTTGCAGTAAAATCATCTCCAACCCCACTCCAAAACCCACTCCAAAATGGAGTAATAGACATGATTACTCCAAATATGGAGTAAACCAACTCATTACTCCAAAATGGAGTTGAACTTTTTTATTTATAAAATGGTCCTCCACCTTTAAATATTTTCATTTTCAGTAAAATTATTATAAATAAGTATATTAATATTATTTTACTATATATATTATAAAATTTACTGTTAACATTTCTTAATTATATATATAGGCATTTAATGAACTATTTTATGCAACAAAATATATATAATATAAAACATAACAGATCATACATATAAAAAATAAAAGATAAGCACCATACAAAAGAAATAACATACTAATTCTAATGTAGGAAATAATAATGCGAGATTCCAAGAGTTTATTTCCCGTTTCAGAAAAATCAAAGATAAAGAAGCTCATTTTTTACTTCGAAATGCATTAGTTGATCATTTGTGGAAAAATTATACTAATTCTAATGAATACTTTAAGTTGATGTATTATTGTGTTTAAGCTATGTAATGTAATTTTTAATGTAATAAATGTTTTCTTTATAAATCTTGTCGAGTATTTATATAATAAAAAATTAATTGTGGTTAATATTGTATTTAATATAATTATTACAATCTAAAAATGGACTGTTTTGCAAATAGTATAAATGAAAGGTGATATTACTAATTTTTAAATAAATATAAAATATAAAATATTAGAAATATTCTATTTTGGAATGGGAAATGGAGTAATACATTGGAGTAAAACTTAACTCTATTTTGGAGTTACTCCATTTTGGAGTAGAAAATGGAGTAATACATTGGAGATGCTCTTAGTCGGTATATTTTTGTTTTTGATTTGATAAAACATATGCTAATACTTGTAGACAATATACTCTTCTTCTTTTTTGGGATCATCAATACTATGAAATATAAGTGACAAGAATTCGAATTTATATGTTAACTGTTAAACTAAACCAATATCAAAAAGCTAAAATTACAAATCTCGAGTATTTTGCTAACTTTGTTCAAATTAACTATTGAAATACCATATATGTTGGGCAAATGGCCATCATGTAATATTTCAAGATTTTGTGAGAATGATGTTTTTGTAAGTGGAGATTTATTTAACGTAAGAACAAAGATAAAAGTCTATATCATAGTTTTAACATTATGTTCTTAAAGCACCCGAAACCGAATTTAAAAATGATGATTCAGCATATGTCGATATCTAAATCTGAAATCATATAAATAGTGAACAATTATTAGATCCGACAGAAACCAAAAAAGAAAATCCAAATGAGTTGCATGGTGTGTTGAAACTGCAAGGGTATTCACGTCTAAAATATGAATATCCCATTTGCGCCCATATTATCTCTTTGGATTCTCGCAGCTGCATCCACCGACGATATGTGATTTGCCACAATCACCCCTAGACTAATTCAAATATTACAGAATTTTGACACTGGAGTGACAGCTAGAATAAGAATCCAAGTCCAATAAGCAGTATACATGTCATTGTTAAACAAAGTATTGAACTATTGATTAATGTTTAAGAAATTTAGAGGAAACGTGTAATTAGAAAGCCCCTGACCTAAATTATCATCAAACAAACCCAACTAGTATCATTAATTAAATCTATCATCCAAGATTGCAAGTACTACTTGATGATAATTATTTATAGTGGAAGACAAGTAGTCTTCAAACCGATGTATTATCTTAGGCTTTAGATAGTAACAAGTGGTTGTTTGATCTATTCATACCGGTACTGTATATTTTATACTGTTTCAGTTATTGCAAATCATTCTGAATTTGAAATGCAAATTTACAAGCTAGAGAAAGTAACAAGGAGAAGGTCATAAAAACATGAAACATTTATACGTGTAAGAACTTATTATGATATTGAAACGCTGGCATGGGGTCATTGGAGATGGTCCTACATTAAGAGGAAAGGTCTATTACTCGTTAACACCAATCGAATCTATCAATTCTTGTGACTTCAACAGCCGAACTTTAATAATCTTCTTTTACAACAAAATTAAATAAAATAATAATAATACCAACAAAATTGTCGATCTTTAGTTTCTTTTAATAAGAAGTTCCGAATTTGGTGTTTAAGCTTGTATTTAACAAGGGTCAAAAGACCTCCTACACTTTTGTCGCGACAGGCAAAGATACTAGACTTCATGTTTTTTTATTGTAATGTACACAAAAATACCATAGTCCAAAATAGTGCTCACATGTGACGTGTTTTTTTCTTCTTTCTTATTGCATTAGCCAAATTAAGAAACCGGATATTTGACCCCCAAAATTTTGTAGGTGACAACGTCACAACTACATTGATATAAACATATATGTAAAAAACTAAGAAATGAATAAAAGGCTGGTTTGATAGTGTCTCATTTTCTTGCTCTAAAATTATAAATTGGGAGATTTATGTCAAGAAACTTACAAAAGGGGTAATTTAGCAAAGTTTAGAAACATAGGTGGAAAAAGCGTAAAATAAAAAAAAAGGCGCCAACCATAGCAGGGAATACTGTTACAAATGAACCAATGAAAAAAAAACAAAACCTCACAACTCTAACTAACAGTTGTCTACTTCAAAGATCACGCAATCGCCTAGTTTAAGAACAACAGTGGCAAATTTGTAATATGAAAAACATCAGATACCCTTTTTCGTCATTTAATATCTTTCTTCTACCTTCTTTCTCTCTCTCTCTTCTGAAGCACTCAAAAGAGTAAAGTTCTCTGCTTTTAGATTTCAGCTACTCTCTCTAGAAAAAATGGCAGGTCGGATTCAATCACACCAGCTACCCAATGGGCTGTTCGTCTCGGGAAAGCTCGAGCAGCCTAAAGAACCGCGACCACCGACAATGGCGGCTCGCGCTATGCCTTACACCGGCGGCGACATCAAGAAATCCGGCGAGCTCGGAAGGATGTTCGACATCTCCGTCTTAGATCCCCAAGGACCTCCGCCGCCGCTCATCGTCGGTGGTAACAGCAGCGGCGGGAACTCGAGACAGATGGCGCCGCCACGTGTCTCCGGCTCGTCTTCGAACCCCAACAGTGGATCGAGAC
Organism: Brassica napus; assembly: GCF_020379485.1. Lineage (NCBI taxonomy): Eukaryota > Viridiplantae > Streptophyta > Magnoliopsida > Brassicales > Brassicaceae > Brassica > Brassica napus. The sequence continues at coordinate 10,344,318 of NC_063444.1, read as the reverse complement.
CCAACTCTGGGACGGTTAAGAAGTCTTCGGGTCCGCTCTCTCAGCTCCAGCCTACCGGTTTGATAACCTCCGGTTCGCTCGGTGGTTCCGGTCCGATTGGGTCCGGGTCCAGACGGTCGGGTCAAATGGACCGCCAATTTAGTAACTTGGGGTCGAGCAAGGCGAAATACGGGTCGTCGGTGACGAGCCTGAGCACGGACCCGGTTCGGGTCGGGTTTAAGGTGCCGAAAACGGTTGTTTGGGCGGTGATGATTGTGGCGGCGATGGGGTTGCTCGTGGGGGCGTTTCTAACCGTGGCAGTTAAGAAACCGGTGGTGATTGCGGCGGTGATAGCGGCGGTGGTTCCCGCCGTGGTGGTTTTGGTGTGGAATTGCGTTTGGGGAAGGAAAGGGTTGTTGGGCTTCATCAAGAAGTATCCAGATGCTGAGCTTAGAGGCGCCATTGATGGACAGTTCGTCAAAGTTACTGGGGTATTGTCAAAAGATCTCTGAGTGTTGTTATGTTCAAGTTTTAGTTTTTGTCTTTTAATAGTTTAAGTTTGGTAATTAGAATGTCATTATCCTTGTCGTTTCGTATGGATCTGGTTAAATCTTTTGGTTTTGTGTTTGTAGGTTGTAACATGTGGAAGCATTCCTCTGGAGACTTCGTACCAAAGAACACCAAGATGCGTCTATGTTTCCACGGAGTTGTATGAGTACAAAGGTCTTGGTGGAAGATCCGCAAATTCTAAGCATCGATGCTTCTCTTGGGGATCTAGACATGCAGAGGTTAGTTAATATGATTTTTGTCTCAGTGACGAGTACAAGTTTGATGTGTTCTATGTTCTGTTTTTGCAGAAATACGTTTCGGATTTTTACGTATCAGATTTTCAATCTGGATTGAGGGCGCTAGTAAAAGCAGGGTATGGAGCAAAGGTTTCTCCTTTCGTCAAACCGGCGACAGTGGCTGATGTAACGACTCGGAACAAAGACTTGTCTCCCAGCTTCCTTAAGTGGCTTTCGGATCGCAACCTCTCTGCTGATAACCGTGTCATGCGTCTCAAAGAAGGGTATGCTATACAACCTGTTTGACTTTACTTCTAGAAGTAGACGTTTACTTTGACTGGTACCCATGGATTTTATTCCACATTAAAAGTCTTGAGCATGGAAAAATAAGTGATGAAACATGTGATGTGGGAAGAGATCTATTAACTTTTCACATCAGTGTTTGATAAGTTTGAATTAGGACTAAAGTTAGTAAGACCCCTTAAAGTCACCGTTTTTATTACAAGAAAGCTCAATTTGTTTCACATTTAAATCATAAGTTATTGTGTGGTCATGATCAGATACATAAAGGAAGGAAGCACGGTGAGCGTGATGGGAATGGTGAGAAGACACGACAATGTTCTGATGATAGTTCCTCCTACAGAAGCTGTCTCCAGTGGCTGCCGGTGGTGGCATTGCCTCCTCCCGACCTACGCAGATGGTCTAATCATCACGTGCGACGATAATCAAAACGCTGATGTCATCCCGGTCTGAAACCCAACATGTATCTAATGCTTTCTTTTTTTCCCCAATATTCAATGCTTAAGAGGTAGGCTCACGAGACTGAGAGAGCAGGGCCCAGGTTGGTTTAAAAAGGAAACCAGATGGGCTTTGCCTTTTGCGATGATCATATTAGCTGTTCTTGTTTCCCCCTGGCTGAGGTTTTTATGTAATGTTTGTTTCTGTACATAACGCTCCAAATTGTAAATGTTTAAATAAATATTATGCTCCATCTACTATTCACTGCATCGTGAGACATATTACTGTAATATATAACATGCGGATAAACAAAGTACGACTCCTCAGTTTGTGAATGCAAAAATGGTTGTATTTAGTCAAGTGTGTTACGACTCTTCGAGCTTAACTTACTAGTTTTTATTAAATTAATAATTAATACGATTGATTGAGATCGGATCTTAGTATAAAAATGACTTATCCCTTGAAATCTTATTACAAAGCTTAACCTTTATTGACTTTTTAATCCTGTTTTTTTTTAAGAAGAATATTTCTGTGAAACACCTAGTTATGGATAGTATAGAACAAAATGCTATGTTTTATTCATCACTCTATATCAGAGTTAGTAACTTAAAAGTCGATACATCATACATGTCTTAATTAAACTCAAAACAAATCAAACATACAGATAGAGAGATACATATATATTTTAGAACCACGTACATGTTTTGTATCTATTACTGAACCAAAAAAAATACTTGTGACACTTCCGTATTTGTAAACACTAATTAAACAAAACTGAAGGAAGAGAGAAACCATATCATCGCCACGGTGAAACAATATCTACCCTTCTTCTTCGTCATCTCTTCTATAGAATACAACATGCCAAAAACAATCCAGTCCTATATTTTACTATGTATTTATCAAATACCTTATTCATGCTATGTTCACTGTCAAGAAGAAAAAAAAAAAGAGAGTTACCAAATGATTGCCATGAGAAGATTATGTTTTAGAAAAGAGAAGGTTGACTTAAAGCCAATAAATATACATACCGATTGTTTTATTGAGCAACCATAGAAGTAGAGCAAGTTCAACGCCGAAAATCGTATGCAACCATGATCTATCCACAAGGAATCCATACACTGTGATCCCAGCTCTGTTGTTCTCCAGATACGTCACTGCAAAACAGAACAATCATCAAGTAATAAGTTTCGTAATTTTGTTAAATCTTTATAACAAAAAAAAAAAAAAAATCATTCATGTTAAACAATTTTTTTCAATTTTTTTTTTGAAAAAATACTTACCTAGAGCTTGACGTTTTTGATAAGAAATTGTATTGGCGTAGATGGGATGTATCTTAGTATTGTCAAGTTCATCGTCCCCTTCTCCTTCCTCATCATCAGATGTATCCATCTCATTGCGACATGTTGAAATCTGTGACTCAACATTTGAAGCTGTAGGAGTTTCTCCATCATGAAGGTTCTCAAACGAGTCTACCGTGGCGCACACGTTCCATTTAGCTGCAAGGCTTGTTACAGACTGAGCTTTATGAGTTATCTTCGTTGCACTTCTCAAACATATGAATACTCCCGTAACCAAAATCAACGAACATAACTGTAATAATAACAGACATAAACACACATTTGATTAGTACTAATCCAAGCATCTTAATGTGAAAGGGTACTTTAAGAACTCTTACCGCAAGCTCGCCAACTTCATAGATATTAACAGCAACACTAGCTCTCGTCGTGGTAAGCAACGCCATGAACTGAGTACCGGTAACAAGAATCAAAGACAAGAGGATGAATCTCCTGAAACGATGACTAACAATCCTCAAGTTACGACGGATCTTTTGGTGCTCGGCGAGAGCTGCGCCAACGTCTGTGATCTCAGAGGCGAAGCAGCGTGCGAAGTCGTTGAGACGGAGAGTCTGTAGATGGCATGTGATTTGGTAGAGGATGCAGACGGTGATGAAGATGGCGTTACGGTAAAGCCAAGAAGAGAGCTGGAGAGTGCAGGCGATGACGTTGCTTAGAAGAGGGTTGATGAGGTAAGGAATCTGGTCGGAGCCGGAGATGTACCACCAGATTCTGTAGGTCGCTTCGAGTGTAAGTGATGGGAGGACGAAGATCATTAGCCGTTTCTTTGATCTCTGTAATCATGAATAAACAGAGGAGACAAGATTACTTAAACAAACATAACAAACAAAATTAACATCCGACCTTAGCTCAGTTGGTAGAGCGGAAGACTGTAGTCTGTGACAGCAAATCTTTAGGTCGCTGGTTCGATTCCGGCAGGTCGGATTGTTTTTTCTTTTTTTTTTTCTAAAGATATTTTTTTCAGTAATTTACAAAAAAAAAAGAGAAAAGAAGAAAATGAAGCGTGACGCTTCAACAACAAATAAAAAAACCGAAAATTGTCGGCCAGAAGAAAGAGAGTGCTTACATTTAGATATTTTATTCATCATTTTAAAATAATTTCAAGCTTTTTGAAAGAAATATATCAAAAGATTCTCAACTTTGAACGAATTATCCAGAATTAAAACATAAATTATAAAAATAGAATAAATTAGTGAAAATGATTGTTGGGCTCTGCAACATAGAAAAACGAGACTGGAAATTAATAACTAATATGAATACATGTCAGTTTCTTGCTTCCTATCACATCATTTGGTAAAGCATCTTCTTCTATTCTTTTGGAACCATTAGGTTTTGTAATATCATCCTCTCTAATTGTAATCTAGGAACGATTATGATCGGTGTTTAATGATTAATTAATTTTACATACCTGAATCTCAGCTTCGTATTCGATCCGAACCTTGTCGCTAACATCCAAGAGCTTATCGAGGAACAGGAACCGTCGCATCCCGAACTTCCTCGACCAATAGGAGAGGCTAACGAACGAGATTCCAGCGAAAATCGAGAGAGAAAGCTGAACCACGGCGTCGTAAGGGCGTCGGTGGTGGAAATCGCAGTCGGAGCATACGAGCACGAAGTGGGAGATGATCGGGACGCCGACGACGAGAAGGAAGAAAACGGACCAGGAAAGCAGAGCGGTGCCGCGACTAGACTTGTCGAACCAGAGGACGGTGCTCAAGAAGGGGAAACGCGACGGCGGAAACTCCGGGTGGAGTAGATGTTCCCGAGATCCTTGCTCCGATGATGGCTTTTCCATGAAAAAGGGTAGTTTCGGGATTTGAAGCTTTAAGAGGATTCTTCGGGTGAAAATACAAACAAAGAGCGAAATCGCGTTGATTTTATGGTTATGCGAAGAACCACCTGTAATCCTCTGTTTAAATAGTAAAGTTTCGTGAGTTTATTTTAATATATACCGTATGTTTTAATTTTAAAACACACACGTATTGTTAACACATGGGCCTATATGTTTTTGTGGTAGTTTATTGATTTTTAGATATTATGTGGTTTGCTGATTGATTGTTTGTTGGAAAGAGAGTTTTATTTTCACTTCTGCTTGTCGTAGAGAAGCTAGTGGAATGGTGTACGTAATCAAATGAGGCAATGATTAGTTTATTACGTGTTTATTGTTTAGGAATTTGACTCTATATGACTTTCAAATCCAGCTGCTGTATTTGTAAAAACAAAAAAAATTTAAGTTGGCCAACAACAAAAAATACCGTAAAAATCTAGATTACACATTAGTTCGAGTATTTTTTTTTTGTAATACTAGTATTTACTAGTATCAGTTTTTAAACTCGTCGAAACTAATATTACGTGAAAACGGGAACACGTCATACCTACAAACTGATTTTGTAACCCGTGAAACTATCGAACATTCCTAACTAAAAGTAGAGTAAGACTAGGAGGAAGTGATAATTAACCGCGTGAAATTCAATCACGTTTTAACTTTAAAAATAAAAATTATTTTCGTCCTACAAAATCCAGTTCATAGTTATGACGTGTCCTCATTTTAACATAACTTTTCTATCGGCCGTATGATGATGATATGTCCCTTAATCAAACTGGTCCATACGAATGTAAATCGCAGGGTAGTTAATATAAAGTTCTTTTCAAGTTGGTAAATTTGTTTTTCTCTTCTTTTTGCTGTTTTTAAATTACAAGCATGATTGAATTCACGGGGTTAAATTACAACACAGCAGTTTATAGCCATACAGATGTTCGAAATGTTTAGCTACTCTCCTCTCTCACGGACTAGAAAATCAGTTGATGGAAATGACGTGTCACAAAATTTGGGCCTTAGGCCATACTTCATTAGAAAGCCCAAGAACGTAACCCGAGTCGGATAATTTGACTGAATCGGATCCTTTTTTGGTAGGAAATATCTCCGGCCGTGATTTGGTGTATGTATGACGTCGACGGGCACGAGAGAAGTCGTGGAGAACCAATCAGAATATCCGCCCAACCCATATTCGTTTACGCCTATTAACCCGCAAAAAAAAAAATCAAAGCTTTACTTTTATTCCCTGTGAAGAAGTTTGTGCTCTTTACTGGGTTCCTTGACGGAGATGGCGACAGCTACGGTGGCGATTTCGAGCATATCCTCACGGCCTTTGGTTGCTCTCCATCGCTCCAGAGCCGCCGCTATTTCGTACAGTTCCTCTCGTCAATTCCTTCGTCATCGTTCTATCTCTTCTCCTCGCCTACTTTTCAGGTTGCGCGATTTGAATAAAATTGTTTAGTTTTGTCTTTCATCCGTTTCTTGTTTTTCTGATTTATTACTGTCTTTGCAACGTTTCAGGAACGTTCGTCGCGTTCAAGCCACGATTTTACAAGACGACGAAGAGAAAGTTGTGGTGGAAGAGTCTTTTAAAGCTGAGACTTTTCCTGGTAAAGGACCTCTTCTCGAGGAGGAGTCGGATACGAGTTCTAGTGCTCTGGAGGCTTCGGTCATCAAGCTCGAGCAAGGAGTCAATGTCTTCCTTACTGTAAGAGTTTAAATGACAGACACACCCCCCCCCTTGATTATCCTCCTGTGAGTCTAACCAATTTTTGTTTTGGTTTCCATCAGGATTCGGTGATTAAGATACTTGACACATTGTACCGTGACCGAACCTATCCAAGGTTCTTTGTTCTTGAAACCATTGCTAGAGTCCCTTATTTTGGTAAGTGCATGCATCCCTTTGTAGTAGTTTCATTTTATCATCATTCCCTAGTATCCATTAGGTTTGTATTCCTGATAAGGGAGAGACTCTTCGTAAGACAGTAAGATTGTGAAAGTCACTTGATAGTGTTTAGAGGAGGCATACATATGTAGTATATATGTCTTCTTCCTTTTGTCTATCAATAGTTTATGGAGCTGCTGAATGCCAAAAGGGGAACATGATGTTTAGTTAATTTATGCTCAATGCAGCTTTTATGTCAGTGCTACACATGTATGAGACCTTTGGTTGGTGGAGGAGAGCTGACTATTTGAAAGTCCATTTTGCTGAGAGCTGGAATGAGATGCACCACTTGCTCATCATGGAAGTAAGAACTTCACAAGCTTTCCATTCTTCTACTAGTTTCATTCTCTCAACTTAAATAGTTGGTTAAAAATTGTGGAATGCATGGTTTTTGTATCCCAGGAACTGGGTGGAAACTCATGGTGGTTTGATCGTTTTCTGGGCCAGATCGTAGCAACCTTCTATTACTTCATGACCGTGTTCTTGTATATCGTAAGCCCAAGAATGGCATGTAAGTTTCTTTTTAGCTCTTGAGACCCATTAATCATACAAAACTGCTTCTGGTCCTGGTGAATTGATCGACCTGTGTGTTCCCGTGATGCAGATCACTTTTCAGAATGTGTGGAGAGCCATGCGTTTGAGACTTATGACAAATTTCTCAAGACCAATGGAGGTTGTTTGTTTTTTTTAACATTTTCAATATTAGTTGTTTATGGGCTTTTATTGATTTTAAATTCACACAAAAGTCATCAACGATCTTTTCATTCCGTATTGTTCATCAGAGGAGTTGAAGAAATCTCCTGCACCTGACATCGCCGTAAAATACTATACCGGAAGCGACATGTACTTGTTTGGTAAAGATTAACCTTTTGTTCTCGAGTTCCTCAGAATGTCTTCCTTTTGACTAGTAGGAGCCTCTCTTTTTGTTTGCAGATGAGTTCCAAACATCTAGAGCTCCAAATACTAGAAGGCCAGTCATAGGTAATGATTTATATATGCAACATTGTTATCAGTTTGTGACTTTACTTTGGTGTTGCTTTTGTAAAGACCTCTCTCTAACGTGTTGTAATGTGATTATGTTGGGGGGGCAGAGAATTTATACGATGTGTTTGTGAACATAAGAGACGATGAAGCAGAACACTGCAAGACGATGAGAGCTTGTCAGACTCTAGGAAGTCTCCGTTCTCCACACTCCGTTTTAGAAGACGAAGAGTGTGATGAAGAATCAGGATGTGTTATTCCTGAGGAGGCTCATTGCGAAGGTATTGTAGACTGCGTCAAGAAATCCATTACTAATTAAATAAATCAGGAAGACACAAGACCGAAGACTGCTTTGTATCAATTTAAGGTTAAAAGAATAGATAAAAAGCCAATATATATACTTAGAAAATAAAAGGAAAAGTGTGAGATTCCCCATTGTTATGTATGTGGGAGAGAATTCGTTATATGATATATGTAAAATTACTTTATTCAACTAGTAAAATGTTTTAAAATCATTTTTAGTCGCCGTTACTTCATCGTTTTATGCAAACATTAAATAAATAAAATGTGGTTGGTTTGTCCATAATTTCTTTGAACTATCTAGAGTAACATTGTAGACTGTGATTTACTTTTCGGAAGATGATGATCGTAAATGTTTTTCAAGTACAAAATCATTGAACATATCATCATCATCTCTTAAAAAAGCTCTCATTGGTATTAGCGTTAGAGTCTCTCTCTTCACGTAATTGGGGAAAATTATGGCGCGAAGATGACGACGTAAATGGGGACATCTCACGTGGGAAAAGCCTTGATTAATGCGTCTCTCTCTCTCTCTCTTTAATTTCACTCTTCCTTTTTTTTTACCTTCTTTTTCTTTTAGTTTTCAAATTATTTTTCCGCCATGGTGATTAATCAAGAACAAACATTTTCCCGCCATAACCCCCCCCCCCCCCCTAGTTTATAAACAATCTCTCTCACCCTCTCATGGCGGAGCCGGTCCGTCTGTTTCACTATCAGAGAGGAGATTCTAGAACTGAGTCGAATAATGAGTGATTTCGATCTCGGAACGACTCGGAGGATGACGACTGAGACACACCGTACGACGACGTTTCTTGATCTACTCCGACGCCAGATGAGCGTTGCCGATCGCACCAGGAGAAAGCGGACTCTTAGAGAACGGTTGAGATTCAAATTCACCGCATGCTGTGGGCCCACCCTCAACAATACAACAACTAGTGCTACTCTCCACAGTCCAACCTCTAGAGAAGACGAAATCGAAGAACAAAGTGAAATCCAGTTCGTTACCGGGTCAAACACTGGATCGTGTTCGGGTATGAATCTCGCGACGGCTTTAGAGGCGGAGAGATACAACCGGGGAGAACCGGCGGTTGATATGACGCCGAGGAGAGTGTCGTTGATGAGATTGCTGGATGAGACGGCGGAGGGAGTGGACGATGACGGGAGAGAGACGGAGATCTCGATGGCGTCGTTGGGGACGTTAACGGGTAACGATTCGGTGTGCTGCGTGTGTATGGGAAGAAAGAAAGGCGCTGCGTTTATCCCCTGTGGACACACTTTTTGCAGAGTTTGCTCCAGAGAGCTGTGGCTCAACCGAGGCTCGTGTCCTCTTTGCAACCGTCCGATCATTGAGATTCTTGACATATTTTGAAACCAATCGGATGGCTGTAAATTCTCGATCTAACACAAAGTTTTTTTACAGTTTGTTGCATTTCGTTTGTTATGGGAAAGTGATGTAAATTTTAAAAGAAAAAAAAATACAAGAGATTCTATTAACAAGGCCCATTAAGTCAATTATAAGCCCAATAAACAAATAGTTTGGAAGACGTTTCCTCTCAATCGCTCTTTCCAAAACGCAAGAAAAACGCTGTCAAGATATTTATCGCATGGTAGCAGATCTCGACCGTTAAGGACCAAAGTAGTTGGCAAACTGAGCGATAATCAGAAAACAGCCAGACAATAGTACACTGCCGAAGTTTCTAGCATCTTGTCATTTGCATGGCGCCTAATTCTCGTCGAGACTAGAGATAATAAAGAGCAACTTTCCTAAACAATAATTTCTGTCTATCCCTAAATATATTTTTTGTTTTTTTGCAGAGAAACTTTATTAGTAGTACTTTCCATGTGCATACAGAAACAATGTATTTTGTTTATTTCAAAATTTCACAAAGTACAAAAGCATTTAAAGGACATTATGTGACACACGTCATACCATTAATATATAACAAAAGGCAACAATTTAATGAGCTCTATGACTTTCAGTTTGAAGATATAATCATAGCATTGAATCACATCGTAATTATAGGTTATGATTATGTGGTTTTTCTGTGTGTAAAATTGTACTCCTAGTTTCAGAATCCCTTTATGCTTTTTGAAAATTAGTCAGCATGTGTCAAATTGGATTTCTTGCCATAAACAAGAGCCAAAAAGCCCAAAACAATTATCGCCTCACACCATCAGACCACACGATGCTTAAGATGTCTAATTATCGTCCTTCGACCTTACCAATTTATGTGGCTAACATTTATAACCCCTCGTGATTTGGTTTGAGATTACGCCATTTGCCAAATCAGCAGTAGTGAATCACTACTAGTGATGGCTATAAATTAGTACTCAGTATATGTACATTTTTCTTGTTCACTAGCTTCGGAGTTTCTTTCGAATAATTAAAACGAAAACAATGGCGACGGTTCAGTTCTTCAACCAATTCCCCTGCACAACCCGAGTCCAAAGCCCACCAAACCCTAAACCCCTCTCCAAGCCAACGACTCTGGTGCCTATGAGCACGCTCACTCGCCGTCCGTTGTTCTCCCCCGGCGAATTCGCCGTTTCCCGTGCGGATTTCAGAGTCAGAGTCATCGATGCAGAAGACGAGTTGGATCCGGAGACGAGTGAGGGAGGATCTGCTCTATTGATGGCGGAGGAAGCAATCGAATCCGTGGAAGAGACGGAGGTTCTCAAGAGATCGCTGGTGGATTCGTTGTACGGCACAGACCGAGGGTTGAGCGCATCGAGCGAGACGAGAGCCGAGATCGGAGATCTAATCACACAGCTCGAGTCCAAGAACCCTACACCAGCTCCCACCGATGCTCTCTTCCTTCTCAACGGCAAATGGATCCTCGCGTAAGTTTCCCCCGACACAAAACTCTTATCCTTTGTGTTTCGTTCGTTATAATTATATCTGTTTTTTTTTTTTTTTTCCGCAGGTACACATCGTTCGTTGGTTTGTTCCCGTTGCTTTCACGAGGGATCGTGCCGTTAGTTAAAGTCGACGAGATCTCACAGACTATTGATTCGGAAAACTTCACGGTCGAGAACTCTGTTCTGTTCGCTGGTCCGTTAGCTACAACCTCAATCAGCACCAACGCCAAATTCGAAATCCGTAGCCCCAAACGCGTCCAGATTAAGTTCGAGGAAGGTGTGATCGGCACTCCTCAGCTAACGGATTCGATCGAGATCCCGGAGTATGTTGAGTTTCTTGGTCAGAAGATTGATCTTACTCCGATCAGAGGGTTGCTTACATCTGTACAAGACACGGCTACGTCTGTGGCTAGAACCATATCGAGCCAGCCACCGTTGAAATTCTCTTTGCCTGGGGACAATGCACAGTCGTGGCTGCTCACGACTTATCTGGACAAGGACATTAGGATCTCTAGAGGAGATGGTGGAAGCGTCTTTGTGCTTATCAAAGAAGGAAGCCCTCTCTTGAACCCTTGAACTCTTTAATGCCAAGTACAAACTAAGTGTTTAATATTTGTTGTTGTAGTGTTGTTAATCGTTTGTATTACCTCGGATGGTATGGACTATGGAGTTAAGAAATAATGTTGTAGCTGCTATAAAAATACTAAAATAAAAATACAAATGTTAAGAATCTCTTTGCTCTTTGGGTTTCTTTTTAGCATATCCAACAAAGAAACCTGATTACCTTTACTACGAGTATGTGTTGTTTTAATTGTCACCTTCAGTTTTTGTATATTTACTTTTTAGCTTTCAATATCATTTCTAATATCCATCCCTTGCAAATTATATCATTCTTCTTGTTTATTAAGCTAAATTACTAAAATATAACCACTAAATCAACATAAAATAAATAAAAACTATTTTAAATTATTAAATTTAAGTATTTTAAATATATAGTAACGAGTAATAAGATATAATTATAAATAGCATAAACGTGTTAGTAAAATATTTCAAAGCAAAATGATAAGTAATAAGATGTGATAAAAAATGTTAATTCATTTTTAATATTGTGAAAATAAAATAATGTTTTGAGAAGGCAGAATAGGGCACCATAAAAAAATTTGGTACTCTATTTAGCTTTTCAAATTATATTTCAAAATGTAATTTGATAAAATAAATAGAAAATCAAAACTTCTAAAGAAAATTGAAGAGATAATAAGGCTATGATTATCATAAAAAAAAATGATTTCTTAAGGATTATTAATTTTAGTCTTCTAAATCATGCATTGTGAATGAGTAGGCTTGATAAAGGTCATGAAAAACAAAATAATCGTGGCTAGGCCTGGAACTTTTATCCGAGATCCGGATTCGATCCGGATCCGATCCAAAAATCCGGATATCTGGATAATAAAATGGTGGATCCGGATATCTTAATTTTTAAGTCCGGATATCCGGATCCGTAAGTTTTATTAATATATATTTTAAAAATAGTAATATATATATATATATAAATTAATTTTATTTAATATATTTTTATTTTTATAATAGTATATATAAATTTTATGTAAATTTTGTAATATTATACATAGAAATAATTAAAGATATTATATATATTTTTAAAAAAATTATTGTTGACATTTTATTTATTTTAAGGATCCAAATCCGGATCCGGATATCCGCCGAATATTACAATAGTAAAATTATAGATCCGCCGGATAAGTATCCGGATCCGGATACTTTAAAATTGTCCGGATATCCGATCCGTTCTCAAGGAAAAAGTCATCTCATCCGATTAGCGTCTCGAATTAGCTAAAAAGAAAAAACAAGATAAATATCCGAGAACCGTCCACGTGTCACACCTTATGTCCGAACCGAACCGGCTTCTCGTAACCACATAAACGAAGGTCCTTTCATTTCGATAAATATCCGCGGAACAGAGCTCTCAAACAAACAAACAAACAAACCCTAAATCGACGACGATGATGATCAGGCAAGCTGCGAAGAAGGCTCTAGGGATTACGTCACGCCAATCAACTCCTTGCTCCGTCGGTATCTTCCGATCGTACCATGAGAACGTCATCGACCACTACGACAATCCCCGCAACGTCGGCTCTTTCGATAAGAACGATCCCACCGTCGGCACGGGTCTCGTGGGGGCTCCCGCCTGCGGTGATGTAATGAAGCTGCAAATCAAGGTCGATGAGAAGACCGGTCAAATCATCGATGCTCGCTTCAAGACCTTTGGTTGTGGCTCCGCCATCGCCTCTTCATCTGTCGGTATGTTTACTTGTTTGGTAATATTTGGTGAAGATCTTCATGTTCTGTTCTGTTCTGTTGTCCATGTAATTAGTGAAATTAGAGGACTTGAGGTTCAATTAGAGATTCTGATTAGTTGTTCTCAAATAGATTGATTTGGGTTTCAAATCGATTGTTATCTTATGAATGCTATGTCTTATGGTCCTTCCTTGTGGTTAGTCTACGGCTTAGTGATTTCTGTTTGACTGGTTTTGATGTTTTCAGCAACTGAATGGGTGAAAGGGAAAGCTATGGAGGAAGTCCTGACCATCAAGAACACGTAAGGCATTAACATAATATGTTTTGAGTTGTTGTTGTTGCATTACGTGAACTTGTGTTTAATGTGTGCTTTTCTTATCTGTGAAGCGAAATCGCCAAGCATCTTTCTCTCCCACCTGTGAAGCTCCATTGCAGTATGTTGGCGGAGGACGCCATCAAGGCAGCTGTGAAAGATTACAAGGAGAAGCGTGTGAAGACAAATGGTGCTTGAGAAACCACGCAGGCTTGATTCCTTCTGTTGATGTTTATACCATTATGTGTATATGATGGTGAAAACAGGGGAGTTGTAGAAGAGGACCTATATGGTTATGTTCTCTTAAAGGTTCAAGTCTAAGAAGTACTTTTTAATAAACTCTGTTTGACAAAAACATCTGAGAAGAATGATTTACTTTTGCTCTGTAGTCTTTGTTGTTTGATGTTTTGTAATGATTTTTCCTTTCTTTGTGAGATTTATATCATGGAGTATTTTGATATTAAGCAGTCTCAAACTAATTGACTCTCATGAAAAGGGAAAATATTGATAAATTATATGAACTTTTATTAAAAAGCAAAGGGAACTAAACATCAAGTTCCACGTTTGTGTGTGAGAGAGAGAGAGAGATGATCATATTCACATGGTCTCCTCTGAAACTTTGTCACATATATATGTAGGTACAGAAACACATTCTGAAAGGGTATATCGGCTGGCCTGGATGAACCTCAGGGACCTTGCATTCGCTCTTCTCCACTTTGTCACCCTTATATTTTAAGCAACGTCCCGTGCACTTGCTGGTTGTAATACAAAAGTCTAAAATCCACATGCACTCGCCACCTTCCACTTCTGTAAAACACATATAACCACATCCATGTATTGTTAGATGTACAGCCAACTGCAGATTACTCTTCTTTACACTAATCCTTTTCATTTTAAGACTCTGATCAAGGCGATGATATCATGTGGGTATTATTTTATAACAAAACTTAAATGGCTAATTGTTTTCTTTGCCGGCCAATGACTAATTATATATATATGGTCAAACAGAAATCAAGACATTTCCAATGTTACACATGTTGGAACTTAAATTTATAAACCTTCGGACGGAATAAATTTTGGTTGTTATGTGAAGAGAAACGTTGATCAAATGTTTTTTGGGTTCTAAATAAAAAATCTTTAAGTTAAGTGAAATAAAAGAGTAAAAGTAACAAAAAAAATTGTATTATATATATGACACTCCATTAACAAAGTTTAATAGCTTGTGAAGATATTATTATAGAGAAAGAAGTGAAAAAGACTATTATGCAAACCACACCCACAAAAGATGTTCTTTTTAAAACAAATTAATATTAAAACTTTTTTAGATAAATCATAAAAGATTATGTTTAAATATCTCGATAAATCTAAACGTTTTATATCGTGTCAACTGTCAAGATAATTTCGGGTCAGTCTTATTACATGTTATAACTACCAACTGGTACTCACTACTCACATTTTATTTTTCATAACACTTAATTTAGCCACTTATAAGTTATATAACACGAACTATCTTTTTAGTATTGTGCAAACATAACATGAACTATCTTTCAGTATTGTAAATATATTTGCTATGAAAAGAGAGAAAATAATTAAAGGAATCGGTATTGTATTACTTAAAAAAATATATATATATAATATTTTGAGAATAAGAAAAATTTGATAAAATTTAGGATTTTGTAATATAATTATTTATAATATTACTTTTAGATGCCTATTATACAAACACCATTTAAAGCATATAAAATGCTGGGCTCTTTCATTTTTTACCACAAAACTAATTAAAAATCATGGTTAAAAAAAAGTATGTAGTATTGTGCATTAACTACTCTTTACGATTCATTTGAGTTTTTAGATGCGCAATCAAGTAACATGAACTAATTAACTTTTTAAAAATAACATTTTGGTAAACATCACGAATGAACTCATCACAACATTTGCTTTTATAAAGAAATGGAAAATGAGAGATCGATAAGGGATAATTTTTTTTCTAAGGATAAATGAGGAAAAATCTTCCAAAAGAGTTGCTGCTGAGTGAAATTGTTCGATATAAGTAATAAATTTACTTTTGGTTTTTAGAAACATTAGATGTAAAATACACTTGCAGAAGATTAGCATTTTGATTTTCCATACTAGTATATATATTGAAAAAAGTTTGATTTGGTATTTCACTATTTCTTTTGAGATTCTCAACGTGATGAATCCAGATGGGTTATTAATTTAAACAGAAACTCATCATGTCAGTCAAACAAAATAATGAATTATTATCAAAAATATCTTGATAACAACAATAATAAAATATGTGTAACGCGACCCGCATGCATTGCACATTATAATAGAGATAGTATATGCAAATTATTCTTTAATACATTAATTATACAGTACAAGTACAACTTGCATGTACGTAGTCCAAATTATATCAGAATGAATCATTAGCTCATGAGCTGATTTAACCCAGTTGAATGTCCATAAGCTTGAGTTATGTTTTTAGATCAAAATCTTGTTCATTAGTTATCTTTCCATTAACGCTCGGTGCCTATAGCGTTATGGTTATGGCCTCTTCTTTGCATCCATAGCAACAGTACGTCAGTAACAATAAGGTACGGGAGAACGTAAACAGCATGTAAAGTTGTTCCATTCACTTGACTAGTCCTATATATTAGCTAGAGATAGACTTATGCGATTATATATATGCCGAGTCGATCCAAGTGTATATCACTACAGCTACAAACTCTAAACACGCACTTTGTAAATTACGCTAACATAAACATTAAGATATTATCGAGGGCATGCAACCATTGACTTTAATAGTTGTAAAAATTAAATAAATTATTATTTGTAAAAATCGATTATAACATTTTACCCAATAAAACAGATTATAACATTTATCACAAAAATATCATGAAATATGTACTAAATTAGGTCGTTCGGTAGGGGAAAACAAACAAAATTGTAGCTATTTTAAATGATTGAAAAATGAAATTCTTGGACAGCAAATGGAAAAAAAGAAAAGAAAAATACTTATTTTTTATACACGTATACGGCGATTCCGTAACGGATGATTTGTTATCAGAAACAACCCAGCTTTATTATATGAAACTTGATCACCACAAAACAAACAGAACACAAATCACGGTACAACAAAGTAGAACAGAAAACACTCAAAACATAAATTTCAAATTGCAACACCTTCACACACACAGACCCACATAAAGTGACGTCGTTTTCTATCTTTTGAAATCGGATCTTGCTTTCTTTTCTAAACACCGATTCTATAGCAGCACATACAAGTCCCCGGATTAGTCATGCATATGCCGTCAACATAATTTCTTCCCTCCGCATTGAGACATCTCTCATTGCATACTACACCGGAAGGATCCGCAGATGTACAGAGACCGTATGGAGTGGCGCACAGAATCATGGGAGGTGCAAACTGAAACTGTGCAACTGCTCCCCAATAAGAAGAAATTATTTTATGTAATTTATAAAGGTACACAGAAATTAATATACTTGTCTACCTTGCTTAACAATAAGTTTTTGTTCTTCGTTTTTTTTCGAACAAGTCGCATCAGTTTAATTTATGAAAGAATTTTTATTTCTCCTAGTTATATAAGCATTGGATATTAGATAATATGTTAACATAAACTTTTATAATATGTTGCCATCAGATAATATGTTGTACATAAACTTTTATAACATATTTGAGTCGATTCAACATGTATACTTTGATCTGATCATTGTGGTAACTTAGTTAATCTCTTGTCACCTATAGAAGACATAAGCATTTTTGCGTTGAGAATTAGTTTTCTGAACATATATTTACTTTCTTTTTTGCGCACGAACCTGCAGAGGATTGCATGATGGAGAGACAAACAAAAAATGCAGCGACAATAGCTGTGCTCATTCTTAAGCTCCCCATTGCTCTTCTTTCTTTCTTTCTTTCTTTCTTTCTTTCTTTCTTAGTGAATTATTTAGCCAAAAGGAGGTTTTAATATATAGGCGATGCAGAGGGGAGAACGCTAAAAACCACGAAGTGATGCATTTTTTTTACATAGCTTCGAACATTATTTTAGATTGAATGTATATTTATATCAATAATCTTACGCGGACCGTTTGAAACTTTATTCAATATCAAATTAAGACTCTCCACAGGAAACGAGGTTGCCTAATCCGGAATATTGTTTTGCAAGAAGTGACGTTCGTTAGCGCGGCGTTAAGTCTTCTCACTTGTCTTTTCCTTTTTCTAATTGTCTTTTCCCAGCTGAATAATAATCGCAATCAAGAAGTTTGATTTTGCGGTGTTGGATCGATCTCTCGTAAGAACGTAAATTAAGAAAATTTCTCCTGATAGAGAGAGAGAGAGGTTATGATCAATTCAACAAGTGATGCCTCAAAAGTATTAAGTTCCTTTCACAAAAAAAAGTATTAAGTTCCTAGGCTTCCATGATCGGGTCTAAGATTTAATTCGTCGTTAACAATCAATCGATTCAAGGATTTGATTACTTGAGATTTCGGTTGAGAGGTATATAGAGATCAAGATTTAAGAATCAGGAGGTGGAGGGGACATAATCAAGGAAGGAATAGCAAACTAGATCAAGATACAATATATGAAGGTCAAACAAAAATAAGGAGTTATATTAAATATATTTTGATAACATTAATAATGATAAAAAGTGTTTAAAAACATGAATAATAAAATATATATGAAGGTCAAACAAAAATAAGGAGTTATATTAAATATATTTTGATACCATTAATAATGATAAAAAGTGTTTAAAAACATGAATAATAAAATATATGTAGCGCGGCTAGCATGCATGCACGTTATTGTAAAGATATACATATATGCACACTATTTTAATCATAAAACTATACAACTTGCATGTACGTAGTCCAAATTGGCAAAGTATAAAAAAATGAATCATTAGCTGATTTAACCCAGTTTAATTTCCATAAGCTTGAGTTGTGTTTTAGTTCAAAATCTTGTTTATTAGCTACGCTCAATATAGCGTAATGGTCTCTTCTTTGCAGCCATAGTAACAGTCTAACAGACTAATTAACACTAAGCCAGTAACAATAAGGCATGGGAAACTGCTTGTTAAGTCGTTCCATTCACTTAACTTCTTATATATTAGCTAGAGATTTGACTTATGCGATTGTATATACCAAGTTGATCCAAGTGTACATACTAATACTATAGCTAAAACGTTTAAAAGTACTTTGTTAATTAAGCTGATATAGTCAACTTTAAGATACTGACTAATTATCAGTACTGCCAAAGAAAGCATGGGAGTTCTTCCAATTAGAGCTCTTAAAATATATATATATGTATGTATATATTATATATGTATATATTATATAGGTATTAGTTTCCTTAAAATCAACTTCTTTAGATTACAATAACAAAGAAGCAATTAGGCATCTTCTAAAAAAATCCGTCAGGTGCCACACCTATCATAAGAAATTGAATACGATAAGTATTCATGAAAAGTTGACAACAAATTCAAACCGAGGCTCTCCTTTTTCGTCAGTGCACAGTTAGCAGATCAAGTGGTGGTCGAGCTCGAGTCGTTTCAAAGAAGCCACAGCAAAAATTTAATCAATTTATATTGTGACCTTGGAAACCAATCCTCACAAACAAAACGATCCCAAGAAGTCTCAATTGCATCTTTTGGCACCGTACAAACCGATACGTACGTTGACAAACCAGTGAGTAAGTTAAAGTAAAGGCTCGACAAAAGACCCGAGAAATCATCCTCTTTCACATAAAGGAGCTTGATTGTAAGATACCCTCTCCGAAAAAAGGAAAATGGTACACATAGACAGAACGACGGTGAACCCATCAAAAATTATTCATATGAGAGAGATAATGCAATGATCGTAGAGTGTAAACCCTGATAATCCATCAGAAATCTTAAACAACCCAGAAATACCAAAAGCATAATAATTTGTCTCACTTTCAAATCCCTGGTTCTGAGTTTTGGTACGTTGGCAGATGGGCTTTCATCTTCAACTCTCGCATTGGGCCAGGCCCACATAGTTATGGATCTAGGATGAAAAGCTGCGGAGGAGAGGATTCCCCGTCTCTCTCTCCTCCAGTGAAGCTCCATTGCAGTATGTTGGCGGAGGACGCTATCAAGAAAAGACCACAAGGAGAAGCGTTAGAAGACAGACGGTGCTGGAGAAACCGCACAAGCTTGATTTCTCCCGTCAACGTTTATACCATTATGTGTATATGATGGTGAAAACAGGGGATGTGTAGAAGAGCTCCTATATGGTATGTTCTCTTAAGGTTCAAGTCTAAGAAGTACTTTTGAATAAACTCTGTTGGACAAAAAACATCTGAGAAGAATGTTTTGCTTTTGCCATGTAGTCTTTGCTGTTTGATGTTTTGTAATGGTTGGGAAATTAGCAGTATCTATGAAAGATAAATCTACAATGATTTTCTTCTGTCTAGTTTGCATTTTACGGACAAAATGACTTTCCAAGAATTCGATTTGAGACAGAGAATAATAGATTACATAAAGTTTATATCATGGAGTATTGATGATGTAAAGCAAATCTCAAACAATTTGACTTCCACATGAAAAGGGAAAATAATGAGAGGTTAAAAAGCAAAGGGAACCAAAAATCGGATGGAAAGAGAGATGATGATGATCACATGGTCTCCTCAGAAGTTTGGTCACATATGTAGCTACAAAAGCACATAGTATAACTGATTGGCGGCGTGCCTGGATTAACCTCAGGTGGCCGGCATTCGCTCTTCACCATTTTGTCGCCCTTGCTTTCTAAGCAAAGTCTCGTGCAGGAGCTGGTTTCGAGACAAGATCCTTGGATCTCAGTGCACACGCCACCTTCCGCTTCTGTAAAACACACATAACATATAACCACCACACGTACTTGTCTTTTTAGATTACATATAACATATAAAAATAATTGATGATTAAATTGAAAACGTATATTGATGATAAGAACCTGTGGGAGAATGGAGGAAGGATAGAAGAAGGAGTGCAACAGCAACTGTGGTAAACCTCAAGCTATCCATCTCTGTTATTTATCTTCTTGATATCTAATTTGATGTTTGCTCTCGTTTTAGAGTGTATTCAACGTAGAGGGAGGGAAGAGGCTGAGATTGACAGGTATGTACAACCTTACTTAACATTAAACTACTCTCTGATCAAGCTGATGGTAAGCATGTTGGTATTATTTTTAAACAATACTTAAGCATGACTAATTATTTTTCTTTGCCGGGCAATGACTAGTTTTATATATGGTCAAACAAAAATGAAAACGTTTCTAATATTATATATGCAGTAACTACTAAATGGTACTCGCACATTATTTTTCATAACACTTAATATTAATTTTAGATAGTGTATGTAACGAAGAGGGAGAGAAGAGGCTGAGATTGACATAGAAAATATAAATATAACGCCAAAAAGAATCGTACATAGAAAATATAAATATTAATTTTAGATAGTGTATGTAATTGAACCAATCTAAATCGTACTCAAAACTGCATATCGAATCAAAATAACAGCATAAATGAAATTTTACATAATCTCCAATTTATTTTTTCATACATATAAATTAAAAAATAATTTAAAATTAAATAAAAGTCAAATTAAAATATTAAATAATTATTACAGTTTAATTATTTTGTAAGTGATTGAACTCATGCATAAGCACGAAAAAGTCATCTAGTAATAAAATATATATTAAATCAAGCAGAATAATGAAAAGTACGAAACTGTAATCAGTTTTTTTTTTGTCATTGAAGTTTCATAGAACCATTCACGAGCCAAAAGGTTGTGATAAAACAGAGTACCAAAATAATATAAAGGGAGCAACAAAGCAGCCAGTAGGCGCTAAAAACAAAACCCAAAAAGTTGGACAAGCAAGTAAACGAGGATCTTTTATTATAGCTAGCAACAACAACAGCTTAAGAAACCTGAGAGATACCAGATCATGAGCCTCCCACTGCATCAAGGCGGATTTGAGAGTCCAACCAACTTCGGGCCGTTCCTTGCAATGTAAGATTGATAACGTCGATGTTGAACCACACTTCGTGCAATGGAATCAGCAACTGTATTGCTTCCTTGATGAACAAAGGCCAGTTGACATTCATCAAACCTGTCTAGAGCTCGTTTTAATCTTTTCAAAAGGGGATGAAGGTCCCAAGGGATGGAAGACACTGACATAGCAGCTGGAATCCGGGATGAAGAAATCTCAATAATGACTTTCTTATGTTTGAGATCAATGAGTGCTTCCATTGACCAAACGAGAGCTAGTAGATCAGCTTCCAGCTGAGATCTGATACCCACACCTGAACGTCTGCTATGGGCTAACGCTGTACCTGAAGAATCTCTTGTTAACCACGCAGCTCCACCATTCTCAGAAGGTGCAGACCAAACAGAACCCACGTTACACTTAATCAGTCCTTGCAGACGTTTCTCCCATATCTGTTGATCCTTCAACTAAAATCAACCTCAGACAACGAAGCCGATATAAAGGAATTGAGGTGCAGCCAAACAAACGCCTCGTCCATAGCCTTAACCCAAATTGTGTCGATGTCATTCCTCCGATGTTCAAAACACACTAGGTTCCGGTTCTTCCAGATGTGCCATAATAACCATGGAAAGGCTAGACGAATCTTAGGGTCCAATGTACTTTTCTTGCTACATGACAGTAAATAGTGCATGTTCAAAAAAAAATTGAAGATGTGGAGAAACCTGCAGGAGGAAGTGGTAGACCAGAACGCTCCCAAACAGCCTTTGAAGATGGGTAATGAAACAACATATGGCAAATGGTTTCTCGTTCTTGACCACAAAGAGTACATGTAGGATCCAAGTGAATGCCACAAGACTGGAGTTGTGTTTTCACTGTAAGAGCTCCAGCCATAATCTTCCAGAGAAAATGCCTTAACTTTGGCGAAGTTTTAGTCTTTCATAAGTCTCTCCATAGTTTTTTCTCCAGGGGAAGAAGTCCAGTAGGCTGATCAGAGTTGATATCTACAATGTTTTCGAGAAGTTTGTAACCGCTTTTCGAATCGTAGATACCGTTTCTTGAGAAACCCCATCTTATTGTATCATCTTTATCTCTACGAGTATTGATTCTCATAATCAGAGGAATTTCTTCTTCTACAAACAACTGGCGCAAGATCCTCAAGTCCCAATTGCCTGATGCAGGCTCCATAAGGTCAGATACTCTCAGTGTCAAATCAACGGTAACTTCAGGGTGGTATTGAGGTGCTCGAGGAAGTGGATCCATTATCCAATTATCTAACCAGACCTTGGAGGTTTCACCATTGCCGATGTTCTTCACTAGACCTTGTTTCAACAGGTCCCTTCCATGAAGGATGCTGCGCCATGCAAAAGAGGGTCTCGCTCCTATGCTACTCTCTAAGAATTCAGTCTTTCGGAAGTATCGTTATTTGAGGATACGAGCAAGCAGCGACTGAGGGTTTTTCCAAATTCTCCACGCTTGCTTGGCTAACAAGGCTTGGTTGAATTTTTCTAGATCTTTGAAACCTAGGCCTCCCACTTCTTTATCTTTGCACAATTTTTGCCAAGCCACCCAAGCAATTTTCTTCCGGTTATTCCCACTGCCCCACCAAAATTCTATCATCGCACTTGTGAGCTTTTCAGAAACATCTTTTGAAATTTTGAAACAAGACATTGCAAATATGGGCAAGGCTAAGCCAACCGATTTGAGAAGAATCTCCTTGCCTCCCTGTGAAAGTGACTTCGCAAACCATCCATTCAGTCTACCTTGGAGTTTCTCACGAATGAAGCTCAGCAACTTTCGTTTGGAGCCACTAAAACATTCAGGCAGGCCTAAGTAGGAGCCTTCGCCCCCTTCCTGTTCAGTGCCCGTTACTGCTTTAACCCTAGTCTTCGTTTCTTCTGCAACCTTGGAGGCAAATATTATGGAGGACTTCTGGAAGTTAACTCTCTGTCCTAAAGCTTCACCATAAAGCTCAATGCATCTCATAATTTCCTCAGCTTCTGATTGAGATGATTTACCCAGAAGAAGACTATCATCAGCAAACAGTAAATGGTGAACTGAAGGACATCTCTCCGCCAGCTTAATATCGTGCAAGTAGCCAGACCTTTCTGAGCTGTTTAATCTGCTTACCAGAGCCTCCGGACAGAGAATGAAGAGAAATGGTGAGAGTTAATCACCTTGTCGAATACCTCGTTCTGGTCTGATAAACCCGTGTGAGTTTCCGTTGAGCAGTACCGAGAATGTAACAGAGTTCACACACGCCATGATCCATCTTATCCAAATTCTGTCGAATCCCATTTTCTTCATTAGCACTTCCAGGAAGTTCCATTCAACTCTATCATCTGCTTTGGACATGTCAGTTTTGATTTCCATCTAGTCCTTAGCAGTTTTTTCATTTGTGCGGAGACTGTGAACCAACTCGTGGGCTATGATGATGTTATCAGAGATGAGATGACCTGATACGAACGCCCCTTGTGTTTCTGAGATGATTTCAGGGAGGATAATTTTCAGTCTGTTGCATAAGATTTTGGAGATAATCTTATATTGAACTGAGCAGAAGCTGATGGGGCGCATGTCCTTCATTCTCGTTGGTTTAACGACTTTGGGAAGGAGACTTAGCTAGGTATGATTCCAACCCTCCGGTATGATCGCTGTGTTGAAGAACTGGCTGATTTCTGCTGACAACGAAGGACCTACTACATGCCAGAACTTATGGTAGAAGATTCCCGTAAGGCCGTCCTCTCCTGGTGTGCTATTACCTTTAACACTGAAAGCTGCAGCTTTGATCTCTTCCGATGATACTGGAGCAGTAAGGTGCACATTCATGGCATCTGTCACCCTATTGTTGAAACCGTGAAACAAAGTTTCTAAGTCATAGGGGTTGGAACTTGTTAACAAGTCTCTGAAAAACTCCACAGCGATGTTACCCTTGGCCCCTTCAGAGAAATGCTCTTGATCAGAGTCATCCAGTAACATAAGAATTCTGTTCTGGATCCTACGCCCCTTAACACAATTGTGAAAGTACTTTGTATTGCGATCTCCTGCCTTGAGACATTCCTCACGACATTTCTGTCTCTAGAACAGTTCCTCCTCTCGAAGTGCAGCCGCAAGCTCCTGTTTAAGTTTCTGCATCAGCCTATACGAAGGAGATATCTTTGCTACTTCCTGTTCTAGTAAGGTTCTCAGCCGCACGATTTTATGCCTAGAGTTGAGGTTCGCTCGTTTCTTCAGCTCCATGATCTTACGTCTGCACCGAATAATTCGATCCATCGTACAAGAGTGAGTCTCACTGTCACCTTCCCAGCTCCGACGTACTAGATCTTCAAACCCTTTTCTGGAAAGCAACCTTTTATCAAAGAAGAACCTACTCCTTGTCGGATCATCTCGTTCAAGAGCAAAGCAGATTCTAATTGGGTGATGGTTAGAAGCCCATAATTCCAAATACTCCATATTAGAGCGAGGAAACAGTGAGAACCATTCACTATTTCCGAAACTTCTATCCAGCCTGCACTGTACCCATACTTTATCTCTCCAGCCAGCCCAAGAGAGCCAATTTCCAGTGTGCCAAATTTCCTTAAGTTTACAATTTTGAACCATGTCTCTAAAATCCCAAAAACTTGATTCTTCTCGTACAACACCTCCACTTTTTTCCTCATTAGAGAGAAGCTGATTAAAGTCGCCAGCCAGCATCCAAGCTTCATCTCTCCTCAAACCAATGTTCACCAGTCGATCCCAGACCTCCCGTCTCTTGGCCTTAACCGGGTCGCCATAGACACATGTTAAGAAAAAGAATGTCGATCCCAAAGAGACCTTCAAATCAATAATTGTTTTATCTGTAGCCAACACCTCCACCTGATAACTATCTTTCCACAATACTGCAAGACCACCACTTAAACCCTCCGGCTTCACCGTAATCAACTGAACATAACCCAAGCTTTTCCTCAAACCATTAACATACTCAAACTTTTGTTTTGTTTCCATCAAGAACAAGAAATCTGGGAAATATTTGCGACGATACTCCCGTATTTGCTGAACTGTCTCGGTGCTTCCTGCTCCTTGACAGTTCCAACTCAAGATGCTCATTGGGGAAGCAGCGGCTTCAATACGGAAGCCACCGTAGGTTCTATGAACTTTGGGATTTTGGTTTCTTAGGAAGAGGGAGGAGGAGATGACTTCCTTTTCATCTTGTTGCAGGTGCTGGAAGAGCGGGAACAGATGAAGTCATACCATGAGAAGACGCATGTCTGCTTCCTATTTTCCTTTTCCATGAAGGAGGCCTTCTTCTTTGAGCTTTGCTTACACTTTGGGACCCGGTGACTCGCCCCCCCCTCCCACCCCCCACCCCCCCCTCCCCCCGAAGAAGGGCCAAGCTGAAAACCCGTTGGTATCAAAGTTGGAGCAGAAGCGAAGGAGGTGTTAGTAGCTGAGGAGTCTGCTTCATCGTCATTAAGCAAGCCTGGGGAGTCTTCTGAGCGTGAAACAAGCAGGAAGGGTTTCTGTTTTTTCATTGGCGCTGTTTCCTCTTGATAAGAGAATACGTGGCCTTTACCCTTATCCAACTCATTAGTAATTTTGGTAAGGCGTATCGAGGTCTCTATAGTGCTATCTGCTATCCCTTGCTTAACTCTCTTAATCCTGGCTCTGCGCTCAGTTTCATTAGCATGGGAGATATATAGCATAGCCATCTTTTGATCCTGTTTTGATAGCTCAGGGAACAATGGAGGAAACCCCGGAGGACCCTCTGCTATCATCAACGGTTTCGCAATTTGAGCGGCTTGGTTGCTACCTTGTTGCACATCCTGAGCTTGCTTATCTTTAATATTTCCCTGACGAAGCAAAGGGCATCGAATCTTCTCATGGGTGAGGCGAAGACAGTGAAAACATCGTTTGTGAATTTTCTCATACTCAAATTCTGTGATCACTGTACCCCCTGATTTGATGTTCATCTTCCTAGATGCCTTGGCCGGGTTCTCCAGGTTGAAACACACTTTAGCTCTGATGTAATCCTTAGTCTGAGAGACCTTAGGGTCGTAGGCAATGACATCAACTTTGCCCACCTCTGAAGCAAGGCGATACATAGTATCACTAGTGAAATGGTTCACCGGAATATGCCTTATACGGATCCATAGATCCATCGTCTTCAAGAAATCATCAGGAGGGTTAGCCGTCCATCTCTCAAGGGCTATAGTCCAATGATTGTAAGACCAAGGACGGTCTTTGAGTACAGTCTGCAAGTCCTCTTCCCTCTGGAAAATAAACTGAAATCTATCCCTTGAGAGCGCAATCCCTTGAAAACGATCGTAGACTCTCCACGCCGTCATCATATACTCTATCATTCGAGACATGGATTGATAGTCCGGATTGAGCAAGCGCTCTAAAAGGCTTGTCTCATTCTCATCAAAAACGCGAAATCGGGGTTCGTCTGGTAGCGTGAGAGGTTCCTCTTCATCCTCAATTGACATAGCTCTTATCGCTTTGTGGAGAACATCCGCCATGTTAGTTGTTGCCGGAGAGAAGAAACAGACTACGCAGCGGTGGTGGTGAAAATTCTTTGGGAGCAGGTCTAGCGTGATTGATGCCAAATTCCCATTAGTAAGACAAAATTCAGTCAAGATTTTTTTAGAATCCATCAGAAAAGGAATTGTTGCTTCGATTTAGGGTGGAAAAGAGAAAAGTAGAATATTTTTGAAACAAAAGAGGGAACCAAAGAGTCAAGCTAGACTCAAAAAAAGAAATAAAATATAATTTCCTAAAGTAACCACCGTGGCAAAAGGGCCGGTAATCGGTTCCACTGATCTCAGGGAAAATATTGGAGAATTATAAAAGGCAACTACCAGTCAATTGACTTAGCCGGAAATCGTCTCAAAAGAGAAAGAATTAATTCAAGGTTTTTTTTACATCCACCACTGTAATCAGCTTTATTATATGAAAAGTAATATTCATCAATCCCTTTTATTCTTTATTATTTTGCACTATCTTCCTTCTAAGTCTATTTAGCCGTCAGTAATATTCTAAGACCATTTCTAATGGTTTTCTCTATTTTTCACTCTAAAATAGAATAATTCTATAATATAATTGAGTTATACTTCAATTGTACTCTATTTTAGATTGAAAAATAGAGTGGTGAACAAAAAATAAACAACTTAAGTAAACTCATTTTTACATTATTATAAAGTGAAAAATAGAATACCTTTGAATTATTTTTACTCTACGTTCTATTTTAGAGTGATAAATAGAATGGAGTTTGAGATGTCCTGAACTAGAGGTTCCATTTGAAAGTTTATTGAATTCAGTGTTAAAAAAAAGCTTTATTATATGAAACTTGATCACCATAAAACAAACAGAACACAAATCAAAGGTATAACAAAGTAGAATACAAAACACTTAAGTATCAAACTGCAACACCTCCACACACACTCACACAAAGTGACGTCGTTCTCTATCTTTTGAAATCTGATCATGCTTTCTTTTTTAAACGCCGAAATCATAGCAGCACATACAATACCCCGGATTAGTGATGCACTGGCCGCCTTCCGTATGTATTCTCTCCGACTTCAGGCATCTCTCATTGCATGTTTCACCGGGGGGATCCGCAGGTGTACATTGACCGTATGGAATGATACACTTTACGGAAGGCGGAAAAGCTGCAACTGCTCCCCGATAAGAAGAATTGAATTAATGTAATTCATAAGGGTACAAAGGATTAACAATATGTTATAAGATCTTTGTAAACCATCATTTAAGATACGGAAAATATTGAAAAATATTTGAGACAATTCAATACTTATACATCTGATCAGTGTGGTAACTAGTTAATTGGATTATAACATTCAGAAGATATAAGCATTTTTTTTACTGTCGTTAATGAATTCTCTAACCAAATAATTAGTGTGGTTTGACGTACGAACCTCTAGTGGATTGCAGAATGGAGAGACAAACAAAAACTGCAGCGAGAACAGCTATGCTCAATCTCAAGCTCCTCATTGCTCTTCTTTCTTTCTTTCTTTCTTTGTGATATATTTAGCCAAAAGGAGGTTTTGATTTATAGGCGATGCAGAGCGCAGAAAAAGTTCAAAATTACAAGCGATCACATGCTTTCTTGTACATAACAATGTATTGTAATTTGTAACATGACTGCCTTCGACGTTATATTAGATTAAGGTATAATTTTATCAATTATTCTACGCGGTCCGTATTAAAATTTAATTTAAGGGTTTACACGGGATTCAATCGTCTATTGTTCTAATTTTCTAGACAAAAATCAAACATTAGTTATCTTGTCATTCTTCTGTATTCATTTTCTTGTACCACGGGATATGTCTTGATCTCCCATCGATGAATAAGAAGGAAAATGAGGTTGTCTTCACCGGAAAGATTGTGGAGGTGTCAGAAAGTGAGAAGTTGTATAATATCAAGTTGTACATACACGTTTTCCTAATGCTATTGATAAGAGGAAGATACAATAATGGAAATATTATATTCTATATTCTATTCTAATACCGACTCGTTTATCGTTTATTGATATGTTAATATCCCCTAATAGAAAGCATGTGGCATTCATCGATTTATCACCGTATAGATTTTAAGTTGTGGAGGTGTCACAGAGCTTCTAGAACTGAAACCGGACTTGGTTGACCTCCTTTCTTTGAGCTTTTAAAAGGCTGTGGCTGAGGAACCAAAGAATGATTTACATCTTCAGTTGGTATCCTTGAGATATCCTAGAACATCAGCAAACAAATAGATATGGGTTATAACAAACATGTATATTACATTCTTGTTCAACTAGCAAAATGTAAACTGATTCTCTACAGCACAAATTCATCATCTTGGAACATAATGCTCACTCACAGGATCAATCAAAAAAAGTGACAGTTGACAAATCTGGAGCTTCAGAAGACATTGCCTTCCTTTGCCTAGACATTATTTTGGAAAAAGTCTCCCCGGAATCTCTAGAGCTCTGTCTTGAAAGGTGGATACGGGATACCTTCATACCGTTTCTGCCTAGGTACCATGATTGCTGGTGCATGGAAGCCTACGATCTGCTCTGGACTCATCGGAAGAAGAGCTTGTCCGATGCAAAAGTTCTACTAGCATAGCGTGGCTCACCTAACTTGGGTTTCTGAAAAAAAAACAATCTTATTTGGCTCCCACGTGTTCCTCACTGGTGAATGCATTTTAGGGACTCGTCAAGTCTATTGTGAGATTAACTAGGGTTTATGTATGTGGATTAGAAAAACCAAAGTTAGGCAACATGGTGAAGGAGCAAAGTAGGCAGTGTGA
Source organism: Brassica napus (assembly GCF_020379485.1). Taxonomy (NCBI): domain Eukaryota; kingdom Viridiplantae; phylum Streptophyta; class Magnoliopsida; order Brassicales; family Brassicaceae; genus Brassica; species Brassica napus. The sequence continues at coordinate 10,314,650 of NC_063444.1, read as the reverse complement.
TTCTTCCGTACGGGATCTTAATGACATTTATCCTACAACAAAGTACAATCATATCGGTTATAATTGCCTTTCACTTTGTTTTGCCTTTTTGTAAGCTAACCATGTGAGTGCCTCAAAAGCCAAATTAAGAATATATGAGCAATCTAGATGAATACTATACCGAAGATGACTACACGAATAGGGAAATATATCGTCTTTTCCGCCTAAAAAAAAACTGGTCCCATGCATTTCTCAACTGGAATCTAATTCCATTTTTATCTCATAATTTTTCTTCTGCTTCATATACCCGCTAGTCAATGTGCTTAAGTACACACAACATTCTCTTTAACTATGCGGGAAACGTAGCATTACAACGCCCTCTTAATCGCTGCTAGATTCTCAATATAGAGTTTAAAAGTTGCTAATGATAAACATTGGGACCCTCAAAGAGTCTAAAAAGCCACGTTTTGCATCATTCTCAGACTCAACCATTACCTATCTCTCATTTGTGGCCGCATCAATCACACTTCACACCTTATCTTCCAAAACATTTAATCAACTAATTTTCTTCCCTTATTTATTGTGACTCGTCCTCCAAAAATAAAAGCTTTGTTCCCCACAAAAGCTTCCCAATCTCACTTGTTTGACAATAGGACCACCACCACCACGTACGGTTTGCACCATACACACCACAAACTCCCTCTTCGTTGCAATAATTACACCATCCACCAAAACGTCTCTCTTTCTTTCCATCTATCTTTTTATGTTAGTTTACCAAAACAATTTTGTTTCTTCAGGGTGAATATAATGGACCTCAAGTACTCAGCATCTCATTGCAACTTATCTCCAGACGTGATGAAGCACCATCGAGGAAAAGAAAGAGATGAAGAGTATGATGCTTCTTCTCTCAGCTTGAACAACTTGTCAAAGCTTATTCTTCCTCCACTTGGTGTTGCAAGTTATAACCAGAATCAGATCATTTCTAGTGGATGGGTCATCTCACCCATGGACTCAAGATACAGGTACACCGACATATTCTTCTTATGGATTGTTTCTGTGAAACAGAGCAACATAGGGTACCTGAAAAAACGTACTCTTTATATCTTTTTTTTGCGTAACACAATATATCTACTGAGTTCATGATGCAAATGGTCTTGTAGTAAGGAAGTTATCAGAGACTCTTGTTTATCTTGAAAGGTAACGTAAAGAAGTAAACTAATGATTCATGTGTGGTTGGCTAATTCAGGTGGTGGGAGTCATTTATGGTGCTTTTGGTTGCATACTCTGCGTGGGTTTACCCCTTCGAAGTCGCGTTTCTGAACTCCTCACCAAAGAGAAACCTTTGCATCGCAGACAACATAGTAGACATGTTCTTTGCTGTTGACATTGTCTTGACGTTCTTCGTTGCCTACATAGACCGAAGAACACAGCTTCTTGTCCGTGAACCCAAACAGATTGCAGTAAGGTCAGTCTCTGTTGTTCATGATTTTTTTGTGTCACCCTTTGATTAGTTTGTGGAAGACGACAAAGTTTAGGTGACTCTTGTGCCCCACACCATGTGATTCTTTATTTTTACCCATCAGCAATTAGACAAAATTACTGATTATGGAAAGTACAGAAAGATTCCGTTTCTAATATTCCATGAACAGAAAGCTTTTTAATTATTGTGTAGGTAGGTACTAACTAAAAATGATATTTTAATCTCTCATTAAAGGTACCTTTCTACGTGGTTCTTGATGGATGTTGCATCAACAATACCATTTGATGCAATCGGATACTTAGTCACCGGCACAGGCAAGTTGAATCTCACTTGTAATATCTTGGGACTGCTCAGGTTTTGGAGACTCCGCCGCGTCAAACACCTCTTCACAAGGTACACATGGCTCCTTGTCATGTCTATATATAATCAAACCCTTTTAGGAGAAACTAACAAATACATCACATGTTTCACGTGTTGTTTCAGACTAGAGAAGGACATAAGATTCAGCTACTTCTGTATTCGTTGCATTCGACTACTATGCGTGAGTGAAAAAAACTATACGTGTCTTTAGATATTGAAGTTGCATAAACGTATGATGATGATGAGATATGAGTATTATTACAGGTGACGTTGTTTCTAGTGCATTGTGCTGGATGCATCTATTACCTACTAGCAGACAGGTATCCACATGGAAAGACATGGATCGACGCGATCCCTAGCATCAGAGATAAGAGTCTGTCCATCAAGTACATTGCAGCCATTTATTGGTCTATCACAACAATGACCACTGTGGGATATGGAGATCTACATGCAAGCAACACTACTGAGATGGTGTTTATCACAGTCTATATGTTATTCAATCTCGGCCTCACTGCTTATCTTATTGGTAACATGACTAATTTGGTCGTGGAAGGGACTCGTCGTACCATGGAATTTGTGAGTCTGATCAAGCTCTCACTCTATGATTATACATAAGTTTTTTTCTTTGTAACCAGAGGTCGTTCGCTCAACTGTAAAGGAATCTGACCATTATGTTAGACGTTCCTGACTCCCCGGTTCGAATGAGCGCTGGAAAGAAACTAATATTACATGTTGTGGTTTTGATTCGGGGGTTTACGAGTTTCGGCCCGAACCTCCTAATATTCAAGAAAAAAGTTTTCCCTTTGTATTGTTTTTTCATAGGGAACTTCTTGTTGTTGTTGTGGTGGTGCAGAGAAATAGCATTCAAGCAGCGTCAAACTTTGTTAACAGAAACAGATTGCCTCCAAGACTGAAAGACCAGATACTAGCTTACATGTGTTTGAGGTTTAAAGCAGAGAGCTTGAATCAGCAACATGTTATTGATCAGCTCCCAAAGTCTATCCATAAAAGCATTTGTCAACATCTTTTTCTTCCATCTGTTGAAAAGGTTTACCTCTTCAAAGGCGTCTCCAGAGAGATACTTCTTCTCCTGGTGAGTTATATAACAAAGCTAACTAGGGTTTGTGGATAGTTAATGAGTTCTTTTTTTGTGTGTGTTTATATGTGTATTAGGTTTCCAAAATGAAGGCTGAGTACATACCACCAAGAGAGGATGTCATCATGCAGAACGAGGCACCAGATGATGTTTACATAATTGTATCAGGAGAAGTTGAGATCATAGACTCAGAGATGGAGAGAGATAGCGTGTTGGGCACGCTAAGATGCGGAGACATATTTGGAGAAGTTGGAGCACTTTGTTGCAGACCTCAGAGCTACACTTTTCAAACAAAGTCTCTTTCACAGCTTCTCCGGCTCAAAACATCTTTCCTTATTGAGACAATGCAGATTAAACAACAAGACAATGCCGTGATGCTCAAGAACTTCTTGCAGCATCACAAGAAGCTGAGTGATCTAGATGTCGGTGATCTAAGTGCACAACAAGATGGAGAAAAGGATGAAGGTTCGCCTAACATTGCCTCAAATCTTATCACTGTTGTATCAACAGGCAATGCAGCTCTTCTTGATGAGATACTCAAGGCTAAGTTAAGCCCTGACATTACAGATTCCAAAGGAAAAACTCCACTGGTAACCTTATGCTTCCACCGAAAAACAATTTAAACATGTATTCATCATCAGTCATTAACTTTTCTTATGTTATTGTTTCAGCATATAGCAGCCTCTAAAGGGTATGAAGATTGTGTTCTAGTACTCCTGAAGCACGGATGCAACATTCACATTAGAGGTGAACACATCATAATCAAGAAGTGTTATATTTTACGTTCTGCAGAAATGTATTAAGCACAACATTCACTTGCAGATGTGACTGGTAACACGGCACTATGGGAAGCAATCTCAAAGAAGCACCACTCTATATTCAGAATCCTTTATCATTTCGCAGCCATATCGGATCCACACGTAGCTGGAGATCTTCTATGTGAAGCTGTGAGACAGAACAATGTAGAAGTGATAGAGGATCTTCTGAAACAGGGGATCAATGTTGACACAAAGGACCACCATGGTTTCACAGCTTTGAAGGTGGCTATGTCCCAGAACCAAATGGATATGGTTAATCTCTTAAATATGAACGGTGCGGATATGGTTACAAATGAGCTCACATCATTGGAGAAGTTAAGAGTTGTGGAAAAAGAAAAAGAAAGAGTGAGTATTTTCAGAGGACATCCATTGGAGAGAAAAGAAAGAAGTAGCTATGAAGCTGGGATGCTTATTTTGCTTCCTCCTTCGCTGGATGATCTCAAGAAAATTGCAGGTAAACAAGAAAATTACAGGTCTTAGACCTGGTTTGGTTTAGTGTGCTAACCGGGTTCGGTTTGTTTTTCTTTTTAACATGGTTCGTTTTGTGTGCATGAAACAGAGGAAAAGCTTGGGTTTAACGGAAGTGAGATGATGGTGACGAATGAAGATGGAGCTGAGATTGACAGTATTGAAGTGATAAGAGACAATGACAAGCTTTACTTTGTGGAAAAGATAATAATTTAGAAAACGAAATTTAAAAACAAAAAAAAAATGTATGAGATAAGATTATTACCGTGAAAAAATGAATTTGAAGTAAAAAAAAATGAAAAGCGAAGATATAATAATATCATTGGATGTAAAATATATTATTGCTGGAGTAAGAAAATGTAAGAAATCATATATTACGAACGTGTGAATCTGAGAATGATAGTACTAAATTTACCAAGAAAAAAGGAAACTGAAATTTAGTATAAAATTATAAAACGTAATATAAATAAAAAAAATTATAATTGACAAAAAAAAAATTATAAAACGTAATAATGTTGCTAACTTTTCAACATTAACGTTTAGTTTCTTTCATATATGAAAATGTGACGTGACTGTCCGTAGTACCAGTATCACATGCTATGGCTACGATTCGAATTATTGAGTTTGTATTTATATTTCGGAACATCATTCTGAGGTTGTACACGTTATTTTGTTTGGTATTATGGAATATAGTCGTTGAATTGAAGAGAATGATCACGTGATCATCACGTCAGTTTATGATACTTCTTTGTCAATGGATCCATACAATAATACGACTTTTTGCTCCACTTGAAGTTTGGACACAACTCCAAAACCCTACCTTACATTTATAGTAAATCAGCTTAAGTAATACAAACGTTGATAAACAACTACACAGCAACAGTTTAATGCACCTTCGATTTTTCTTAATCACGATGAACATTACATAAATTTTTTTATTGTTAAATTTGGAAGTTACAAACAACTAACATATGCAAACATGTTTTATGACCTGGTTTTTCTTTCTTTCTGAATTAGATATGCATGTAATATTGGGCAGTGAAGTATTGTTCAGAAGATAGAGTATAAAAGGCCAATAACATAGAACCAAAGTAACGATCAAACTATACCTTTAGATTTTGTGATTAGTTTGAAAAATACAACTAGCTGACAATAAAATCAAACAAAAAATACACGAGCATGCTGTGTAAGGACCTACAAAGAAAAGCCTTCTCCGTTTATATATACGGCTACGGCCCCGACGCTTACCAAACTTGAAACTTTAGTTCCGTTTAGCATTATTATCCAAATACGAATATATACATTTATCTTAAGTTATAAGAATATACATTTATGTTAAGTTATAAGAATATGTCCTTTTAAAGCTGTGATTAAATAAATAAATAAAAACTTTGTGGTAGACAACTTTTAAAGATTGATCTGAAGTCGTAACATTGTGGCAGTGTACGGATGCTGAAATGGGGAAAACCTCAGATACCAAATCCATGTAACGTCGAAGCTACGTGCAGAGGAGTTTTAAGGGTATTTATGACATTGAGTAATCAGAGACCCCACGTCATTAAATGAGTGTGAGATAATGCTATCCATCACATGGCCTTACATTATCTTATGTCTGTTTCCAAACATAAGCGAACCAACAAAATCTCTTCGCTATTATTTCTATCCTTTTTTTCTTTGCCAGCAAATTTTTATATATTGATGCTCATCTATTATGCTCATTTTCAAATCATGAATGATTTATTGCTGAAAATATGTTAATTTGATATTTTTTTATTTAACTAGGATAAGAAATTTATTTGTATATATTATCGATAATTTTTTTTATATATTTAATTATTTTATTTATACATATACAATATTTTTTGTTGTTATTATATAATTTCTTTCTGATGGACGGACCTAGGGGTGTTCAATCCGGTAAAATCGAACCAATTAAAACCAAACCGAACCGAAATAGAGAAAGTAGTTTGGACTTGGTAATACCAAATATACCGAATGAATGTCATTTTCGAAAACCGCGGTATATGGATATGGTTTGGTATATAAACCGATCAAACCGAATAAATCGAATAAACCGATCATTTAAAATATAGTAGTATAATTATATGTAAAGTTTATAATATAATTAAGAATATATACATAATTTATTTTATTAATTTGATTTTTATATTGAAACGTTGTTTTTAGTAACTTAATATTTTGTTCTAAGTTAAAAGTTATTTTTTATTTTTATCAAATTAAATAAAACATAATGTTTACCCTCTTGTTAACAAATATGAGTGTTTAGATTTAGTTATTTATAATATTATGGATTACTAATTTCTATTATGTAAAAACTATTATAATTATTAACTTAATATGTTTACTAAATATTTTAAATAGTAAAAACCGAAATATCTTCATGTTATATAAAAACTAATATCTAATAATATAAATAAAATCCATAAAATACTTTTTTTTTAAACAAATTTATGGTATTTTGGTATTTTGATATAAACCGAATAAACCGAAAACCGACGGTATATAAACCAAACCAAACCAAAGTAAATATGGTTTTAATATGGTAGCTATTTTTCATAAACAAAAATATCTAAAAACCGAAAAAATCGAACCGAAACCGAACCGATATCCGAATTGAACACCCCTAAATGGACCAGATCATTTTTTTATTAAAAATGGTGGAACTAAACTATGATTAATATATTATGGGTTGATCATATTGGACATTAAACAAATTATGACACAAAAACTTTATTTTTTTTTCCACCGAACACATTTTTGAAAACAATTGAACAGTATTGTTTCCACAGTTGAATTATTTTGACATTTATCTTCCATATGGTTTTGAAAAGTTTCAGATGAACCATCGAATTTATACATGTTATTTTAATGCTTTTAGTTGTTTGATTAAGAAAAACTTACATTTTTGTAATTTAAAATCGTTTTAAAAAATTCAAAATAAGAATAATAAAATATATAAGGTTTCCTTATTTTTGTAATTTAAAATCTTTTTAAAAAAACTTAAATATAACATATAAAATTTCCTCATTTATGTAATTTCAAAGTCATTTTTAAAAAATCAAAATATAACATATAAGAAAAAAAAACTATTTTTTTATTATATGATTAATGTGATTGTTTAATCTTTTTAATAATATAAAATTAAACAAAAATGAAGAATGATGCAAAAATTGTTATCAAATATTTATTATTCATAGTCATTAATTGTCATATATATGTTAATCATATTAGGTAATTCTGTAACTTTTATTTAAGGAAAGAATATACATTTCTTATACTTTGGGTTATATAATGTTGTTAGTATATTTTTAAACTATACTTTATATTAGATGTTCTAGAATTCTTTGAAATGAAATTTAGAAAACATTTAAAAGTGCCACCTAAGATTAAGTTTTTTTTTAATTAATACAAAATTAAGATTTTAACTTTTTAAATACTTCTAGATTAATATATAGGATGTATAAACATACTGATAGTTTTATGATCAAGTTTCCTTCACAGCCATTGGTAATGCTCCACCAGAAAAAAAAGCTGAACTATACAGTATGCGCTAAAAGCGTTTAATACGTGTGGGTCCCATTGATCACGTCCGGTTCTTAATTATTTGTTTCCATCTATTAATGGGCCTCATTTTGGCCCGTTTACTTCTCCTGGCTTGCTCTTTTATCGCTAATATTTTGTAGTTTTTCACGATACTCTTGTGGCTTGTATTTAATTTCCTTATTGCCGACAAAAAAAAAATCTATTTCATATATTGGTCTTGTAAATATAACATAACTTGTCAAGGTTGACAAAAGAAAAATAAATACAGGAGTTGGCAAGACAAAAGAACATAACCAAACAAAAGAATGAAAATTATTCGTGAGCTACAAGAAGAATATCAAACATAATCAGAAACTTATTTAAAAAATTGGTGGAAGGTAATATACGCTAGTAACTTGGTAGTTGAATATACAGTTGACAAAAACTCTTTACTTTTTATGTTAAAGTATATATACCCTAAGTATTTTGCTATTTTATTTTCCATGAAATGCGGTCGAGGAATGTGATTTGTTCTTCTAATTATTTTTAGTCAAATTAAAGAAATGATTGAAAATCTTATGATGTATAAATAATTAAAATTTTGAAACTTTGAAACTTTGAAACTTTGAAACTTGGTATCACCAACATCACAATGACATCATATTTTAATTAATAACTTTGTTCTGAGAAAAAAACAAAATAAGACGAAATGTAAAATGAAATGACTTCCGGGTTTCAGGGTAATGATAATCGCAGAAGATTTTAAACATGAAAAGGGTCAACTTCAGTTTCCAAATTTCATTCTTGTAATCCATAAAGTTTAACTTTCGTTTGCTATTTTCTCGGAAACCATTAATCATGAAACGAAAAAATATCAAGTTCCGAGGGGTCCAGGACTAAATTTTGGTGGGATCAGTATTCTCCTTATTTTTATGCCTTCCACATGTATATGTTCATGTTTATATAATATGAGAAGCAATACAAAGGACGTGTTAACAAATAAAACAACAACACCAATACGGAGGATATGGACATATATGTGCATGTGTAAATAAGTTGAAAATTATAAGAGAAGCGAAATGCAATACAAAGGATAGGTTAAGAAATATAACAACAGGTGACAAAAAGAAAGAAAGAAATAAAACAACAACAATACGAAGTATAGCATATCGCGTTTGTCTTGGATAGTGTAAATAAAACTATGATATAATTTATTTTTATTAATTGAGAGGTGTATAGAATTACCTAAATAATTCACTTAAACCGAAAGCAGCAATTGCTAATACCAAAACATAAACATAACGTAAATTCCATTCCCAACTGGAATTGAACTAGAGACAGAGATTTCGAATGTTTATAAACAACATTGCATCGCATCTTAGTTAATTTAACATAAATGTTTACTTATGTATTTATACGTTTTGTTGCTAAATGTTAACATAAAACCACTAGACTAATGCACTGTTAATATAAATTGATAAATTCATTTCAAAAAACTTTCCAGTAACCAATTGCAGTTTAGGATAAGTTATACTTGAAGAGTCTCACCATGAGCTGGATTTTGAATATGAATTTGGCAATCTACATAGGAAAACCTATAGTTTGGTTAGCTTGTCTCTTGAAATATAGAAGTGATTCATATGATATATATTTGCTTAAAATTAAGTTAAGTGAGGATAGTTAAATGAGTTGGGTCGTATATACATGCAGCGAATGCTTCAAGGTGCTGAGGATTAAGTATTAATGCTGAACTAGTAATAAAAAGTAAAGAAACAATGCGGCAAAAGAAAAAAAACATAGACAATGAAAAAGTCTGTATGACGATTTCGACCAAAAAAAAGTCTGTAGTATGACGATTTCTTTGATAATACACATACATAATATTATACCGTGAGATTTATATACAAAACAATCCATTCATGTGATATTATTACAAACTATTCAGTTTAAATTGGGGGTGGGCATGGGGCTGAATTTTAAAGATATTTGTGATCCATTATGCTCTGGGATAATTGATTTTTGGATTCGATTTGTAGCGTTGGTGTTTCGGATATCCAAAAAAATCAAGACAATTTACCGGATATCCGAAAAAATCCAGACAATTTACCGGATATCCGATTTGATCCGTTAAAAATAATTAATTTTTCTTTTTTTTTTAAAAAAAAATTAAAAAATAGAAAAATATGATATAAATAATAATATTTAATTACAGAAATTATAAAAACTACATACTTTTTAAAAATTAATAACTAAATAATTAATTTAGTGAATGAAAATATTATAAAACTTATATAGAGATATAAAATTATATATATATATATATAATCATATCTATTTTTTTAAATATTAATATTTGTGATTTGCTTTGTCTTTGACGAATCTTGAATTTTTTTCGATTTGTAAAATCACGAATATCCAAATTTTTCGGATCGAATTGAAACGAATAACAGATCGAAACAAATTTTACGGATATTTTGTCCACCTCTGGTTTAAATTGGTTTAAATGGCCACTATCCCAACGATGCATATCATCTACGCAATAAAAATATTTAACTTTTTGGTGAAATTTTGTTTGAAATTTATTACTCCCATTTTTTATCAAAAAAAAGAAGTTTACTATTCTGTTTACTAACTATTAATGAAAAATAGATAGGTCGCTTAAATCTTGTCTTGTATTTCATGTTCAATATTTTATACTCTTAATCATGGAAAGAAATATAAAATTAAATAAATTAGAGATATTTTCCAGTTATAAACAGATTCCATCTATTTTTAATTTAAATCAGATTCCATCTATTTTTAATTTAAATATTATAGAAGCAATCTAAAATAATGGAAAAATATGATTTGGTACATAATTTTCCGTCATTTATGTACTCTGCATATAAACAAACTCACATTGCACCTGCTCATGTTTATCTCTCTCTCTATATATTTCATTAATATCATCCTCAACCTTGCAAGTCTCTCTCTCTCAGCGACATGGATAGTCCAACGAGCATACGCGGTAAACCTCCACCGGAGACTCTCTCCCCGTGCGGTAGCCAAAGACGGAGGAGCAGCTGCGACTCCAACTCACCGGAATTCGAGTTCTGGCGTCTAACAAACTCTTCATTCCTTCAAACCGAGTCAGATCTTCTCTCCGCCGACGAGCTTTTTCACGACGGCGTTCTTCTCCCCCTTCACCTCCTCTCCATCAAATCCGAGCCTCAACCCGACCCGAATGTCTCGGAGTGCGAACCGGATCCATCTCCTTCAACCGATGCTTTGATCACAGAGCAGAAAGCCGAACCGGAACCCGGTTTAGGATCCGAGTTGTCTCGTGAACCAACGGTGTCGAAGCGGTGGAGGGATATATTCAAGAAGACCGAACATAAACCGGTTGGGAAGAAAGAGAAGGTGAAAGATAAGAAGAAGAAAGAGAAGAAGTCCGGTTCGGGTCCAGGTTCAGGTTCAGGTTCGGGCTCAGGAGCGGAGCTGAATATCAACATTTGGCCGTTTTCAAGAAGCAGATCCGCTGGTAACAACGTGACCCGACCCAGAATGTCGTTTGGAGCTCCGACGACCCGGAAAGTCAGCAGCGCGCCGTGTTCCCGTAGCAACTCCACCGGCGAATCAAAGTCTAGGAAATGGCCGAGCAGTCCCGGTCGTAACGGCGTGCATCTTGGTCGGAACAGTCCGGTCTGGCAAGTCCGACGTGGAAGTGGAGCTCCGACAGGGAAAACGATATCCGAGTCGGTGGGTCGGGTTTCGGGTAAAAGGGAAGTTCCCGAGGCGCGTAGGGGTAAAACTGGAATCGAGAGCAATAAAGCAAAAGTCATAAACTTGAACGTGCCTATGTGCATCGGTTATCGGAGCCGGTTAAGCTGCAGAAACGACCAGAGTGGAAGTAATAACATTGGGAGTGATGATAATATCGCCAATGTTAATAATCCCAATCCTAATGGTTTATTTGGCTTTCGTAATCTTTTCATTAAGAAGGTTCATTGACTTTTGTAAAAGCCCTATCAATAGTCTCAAAGGGTCTATTTTTATTTTTTAATTTGCTACTTTTGCTGTTTAGTACGATGTGTGGATTTGGGCAAATATTCGTGTTTGCTTATCATCATGTAAATTAAGAAGAGAAAGCTTTCTATTAAAATGTTAATCTATGTGTGTAACTAATTTTCTCAATTTTTATGGGTTAGTTTCATGACCAAGTAAACTAGCTGTGTGTAGATGTAATTTTCTATCTGCTACAAAACTACTAATCTACTGAGGTAAATGGTCTTTGCTAAAACTTCAATCGTATAACGAGGAAACAAATTACTCTTTATGATGGGACGATTTGTAATTTTAAGTTCACTATCCAAGAAAGGTATTGTGTAACAGCAGCCTTATAATTTCAATCAAAAACTACTGGATGACAAAGAAAGGTTTTGGGTTTGGTTGAAAGTTAACCATCAGTCCATCAATATACCCAAACTGTTTATTCCCAGTCTCTGTTTTTTTTTTCGGGAGAAATTGCATTCATACAAAAATCTAACCATAATTACCCAACTACACAAACACGGTTGATCAATGTGGAATAGTGTCAGTCTCTCCAATTTTATTGTTGCACAACATCGAACAGTTTGTTACAATAAACCATGAATGAATCGCATGTCGGAACTGAATGTATTCAAAGCATATTGAGTCGATTCAATGAGTTAGGTTCGATCTCGAGACCACGCTTTGGGTAGGGTTGTTCAATCCGGATTTTGGTAGGGTCTCGGATTAGTTTTTCGATATTTTGGTTTATAAAAATTAGATACCATATTAAAATCATATTATTTTAGTTTGGTTTTCAGTTTATATACCGGTGGTTTTTGGTTTATTAAATTTTGGTATGGTTTCGGTTTGATTTTTTAATATTTTGGTTTACAAAAATTAGATATCATATTAAAATTATTTTTTATCTTAGTTTAGCTCAGTTTTACAGTGTTGGTTAGGCCTGGGCATTTTAACCTGGACCCGAAGACCCGAACCGGAACCGACCCAAAAATATCCGACCCGAAACCGGACAGAAAATTTACAAGTACCTTTTGGGTCTAAATTTTTTTTACCCGAAAGAACCGGAACCGAAAAGGAACCGACCCGAATAGACCCGGACCCGAAAAGAACCGATTTGTACCCGACATAAAAACATGTATATCTAAAACTATGATGTTTTTGTGTTCTATTTTATATATATTATTTTATGATTTAGTTGAAATATCTTTTGTTAACAACATTTGTTATTATTTTTTAACATTTTTAAAGTAATATAAAGCTTTAAAATGTAAAATTTAGAGTTTTAAAATATTTTATTTTAATTATTAATAGTTTCATTTAAGTTGTTTTGTTAAATTTTAGATATATATATGACAAATATTCAACTAAAGTTGATGGAATTGGGTATATCATGTCCTTTTCAGATCCTAAATACCCGAACCCAACCCGGACCCGATATGGATCCGAAAAATTACGGGTATTTTATGGGTATTTTAATTATAGACCTAAACCGACCCGGACCCGAGAAAAACCGATCCGAACCCGAACCGAAAATTTCTAAGTACCTATTGGGTCTAAATATTTAGGATCCGAAAAGACCCGGACCCGAAAGAAACTGGCCCGATCCGAAGATCCGAACGCCTATGTCTAGTGTTGGTTTTTGGTTTATTCAATTTTATACTGAACAAACTTAAACTATATTTATCTTCTACGACATTTTGTCAATTTACTCACATTTAAGTGAACGATATTTATCTCCTTAAACTTAAACTATATTTATCTCCACCTTCTTCTTTCAATTTCACTCGGACCCACCCCAAATTTAAGTGAACGATATCATTAACTTTTTATATACTAGGGGTTTGCGCGAAACTGGGTACGTTATCGATGCATTGTGTTATTTTGTGCATGTAATTGTATTGTTTATTTTTTTTTTGATAAAAATTAATTTTGTCATGTTGTCTATAATTGTCTACGAAAGGAGGATTGAAAGTTATACATGTTGATTAGGTAGATCTAACAATGACCATAGTATTCATTTCGTTGTTATTTTTTTTAATCTTATATTGGTATAGATTTGATTGACCTCTAGCGTAAAAATGATCAAAGATAACCGAACTTTTGTAGTTGCTAAGTTACGGTTAAAATAGTGTAAGGAAAAGGGTTTAAATTTTGATTTTAAAATTTTTAAATGTATATGTACAGTAAATAAAATAGTTTTCTTAGTTTACACGGATTTTATTGTGAAACTTCTCAATTGTAATCTTTTTTGTAAAATTAAAGTATTACGTGAAGATATTTATATATTTATATTGTTATATAACTATTTAGTATAGAGGTTTAGCGATTTTTTTATAATAAAAATGGTTTTGTGGTTTAAAAAAAAAAAATCAATCGCAGACCAAAAAAAAATTGGTATAGCTTTATGTTTCAAGAAAATAATCTGGGTTTAAATTGTTTAGGTTTGAAATTTAGTGGGCCTTGGAACATTAGTTTTCTGTGCTTCTAACTCAACTGTTAGGTCGCTTTATTTTTCATCGTCGGGAAAGCTTCTAGGTTTCCAGTTATTAATTCAACCCAATGATCGTCCACCCCGTCAAAGGCATCTAGGAGCGTAGTCCTGCGCTTCGGAAAATATATTTTTTCAATATGGAACATTGTTGTATCAAACATGAGTAAATGTATATAAACTGGCCAAGGCTTTCGACTTGTGGTTCCTTGCTGCTATTGTTTTAAGTGACTTTGCGCAATGGTTAATATGGTGTCATGAAATTATTGAAATACTTTAGATTTTGTATGAATGGTCATTAAAGCTTATTTTGTTTAATTAAATTAAACCCTACAATTCACACAATTTATGTAAAATCAAATTTTATTAACACAATCATATATAGATCACAAGATTTTCTCATAATATTAACAAAAGTCTTAAGACTCCAAAAAGATTGACAAAAGTCTTAAGACTCAATTGACCAAAAGCAAGGCCAAGTCAAATCTCTGAATAAAAAACATTGAAAAAGCTCAAGAAACCTTTCCATCTGTAAGTAAACTTACTTCGCCTTTGTCTTAGATTTCTTGAGAAGACTGGAAGTTCTGAACTCAGCATCGTCTCTAATAAAGCTCCACCAGAGAATGGTTAGAGGAACTGTGGCGTGCCAAATAGAGTGAGCATCGAAATAGCCTCCATACGGAGGGAAGTCATATATCTCTAAAAGCATAGCTAAACCTGAAGCTATCACAACCACCCACAGTTTCCAATTAGAAGGATGCCTAGAAACAGCTGCCCATCTTGCCCATAGGAAAAGCTGAGCGACTCCCATGGCCACACACACAATCATGCTCCAACCTGTAAACAACATTGAACTCACAGAGAATGTGGAGAAAAAAAATAGAACTGGTTTCAGATAGGGGAAAGAGTTCTCTGTATACCATAGTAAAGTTTGTAGAAGTTAATGTACAGTACGTGGGTGGTGACTAAAGCTAGTACTGGAGTGGATACCATGACTCTTGCAGCCTCCACCCGAACATCAAAGGTTCATAGGATGGATACGATGAGTGAGAATCCGAGAACGGCTATTGCAGATGAGTAGTCCAACCTCTTTGTGATGTCAACATCCCTGAGAAACCATAGAGACAGATCACCAGAAGATTGTGGATGATAAAAGTAATGTGTAGATGATTACCGAATGTGGAAAACTGCACTCTAGAACCAAAAGTTCATGAACAGAAACCAACATATTCATAGTAACGTCCTATCTTGTTTGAGAGGCAACTTATAGTATAGTGTAATGAAGAAGAAGAGTCAGCCATGGAAATGCATCGCTAGGCTTAACACAGAGAAAGTAACAGAAGCAGGGTCCTGACAATGACCATGGGCTCTTCTCATCATGGCTACCATGTCTGTTTCCTGAACAAATTCATTAATTATTCCAGTTCTCTAAACATAACATCTAAATGTTGTAGCTTCTCAATCTTACCATGATATTCTCCATTGAGCCAGACATGCAATGCGTGGCCAACGTTAGAAACTCTAACAGTAGGCTTGCCTCCTTTATTCTTAAGGTCACTGTCATCTATCTTGAACCTATAATATAGAAAATTAATCAGATAAAATTCTTATGTTTCTTTTTGATGTTTTCTTCTTGAAATTCTAATTCATAAAAAGAAATCAGACTTGTACGCTTACTTTGTTGTGTACCATCCGTAATCATAATTGTTTTTGGACCGGTCTCGGTGAACACCTTGAAATCAAACTTCTTATTTGTCTTCTTTGACTTCATATAATTCCCTGCAGTGTGATGAGAGACAATCTGGAACATATAGCAACAAAAAAAAATGAAAGTAAATATTCTCTTAATTTTTTGCCGATACAATACCTGAGTAGAGTGGTTCCCTTGAATTCACAATGCTCCTTGATGTTTTTCGAGTTCCAGAAACGGGGGAAGTCAAGCAACAATGAACGCTTGATAAAGAAGATTAACCAACAGAGGTTCTGGAGATTCATCTATAATTTATAGGTTTGGCGTGAAGGAAACGGAGAGGTCGACATCGCTTCTGAATTAAATGACGAAAACATTATTGGTAAATCAAAAGACATACGTTGAACAATAGGGAAGATTAATGTTTGGTGTTTGCAGAGAAGCTGAACGGAGACGGCAAAGATAAAGAGACGAAGAACAATTAAAAAAAACCTAATCGACAAAACGATGTGTTTAATAACATAATAAAACATTAATTGAATGGAAAAACTCAAATCATACCATATAATTTAAAAACCAAACGCGAGAACATAATTACTAAACCAAACCGAGAATCATGGACTCCACAGTCTTTATAAAATGCATATGTGTACACTTTAAGGAGAGAGTAAACTCTCCTATCATAAATATATATTAGTTTCAGCCATCAATGTACAAAGTATCCTTTAGTTTAGTGGTATAAATGTTGGTGTTTATATCTCAATGACTCGGGTTCGAGCCACAGGCTTGACACTTTTATCACACTTTTTAAAAGTGGGACCCACAGACCGCTGACGTGGCGGCACATGAATGAGGCAAATGCCTTATTATATTAAAGATTCTTATGCTCGTGTTTCTTTTAAAATGCATTATCTTATCATATCATATATCAAAAACCAAAGTAATATACGCTTATGTACCTAGCGAAAACCCTTAATCGATTTTGAACCTACATTTTTTTCAATTGACTATTAAGCCATCATGTCAGATTAATTGGCATCTTAATTAACTGACAACTCATCATAACTCTTTTAATTAGTACAAAATACATAGTTACTGTTGTTAAACTAGAGAATAGAATCTGTATGTTTCTGTCTATACATAAACATAAAGTGTGCCCTTTATATATAGGGAATTACAAAGAGAGAAAAAGGAAAGACTACAAATATGGAAAGTCTAGAATATAGAAATAGTACAAATCATAAACCAATAAGGATAATGGAAAGAAGGAGATGGCCGACTCTCTCTCTCTAACCGGACCATCTCTCTCTCTCTCTACCGGTTATGGACATCCATCATATGGTTTATAACACTCCCCCTTGGATGTAATAACCATACAGAGTTTGTAATACGCTTTGAATGTTGCCACATTAAAACCTTACCAGGAAAACCCAGTGGGACAAAACCATGGTGAAGGAAAAAGAGTACAACACGTATTACTCATCCTGTTCTGAACATCACTGAAGGTCTTTCAGTCTACGCATCCCAATCTGATGCTTGAACTTCCTGAACGTGCAAGTCGGAAGTGATTTGGTGAACAGGTCGGCTGAGTTATCGCTGGAACGCACTTGGACTACTTGGACCTCGCTGGCTTTCTGAAGTTCATGCGTGAAGAAGAGCTTGGGCAGGATGTGCTTCGTCCTGTCTCCTTTGATGTAGCCATCTTTGAGCTGAGCAATGCATGCTGCATTGTCCTCATACATCACTGTTGGTGCGTTATTGCCTTCGGACATCCCACAATCAACTCAAACATGTTGGGTCATGGACCTCAACCAAACACACTCGCGGCTGGCTTCATGTATCGCCAAGATCTCTGAATGGCTTGAAGATGTGGCCACTATCGTCTGCTTCATGGAACGCCATGATATGGCCGTTGCACCATGTGTAAACACATAGCGTGTCTGTGATCGAGCATTGTGTGGATCCGAAAGAAAACCTGCATCAGCAAAACCAACTAAACCTTCTTTGTTTTGGTTAGTATAAAATAGACCCAAATCTTTCGTTCCTTGCAGGTAACGAAGAACATGTTTAATCCTGTTCCAATGCCTTTGGGTCGGACAATGGCTAAATCTAGACAATAGATTCACGGCAAAACATATATCTGGTCGTGTGTGACTAGCCAGATACATCAAAGCTCCTATGGAACTGATATATGGCATTTCGAGACCAAGGACATCTTCATCGTCCATCTTAGGACGAAATGGATCAGTGTCCAGGCCGAGGGACCTCACGACCATGGGGCTCGATAATGGGTGAGACTCAGCCATATTAAATCTCTTGAGTACTTTTTCTGTATATGCCATTTGATGCACAAGGATTCCATCATTAATGTACTCAAGCTGTAATCCCAAACAGAACTTTGTTTTTCCTAGATCTTTCATCTCGAATTCTTTCTTAAGATATTCAACTGTTTGGTAAATCTCTTCAGAGGTTCCTAGGATATTCAGATTATCAACATACACTGCTATGATCACAAATCCTTTTTCGAATTTCTTTATAAAAATACATGGACTGATCGGGTCATTCTTATAGTCCTCTTTCACTAGGTACTCCCTTAGTCTATTGTACCACATTCGACCTGATTGTTTCAGTCCATAAAGTGATTTATCCAACTTTATACAATGTTGTTCTCGAGAACTCGATTTGTTTTTCAATTCAATACCCTCTGGGACTTTCATATATATCTCATTATCCAGTGGACCATATAAGTATGCAGTTACTACATCCATTAACCGCAAGTCTAAGTTTTCTCTTATAGCCAGACTTATTAGGAATCTAAAAGTAGTAGCATCCACCACAGGGGAATATGTTTCTTCATAATCGATTCCTGGTCTCTGTGAGAATCCTTGTGCAATAAGCCGTGCTTTATATCTTACTACTTCACCATGTTCATTTCTTTTCCTCACAAAGACCCATTTGTATCCAACTGGTTTGACATCATATGGTGTTTGGATTATAGGACCGAAAACACCTCTTTTCTTTAAAGAATTTAACTCTACGTTTATAGCTTCTTTTCATTGGATCCAATCTGATCGCTGAGTGCACTCATAAATAGACGTGAGTTCATGATCCTCATTTAAATCCATAAGTTCAAGTGCTACCTTGTATGCAAATATATCATCAATGTCGACATTCTTTCTGTTCCATTGTATACCAGACAAGACATAATTTATTGAGATCTCATTATTATCAGGACCATCAGTACCATGAAGCTTGGCGTCCCAAACCCCATTGTTTGGCACATCTGGACCGGCCGTGTCTAGGGCCTTAGGCTCGACCACGGCTATGTCTCGGGTTTTCAGATCAGCCGCGCCCGGGTCTCGGATATCATTGCCCTCGGTTTCATTCTCTGCACCTTTCGTTGTTTTTCGAGGGTTCTTATCTTTGGAACCTATTGGTATACCACGTTTCAAACGTTGTCTAGACTTTGTAGCAACTTGATTGTGTCCCTCTTGAACATCAATACGAATTGGTGCATTAGCAGCTGGTATATATGACTTAGTCACTCTTTTCGGGTCAGCAAAGGAATATGGCAATTGATTAGCTAGCATTTGTAAATGTATTATCTTTTGGACTTTTAAATAACATTCTTGAGTTCGAGGATCTTGCCAAGATAAGGATGTTTGATTCCATGTAATTTCTTTTACCAGCTTATTATTATCTCCCCCTAATGTTGGATGTTCGGATTCATCGAAATGACAATCCGCGTATCTGGCCTTAAACAAATCACCCGTAGTTGACTCAAGATACTTAATAATCGTGGGAGAATCATATCCAACATATATCCCCATCTTCCTTTGAGGTCCCATCTTTGTTCTCTGTGGTGGAGCAATTGGAACATAAACGGCACAGCCAAATATCTTAAGATGGGATATGTCTGGCTCATGACCCGTAAGCAATTGTGATGGGGAATATTTATGTTCACTAGATGGCCTGATGCGTATGAGTTCAGCCGCGTGCAAGACCTCGTGTCCCCAAGCTGTGGCCGGAAGCTTAGACCTCATAAGCAATGGTCTAGCTATCAGTTGAATTTGTTTTATGAATGATTCAGCCAAGCCATTCTGTGTATGTACATGTGCCACGGAGTGTTCCACACTTACCCCCATGGACATACAGTAATCATTAAACGCTTGGGACGTGAACTCACCAGCATTATCAAGACGTATAGTCTTTAAAGGAAAATCTGGAAAGTGTGCTCTCAGACGAATGATCTGAGCCAATTATCTCGCAAATGCCAAGTTACGAGTTGATAGGAGATAGACGTGCGACCATCTTGTGGACGCATCAATCAAGACCATGTAATATCTAAACGTCCCACAAGGTGGGTGTATTGGTCCACAGATGTCTCCTTGTATTCTTTCCAGAAAGCTTATTGTTTCCTTAGTCACTTTGACAGGTGATGGCCTAACAATGAGTTTCCCTTGTGAACATGGCACACATGTTAGATTCTTAGGGACAACTTGTTTTCCTTTCAATGGATGGCCGTTTGTATTCGAAATCAACTTTCGCATCATGATCAAACCAGGATGACCAAGCCGGTCGTGCCAGAGAGTAAAATTCTCGGTGGACACACAGTTTAATATGGCATTGGCCTCAATCATTCCGACCTTAGCATAGTAAAGGCCAGTAGAGAGCGCATGTATAGAATCTAGGACTTTCTTATGTCCTTGGCCGATCTCAATGATCTGAAGGAAATCTTTTTTTCATTCGCCCTTAGTCTCAATATGAAAGCCATTCATTCGAATGTATTTAAAGCTCAATAGGTTTCTCTTAGAGCTGGGTGAATACAATGCATCAGATATCTCTAGATGCATACCCTTAGGAAACATGATGTTAGCCTGGCCGTAGCCCTCTATGAGACTGGCTATATCCGCAATGGTATTGATATTGGCGTTTTTCAGAGTTAGATTTATGAAATATCTTTTGTCTCTTAAGATCGTGTAGCTTGACCCACTGTCCACAACGAACACATCCATATCATCTTTCATTCTTCAAAACAGATTATAGAATGATGCTTTAGAGACTTCTTTTATAAAACTCTCATTCATTAATAAAACAAGTTCAAAGCAATCAAAACATAGAAAACACAAAGCAAAGAACAAAAACATAGATGGCCGAAATCAACTTTGATCTTTTAAACAATCTGAAGTTTCATAATCCACGAGATCATCTCGTTCATGATTGAAATCTTCTTCACCATCTTGATAAGTCATATGAGCTTCAGGATTCTTCCCCTTCAAACTCTCTTGATAGAGGTCAACGAGATGTTTGGGAGTCCTACATGTCTTAGCCCAATGATTACCCATACCACATCTATGACACACAGATTTGGTCGAGTTTTGTGGCTTGAAAGATGTACCACGGCCTCGGCCATGACCACGGCCTCCATAAGAGTTTCCTTGGCCACGGCCATATGAGTTACCTCGGCCTCGACCAAACGAGTTTCGGCCTCGACCACCACGTCCATGCCATTTTCCACGACCACAGCCGTGTTGTCTATCACCCTGGACATGGTTTGACTCTTTCTTAGCCTCTACGGCCGCATCTGCCTCAGGTAATGAAGTTGTTCCAGGAGGTCTCAATTCACTGTTTCTCATCAACAATTCATTGTTCTGCTCAGCGAGCAAAAGACAAGAGATCAGATTAGCATAAGTAGAGAAGCCCTTCTCACGGTACTGTTGTTGTAACAACACATTGCTTGTGTGGAAGGTGGAAAAGGTTTTCTCAAGCATATCTTTATCCGTTATATCCTCACCACACAGTTTCAATTTCGAAACTCTCTTAAATAGGGCCGAGTTATACTCGTCCGGACTTAAAGTTCTGGATTCTGAGATTCCTCCAATCATACATAGCCTTTGGTAATAACATCGTTCTCTGGTGATCATATCTCGTTTTCAACTCTGTCCAAAGGTCTAGAGGATTCTCAATAGTCAAATACTGATCTTTGAGACTCCCAATAAGATGATGGCGTATAATCAATATCGCTCTGTATCTATCTTTCTCACTTGCATTATTTTCCTCGGTGATACATTCACCGAGTCCCTTGGATTTCAGGATGATCTTAGCATCAAGTGCCCATTGCAAGTAATTATCACCAGAGAGATTTAGGGCAGCAAAATCCAAGTTGTTGATTTTCGACATCTGAAATCATATGTTTCATTCTAAGGATTTATAATGTTCTTATGATGCATACAAGACAATCAGATATGCAAATTGGTCACACGACCAAACGAATATGATGCATGATAAGCCGCACGACCAAGACAGATATGATGCAATCAGTTCATAATGCAATTCGGTTAAGTGATGGACAAACAAGCCTCACGGCCAAGACAGTTTCTAAGTGTAATTGCAATCAATCAACGTTCATTCGGTTATGTATGAAAACTATCATGCTAGCCGGATCTTTATCAAGTCGAGAATGTATAAATCAGTTAACCTAGCAAGCGATTTCTAATTCAAACGGATCAAGCAATCAGTTTCAGTTTCAAGGATTTGATTTTAATCAAACAATCAAACTAGTATTTGATTTCAAATCATTAGGGTTTCAATCAAATAAGCAATACGATTTCAATTTGAAACATTCAATCAGTTTTATCAATTTAATCAATCAATCAGATTCAAGTATGAATTTAGCAATCCTAGCAAAACAATTTCTATGTGACCATTCAAGCAATCAAGCAATCAATTGATTTCGATTTCAAGAATTAGGGTTTAGATAAAATCGAATATGCATTAGCTTTAGGGTTTGAATCGATTTCATGCATAACATGCATTATGCATGTATGCGGCTAAGGGTTGAGATATTAGGGTTTCGATTTTATGGAATCGATCTTATGATCATTAGTTCGATTTTACTCATTGGGGTATTGATCTATTATCTTAGGGTTTCGATTAGGGTTTAAGGATTACCTTATCCTCAAGTCGGGTTGAATGGACCACCAATGAGAAGAGACGCGAACTGGACTTTGCTGATCCGGAACACGAACGAGCTGCTATCGGGTCGCGAACGGATCGAGTATCAAGCTGAGCAGGAACAGACTGACATCGTCTATCGCTGAGCTGAGGCGGGTCGCGAACTGTCTGAGTTTGTGTCTCACGAACAGGCTGAGATCGAGTTGCGAGCTTGCTGATCGGGAACAAGAGCTGGATGTTGCTGAACACGGGATGGGATGTATCACTATCGGGATTTATGTTCTCGCCGGTAAGGATGTTCGCCGAGGGGATTAGGGTTTGATTTGACGGGTTTGTTTTAGCTTAGGGTTTAGAGAGTAATCGTGCTGATAACGTGTTATGAAACTAGAGAATATAATCTGTATTTTTCTGTCTATACATAAACATAAAGTGTGTCTTTTATATATAGGGAATTACAAAAAGAAAAAAAAAAGAGTACAAATATAGAAAAAGTCTAGAATATGGAAATAGTACAAATCATAAACCAGTAAGGATAATGGAAACAAAGAGATGGCCGACTCTCTCTCTCTCTAACCGGACCGTCTCTCTCTACCGGTTATTGACATCCATCGTAAGGTTTATAATAGTTACAACTTTTTAAATGTTTTCTATTAATATATAACTAGGATAAGACCTGCGCTTTGCGCAGGGTAAATTTATATGAAAATTATTTAAGAAATATCGTATACAAAATAAAATTTATATTATTGATCGAATTAATATTTTTGGCCCTTAAACAATTTCTTAAAAATTTTTTTGTTAATTATATAATTTGTTTACTGATAAAACTATGCCAGATCAGTTTTATATCATGACTTAAACTTTTTTACTAACGTTTAGGCCCAAGAATGTCATGTCTACTATTTGGTTACAATGAAACTATGTCAGCCTAGTTTTATATCGTGATTTAGCAATTTAAAAGTTAATTATGGTTATGAGAAGTTTACGTTCACGTGTCAATCCTATCTATCTTTGATATTTTTCTCTTTTTTGTGTCATTTTGGGTATTGCTCGTTATAAATATTGATTTTGTGAGTTTATTCTCATTTTTTTCTTTTATTTTGGCCTGATATTTAGAAAACTTTTAGGATTCAAAATTATTGAAGAGATACATACTTAGGTTAAGATTTGCGCCTTCTGCTGAATATTTTTTTTATATTTATTACTTATTTTATATTTTTATGCATATTATGAAATAATAAAATTAAATAACTAAGAAATCAGATAGTACTATGTAATAAATTGGCTTTCACTTACAAATCAAATGACCGCTCTTGTTTATTCGCAATCATTTTAAGACAAATAAATCAAAACAATCGATCTTATATATCGTATATAATATATAATTATATTTAAACGATATGAAGTATATATATATTAACATAAACACCTATTAAAATAAAATTATTTATTTATGTGATTTTATTATCATTGTATCTTATTATAGAAAAAAATTAAACATTGATCACAAAAGTTTATGTGAGACTTTTAACAGTTTTAGTAATTTATACTCGTTTTGAAAAATTCAAAATACAACATATACAAAAAAATCTAAAATTTTATTATATGATCAATGTAATTGTGTAATTTACTTTAATAATAAAGAATTAAACAAAAATGATAGAAAGTATACAGATTATTTGCAAATCTTCATTATTTAAAATCATTAATTACTATTTATATCATAATCACATTAGGTAATTCCGTAAGTTTCATTTAAGGAAATAATATATAATAAATTTCAATTTGATAAATGAATGGTCCATAATGGACATACTATATAATATAATATTCTCTAACAATTTAATTTTGGACTAACAAAATTCTCAATTAATTTTCAAGCCGCCACGTAAACAAATTAACATTTCAATTACTTGACAACTCAGCATGACACTTTTTTAATTAGTACAAAGTACATGTCATAAACTTTTTAAATGTTTCTCTATTAATATATAGGGGATGTTAAACCATTGATCATTTATTTTTAACATAATAATTTTAACAGTTTTAGTAATTTTGTCATTTTTTAATTTTCAAAATATAACATATACGAAGAAATCTATATTTTAATTTTATAGCTAGTTTGATTGTTTAATTTATTTTAATAATATAAAATTAAAAAAACGATGGATGAGATATAAATTATTATCAAATCTTTATTATTACAATCATTAATTGTCATATATATATTAGTCATATTTGGTAATTCCGTAGCTTTTACTTAAGGAAAGAAAAGTAAATAGTAATTGTACACTTTAATTAATTTTATGATTAATTTAATGAAA
The DNA here is from genome assembly GCF_020379485.1 of Brassica napus. NCBI lineage: Eukaryota > Viridiplantae > Streptophyta > Magnoliopsida > Brassicales > Brassicaceae > Brassica > Brassica napus. Next base: position 10,289,418 of record NC_063444.1, on the reverse strand, counting down.
AGTATAATATATACTTAATTGGACCAACATATTTTCTAAGGATTCTGAATTTCATTCTGGTGATGACATGTGTCTACACTTAAATGTTGTAATGTTTCTGAATTAATATATAAGGGATTAACTTTCAAAAGAGCTTTTCTTTCTCCCATAAACACTTTAGTCTCCTCAATAACGTAGTTGGTATCCATCATGTTTGCGTAAACCTTGGTAAGAACAATCAAAGTTGTGCAGCGGCTCTGTCTTCTTTGTCTTGAGATTAAAAACAAAGATAGAACTTGTGTTATCCCTTTTAACACTGAAATAGATGGAATCTCTAATGAATCCGTCATTGCCGAGCACAGTGATGCCTTGATCCAAAAGCATTGACTCGTCTCCCAAAGAACCAACGAGTTGGTGATTCCTCATCCTCAGGAATCCTAGTGAACAAACCTTGATAACCCTGAAGGACCAGGTTTCAGACCTCGGCCTCCACCATTTTTCAACCTTGAAGACTTCTCCTGTCACCGTGACTACAAGTTTTGTCGGAACAACAAGACCTAAACGTAGTCTTTCCACAATAACACCGCACTGTAATATGACACTTTTAGAACTGGTAAGCACCCTATACGTGCTTCTTTGTTATTGGCTAATGTCTTCTCTCTGTTTCTCTTCCTCTTCGTCGACGTTGGAGAAACAAGAGCCTGAATCGTCAACATCGGAGGAGGCGCAAGCTGTGACTCCGTGGGTCGTCTCCGGTAATGTCGATCACGGGAAGGTGATCGAAAAGTTCGGCTGCGATAGGATAGACGAGTCGCTGATTTGCGTGTTTGATGATTCGGTTTTTTTTTGTGTGTTTGATGATTCGGTTTTTGATTTGCATTGATGGGGATGTTAAAAGTTATGTTCTTTTGGCTGAGTGAGGATGAATGGGTTGAACAAAGTAACCAGGAGAGGGGAGAACAAAGTAACCAGGACTCTTGGGTCTCGGGAATTCATGCGATACTACAAACATAAGCCACCACCATCTTCTCAGAAACACATTGTCGACTCTCTAGCCACGAGGTTTGTTTCCTGTGATAAGGGTTCGTCAGTTTCGTTAAAGCTCCAGACTTTATGTTTTCAATTGCCTCTGACGACACAGAACGCTTAAGGTTCTCCTCCTCTCTTTTCTCAAATCTGGGTTGTATTTGCTACAAGTATTGGTTTTTGGTGATAAGGGTTCGTCAGTTTCGTTAAAGTTTCAGACTTTTTATTTGCATTTTCCCTTGATTTGATCTTTTGGAGCTCAGCTGCGTTTATATGGTTGGTGATGTATAGTGGTGGTTAATCAAGTAAGTGTTCACGCTGGTGTGTAGGGAAGCAATGGATGAATCTGCAGAATGGCGGAGAATGTTTGACTGTGAAGCTGAGAAAGCTTCTAACTGTAACTCAGAGCTGGCACTGGTACTGTTTCTCTAAGCTCCTCCTCCATGTAGAGAAAGGTTTTTTCACTTTTATTTTGCTTTAGGGATTGACTTCGAATGGTACCTAGTTATGGTTGTCTCTGTGGTGACATGTAAACCCATGTTCTGCTCAACTTGCATTTGTTTTCGTGGTTAGTGCATTCCTATAGTCTTGTAAATGGTTATTTTGTTGGCTCTGTGTCCCTGGATCGTTGAAGGTTTAGTTTACCTGTGGCTCATTAGTTCTTCTGTTTACCTGTGTCCCAATCATAAATTCAAATCCACAATCCTTATAAGTTATAATATTGGATGCTTGTGGCTCATTAGTTCTTCTGTCTATTGGGTTAGGAAAATGCAGCATTGCTCACTAAGATAGAGACACTAAAACAAGAGCTGGAAGCTTCAAGGTTAAAGTGCCGTTCAAGAGAGGCACCCCATTAGATTGGTTTTCTGTAGTAGACATCCAGCGTTTGATATTAGCTCTCGCTCATTCAGCTGCTGGTAAGAAAATCTTAAACATTTCATTCTCATGTATAACAGTTGTTGTAGTAGACGATTTGTAGGCTCTTTTTGGAACAATCATACTAGCAATACCTGTAATATACATCATCATTTTCATCACCTTGTATCGAGATAATCCATCTTAGAATTCAATTCACTGGATTCATGTGTTGTTTTCAGAGTATTGGATTGTGTTATGTTTTGTAAAATTTAAATTTAATAATTCAACTTCTAAAGAAAAATTAAGAACCTCAAAGGTTCTCCCATTGGACCATGAGAAATTTAATTACACTAACAAAGGTTCTAAACTTCTCAAATCACAAAATTAACTATTAAATTATTTATTAGAACTCGTAAGGGGCTCTAACCATTGGAGTTGCTCTGAAAGATTTGTTGTGGAGTCTCTCCAGATAAATCAAAGATTAAGAAACAACCAGACAAGCTTAAGAAGTAAAGCTTGGATTCCTTGTAAACCACGTCAACACAGCCTGCGGTTTTGGGAAGTTGAGTCCAGGAGGTGTCTCTCTTCTTTGAATAAACAACACACAAGTCTCGAAGTCCCCATATAACAACATAATCGTTGGTTCTCTCATCAATCCAAAACACAGGGGTTCGTATACTAATACCTTTGTACACCTTTTCGTTGGGACTTGTAGTACGTAACTCATAACCATCTAGGGTTCGCTCGACCTTTACCATTCCAAGCTGTGACTCCACGGAAGGTAGATTGATTCTCTCGTTGGTAAAGAGATTCACAACGTAGAGACTACGTAGAGGGTGTCGCATCAAGAGCCAGCTTCCATAGGTCGATATACAAAAACTATTTGCAAACTCCAAACCAAGATCTTGTGTCTTGTAACGTTTGTCTCTTTCCTCTGGATTGAACAACGTGCATGGATAATTGTTGTTGTTGTTTTCGTCGTCTTCAGGGAAGAGAATCAACCAATGGATCTGACTTTTTGGGGGTGTGGACGCATTGTCTCGAAGAGGCGTGCCAAGACGAACATACGGCTTTAGCTCGTTGGAAATTTGGAACTTTTATCCGAGATCCGGATTCGATGCGTGATCCGATCCGGATCCGATCCGGATCCGATCCGAAAATCCGGATATCGGAGAGGCCGAATCCGGATCCGGATAGTAAAATGTTGGATCCGTCAAAGCCGAATCTGGATCCAGATATCTTGATTTTTTAGTCCGGATATCCGGATCCGTAAATTTTATTAATAACTATTTCAAAAATAGTAATATCTCTATATAAAAACTAATTTTATTTAATATATTTTTATTTTTATAATAGTATATATAAATTTTATGTAAATTTTGTAATATTATACATAGAAATAATTAAAAACATTATATATATTTTTATTTTTAAATTATTGTTAATATTTTATATATACTAATATTATTTTTTATTTATTTTAAGGATCCAAATCCGAATCCGGGTATCCGCTGGGTATTATAATTTTTAGAAAGATATCCGACATCCGGATATCCGCGAACCCAGAATCCGAATAAGGATAATAAAATTATGGATCCGCCGGATAAGGATCCGGATCCGGATATCTTAAAATTATCCGGATACCCGATCCGTCCCAGGGCTACATGACAGAACTGAAATTGGATACAGATTAAATGTTGTTTTGCCTTTAGACTCCGGAAGTTTCCGTCTTTCTCTACCTAGACTAGGAATACATTGATTTTCTAAAATTTATTATCTTACACAAATTAGCGGTGAAAATTATTAATGAAAAATTTACTAAAATAGTCTTTTTTTTAGTTTATTTTCACAAAAATAGCTATCAAGTAAGAAAAAAACCAAAATAAATTTTATTAAAGAATAAAAATAGAGAAATATCCTAGTATATCACTAAAAAAGTTTTTGTCACAAATATAAACTCTAAAAATCAAAATGACCAAAATATTTCATTAAAGAGGTAAATATACATTTATACCCTAAGGTTAACTAATCCAAACCTTAGGGTTTAGAGTTAAGGGGTGGGGATTTGGGATTGAGATTTAAAATTTTAAAAAATAAAAAGTAAATTTTAAAAATAGTTTCAAATAGTATTTTCGAATTACAAAAAGAAAATTAAAAAAAAATAAAAAAAAAATTGGAAAAAAATATTTCAAAAAAAAAGTTCGAATTTGAAAACATATAATCTAAAACTATAAAAAATTATTTTTTATTTTATTTTATTTTTATTATTTTTTAGTTTTTTTATATATCTAGGGTATTAGTGTTATTTTACCTATTAAATGAAACATTTTGGTCATTTTCCTCTTTGTGGTCTATTTTTCTGACCAAAACTTGAAAATTGTCTATTTAGGAGAATTTCTCATAAAAATACATTTATACCCTAGGATTAACTAATATAGATTTATGATTTAGAGTTAAGAATGAAGTTTTGAGAATATAATTTTAAAATTTTAAAATTTTTAAAATAAATATTAAAAAATTTAAAATAAAAAGTGAATATTTTGGTCATTTTTCTCTTTGAATGTTATTTTTGTGACAAATAACTTTCAGATAGAATTGCCGATTATTAATTTATCAAATTTATTAATTTAGTGAATTTCTAGAATTTCTACGGTAAACAATCTAACAAGAAAAGCTAGCATGTAACCGTATCAATATCGTTAATAAGAGTAAGAGATCAAGAGGAAGATCCGACCATGGTTTGGTTGTATCTCCCTGTGGGCTGTGAGATGATCATAAGAGTTAGGGTTATGCTTTTCCTCAGTGGGTAACGTGGAAGAAACGGGGGAGATCGATGTTATAAAATAGAGTTTTCTCTGTTCAGTGAAAATTGGGCTTTTCGGTCCAGTCTTTATAGGCCACTGTTTTTTTTTGTAGTAAGGGTTTTGGAGGATTTTTGGAGGGCACCGCTGATCATAAGGAGAAACATATCTGCCACTATCGTGGAATAAGCAGATCTAAAAACTGTCTCATCAATTCATCAACACTCATGTAATTAATGATGGTTCTCTGATTATCAGTTCGGAATATGCCAATGCTCAGAAGCAAAATGTTTGCGAACTAGCTAGTAAACTAGTTGTCGAATTAAAGGCTTTTAAGTTTTATGGTAACTGCTCTTAGCTACTCTTTATAGGAGGACTATACAAGTGCTTTTCCTTGTTATTAATCGTTGTTAGGCATATGTGAGTTACTAGTTATAATATCCCTTGTCATTCCATCTATGTTTTGACCCAACTTTTATGTAATCTGTTCTTCTACTTTCTCAAACTTTTGCATCAAACAATCATATATGATGGACAAAGGACAGGGCCGGCCCCGAGATTTCGGAGACCTTAGGCGATATTCGTAAAGATTTCATTGAAACAAAAATATAAGAAAATTTGGGGGCTTTTTTAAAAAATTTGGAGGCTTATGTTTATGTAGTTTTTTTCAAAAAATTTGGGGGTCCTAGGCGAATGTTTCATCCGGCTTTGCCCAGGACCTGCCCTGACAAATGATAACTTATTAGGTGAAATATTAAATTTAAATTAGTGGAAGACTTATATAAGTAAAACCTTTTATTCAAAATAAGGACCATTAATATAGTTAAAAAACATTGCATTGACATCATAATATCATGCATGTGTAAAACTTGGTAAGAACCATTGAGCTCTAGAGAACCAAAATTTAGAACAATCAAATTTGTGCAGCAGCTCCGTTTTGTGTGTCTGAAGATGGAAAAAAAAGAGATCATTTCTGTCTTTTTATCATCACAGACGCTGAAATAGATGGAATTTGCAATGAATCCATAAGTCTCAATGGCGAGCACAGTGATGCCTTGATCAAAAAGCATCGACTCATTGCCCAAAGAATTAACCAGTTGGTGTTCCCTCAGGTTCTCTGAAGAATAAACCTTGATAACCAGGAATGACCATGTCATAGGTATAGATCTCCATATTTTCTGAACCATGAGGACGTTTCCTGTTACTGTCTGCAACAATGCGCAACCGACTACTTATTTGACGACTATGGACGCTTTCCACTTTCAGTTCTCGTTGGAAGGTTTGCTGTGGAGTCTCTCCATAAAAATCAAAGATACTGAAATAACCGCAGCAAGTTAAGTAAAGCTTGTGATCCTTGTAAACCATGTCAAGACAGCTAGAAGTATCAGGGATTTGCTTCCAAGAGTTATTTACTTTAAGTTAACTACGCTGCATACAACAACATAGTCTTTGGTTTTCTCGTCAATCCAAAACAGAGAGGATAGTTTCCTATTCTTTGGTTTGGTTCGCTTCTCCTTTGTCACCCCAAGCTGTGACTCCAGAGAAGGTAGAATTATTCTCTCGTTGGTAAAGAGATTCACAATGTGGAGATTATAACAAAGATCATGCATCAAGAGCCAACTTCCATAGGTTGCTTCACAAACACTCTTTGAAAAATCCAAACCAGTGTCTTGTGTTTTGTAAAGTCTTTCTTTTTCCTCGGGATTGAACAACTTGCAGTAACTGTTGTTTTGCTCTTCGCGGAAGAGAATCAGCCAAGGGGTGTGATTCTTTTTGGGTACTGATTGTCTCGAAGAAGAGAGCCAAGACGAACACACGGATTTAGCTCGTTGGAAATCAACAAAGCCAAGCCGCTTGAACACCATATTCAAGAGATCAAGAGGAAGCTCCGACCATGAGTTGAGACACTCGTGAGAATTAGGGTTTCGCTTCTTATTATCCTCCATGGCAAATATTGAGAGCCGCAAGAGAGGGAGTCTCTGAAAGAGTATTTAAATCCAAACGATTGAAAGAATCTTGTATTTTAAATAGGTGATTATTATCACACAAGTAATAAAAGGGCAATATACTGATGGGAGAGGACGTCCACGTAGGACAATAAAATCTACCAATCAGAAGATCTTTTTTGACACGTCATCTCGGCTGTGGGTTGTTGGGCTTCGATTTTTTTTTAAAAAAGACATAATGTTAATGTTGTTGACCCAGTAAGCCCATCTCCGTTGTTTGGCTTCTTCTTCACGCCGTTCGCGATCTGAGAGGCGAGAGATTCGACGTTTCCCTTTCTCTTTTCTCAGACCCCATTTTGCTAGATCTAATCGTGAGACCCTTTGCTTTTCCTCTCTTTGTTTCCGTTTCACGATCTAATCCACGATCAATCAATATGTTCCCCACATCCTTTCTCCATTTAATCTGATTTATGGATTCTCTCATCCTTTCGCGTTATGATTTCATTTATAAAACTTTTACTCCGAGTTTTATTTCGATCAAACTTGGATATCGCGATGAGTTCGAACAGAAAATTCACGTTGTACGGTGATCCGAATTCGAAGAAACAAAGAGGCGTTGGGGCTGACTCCTTTCCCGGAACGAACAAGTCCATCGGAAAACACGGTGGCTCTTCCAGCCTCTCGATCGGCGATCCCCATTCGAAGAAATCCAAAGGCGATGCGTCTGTCTCCTCTCCCGGTCTGAACAAACCCATCGGCACGACGGGTGACTCTCCCGGCGTCCCCACCGGCGTATCTAACTCGAAGAAACCTAATGGTAAGTGAACCCGTGTCTTTCGTTATCTTATTATAAAATCTGAGGCTTTGTGTTTTCTCAGACAATGAGTACGATCATATTTATTCTGCAGGTCCGATAGTTGAAAGGGCGAAGACAGGTGTATCCTCCGGCGTTAAGGGCAAAGCCCCTGTCTCCTCTGACGTCAGGGGTAAAGCTATTGTCTCTGCCAACGTTGTGGAAGTGATGTTCTTCAAAGATGTGAAATTCGGTCCTCATGAAAGCGAGGTGAGGTTTCGGTTGATCCACTTTTGGGAAGCTCGAAATGTTCTGACGAAGATTCTTCTCGGTCTCGAGATGATTCTCATCGACGAAGAGGTATAAACCGAGTTATTTTTTATGTTATAAGTTAACAAATTGTTTAAACTACATGCTAATGTATCATTTTAGATACAAACTTATCTGTCTATTCCTACTTGATATTTTTTAGAATCTAATATATATTGATGCACTTATTTTAGAATTGAATGTTCGTGCTTGATAGTTTAACCACATAAGCTAATTCTTTTTACTGTCTCGCTTTTTGTAATCATTTGCTCTACGTTTTAAGATCAATATTTATATCAACAGGATCGTTTTTGAACTTATTGATTTCATATCGACTGTTGAGTATCTTTAATATCTTTGTTCATCTTTCCAAAGATTTCATGTCTAGCTTTTCTAATATAACTCTTTAATGTTGTTAACAGGGAACTGTTATCCAGGGCTTCATCCCATCTGCAAGGATGGAAACTTATTTGCCACACATGAAAGCGGGTGGCATTTACAGACTCAACAATTTTTTTCGGTTCTAAAAATAAGACTCTGTACCGAGTAGCTGAGCCAAGTGTCATTATCACCTTCTCATCGACATCTGCCCTCTCTGTTCTGGAGAACAGTCCGGTTTGTTTCCCTGATGACCGTTTCCGGTTCCATGGATATGAAGAATTCGATGCTGCCTGTGACTTGAAAGGAGATCTCTATGGTAAGTTCTCACCATCATTCCACCCCATCACCATTTGTATACGATGATGTTTAGTTTAGTTTTGGGTTTGTTCATTCTTATATATATAGGTTTCATTGCTGCGAATATAGTATATAAAGTATTGACTTTGAATGGTGTCTTTTGTAGACTATGTTGGCCACATCAAACTTGTGAATGGGCAGGTTGTCAATGACAGTCTCGTGCTAGATGAAGCCGAGATAGCTTCAACCCGCCGTGTTTTGCTTCAGGTTCAAACACATGAGTAAGCTAATACATATCTTCTTCCATTTTCATATATTGTTTCTCTTACCACGCGTGGTTTGGATGTTGTAGTGGCCCCGTTATGAAGCTATACCTATGGGACAAAGCTGCTTTGGACTTAAGTGAAAAATTTAAAGCATCTGGAAGAACTGCAAAAGTTATTTTAGTCACCACGCTAAACCCGAAACGTTTTGGAGGTTTGTATATCAACTTTTTTTTATTGTTTAAGAAGATACATAGGATGGTTAATGATTCTCATCTGGTTAGTTTAGCTTTGAGGAATAGAACTGCAATTGATTGGATTTGTAATTTAACAGCTTTGAGCATTTGTAAAGTCTGTGAAGAATTAGGTGTTGAGTAACTCGATAGGTTCTGGGTATCATAAATTATAGATGTGTGTAGTCTCTTCATCTCATTTTATAAAGATTTTTGATCTGTATTACATCATTGGAACTGGTATACGTGCCCTATTTCTATCTTCCATGACTCCATCATGGGTATTTATGGACAGTGATGTCCAAGCAACCCGAGATTATCTCACTTGGTAAGCATATTGTATTTACATATCCTTCATTGTTTTCCATTATAGTACTTGTGCTTTGACATTGTTTTCAGGTTGGTCTCAAACTCAGATGTCGCCAACAGAGTTGATGCAGACGTTGTCACTAAGACTGAGACAGTGACCATAGGCGAACTCTTTTCCTATATGAAGCAAGCAGCTGCCAAGGTAGTTTATTACCAATGGATAACACATTAATTATGATAGTCTTTGTTTCTCATTTAATTTTTAAACATTTTTGCAGATTGCTTAGTTGCTGATGTTGTGCACGGTTCAGGCTGGTACTACATAGGCTGCGGTGTGTGCCACACTAAGGCAACCAAAGAGCCTACCACCCTTATGTGTAAGAAGTGTGGGAAAAGCGATATTGTCGGTGTTGCACAGTAAGTGAACCAAATTTGCCTATACTCATCCTTTCAAAGTATTCATTATTAATCTGCTCATGACACAGGTTTCTAGCCAAGATCTCTGTGTACGATAAGAGTGACCAGGCATTTTTTTTTTCTCCTTGGTGATGCTGGTCATGAGTTGACTGGAAGGAAAGCCTCTGAATTGGTTGAGAGCTATTTCGAGGTAATTACAGACCTGTCTGTCTTTGTTATTTGAAACTGTATTCTTACAAGATAGTTAGAAATGTGTAGTGACAACTGTTTAAATTTATGTTAGGCCAATGAGAGTGTAGGAGATGATCACATAGTTCCAGTGCCTCAAGCTCTGTCTGATACCATAGGACAAACTTGCAAGTTCATTGTGAAGGTATCAAATCACAATTTGACTGGCAAGACACAATCTTTGACTGTGACAAAGGTGCTCCCTTCAGAAGCTCCAGAACTTGAAGGCGAGTTGGAGGAAGATGTGATTGTCCCAGCCGCCCAGAAAACTTTGGATGATGGAGGTGCTGAGGATGATCCTTCCATGGACTCTAATGGTGAGAAGGTGAAAAGAGCTGCTGAAAATGATGAAGCAGAGGATCCTAAACGAGCCAAATGTGGTTAGGATGTTTTAAGTGATGGTACTTATGGTTACTAGACGTTTATGCTTTTTTTCTTTTCAATTTCAAACTTCATCTTTGCAACAATTGAATGTCTTTCTTAAAAACTCTTTTGGTTAAACTTATGTTATTGCCTTCTTTTTAAGTGTGATTTTGCTCCATATATTTGTTGCGATACTCATCTTACAAAGCATAAAATGTTTGATATATACTATAGCTGAACATGCACGAAAGTCCTACAAAGGGCTAATACCATATCAACAAGAGAATGAACTGAAGCTCATGATCATATTTTTGAATTTTCATTTCTTGCTCATCAAAATCTGTTCCGTAGATTTTAAATTGAGAAGTCTTTCACAGGCTGTTCTGTGGTTCACAGCAATGCAAAAGGTTCAATGTTCCTCTATTAATGTTTTCGTATGTTTATAAGACATTCTTATAAACAAACACGTAATGTAAATAATATAATAGGAATACATTTTTCTCAGCATCTTTCTACTCCTATCAATTAAAAGTTATTATAAATGTAAACATCCAATCATAACATATTTATGCTAAACAGAAAATTATTATATTCTCACAATATTCCAATCCTAAACACAATATATTTAAACCCATCTCAGATTTATATTAAAAAATGATAAATGATATGGTAAGCATTTCCTAGAAAATTTTAAGTAACTATAATAAACACAGTTAAATTCTATTCAATGTATATTATATGTACCAGGTAATATATATTAAATTAGTAAATCTATTACAAAAATAAAAATTAAAACATTATTTCTATACGTTATAACCAAATATAGGTTTTACTGTATTAAACTACGGTAAATCTACATAAAATTGAGATTACTACCAAATCCCAAGTATATAACTATATAAATATATATAATTATAAAATATATATAAAAACATATATCGTTCGAACTTTATACGCATTAACTACAATAATATCATTTTCCAAGTTTATATCATTGTTTTCTTATTTATAAAACAGATTATAGAAATGAGTTGGGCCATTATCAAATTGAAACAAGCTAATAAACACTCATCAAAGACACAACTCATTTCGGGCCAGGCCCAATTTATCAAAAGTTGTAACATATTTTATAGTATCGAAAGATATGTGGTATAACATAGGAAATAACAAATTATCTTATAAATTTATAGGAATAAACAAAGCGAATAATAAATCAATATTTAGTTAAAACTGCTTAAAATTAAAAAAAAAATAGATTCAAGTTCAAAGAAGATTATTTATATAGTAATAAGATAAAAACTAAAATCTAGATATACATACCGCGCATTGAATCTTTTGCCAAAACAATATAACAACTTTAAATCCAATAACATCAACCATAACCACCCTTCTAAAAAGGAAATGTTGTGTAGATATATTCTTTTTAAATTCTATCGTGGTACTTGTCACGATAATTATGTCATATATATGCTTTTAAAATAGAATAACTTCTGTCTTCTATAAGACTTATGTTCAAACAATTAAATAGTGATAACAACAATTTCATTAACTCAGAACAATAAAACCAAACGTGTAACTTACAACACAACTGTTACGGAAAACTCATAGACATTCAACTTACCTCAGCTCTAGCACCATATAAGCATCAACAATCCCCTGTACACATAGAGATCTTAATTTAGTTTATCATCATGAACCATCAACCACATATTTCCTATTCCTTTTCCTCGGATACAGAGCTTGCAACCACAGATCCTGAAAGAAAGCTTGCCAAGACAAATTCATTGGAAATGGGGATGTAAACTCACTGAGGTGCAACCACATATATCATCACCTATGCATTGTGGAGTGGATTCACCATAACCTAAGTTGTCCCACATTGTCCCACATGCCGTGATACACATATCTAAGTTGGAGATTCTCTCCTTGACTTAATCCATATTTTGTTATCATAACTACAATTTCTGTTTCTTACTACCATTGAAACCAGACCTATCATCACCAATACATTTTAGTCTGGATCAAGATCATCTTAACCAGCCCAATTTGCATATCAACACTTACATAGCATAAAAGTAACCCACTATCTCATCTTATGGGGTTATCGACTTTTCATATTATATTATAAACAATTTGTAACTGTTTTCCTTATCAAAACATCGTTTCAATAATAATAAATTTTACTCATTATAGATATGCTTATAGTAGTTTTTTTTTGGCAAATGTTGGAACAAAGTATGGACATATTTTGAACCAAATACGATATATTAGCCAAAAGAAACATAATCTAATATAACACCAACTATAGTGGATATAAGCAAAAAAAAAAAAAATACAATCTAATAACCAATATGTACTAAGTTCCAAGACTAAATTTATATTAATATTTTATGCTAAATAATCATTTGAATTTACCATAGTAAACAAAACGCATAAAAATAAAAATGGAATAACACCTTCAACACAATTTATTGGAAATATACATACATATAATATAAGAGATAAATAAGACTATATAGAGAAAAATGAAATTATACACATGAACTAAAGTATAATAATACGTAATATTCTAAGATTGACAGCAATAATAACAAAAATATTCGGGATCTCCCAATTAAGGCAATTTGCTCCAATAAATTTCACCATGGGGGTTTAGACATAATCCGCGAAGCGCGGACAAAGCATCTAGTTAGTATAATAAAACCTAAGTGAATAATAGTAGATTTTCTTTTTCTGCTAGTATTATAATAGAGTCACTAGGATAAGACCTGCGCCTTGCGCAAGGTGAGTTTATTTATATATATTATCGATAGTTTCTTTTATATATTTGATCATTTTATTTATATATATAAAATATTTTTTGTTGTTATTATATAATTTCTTTTCGATGGATCAGATCAATTTTTATTAAAAATAATGCAACAGAACTATAATTAATACATCATGGGTTGATCGGATTGGACATTAAGCAAATTATGACATAAAAACCTTATTTTTTCCAGCGAACACATTCTTGAAAAAAGTGAACAGTATTGTTTTCACAGTTGAATTATTTTGACTTTTATCTTCCATATGGTTTTGAAAGCTTTCAAATCAACCATCGAATTGATACATGTCATTTTAATGTTTTTAGTTGTATACTTAAGGAAAACTAACATTTTTGTAATTTAAAGTTGTTTTAAAAAATTCAAAATATAACATATAAGAAAAAATCTAACATATAAGAAAAATATAAAATATAAGATGTCCTCATTTTTGTATTTTAAAGTCATTTAAAAAAAGATATAACATATAGGGTTTCCTCATTTTTGTAATTTAAAGTCATTTTAAAAAATTAAAAAATATAACATATAAGAAAAAATCTAATTTTTTATTATATGGTTAATGTGATTGTTTCTTTTTTTAATAATATAAAATTAAACAAAATGAAGAAGGATGCAAAAATTGTCAAATCTTTATTATTCATAATCATTAATTGCCATATATATGTAAATAATATTAGGTAATTTCGTAGCTTTTATTTAGGGAAAGAATACACACTTCTTATATTTTAGGTTAATATAATGTTCTCTAGTGGACATTAAACAAATTATGACATAAAAACCTTATTTTTCCCCTCGAACACATTCTTGAAAAAGTGAACAGTATTGATTTCACAGTTGAATTATTTTGACTTTTATCTTCAATATAGTTTTGAAAACTTTCAAATCAACCACCGAACTGATACATGCCATTTAAATGTTTTTAGTCGTATACTTAAGGAAAACTTACATTTTTGTAATTTAAAGTCGTTTTAAAAAATTCAAAATATAACATATAAGAAAAAATCTAACATATAAGAAATATAACATATACGGTGTCCTCATTTTTGTTTTTTAAAGTCTTTTAAAAATATATATATAACATATAGGGTTTCCTCTTTTTTGTAATTTAAAGTCATTTTAAAAAATTCAAAATATAACATATAAGAAAACATCTAATTTTTTTATTATATGGTTAATGTGATTGTTTATTTAAAAAAAATATATAAAATTAAACAAAAATGAAGAAGAATGCAAAAATTGTTATCAAATCTTTATTATTCATAATCATTAATTTTCATATATATGTAAATCATATTAGGTAATTCTGTAACTTTTATTTAAGGAAAGAATACACACTTCTTATATTTTAGGTTAATATAATGTTCTATAGTGAACATTAAACAAATTATTACATAAAAACCTTATTTTTTCCATCGAACACATTCTTGAAAAAAGTGAACAGTATTGTTTCCACAGTTAAATTATTTTGACTTTTATCTTCCATATGGTTTTGAAAGCTTTCAAATCAACCATCGAATTGATACATGTCATTTTAATGTTTTTAGTCGTTTACTTAAGGAAAACTTACATTTTTGTAATTTAAAGTCGTTTAAAAAAAATTCAAAATATAACATATAAGAAAATTCTAACACATAAAAAAAATATAACATATAAGGTATCCTCATTTTTGTATTTTAAAGTCGTTTAAAAAAAATATAACATATAAGGTTTCCTCATTTTGTAATTTAAAGTCATTTTAAAAAATTCAAAATATAACATATAAGAAAAAAATCTATTTTTTTATTATATGGTTAATGTGATTGTTTAATTTTTTTAATAATATAAATTTAAACGAAAATGAAGAAGGATGCAAAAATTGTTATCAAATCTTTATTATTCATAATCATTGATTGTCATATATATGTAAATCATATTAGGTAATTCCGTAGCTTTTATTTAAGAAAAGAATACACACTTCCTATATTTTAGGTTAATATAATGTTCTCTAGTGTTATATAATTATGAAATAATGTGACACCATTAGATTAAACTATACTTTATATTAGATGCTCTAGAATTCTTTGAAATGAAATTTAGAAGGCATTTAGAGTGCCACCTAGGATTTGAGGTTTTTTCTAATTAATACAAAATTAAGGTTTTAATTTTTCAAATGCTTCTCAATTAATATATAGGGGATATATTCATCCGAATTTATAACACAAATCATACTCATGAAAGCGTGTTGTGAAAAAAAAAAAAAAATCATATTGAAAGCGTGAAAAGGAAAGAAAACCCTTAAAATCTATAAATCTCACCTTCCTATGATTCTTTTACCATCTTTTCTTTCTCTCAAAAGTTAAAACCTATGGATCCATCTCTTTACGTTTCCAGCATTGATCATCATCATCATCCACAATTTGATGGGAAGGTTCCCCCGAATCCATATATACAACAACCATGTCTTCCAAGCGCCTCCACATACTTCCTTCAACCATCCTCCTTACTTCCAAGTAAAAACTCTCATCTTAAGCTACTTAACTTAGAAAAAGATCATGTATTCCCTATCTAAATATATGTATGGATGGGTAGATGATAAGCATGGCGATTGCTGCGTCAAACGAACGGGACAGTTTAAGCAAAGAGGCAATTTCGACGTATATTGAGAAAAACTACACCGGGTTGCCTCCTGATCATGATGCTTTGCTGACACGCCATCTCAAGACCTTGAAGAACAGTCGTATTGTTGATGTGAAGAAAACCTACAAGTTCGCTGCTTCTCCTGATGCATGTCTGGAAGTTCCTAGGTCTAGGATTCTTGCCACCACCAACGACCAACATACTCCAGATGACCAGATCTAGCAGGTGTTTCAGCTTCTCAGCCTCAAAAGCATGCAGGCCGCCGTGGTGGAGCTAGTAACCTGGATAATATGCGACCCCTCGGTCGTCCCACAAAGAACAGAGCTGCCATAATGGTTCCGGCTTTGGTACTGGCCGGCTCTAGCAGCACCGTTTGCCAACAACGAGTAGAACCATCTAAGATCGCTGGACTAAGAAAGGTATATATGTTTATTAAGATTTCACTCTCTTTATTTACAGTTAGTTGAAGTGTGAACTATGATCTCAATTCTGAGTTTGTCTTTGGTAAGAGATAACTAAAGTCGCAGTCGAAGATTAACATTGTGCATATCTATGTTCACTCAATTTTCAGATTTTTTTTAATTATATTGGTGTCACACTTTTGGCATATCCTTCTTTTAGGTGAAAGAGGACACTGTTATTTCTTTGAGCAGCGATTCTTCTGCATCTGATGATGACGAAAGTGACGTTTCTTTCACTTTGAATCATAAGAAGAAAGGTAAAACATATAAAGTTTTCATCACAGGTGCATCATTTAGCACCACGCTTACAATATTATATATAAAACTAATTTGTCTGGAGATTTTTCAGGAAGCCTAGTAGAAGATGAGGAGGCAATGGTCACTAACACCAGTTGTTCTGTGAAAAGAAGGAAATGTAAACACATTTTTGCTTAATTTTCATTACTTATTATTAATTTGTTTGTGAGTTGCTTATATTAACATGTTTTTCTGTTTCTTGAGAATTTTACAGTAGTTCCCAAGATAAAAAATCCAGAGAAATACCTGGAAAATCCAGAGAATATATATTTTGAGAGTGAACTAAAGAATAGACCATATGAGCTGGTAAGGAAAAACATTGTTGATCTTACATATATGTACAACTACTTCAATTGTCTAATTTTTTTGTGTTTCCTCTGTGTATTTCCACTACAGTTGATTGATGCAAAAGTGGTGAAAACCCATTGCTTAAAGTTTAAGGAATGCATTCACTACATTGACAGTGTTGGAAAAGTACAATCAGAGACGATGAAAACAAAAGATCGTGTTTGTATCCGATATTGGAACCGCATATGCGACAGGAACAAGCTGAAGAAAGATGACCGTGTTTTATGTGAACTCTTGCGTGAGGGCAATACGGTTTATGCAATCAACGTCCATGTAGTCCGTGCTAAAGATTTGTAGATGACATTATTCATGCTAATGGATATATTACAGGAGAACTTTTGAGTGTTTATTGGAAAATTCACTAAAACTATTTATTGGAAACTGAAGAAAGGACCAAACGACACATCTCATATTTGTTTCTGATTAAAATCATAGCGCCTGTAGATTGTAAAATCTTATTCATTAGAGACGTAGGAAGAAAAGGGTAAACATCTAACTACTAGTATAGTAAACACACACATAATATATAAGAATAATAAGACAGTTTCTGAGCGTGTCATCATCATCCAGTTGATATTTGACTTTGACACTTAATATTTTCTCAGGTCAATGAGTTCGAGAAGATTAGGTTAAGTTGGAGTAAGCGCAATAAAGCTAAACTCTTTTCCCTACATCCATCACAGAACCTTCTGTTATTTAGAGCACCATTAACAGGATTCTTAGGACGGAGCTCTTAGCGAAATATAAAAATCCGACTCTTAATTTTTAACTGAAAATGCTAAGAATCGGCGAGATTTAAGAACCGACTCTTAACTTTTTCAGTTAAAAATTAAGAATCGGATTCTTATATTCTTCTAAGAACCATATACTAAGAACCATGCGTTAATGATGGTCTTAGATTCTTAATGTTTCTCTAATTAATGCGACTTTAATGGTAAGAATAATGAAAAAGGGTATCTGACCTTGTGGTGGATGACTCGTCTTCTATAACTTCTGATCTCTTCCTTTTCCTTTGTGACGTACAAATCTCCTGTTCTTCGACAAGTAACGACGTTGTCACCTGCAAATGAGTCTGAAGCACCATTCGAGTCAACTCAACTTCCATTTCCATCCTTCTCTTCTCAGCTTCCCACCTCGCTGCCTCGCGAGCCTTCATCATCTCCATCTCCGCCAGTTCCGTTCTCAGTAGAGAATCAGATAAGACCTTTATGATCGTTGACAGTCCCGTTGAGGCTGTTAAGTCAGAGCTTCGGTTAGACTCGGTCCCGGAGTCGGAGCTTAGAGGGCCATCATCGGAACCATCTTTGGTCATGTTATACTCTGACGATGATTCGACCGAGCTTAGTCTCCGGCGGAGGCTCACCGACTCATCCATGAAGTGTGGTGAGTGATCGTTTTGTAAAGTGGGGAGAGAGACAGTGGAACATGGGTCTTGTTGTTTGGTTTGATTCTTTCGACTTTTAAAAGTGATTTAGACTAAAGTAGTCCCACTTCCGATTCAAAGTTAACTTTTTTCGCTTTAGCTCACTTTGAACTTCAGTAACAGCATCTTAGACCATCTCGACCATCTCAGGTTGAGAAATAGAGTAATTCTATAATATAGTTAGATATTGTTCCAATAATATTCTATTTTAACATGAAAAATAGAATGATGTACAAAAAATAAAAAATAAAAAATAAAAAATAGGTTAACAATATTATAAAGTATAAAATAAAATATCATTGAAATATTTTTACTCTAAACTCTATTTTAGAATAGAAAATAGAAACTGGCCTTGGAGATGCTCTTTGATCGAAAATAATAGAAACAATTTATCATAAGCGAAATACAAATAATTGATCCCATGATTATATCTCACACGATAATAACATCATAACCATACAATTAGTAGGTGAACTCATTGTTAATCAATCTTTTTTATTTCTCTGTCTTTCCACTAAAGACACGCGCACAAACGAACACGCGTCACCACTTAACAAGTCTCAAGCCAGCAAGTATATTACACTCGCTCTATTTTCGCGTAGTTAACTTTTAGCGTGTCAACCGGTTAATCTCTCTTCCTCTCCACTTCGTGTTTTTTCTTCTTCTAATTTTCTCGATCAAGCCGGAGAAAAAGCATAAGAGAGATGTCTTCAAAGGACAAGAAACCGTCGAAGCCGTCTGGTGGTCGGACCAGTGGTATCCGTACACTTTCCGATCTGAACCGAAGATCAGGACCGGACTCCGACAGTGACTCCGATGGACCTCAAGAGTACTACACCGGCGGAGAGAAAAGGTTAATTTTTCCAATTTTTTTTTTTTTCTGAAATTTCAGTTTCTTTGTATCTAAACTCATCATCTCAGTTTTATGATTGGTAAATCTGAAAGGTTGAAACTTGATTGGATCTTTGTTCTGTTTTTATGTTTTTTTTTTCTTTTTGCAGTGGTATGCTAGTTCAGGATCCTTCGAAAGAACCGAAACACGATGATGTTGATGAGATATTCAACCAAGCAAGGCAACTAGGAGCGGTGGAAGGACCTCTTGAGCGTCCTTCAAGTTCCAGAAGCTTTACTGGAACCGGGAGGTTGCTTTCAGGAGAAAGTGTGCCGACAGCTCTTCAACAGCCCGAGCCTGTGATTCACAATATCGTTTTCTGGTCTAACGGATTCACTGTTGATGATGGACCTTTGAGGAAGTTGGATGATCCAGAGAACGCCTCTTTTCTCGACGTAAAATGAAAAACTTAACTCATTTGGTTAAAATATGGTTTCAGTGTTTGGTTAATAATGATCTTCCCATGTTGAAACCGTTGTTTGTTTATTATTGCAGAGCATACGAAAGTCTGAGTGTCCGAAAGAGCTTGAGCCTGCTGATAAAAGAGCTCCCGTACATGTTAATCTTATGAGAAGAGACGAGAAATGCCCCGTGAGTCTTCTCTCTTCTCTCCATTTATGAAATGATAGTAAAACCTAATCTAACATGTTATACATTCTTCTATTTTTGTAGGAACGTGAGAAACCTAAGGTTGCATTTCAAGGAGTGGGAAGGACTCTAGGCGGTGCTAGCTCATCAACCCCTCCAATCCTAAGCAATCCAACCGATGTAGCAGCGGTTCCATCGCCGTCACAGAGTCTTGTAGTAGATGAAACTCTTCCATCCACATCAATCCAGCTTAGACTCGCTGACGGGACACGCATGGTGGCTAAGTTCAACAACCATCACACTGTCAATGACATTCGGGCTTTCATTGACTTTTCTAGACCTAGGAATCCAATCAACTACAGCCTTCAGGTCATGGGGTTCCCACCTAAGCCACTTACTGATCCTTTTCAGACCATTGATCAAGCTGGTCTCGCAAACTCTGTAGTCATTCAGAAATTCTAGAAACTTTTTTGTTTCTTTTGTTCTTAAAGAGAGTATTATACACTCCAAGATTTCCAAAAGAATGTTGTGATTTGTAAGAAAAAGTGCATAATCGGCTTATTATGGCAAGAAGGGGAAAAATCATATATGGTTCGTATGTTCTTTGTTTGAGTATGTGTGTTTTAGGGGTTCTTACATGTTACAAAAGTGGAAAGTTTGGTTACTAAGTGATTTTTAATTATGTTTTAAGTGTTTCAAGTTTTCACCTAAAAATGATCTGATTTTATGGAAGTCATTCTTATTACAATGATTTGATTTGTGATTTTAGCATGGTGCAAATAATATGTAGTAAAAGTAAAACCTTAGTTTATGAATTTGTACACAAAAAAATTATTATTTTCATATTCTAGTATATTATTTTATTAGTTAAAATATGGTTATGTGTATTGGTAATTATGGTTTTATTAAGTAAATATACAAAATTAACTAACTGTTTTCTTAATTTGTCTGTCCAAGTCTAAAATGATAATTAAAATGAAATGGATAGAGTAAAATTTATCGATTGCATAGCCACCTTATAATATTTTTCACAATCTGTAATAGCATAAATCTTCGTTAAAAAAAGATTTAGTTTTATTTTATTTTATTAACTCATAAACTAATTTTATTAACCAATTCGTTCTCCATGCAACATTTAATCATATTCAACTTGAAATTTCAACCACTTTGGCACTACAAAATATAACTTAGGAACATTAAACAAAAATGATAGTATCCTTTGCTATTTTGTCAGCTGTCTAATTTCTTTCTCTTAGATAATACTTCTCCTTGTAGTCCTGAATATGTGAAAAAGACCGGCGAATGACCTCTATTACTGGATATAGCATTGGCCAAACCTCTTCTGTTTCATTTATCATCCTGAGTAGGGTCATGGAATCAGGTTCAAACATGATTTTGTTGTAGCTGAACATTGCAATTGCTTCCACAGCCTATTTTAGCGCCTCTGCCTCTGTTCTAATACTGGATTCCAGTCCTGTCACAGCACATAACACATGACCTTTCTCATCTCTGCAGATCCACCTCACGCCACTGTTGATTCTATTTTTGTGCCAACCTCCATCAGTATTGCATTTCAACCAATTAAGGGGAGGAGGTCTCCATAAACATTCCTGGTTTGTGTTGATGGGATCATCTACCTTCTTTCTTTCCGCTCACTAAAGTTATCCTGATTTTGTGTTTATTAGAAGTTCAAAATCTAAACAATTATGACATGGCTACAAAAAGATGTTTGTATCTAATCAATTATCAATAATCGTTCTTTTTTCAAAATTTTCTTTTTTACTAATGATCGTTAAAAAATGTTTTCTTCTAAATAAATTATTCATTCTGCTGGTATCCCAACTGGCTGATTTTGGACATGCTAGATGCACTGATTAATTTGTAGTTTTGTTTCACCTAAAACAATTTTTAGGTTTCATCACATACCAAAACTGATGATTATTGGATAGTTATATTGTTATTGGATAGTTATATTGAACAATTAGTAATTTTATTTGCCGAAAGATGATCACGCGTGGTACCATTCTTGATTTAAATACTAACATTGATCCTGTCGCTGACGGTATGATAACATAAAAAACAAGAACGACCATGCAAACGAAAAATAAATTCATTTATCTAGTTCTACCTTTTTCTTGCAATAATATTTTCCATCAAAATCTCAGACGGGAGTAAACAATTTTAAAATCGAGCCTTTTCCCATTTCCGGCAAATGTCTCTTGCAGGAAAAAGTAAACATAATTCCAAAATTTGTTAAAAGATAAAAAAAAAAAAGAGGAAGTAAAAACCGAAAGAAAAGGGCAAAATGTCTGAAATTTATTTTGGAAAGCCATGTTTAAACCAGTTTATCAATAAGTTTTTTTCGGAATGTGTAAATTGGCTCAAGCTCCTTGTGGTTCTGTCCCCTTCAAGTGGTGGTAATATATTATTCTACGATATCCTTTTGATATTGTGGTAAGGTGTCTGTCTTCCATCATTTTGTTCCTGAGTTATATTTCTTTTCTTTTGCTCTCTAGTAGGTTGAGTGATCTCATTCTTGTATTAGTTGTGTAACATTTGTGATTTGGTTTATGGTGCTTAGGAGTTTCAAATAAACCTAAATCTTCAGATGGCTTATTTCAACTTGGTAATTTCATGAGTATAAACAAATGAGTTTAATGATAGAGATTATTAACTTATGAATTATATAAACCAGCTAACTTATTTAACGCGTGATTAAGATGATTTAAATTTAAGTTTATATATCAAACTTTGAATAATAAATAAATTGAATTATGAAAAAAAATTAAATTTACGAGTTAATTCATTTAACAAAATCTCTGTTATTTTGGATTTTATATGGGTTTTGGACACTGGGATTGTATTTGATTGTCGGTTATATTCCATCATTGTATTTCACCTCCAGATCTCATTTTTAAGAAAAACCATAAAAGGGCAATATTTCTATTTTGTTTGGTCAAAAACAATAAAAGGGCAATATAGTAAATTGACTACACATATGTGAACAGTAAAACTCATTAAAATCACAAATGACTCATCTTCTCCACCAAGAGAGAATCTAGGGTTCCAGATTTACTCTTCCTCTTCCTCTCCTATCCTTCTCCCCCTCCTTCGATCTACACACATCCTCCTTATCTTCCTAAACCCCCAAATCTCTGTTACATTTCAAAGGTACAGAGACCGAACACAAACCTTAGCTTCATCCCCCCCGCTTTACCTGTCTACCTTCCATGGCGAAAACTCGACCTGGCGTCCCCTCCAAAATCAAAACCGGAAGGAAGGAGCTTGACTCTTATACCATCAAAGGCACCAACAAAGTCGTGAGAGGTAAGTCTCATATCATCTTATATCGTTACTCGTAGAATTATACATTCTTCTGCATGTTTTTTTTGAGCGTTTGAGAGTATGTTTACAAAGGAAGAGATTGCTAGTTAGCTTAGATGTGGAGTCTGTATCGTTCCAATGTCTGCTTTGGTCTGTATCGCTCCAATGTCTGTTTTTTTTGTAAGATTCACCATTGTTTCTTAGTCTAATTCGTTCCACTGCTTCGTAGCTACACTTTAGAAGGTGTTTTTGGTTTATGTAATGACGCAAAGTGTGATCTTTTGTTTCATTATGTCAATTGGTCTGCTTTTATGTAAATTTTCTTACCTTTTCGGTCTGTTCGGAAGAAGCTTTCTTTCAGTGGCAGTGGCTTAACTGTGAAATATAAACCATTTTCTTTTGTTTCATTTGTTACATTATATCGTTTTATTGCATCTGCATTGTAGCTCGTTAAGTCTGTTGATGAAAAAATGTTTGCTTTTACATGTGAAAGATCTTGCATTTACTTACTTAGGTGAACAAGAGTAATGTTATACTTAAATTTGCAACCCATACTCTGACGTTTTTGTTCATTTGAAGCTTCTTATGGTGTTTGTTGTACTATAGAATGTCAGTTAGATATGTCACGAGATCCCTATGATGAGCTGTGAAGTAATCTTTTGATGTTTGTTTTTTTCTGCAGCTGGAGAGTGTGTGTTGATGCGCCCATCTGATGCTGGCAAGCCACCATACGTGGCACGTGTTGAGAAGATCGAAGCTGATGCTAGGAACAACGTGAAGGTGCACTGTCGGTGGTATTACCGCCCCGAGGAGTCCCTTGGTGGTAGGAGGCAGTTCCATGGAGCTAAAGAGCTTTTCTTGTCCGACCATTTCGACGTTCAGAGCGGACACACCATCGAGGGGAAATGCATTGTTCACACCTTCAAGAACTACACTAGGCTTGAAAACGTTGGAGCGGAGGATTATTATTGTAGGTTCGAGTACAAGGCTGCTACTGGCGCCTTCACCCCTGACCGAGTTGCTGTGTAAGTAGTAGATAAGTTGCAATCAGTTCTTAAATTCCCTGCAGTTTCAGTTGTTTTTATATTAATGCTGTGGATTGTGTTTGGTTCTGAAGGTACTGCAAGTGTGAAATGCCTTATAATCCAGACGATCTCATGGTGCAGTGTGAAGGCTGCAAAGACTGGTAAATGTTAATGTTTTTTTCTTTTTATAAACTTCCTTACTTGTGTTTTCAATACATAAGAAACTTAATGTCGCCCTTTTTCCCATGATTTATTGATGGTAGGAGTTGCAATTTGATGTTGTAGGTACCATCCTGGGTGTGTTGGCATGACCATTGAAGAAGCAAAGAAGCTTGATCACTTTGTGTGTGCTGAATGCAGTTCTGATGACGATGTCAAGAAGTCGCAGAACGGGTTTACTGCGTCTCCAGCTGATGATGTCAAGGTCCGTTTGTCTCTTTAGTCATCTCCTGTGTAGATTTTTTTATTACTTAGATAACATTAGCCTCTACCGCTCTGTATGGTGCTCCTATGTCATGTCATTGACTCAATTTGAGATCTGAAAAAAGTTTCAAATCCAAAAATATGCATTTGGCTTGATGGTGCTTTGCTAAATTGGGAATGGTCAGAGAGATACAATCTGTGGTTCTTGGTATTGTCTGGATCTAATCTATGCTTAACGTTTCTGCAAAACAATCTGTTTGTTAAGGTTATCAAAGATCAATTATGTATTTGCTTCTACGTCCACCAACTTGAGCATACTATTAGATATTGGAGTTACCAGGGAGAATATGATTTCATAAAGCTTTTTTCCCCAATTGTTAGCTTCTGAAATGTTTGGCATTTATAGGAAACGGCTCATCTTTTTTTTCTTTTTGTTTTGTGTACGAAAGCTTGTGGCTGATATTAACAATGTCATTGTTGTCTTCAGGTGGAAACAAAGCGCAGAAAAAGATAATTCGCCAGGTTCTCATGAGTAAAAGCCGCGCAGGGGTTGTCAAGTTATATAACTTGTAAGCTCTTTGATGCATATTTAAGTAAGTTAGGATTTTCTTTGCCTGTGTCAGTCTTTGTTGTGATGATGCCTGTATGTTGCGTTCCAAAACTCAAGAGAAAATGTGAAAAAAAAAGGAGAGAGATGATGAAGACAAGTTATGGTGGCAGAGTCTGTTGTATAGACTTTCTCCGTGGGGTCTTTAAGTTAACTTTTAGGTCTACTGTTTATTGTGGGTAAATGTTGTTTTTGTGTCTGATGAGAACATGAAGAGAGCGCTTTCACTTCTTATCTGCCTTCTGTCTTCCATTTTCTTAATCATTTTTAGCTTATCTTGAAATAATAAACGAGAACACCGGAATGCTAAACTCAAAACTTTTAGAAGTCTCAGATTCATTGATTATTCAACAAAAAGAAGAAAAAGGATGATTGCAAAAGATGCAGAGACTCTTCTTATATACTTGTGAGTCTGAACCAGGATGCGTTCTTTACCTCTCTGTTACCAAGCAAAACTCTCTCCCTCTGGGAGTATAAGAGCTGCTTCGAGTGAACAGAAGACTGGAATGGAGCTTAGAGTAGTTGTATTACTCAGAAAGAGATATCCATGTGCTCATGTTCAGGTGTCCTGTAAGAAAATCCAGTGTCATCACTTGATCTTCTTTTGACTACACTTGCTCGTTGAACCAACCTCACTAGCTGTTGCACTACCTCTGACATTGGAGGCCTGAACTCTGGTTCCGGCTTAAAAAAAACGGAGAAGATGATTTGGTTACTTTCTGAAATAATTTTGAGCTTAATTCATTTTTCTTAGGGATGGTTAATGTACCTGAATACAGAGAGCAATGATGTCCGCAAAACGAGACAGTGACTTAGCTGGATACATTCCATTAAGAGAAGGATCAACCATTTTAGACAAAGCATCTATATCGTGAAGCTGCGGTGTTGCCCATCTCACTAGTGACTGCTCTGCTCTCGTTCTCGAGCTATCAAACACACATACAAAATGCAGATAATTAAGAAAAAATTGAAGTGAATGGTGGTGTTTGTTAGTTAACATTTAGATGAAAAAGAAACCTGTCAAGAGGCTTCCGACCAGTTAAGAGCTCAAGCATGACTACACCAAAAGTGTACACATCACTTTTCACAGTATAGATTCCCGACAATGCAAACTCTGGAGCACTGTATCCAAATGAACCCACCACTTGTGTTGAAACCTGTCTCTCAGTGTTTGGGTTCAAAGCAGCTAAACCACAGTCTGTTAAGTGAGGATTAAGCTCTTCATCTAGCAATATATTCGCTGACTTGAAGTTCCTATGTACTATTGAAGGCAAGCAAACCTCGTGCAAGTACCTGTTTAATCCAAACTCAGGTTAGAGACTTAGACATAATAATCATAAACAAATGTAAACACGTCACATACTCTAAAGCCTTGGCAGTTCCAAGCGCCACTTTAACACGTGCGTTCCAAGTCAACGCCATGCTTCTATCATCATTCAAGTGAAGCATATCATCTAGATTCCCATTCCCAACGTACTCATACACCAGCAGACGCTGACCATGCTCGGTGCAGTATCCACCCAACGGAACGATGTTCGGATGCCTCAAACGCGACATGTTCGAAACCGCTTCCAAGAAGCAATCTTCCTCTTGCAACGAGAGCGCTGCGTTATCGATCTTCTTAACCGCCATCACCTTCCCGTTGGGGAACTCTGCTCTGTAGACACGGCCTAGAGAGCCTTCCCCGATGATGTTCTCTTGGCTAAAGCTGTTTGTCGCTACTTGGAGAGACGAAACGGTGTACTGCGAACCGGTGATGGGAGATCTCATTCTAGTTAGAGACCCGTTTTTCATAACGTTATCGACGGTTACTTTGTCTGGAGGCGATGATGATGACTTCATGTCTGCTACGGTTTTGACTCTCTGCTCTTGCACTTCGGGTATGACACTAAGTGGAAGGCTTGTTCTGTGAGAAGCTCTTGTTGTGCTTTCTCCAACTTTCCTTTTCTTCTTTTTATGAAGGCACAAGTAAAGAACAAGTGCTATGATACCAGCAACGAACAGAGAACCGAAGACTATGCCGGTTACTACTCCACCGGATAAACCACCCTTGTCAGAAGATTCAGAAGACTTTTGTTTAGCGTCAGGGGTGTTTTTGGGTTTCTTGGAACCAGAAGAAGGTTTACTCTTTTTGTCAGGTCTTTCTGGTTGAGGAGATGCAGGTGCGTTATCAAAGGAGTTTCCATCATAGCTGTTTCAATTTTGGATACAATTCAAAGACATAAAGTGAATTAAAACTCCAAGTAAAGAAGTGAACAGATTGTTATTGAAAACTTACATTAAGGTCTTGATAGAGCTAAGCTCCTTAGGTATGGACCCATTGAAATGGTTGTTTGCAACATTTCTGCCAAGAAAACATATAGTTAAATATTCAAGAAATATATAGGTGGTAACTATGTGTTTTGTATACGACTAGTGACTAAGCGGATTATTCGGATCATAGGCATTAATGAACTATTGATAACTATTGATATATTATATATATATTTAACGTTTGGATAAGATATTTTAGTTTTTGGGTTAATTATAAAATTATTTTGGTGAATTAGATAAGATATACAAAAAAAATTAGATAAATTTGCACTAACATTATTACTAATTTAACAGATTTAAACTGATTTAAATTGATTTAAACTGATATAAATTGATTTAAACAGATTCAAACTGATTTAAATCGATTTAACAAATTTGTGTCAGCTAGGCACAGCCTAAACCAAATTTTAGAACCATGGGTAAATGTGATGGGGATTACCACAGTGGTTGCTTTTTTCTATCTGGAAATGAAACTTACAGAGTTGTCAAAGGCAAACCGGAGAGTACATCGATAGTACCTGTCAACTGATTGTTCTGAACGTAACTGTCACAAATGAAGATATCATCATCATTTAGTAACTTCTTAATGGCACTTCTCAATGCAACAGAGAAAGTTTAAAAGCACTCACATAACGGAAAGTTGAGACAGTGTACTCAAGGAACTCGGAAGATCGCCACTGAAGTTATTATGAGAAAGGTCCCTGGATACATCAACAGTGGAAGATAAATGGAAGCTGGCAATGATATGAATGCGATATATGGAGAGGAAAGAGATATTACAGTGTAGAAAGTGACTTAAGACTGGCAAATATATCTCCTACGGACATGGAAAGTGAATTACCACTTACGTTCCTGGACAACAACATTTTCAAACTTTAATGCACAAGAAGGATAATGCTAAATCACATAATCTAAAATGTTAAACTAACATGTAAGAAAGAGATCCCATAGCAGATATGGAGTACGGAAGGTTGCCACTTAGGTTGTTTCTAGCCAAGTTTCTGCATTACATTTTATTTTCAACTGTTAGTTTCAAACTGAACACTGAGACTTAAAATTATAAAAAAAAAACATTGTTAAGCTAAAGACAGCATTACAGGCTTGTGAGATTTGGTGGCAGTTGATAGGGAAGTGTGTCATGGATGCTGTTTCCGCTTACATCCCTGTAACAAAGTGGAAGGGACTAAAGTTATTGAATCAAAATCCTCAAAAAGAACAAAGATCAAACAAACAGAAACAAAAAAATTACAATTTTCTGAGTGACATTAGGTCTGAAAGCAAGTATCCAAGAGTGCCAGAGACTCCTAAATTTGATATATCTCTGTTACAAGTCACAACAACAAAACAAGAACATTAACAACACTCAACAATCAAATCAATCAATGTCAAGTGGAAAGAAACAAAAAATCAAGAGTCTGATTCCTTTACATAGAGACAACTGCTGAGCCCTCACAAGTAACCCCTTTCCATGACTCTCCACATGGACCACCTCCATTATTCCAATTGGTTAGCTGTGAAGGACTATTTAGTGAAGTATACAAAACTTGAAGGGCTTGAACTGCAATAGACCAATCAGAAGAGTACACCTCAGAGAGTGAGAAACCAATCAAGGATCTATCAGTAAAATCTTTCATAAAGCTTACAGCTTTCCTTTCTGAGCTAAAAAGTAAGTAAAAACATTCTTAAAAATCATTAAAACAAACATTAAGGCAAAACAGATTCTAAGAAAAAGGGTTTATCTTTTGAATCTAAAGTCTTAACACTTTAAGATAGAAACAAAGAAACCCGGAAAATCCCAAAAAAAAAAAGAAACCCAGAAAACCTCAGGTTTCACTCAAAAGAACCGCAAAAGAGAGACGATCACAATGATGTAAAAGCAAGAAAAGCTGAATACTTTACCATCAGATGGATCAGTAACACAACGAACAACATAGATCGAAGTGAAGAGTACAAGCAAAACCAGAAGCATAGCTCTATCTCCAGTAGCCATTACGTGTGTCGGTGATCACATGCGGAGGGTAACATTACAGAGAAACATACTCTATGGAAGCTCCAAAAGGTGAAAACAAGAGTACAGAGATGATAAAGAGTGAGAGAAAAAGAAGAAAAATAGTTACAGTGGGTGTTGTGTTGGGGATAGTGGTTAGAAGCATCGCCATTAAAGAAAAGCATATAGAGAGAGAGAGAGAGTTATGAAGAGAGAGAGAGAGCTTTATGATTATTATTTTAATTAATACAGGTTTCTTTTCCTTGGAGTATTAAAAACCTCTGTTTCTTCGTAGATTCATGCAACATTAACTGATTTAAAGACTTCAATTAAACTCATAACTCATAAGGCAAGATTCTTAATTGTGCTGATTTAATGATTATATTATTAATAAAAGTAGTATTATTTTATTATTTTTGACAAACGTATGATTGAGATGAGATGAAATTCAATTGAAAAATCTGACTATTGACTGGTGTTAGTGTCGGTGGGAGTTTGGAATTTGCTATTCATTTTTCCCGTCCACATATATTTTAAAAAGTTTTATTAAGCATTTTTAAAATATTTAAACAATAGGAATTAGCATAGTATAGTTTTGGGGAAGTGAAAAGAATAGTTAAAGCAAACATTTGACTCGCGTTCTTTTTGGGCTATTTGGCTTTCGCTCTCAGCTTCGTTTTGCTTTTTCCAGAACTCATTTTTCTGTGATCCTCTACGGGTGTCCCTTCCTTTCTTATAGTACACTTTTATGTTTCTGTGCCACTACCACGTCAATGAGTTAATTCCACCCATTTCCTCACCAATTATTTTGTACTTCCTCCGTTTTATACTATAAATAATTTAGTCTAAAAGCACAAAAGATCAAGAAAATTATTAGTATATTTTACAAAAAAATTATATAATAAATAGGTCAGATATAATTTAACCTAAAATGTGATTGGTTATTTAATAAATATAAAAGTTACCTAGAAATATGAAAATTATTTGCATTTTGAAACAATTTTTTTTTTTAAACTACTTACATCTCTGTCTCTCATTTATAAGTTTTGAGTACTTATCATTTATGTTTTCATTAGCAGTCTTATTCGCTTGCCAACCAATATACGACGATAAAAATAAATACAATTTTTACTACATTGTGCATGAGTTTCTTTTTATCTAACACGTGAAGGTATTTGCAAGTTTCTTCCTTTTTCTATAATTTTAAGAGAATTTTGAAGAAATTATAATGGCATCAAATAGGAAAACGACATATGTCTTTGGACAAAAGAAATGTGGGATTCTTGAAAACGACTAAAAATAGAATAAATAGTGCAAAAGTATTGCCCACTCATGAAAACACGAATATTGTGTTACCTTTTGGCCTGTTCTCATGTTGTATTATTTTTTGTACTTTTTATGAAAATATTATTTCCTCTCGATATATATTTTAATTCATCAATGAGTACATGTAGAGATCAAAGAAGCTGAAAGTAGAATTATGTGTGTATCCACTCTGGCTAGTAGCTTATAAACTTGTTCACCTGTTCTTGACAGAGAAGAGAACATTAATTTTGATAAATTAAACTTTTCCTCATTATCTTTTGTTCTTTTCATTACAGTGAAATTTGAATGACTGATAAGAGATATACTTTGTCTAGTTAATGCGCTCTTATCAAGAGACTAATGTAATTGGAATTTGGAAACCCTAAAACACTGAGGGCATGATTAACCCCAATGTCTTAACCGGGTTTTTTAACTTATGATTTGACATTTTTTTTTTTACACTTTTTAGCTAAGAGACGATTTTTATATCTCTTATTTAATAGATGGTTCTTATATTTCTTATTTAAAAAACGGTTCTTAAATTTTTTTAGTTAAAATCTAATAAAAACTAAGAACCCTTTCTTCGTCAAAGTTAAGAACTTCAGTTAAGAGACTGTGGTTAATGATGGTCTAATGAATTCATATCACTGTAGTTTGTGTTATTTTGTAATATTTATATATATTTTTGAAAAATCTTAATGATTAATTATCGTCTAAGACTCTAAGTAAAAAGAAATACAGTACTTCTTACTGTCTTGTGTTGTGTATTGTGTTGGTGAACTGAAAAAGTACATGAACTTGCAGGGTAATTTGAAGAATCAAGATTGCTTGTTTAATGTCTCAATGGAGAGACTTTATTCCATAATGTCTCGAAGGAGAGACTTTATTCCATGGAATGAAATCCCGTGAACTTGTCTTGGATTCTTCCAACGTAAATATATTAAAATACCATTATATATGTCATAATTGAGAAATTAAAAACTACGAAGTGTTACTATTGTATCGTAACTGTTTCTGCATATATTTTTTCATGAAATCCTAACTTATTTGGAACAAAAAAAAAAATTTGGATCAAGACTTCAATATGACCACATTTCGAACAGAACTTAAGGAAAATAATATAGATGATGAGTAGTTGAGTCAGTCATGCATGTAGCAAAAATACTTTAAATTCACATTGCACGTTTCATATTTAAACCATCTAACGACGATTTTTGTTTGTTTGTTTGATGCTTCAAAATCATTGATAGTGAAGGACATACTACCTAGTACATAACATTCTGTTTGGAACTTTATACAGTCTTTATAACGAAAATGAATCTTCCAAATCCCTAATGTCTCCAAATAAATTCTATACCTGGAATCACATTATTATGTTTGTGTTTTACACAAAATAAAGCTACAACTCTTCTCTTCTATGCATAGAAAAAAACCTTTTTTACAACAAAGTTATAATTTTTGACATATACACAACTTCAAATTTCTAAAATCTATGGGAAATCTATGAGATCATAAGGGAAGTGGAAACAAGTAATGTTTTATTATTTTCAGGAAGACCCTAACGGGCTAACACTAAATGTAATTTCATTTTCTCATAAAAAAAAATTGAAAGAAACAAAAGTCACAGAATTCACAGGATATTCGTGATTGAGAGACATGCCAAATTTATTGTCGACGAAACGAAAATGAGATTATAGAAATCAGTGGAAAAAAAACAAAACAAATGGAATTAGTCGGCCAGCTTAAGACAGGTGTGTGGTTGAATCTTGTTCTAATCCAAATTGATCCGGTCCATCCGGATCAACTAAAATTGTTAAAAAAAAAAAAAAAAAACAAGTGTTATAAAAATTAAAGAGTGAAAAACCTCAGACCGACTTATTGGTTCGAAGCATATGAGAATTTATTAATCCTGGTCCGTCAATCAAGCTACTTGGGAAGGGCCTTATTGGACTCCGGCCCAAACATTTATGGTTTGGTTACTATATATGTCCGGGAAATTTGAAGCGCGGCATAAAACTTTTGTTTTTTCAAATATTTTTTTTTTTTATTTTTGACTCGAGAATCGAGAATAATTTTGATTACTAAGGGGGAGAGTGTATTCGACCTAAAATTTGAGGTGATTTGATTTTTAACGAGTTTTTAGATGATTTTAGGAAATTGCGGAGAATAAAATAATTTTTGTTAAACCACTCTAAAATATCACCTAAAACTATGAGATTTGAGTTTTAATTTTTTTAACTAGGAAACTCCACTCAAACACTTTAAAATCATTCAAATCTTAAAATATTTTCAATAACAGTAAATTTCAGAGTACTTTATAAAATGTCAAGTTCAATAACACTGGATTTTAAATGAGTTTTTAAAATTCATGTTTCAATAACAGTGGATTTGTCATTTTTACGCAAATTACCCGAAACTATGGGTTGAATACATCCCCATAAGATTTTTGCACAAAATAACCCAAGTAAAAACTCTAATAGCTTTTTTCGACCTAACTCTCCCGGTACATTTTGCTAGTTCAAATTATAAATCCCTGGGAATTGAATAATAATTTTAACCTTCAACTGACACGAAAATGTAAGATTCTTCTCTTTGCCTCAGATGTCGGGAGTTCCTACCGCGTCTCCGGAGTAACTAGTATCCAAAGATATCTTCGATATTTATTTGTAATCGAACTGTCACTTTAGCGCCGACGAATTGAAGGTAGAGCCAAATACACTAACCTAGAGAGAGTGCCTTGTAAAATCCAATTGCACAAACACCTCAAATTGTATTAAGAGAGACCGTAGAAACCTTTCGACAAGCACAAATGAACAAGAAAATGGGACCGAGTCAACCACAACAACTCGAACCAGTTTAAGTCATGTGACCTGGAAAAGAAGTAATAGTGAAATGCACTACCATGAGCAGATCAAAGAAAAGGCCATGGCATTGTGATGTGCATCCACACCGAAAGATATCACCGAAGATCAAGAGAACCCCGCAGACAAGCTCAAAGCTCTCATAACCTACGCCAACCGCCGCTTTCTATAACCGAAAAACGGTTTGCTTCATACCGCGTAAAACTTTTCCTCTTAAACTAACTTCAATTCTTTCTTCAAAATATGCGATAAATTACATGTCTTTCCCATAATTTGTGAAGTCAGGATCAATATTTTAACAAATATTGAACATTGATTCTTATTATTGTATGTTTAGTTGTAAATTGTAATACTCAATCCTTTGATATCACTTTGGGCATTTTACCCGATACCCAAACCCGAACCGAAAAACCCGAACCAAAATCCGAACCGAAATAGCAAAATACCCGAACGGGTATTGATTTAGGAGAGATTGAATATCCGAACCCGAACGGGTAATATCCGAACGGGTAATATCCGAACCCGAATGGATATCCGAAGATAACCGAACATATATATACTTACCCTTATATTTCTTGTTTACATCTCTTATTTTATTTAAAATATTTATATTGATGTTACACATACTTTATGATCATATAATATACATATAATTACGGAAAAATGATTTGTCACTCAATTAAAATGCATGTCAAATTTTTTTTTTCATATATTAACAAAAGTTACATTTGAAATTTCAAAACAATAGCCAAATTAATGTTTATTTATTTTTGAAATGTTATCTCCAAATCTATCAATCATTCAATCTATTAAAAAAATAAAAAAAACTGTTAAGTGAAATCTATATTTTTAAATAGAATAAATCTAAAAATGAAAATTTAATTATTTTCTTTCAAAATCTCAATATCCGAACCCAACCCGAAATAACCGAACTCGAACTAAAAATACCCGAACCCAACCCAAAATATAGAAATACCCGAACGGGTTCTATATCCCTATACCGAAATACCCAAAAATCTAAAATATCCGATCCGAACCCGACAGGTATCCGGACGTCCACACCTATCACTTTCTATATATTTTTTTCGAATCAATTGGTCTTTTTTAATTTTCATCATATAGTGGGCTCCATAACCGAATCCAAAATATACATGAAAACGTATTATGGGGTCGTGGCCAGTAAGCCATGTACTCTTAGAAAATGAATTCATAAGTAGAATTTGTTGCTATTTGTTAGTCTAATTCCAACAAAAAGATTCACCTATTCAACAAATTTTATTTATCTAGTGGACTGTGAAAGAACACGCCACCTTGCATGATTTTCAGCATAAAGTTTTCACTTTAGAGTTTAGGCCAAAATAATACTCCTACTCAATACTCATTTAAGTATGGTAATTAAAGTTTTAGTAAACCACTCACACGCTCCAAGCATGCCCTAATCATAAACATTTGTGTGTCCCACGTAAAGCGTATGTCTTACCCAATCTCTGCCCTCTAGCCAGTCGCTTAATTTACGCATGATTCAAATTTCCAAACAGTCTGCATTTTCTGCCCGTTACGAAGTCCTTGCTCAACTAACCGTTTTTACAAAACTTACAGCTCACTCAATAAATGCTCTTTTTGAACAAAAATGCTCATTAAAAATATAAAAACATCAACGGTCGGAAATCGCCAAAACAATTGTTCCCATACTAAAGAAAGAACTATTTACACAACAATATAAGTTAATAACACTTGTAGTATTGTTTAGTGAACAAAATGCTGTTTTTGATCAACAATGTGCAAAGTGGATTTAAATCAATCACTATACAATGTGAAGTAGATTTATTCATAGAGGAAGCTGGAATGAGAGAACATAAATCATTCGAATTTTAATATTTAGTTTCATGTTAATATCGGGTTTAAAAGCTTTAACTATAAGAAATTCTTATAATTTCTTATAGGTCAGTGATTAACACAATTAATAGAAAAGACTCCTAAAACAGTAAGAAAAGTATATCCATATACTAGAATACAAAGTTCATATTTTGGAAGAGAAAAGAGATAGTATCCTGAAACCATAATTCAACAAGTTCTTTTGGATCATTTTATACATTTAAAAAGTAATGAACGATAATTATTCAGTGAAAATATATTTCACCGGTTCACACATTTCAACTAGATAATCTCAAAGAAAGGGCAACATAAGAAAGGATGATGTCGAGATAAACGCCAGTTCTTGGTGTTGATGAAGCTCTTCTTTTATACCTCCGATTATGACTTGCCAAGTCGATGCATCATGGTGTCTTAAGGTCAAAATGAATAGTTTAGTTAGTGGTTTGGATGGAATCTTAAAGTTGAAAATAAATGCTCAATCGTTTGGAATCCAAAGATGGTGTATTGATAGGGTTTTACAGCATCTGTTTTTGGATTCCAAACGACATAGCATCTATTTTGATCCTTTAAAGGCCAATTCCAACCCACTAACTAAGCTATTCATTTTATCAATTCTACATGAGATGGAAATATTATTTATATAAAAAAAAAGCGTAATAGTGATTGGGGAAATAGTAACTTCAAAGGTAAATGGATGACATTTTTCTACCTAAACATATATGTAACGTTCAACAATTAGCAGCCTGATCAAATAAACAATAAAAATACACATGTTGTCGGTTGCGTCAAAGATCATCTCACACTTTGTTTAAGCAAAGCTAAAAAACAAAGGAAGATTCGGAAAACAACTTTAGAAATTGTTTAATTGACCGTCTCTTAATTTGTTTTTAGTTAATTAGGTGAAACGAACGTAGTAGCCTTTCACAAGAATAAATAATCCAACGGTACTATAGAATATAAAAAATTATGAAAAATATTTTATATGGATACTTTTGGTAAGCCAGTGGAGCATCACGACAAAAACCCTGGCCGTCTTCCTCTTCTTCTTCTTCTTCTTCTTCCACGCGACTGTAACGATCTCTTTCATCTCTCACTCCCTTACTTTTACCCCTACGTAACTGCATTGTCTCGAAACAGTATTATAAAAATATAATAAACATTTCCTGAAAAAAAACGATTCTATTTTTGTTTGCTTTAACTTTATAAATCTTCCCTATATACTTTTTTCAGAGGGTTTGGTTTGTGTGTTTGTGTTTGCGTGTGAGTAACTCACTGAAGAGGGTAGAGAGAAAAAAGAAAGTTCTTAGCTTTGGATGAAACACTGTCTTATTCCACTCCTCTTCTCTTGGGTTTCTCTCTCCCTCTCTCTCTTCTTCCTTCTTTCTTTTGTATTTACTCTTGTCTCTGGATCTCATTGCTTCTGTGGAGTAAACTTGAGGGATAACTAAACGAAAAAGAAAACCTTTTTTTTGATTCTCTGAGCTGTTGTGCATTGTCCCTTTCAAAGGTTCTCTAGAAAGATTCGAACTGTTTTTGGAACTTTGTTGTGAGGTTTGCTCCCAAAGACTTGTCCTTTCTGGGTTTATAATTAGCATTTCCCCTTAGATTCAGATCTGAAGTTAGCCCCAAGATTTTTTGATTTGGTTAAGCTTTGAAAATGAACGTTCTTTATCATAAAGTTTCAATCTTTTAACTTTGGCAATAACAAGTTTGCTGCTTCTTTGTATTGTTTACAGGTTAAGTCCTTGGGCAATATAATAAATGGCAACACTTTCGGATATTGGTGTATCAGCTGGGATTAACATCCTCAGTGCATTCATTTTCTTCATAATCTTTGCGGTTCTGAGGCTCCAGCCCTTTAACGACAGAGTCTACTTCTCCAAATGGTACCTCAAGGGGCTGAGGAGCAGCCCTTCTCGCGGTGGCGCCTTTGTGCAGCGCTTTGTGAACTTGGACTTCAGGGCGTACTTGAAGTTCTTGAATTGGATGCCTGAGGCTCTCAAGATGCCTGAGCCTGAGTTGATCGATCACGCCGGTTTGGATTCTGTTGTGTATCTCAGGATTTACTGGCTAGGGTAAAAAGTCTTGAACTTTGTTGGTTTTAGTACTTAGTTTCTCCTTCTCTTCTTGATTCTGTTGTGTTGTCGATTTGTGTGTGCAGGCTTAAGATCTTTGTTCCAATAGCAGCGCTTGCTTGGGCTGTTCTTGTGCCGGTTAACTGGACGAACAACACGTTGGAGTTGGCTAGGCAGCTAAGGAATGTAACGTCGAGTGATATTGATAAACTGTCTGTTTCGAATATCCCAGAGTATTCAATGAGGTGGGTTCAGACCTTTACCATCTGTTTATAAAGGTTGGGTTTTGAGCTGCATTGTCTCTTGACATTTTTGTTGTTTTTTTTTTTACCAGGTTTTGGACACATATAGTGATGGCATATGCATTTACCATCTGGACTTGTTATGTGTTGATGAAAGAATATGAGACGGTTGCTAACATGAGGCTTCAGTTTGTTGCATCAGAAGCTCGCCGACCTGACCAGTTCACTGTAAACACTCTTTTCTCTTCCCCCCTTGGTTTAAATTTCGAAAAACCGAACAAAGTTGGAATCTAATATGTTGAGATTTATGATAGGTTCTTGTCAGAAATGTACCTCCGGATGCAGATGAGTCTGTTAGTGAACTTGTGGAGCATTTCTTCCTTGTCAATCACCCTGATCACTACCTGACTAATCAGGTAAATCTCTCAGAAGTTTGTAATTTGAATCTGTTAAGTACCTTGATGGGTTCTTCTTACCTTTTGTGGAAACAATATGTAGGTTGTATGCAATGCAAACAAGCTAGCAGATTTGGTGAAAAAGAAGAAAAAGATGCAGAACTGGCTTGACTATTACCAGCTCAAATACGCTAGAAACAACTCTCAGAGACTTATGGTGAAGGTACTTGAAATGAAAATCTCAGTTTTCACAAATTTTAGTTTTTGTTCTGTTAGATTGACCCTTTTCATCAAACCAGCTTGGCTTCCTTGGGCTTTGGGGACAAAAAGTGGATGCAATCGAACACTACATAGCCGAAGTTGACAAAATATCAAAAGAGATAGCTAAAGAGAGAGAGGAAGTGGTGAAAGACCCCAAGTCCATCATGCCAGCATCTTTCGTCTCCTTCAAAACTCGTTGGGCTGCTGCCGTCTGCGCTCAGACCCAGCAGACCCGGAACCCCACCCAATGGCTAACCGAATGGGCTCCAGAGCCTCGTGATGTATACTGGCCCAACCTCGCTATCCCATACGTTTCTCTGACCGTTAGAAGACTGTTAATGCACGTTGCCTTCTTCTTCCTAACCTTCTTCTTCATCATCCCAATCGCCTTTGTTCAATCTCTCGCTACCATTGAAGGGATTGTCAAAGCTGCACCGTTCTTGAAAGTTATCGTCGAAGAGTGAGTCCCTTCTCTTTCTTCTTACTGAAAACATTTGCTGAGTCTGTTTGTTTCTTGTGCAGCAAGTTTATGAAGTCAGTGATACAAGGGTTTCTACCTGGTATAGCGTTGAAGCTCTTCCTCATCTTCCTCCCATCCATCCTCATGATCATGTCCAAGTTCGAAGGCTTCACATCGATCTCTTCCTTAGAGAGACGCTCGGCGTCGAGGTACTACATCTTCAACTTCGTCAACGTCTTTCTCGCCAGCGTCATCACCGGAGCTGCGTTTGAACAGCTCAGCGCTTTCCTCAACCAGTCCCCAAACCAAATCCCCAAAACCATCGGTGTGGCTATACCGATGAAGGCGACGTTCTTCATCACTTACATAATGGTCGACGGCTGGGCAGGTGTAGCTGGAGAGATACTTATGCTGAAACCTCTGATCATGTTCCATCTCAAGAACACGTTCTTGGTCAAGACTGAGAAAGACAGAGAGGAGGCGATGGATCCGGGGAGCATTGGGTTTAACACTGGAGAGCCGAGGATACAGCTTTACTTCCTTCTTGGTCTTGTCTACGCTCCTGTGACGCCTATGCTTCTTCCTTTCATCTTGGTTTTCTTCGCTCTTGCTTACATTGTTTACCGTCATCAGATCATAAACGTGTACAATCAAGAATACGAGAGCGCTGCTGCGTTTTGGCCAGACGTTCATGGACGAGTCATAGCTGCGTTGATAATATCTCAGCTGCTTCTTATGGGTCTACTGGGAACTAAACACGCTGCGTTAGCTGCGCCGTTTCTCATTGCTTTGCCTGTGCTTACCATCGGGTTCCACCACTTCTGCAAAGGTCGTTACGAGCCGGCTTTCGTCAGGTACCCTTTGCAGGAAGCTAAGATGAAAGATACATTGGAAAGCGCGAGAGAGCCGAACTTGAACCTCAGAGGCTACTTGCAGAGTGCTTACGTTCATCCAGTGTTTAGAGGCGATGAAGATGAGGATGACTATGATGATGACAAGCTCCGGAAGTTTGAGGAGGAAGCCATTATTGTTCCCACCAAACGTCAGTCGCGGAGGAATACTCCTGCTCATAGCAGGATCAGCGGAGAATCTTCACCATTTAGTGGTAAAGTCTAGAGAAACATTTTTCAACAAGAGATGTCTTACAAGTACATATACATATGGTACTTTTCTATATGTACATAGACAAAGAGAAAGAACGGATACGTTAGCTCAGTGAAGTACTAAAATGGGGATTGGTCTAAGCTTTTTGTTCAAGAAAAGATTTGTGTTGTGGAGAGACCTTAAGGGTTTTATCAGTGGATTCCAAAGTTTCGAGGTTCTTGTTTATTACGACCTTATAATCTTTGTAGTTGTTAGACAACATACTTATATATATATATTTTACCATCAGATGGATGTATTTGGAAACAGTAACCATTTGGTAAAAAAAAAAAAAAAAGGAAACAGTAACCATTATGTGTTCAATGCTCATGCAAAAACTAGTATTAGTAATATCTATCTAAGTCCTGTTCGTTTGGTTGCCGCAGGTTTCGGCGGCAGCGTCAATGAGAACAGTTGTTGTTCGTTTCGCAGACGCTGACGCTGCCACTGCCGCTGCCGCTGCCGCATACTATATCGCGACCGCAGATTTTATCGGCGTCAGCCGCAGGACACGGCGTTCGGACGCGGCGTCAGACGCAGTTTCCTGCGTCAACGAAACGAACAAGAGTTGACGCATAATGTTGACGCTGCCGCTGCCGCCGGTACCTGCGGCAACCAAACGAACAGCCCTCTAGTAGAAAAGAAACTCGCCACGATGCGCCACTTCAGCATTCCTATCTCCAAATTGTGCCAATGCTATCTCCAAATTTTGCCACGTGTCATGTTCCCTCTCTCTTTACTTCTTTTAAAAACGATTGTGTTCGACAGGTCTCAAATTCTCGCTGGGTTATTCGTTTGGGCCCATCTTGATTCAAATCTCAGCCCAACATGTGTTTCAGGTTTGTGTTAGCGTAGGTAATTGTTCAGCGCCGTCCACATTC
Organism: Brassica napus; assembly: GCF_020379485.1. Lineage (NCBI taxonomy): Eukaryota > Viridiplantae > Streptophyta > Magnoliopsida > Brassicales > Brassicaceae > Brassica > Brassica napus. The sequence continues at coordinate 10,248,588 of NC_063444.1, read as the reverse complement.
AGTTTCCATGGTTTCCGATAAAAATATTTGAAACGTTCCATATCCCATTAGTTATTTTGAAAACAAACCTTATTTGTGTTTAAAAGAAGAATTTTTAACGTTAAAACCCCTCAGCTAAGTTTGTTTTGAGTAAAAACTCCCAAACTAAGTATTTAACGTAAAAACCCTCAAACTAACTTTATTTAATGAAGTAAACCCTAACAGGTCATAATTACCAATACTACCGGTAAATCTTTAGTTTAGGGGTTTCTACATTAAGTAAACATACTTGAAGGATTTTACCATTAAAAATAAAAAAAAGCAAAATTTTATAATATTATCCAAAAATTAGTAACTTAAATTTTCAAAATTAGCATTTTTAATTTTTTTTTGTAAATATATGAGTTTGATGTGTTTTTAACATCAACATTATATATGTATAAATTAAAAATGTAAAAACCAAAAAAATATAACAAAAATTATATAAAGAATTTAGACGCAGTAAGACTTTCTTTCCTAACTACCGGATCAGACATATTCCAAGAGCACAAAATACTATGGCGGACAAGCTTGCAAGTGGTGAGAGAAGTTCTCCCTCAACTATGTTATATGTCGATTCAATACTTTTGGTTTGGCTTTCTGAATCGTGCGGTTCAGTTACTTAGTTCTCGCTTATGTTGTCAAAAAAAAGTTACTATTTTTTAAATAATATTATAAAATTTTGATTTTTTTTGTTTTTTAAATTTTAATGGTAAAACCCCTCAACTTATTTACTTAATGTAGAAACCCCTAAATTAAAGATTTACCGGTAGTAATGGTAATTATGACCTGCTAGGGTTTAATTCATTAAATAACGTTAGTTCGAGGATTTTTTTATTAAATACTTAGTTTGGAGATTTTTACCCAAAACAAACTTAGTTGAGGGGTTTTAACGTTAAAAATCCTTTAAAGAAAACAAAAAGAACCTTACATTTAGTTTTAAAATCAATCTTCTTCCTCACATCTCAGCTTCCACTTCCTCCAAGCCCTTAACGAGGCAACGACACGCCTACCCCGATTTCACCGTACCGAACGAACATGTAACTCCTAAACTCCATCTTAAATTACATAATCAAGAATCTTCCACTATGTCTCTTTAAACTCCCATTATTACTCCGTCAAAAGAATTTCTTATAAATTGAAACGAAGTCTCCCGTACTTCTCATCAATGGCTCCACCACATTTCATATTAGTTTGTTGTTTACCATGTTATTGTTCCTAGAAATATTTTTTTTTAGAAACGTTCCTAGAAATGTTTACGGCTGTACGTAGAAGATTTGCAGGATACATGTGAGGCTTCGGATCACCAGATTTGATTATATATATTATATGTGTTATCCGTATAACCAATGATCAAGCAAAGACGTTATGCAATCAGATTCTTGGTTTTAGGGGATATGTATCTGCTTCTTAATGTTTGGTATCTCTTATGGTGCATGTGTATCTAAAAGAGCAGGAGATCCTTTGCTCGAGATTGTATTTGAACCTGATATGAGAAATGGGATCGAAGCCGCTGAATACACCGGTGAGATGCGAAGGATCCTGAGGCACATTTTGAATATATTTCAGTTTTGCCCTACTGTAAAGTAATTTTTGATTTTGTGTGACGTGCTACATATAACTGATCGTGTGGAGATTGAGAAAATGGTTATGAAAGTGGTCTTTGAATCCTCAAAGCAGCTTGAGCAGTACCGAAATGGGAAAACCAAGCTCCATGGCTTTTTTTTTTGCTGGCCAGGTATGGCAGATACGACGATCCCTTTGCTTGAAAACTTTTGACGCCTGAATTAGTTTAACTCATGTGTTGCTTTCTGTTCAAGGTTATGAGAATGTCAAAAGGTAAAATAAACCCTGATTTACTTAACAAGATTCTTGAGGAGAAGTCAATGTCAAGGAGTAATTAAAGTATCGTGTTATGACATGCTCCAGCAATCTGGCATATCTTGATTAAAAAAAACAAAAAATTATAGATGAGATTAGTGAAAGTGCTATCTTCATTATTATTGTTCTTTAAACTTCTTTTACTAACTTTTTGCTTTTACATTGAACAAACTTCTTTTACTAACTTTTTGTTTTTACATTGAACAAACGCTGAGATTAGCAGTTTCCATGTAAAATCGGAAGAACAAAAATGATTTGACTCTCACTCAAAGTCAGAAAAGGAACAGAGAGACTAGACAGAACATTCCTAACTGATATATTCATTGCTGGGTTTATTACTGAATATATTCTATTGTTGGTTGTTGGTTGATCATGATTATTTTTCAAGTACCTGCCAAGATTTAAACAAAAGATTCTATTTTTTAAATAGCAATTATCAATATTTGATTTTCGTGATGAAGTACCTAACTAAAAATATTGTATTTATTACAGTGAATTGATTATTTTTCATATTGTCAAAATCAACAATTTTAAGAAAATATATAAAATAGGAAAACACTATTGAATTTAAGAAAAAAAATTAAAAAGAGAAAAAGTTAATGTCAATTTCTAAACTTTTTTTTTGGAAACAATTTCTAAACTTTCATTCTATTTATTATCATAGTCAAACTAAGAAAAACGTTTAGAAAAAGTAAAAAATATATTTAAAAAAAAACTATGGGTGGTACAAAGTATGTGATCTATACAAAATAATTATAAAAATATTGTTAAAAATAAATAGTAAAGGTTAGTGTTGATTAAAAAAAACTTAAATTTTATTCTCATCAAATTTTAAAGAGATATATGCTCTTTTTTCTCAGAGCACATTCCAGGTGTTGAAGAAAGGGACATAATCTTGAGAAAAAGATCTGAGCGAAAGAAATCCATCAGAAAAAAAGTGATGAGAAAGAAATCCATCAGATCAAACAAACGGATAGATGAAGAAGAAGAGTGTCACAACGGTTTCATTAATATATATGTAACTAGAGTCTGCGCGCGGGATATACGTTAATTATATGACATAATGTTGGTTTTTTTGTTCGGAAAACTAATTATGAGTTAACAATTAGAGTTGTTGCACAGAAAAAAGTTAACAATTAGAGTTATGGCATAAGATAATTCGTATTAGTTTTCCAATAGTGTGTTGTTATTTGTATAGAATGAGAGAGTTGTTATTGGAACAGTCGCAACTGTTGAGAATCACATCTTTATTACCATTTGCAATTCTATTATATATGTGAGTAAATATATTATTTATTGAGTAATGTGATATAAATATATTATTGTGTAGACGAATTATATTTATTGTGTAGACGAATAGTTTAAGTAGTATTTGAAAACGTAAACAAAGTATTGATAGATGGGCTTGTAAATATAACTTCATATGAACTTGTTTTGCGCTTATTTTCTAAGTTATTAATCTTAAACTAAAATCCTAGAAATTGCGTATTTTCTTAAAAAAATTATATTCTAAGCAATTTGCCTATTTAGACCATTTAGGAGATTTTGATGGGAGCTATTGAAAGTTATCTAGTAAAAAATGAGTTGTAGAGAGAAGATGAGATTTTCCTTTACCAAGGTGGTTTCATAGAAGATTGATTACGTTCTCTATGTTTGAATGATTTATTCAAGAATAGAAGCTTGAAAAATTAACTATGTTCTTTATGTAGATTCTATATCTAAATAAATTATTATAAAAAACTTGATCAACCACTTAAAAACTCGCGTTTGTAATGAGGGTATAACAAAATTCTATTTGTTTGAGAAAGTAGTATTTTTGAAATATTTATAGAATACACAAATAATGTATTTGATTAATTGCGAGCATAACCACATGGCTTAAAGCTGCATGTTGGAAGAAAAAGATAGTGCGTTAGGCTCCATGAAACAGACATAACATTTCATTTGTTTGAAGTAATAGCATAAATCGCATCCTGATCCAGATCTGAATTTTTTTTTTGGGGTGGGGGGTTGAAAATTTTTTAAAGACCTTTTTATTAAATGAAATTTCTTCATAATTTTGGTTATGACTACGTAACATTGTAGACATTGGTCCTTGAAGTTTGGCCAACTCCAAAGATGATATATCTTGTTGCATTGGCCGTCCTTCATCATTTGGCTATGATTGTTGTAGTGATATCTCCTGTTGTATCGTCATTTAGTGTGAGCATTTCTAACGTGTGATGGCTATAACTTAATATGTTTATTATTACTCCTAGATTTTTGTTACAACAGGAGAAATAGTGATATATGAGTTTGTAAATATTAATTTATTTTATAGTTTTTTCCAAAAATAATTGTTTATATAAATAATTTATAGTAATATACTAATGGTTATAAGTTAATATTCATTACCATATTTATTGGTGCACAAAAAAAATCATTACCATATTTAAAAACTTGCAAAAATATAAAATTTTAAAAGTAGAATTGTACATGTCACAATTATATAGATATCGTTATATTTTTAAAAATTATGTCATATTTTTTAAAAAAATTGAATGTGGTAGTAGCATATATCAACCATTTCGTAGCTAATGTTTAGAAATCAGTTACCTTTATTTATTTTAGTGAGTCAAATTCATTGAAAAAGGAAGTATCATTTAAATAATAAATGAATAATCAGAGATACATATCATTTATATGGTTATTGGATCTTAAAAAATATATAATGCTTTGGATTTGGTGTTTTAAGAAAATATAATAGCTATTCGTTGTAAAAAAAAATGATATGGATTTAGTGAAAATTTAGTTTTGATATTTTTTTACATAAATATATTTTACAGCTGTGAAGAAGAGTTAAACTTTTACATTTCTAACAAAATATGATTTTACAGTTGAAACGAAAAAATAATATTTTATATTTTGATAAAGTAACATTTTTAATGAAAATATGTAATTTTTTTTTTATTTTTTCAAGGATAATTATAAACTTTAATTATGCATGTTTGCTTGCATCTAAATGATCTGTGAGTAAAATATATGACACATTTTCTAATCCCCTATATATTAATTGTGAATCATTTAAAAAGTTAGAACCTCAAATTTGTAATAATTAAAAATAGCCCCTTCCTACGTGTCAGTTTTTTGTGCTCTTAATTGTCTTACGTGGCAGTTAAATAGAGCTCAATATGTTGAGCTTAGTCTAAAATTAAACATCCTAGCAAAATGTTATATAATTGTTACACCGTCAAATACAATTGTTTCATATCCCCTATCGTGATTACTGATATACTCCTTACACAACGATTCGCTATATCTACATAAGTAAACTTTTGATTATGTATTTAATTCCAAATTTTATTATTAACATAATGGTTGGTTGTATTAAATTCGGAATGGGCTGACCGAATATGTAAAGGTTAAATTTATTACGTATATGCTTTTCGTGCAAGGCATTAACCGAATAGTCGCTTCTGTTTAGTTAGTTGGCAGAGTAGATGTCGTGTTTTGGAAGACTTCCTTGTAGCTTTTCCTATATATACTGTTATAGTTTGGTACGAAGAATAAAAGTTGACAAATATTTTCTTTAAATCTATTCTAGGATGTCATCTAAATTCGCATGGCCAAACCATGAGAAGGTCATACAATATATTGTATATAATTATAGGGGATTTGCATTCAACTTACCGTTTATATAATTATAGAAATTCATATGTAAGATGCTTACTTAAAAACCTTTTTAATTTGCAGATTGCTAAAGGGATATGGCGCAAACTTATGTTTTCAAAGGAAGAAAACATGAGAGAAGACGAGTATGTGAATGTACTTGAACATCAACAGAAACAAAAGTTTTTGGAATGGATGAAGAATCAATCAGAACTTGCTGGAAATGTAGCGTGCTCTTCTATAAGTCGTTTTGTTTGGCATACTATGTCTAAAACGTGGAAACCAAAAATGCTATCTAAACTCATACTTCTAGGTAAGATCTCTTAATGGTGTCACATCCATAATTATATAACACTAGAGAACATTATATTAACCTAAAATATAGAAAGTGTGTATTCTTTCCTTAAATAAAAGCTACGGAATTACCTAATATGATTTACATATATATGACAATTAATGATTATGAATAATAAAGATTTGATAACAATTTTTGCATCCTTCTTCATTTTTGTTTAAATTTATATTATTAAAAAAAATTAAACAATCACATTAACCATATAATAAAAAATTAGATTTTTTCTTATATGTCATATTTTGAATTTTTTAAAATGACTTTAAATTACAAAAGTGAGGAAACCTTATATGTTATATATATTTTTTAAACGACTTTAAAATACAAAAATGAGGACACCTTATATGTTATATTTTTCTTATATGTTAGAATTTTCTTATATGTTATATTTTGAATTTTTTTAAAACGACTTTAAATTACAAAAATATAAGTTTTCCTTAAGTATATGACTAAAACCATTAAAATGACATGTACCAATTCGACGGTTGATTTGAAAGCTTTCAAAACGATATGGAAGATAAAAGTCAAAATAATTTAACTATAGAAACAATACTGTTCACTTTTTTCAAGAATGTGTTCGATGGAAAAAAATAGGTTTTTATGTCATACTAGAGAACATTATATTAACCTAAAATATAAGAAGTGTGTATTCTTTCCTTAAATAAAAGCTACAGAATTACCTAATATGATTTACATATATATGACAATTAATGATTATGAATAATAAAGATTTGATAACAATTTTTGCATCCATCTTCATTTTTGTTTAATTTTATATTATTAAAAATAATAAACAATCACATTAACCATATAATAAAAAAATAAGATTTTTTCTTATATGTTATATTTCAAAAAATTTAAAATGACTTTAAAATACAACAATGAGGAAACCTTATATGTTATTTTTTTTTAAAAAAAACGACTTTAAAATACAAAAATGAAGACACCCTATATGTTCTATTTTTCTTATATGTTATATTTTTTCTTATATGTTATATTTTGAATTTTTTTAAAACGACTTTAAATTACAAAAATGTAAGTTTTCCTTAAGTATACGACTAAAAACATTAAAATGACATGTATCAGTTTGATGGTTGATTTGAAAGCTTTCAAAACCATATGTAAGATAAAGGTCAAAATAATTCAACTGTGAAAACAATATAGTTCACTTTTTAAAGAATGTGTTTGAGGGATAAAATAAGATTTTTATGTCATAATTTGTCTAATGTCCACTAGAGAACATTATATCCCCTATATTTTAATTGAGAAGCATTTGAAAAATTAGAACTTTAATTTTGTATTAATTAAAAAAAATCTCAAATCCTAGGTGACACTCTAAATGCCTTCTAAATTCCATTTCAAAGAATTCTGCAGCATCTAATATAAAGTATAATTTAATCTAATGGTGTCACATTATTCCATAATTATACAACACTAGAGAACATTATATTAACCTAAAACATAGGAAGTGTGTATTCTTTCGTTAAATAAAAGCTACAGAATTACCTAATATAATTTACATATATATGGCAATTAATGATTATGAATAATAAAGATTTGATAACAATTTTTGCATCCTTCTTCATTTTTAAAAAATTTATATTATTAAAAAAAAATAAACAATCACATTAACCATATAATAAAAAAATTAGAATTTTTCTTATATGTTATATTTTAAATTTTTTAAAATGACTTTAAATTACAAAAATAAAGAAACCTTATATGTTATATATTTTTTTTAAACGACTTTAAAATACAAAAATGAGGACACCTTATATGTTATATTTTTCTTATATGTTAGAATCTTCTTATATGTTATATTTTGAATTTTTTTTAAAACGACTTTAAATAACAAAAATGTAAGTTTTCCTTAAGTATACGACTAAAAACATTAAAATGACATGTATCAATTCGATGGTTGATTTGAAAGCTTTCAAAACCATATGGAAGATAAAAGTCAAAATAATTTAACTGTGGAAACAATACTGTTCATTTTTTTCAAGAATGTGTTCAATGGACTAAATAAGGTTTTTTATGTCATAATTTGTTTAATATCCACTAGAAAACATTATATTAACCTAAAATATAAGAAGTGTGTATTCTTTGCTTAAATAAAAGCTACAGAATTACCTAATATGATTTACATATATATGACAATTAATGATTATGAATAATAAAGATTTGATAACAATTTTTGCATCTTTCTTCATTTTTGTTTAAATTTATATTATTAAAAAAAATTAAACAATCACATTAACCATATAATAAAAAATTAGATTTTTTCTTATATGTTATATTTTAAATTTTTAAAAATGACTTTAAATTACAAAAATAAGGAAACCTTATATGTTTTTTTTTTAAACGACTTTAAAACACAAAAATGAGGACACCTTATATGTTATATTTTTCTTATATGTTAGATTTTTTCTTATATGTTATATTTTGAATTTTTTAAAACGACTTTAAATTACAAAAATGTAAATTTTCCTTAAGTATACGACTAAAAACATTAAAATGACATGTATCAGTACGATGGTTGATTTGAAAGCTTTCAAAACCATACGTAAGATAAAAAGTCAAAATATTCAACTGTAAAACTATACTTTTCACTTTTTCAAGAATGTGTTCGAGGGAAAAAATAAGGTTTTTATGTCTTAATTCGTTTAATGTCCACTAGAGAACATTATATTAACCTAAAATATAAGAAGTGTGTATTTTTTCCTTAAATAAAAGCTACGAAATTACCTAATATGATTTACATATATATGGCAATTAATGATTATGAATAATAAAGATTTGATAACAATTTTTGCATCCTTCTTCATTTTGTTTAATTTTATATTATTAAAAAAATAAACAATCACATTAACCATATAATAAAACAATTAGATTTTTTCTTATATGTTATATTTTGAATTTTTTAAAATGACTTTAAATTACAAAAATAAAGAAACCTTATATGTTATATATTTTTTTTTAAAAATGACTTTAAAATACAAAAAAAATGAGGACACCTTATATGTTATATTTTTCTTATATGTTAGATTTTTTTCTTATATGTTTTATTTTAAATTTTTAAAACGACATTAAATTACAAAAATGTAAGTTTTCCTTAAGTATACGACTAAAAACATTAAAATGACATGTATCAATTCGATGGTTGATTTGAAAGCTTTCAAAACCATAAAAAAGATAAAAGTCAAAATAATTCAACTGTGAAAACAATACTGTTCACTTTTTTCAAGAATGTGTTCGATGAAAAAAATAAGGTTTTTATGCCATAATTTGTTTAATGTCCAATGCGATCAACCCATGATGTATTAATTATAGTTTTATTATTTTTAATAAAAATTTATCCGATCCATCGAAAAGAAATTATATAATAACAACAAAAAATATTTTATATATATAAATAAAATGATCAAATATATAAAAGAAACTATCGATAATATATACAAATAAACTTGCGCAGGTCTTATCCTAGTCTTAAATGAATCATCTCAATTTATAGTCTGATTTGATTCAACCAATTAACTTCGATAATAGAACCATCATTGACATTCTCTTCTCTAATCCCGTTCCTTTGTTATCAAACTCCGAACATCAATCATCCTTCAATTCAATTCAATCTAATTTTCGAACATTCCTCGTAATCGCGCGCGTTAATGGAGATCGCTCCATTTTCGAGTAGATTCAAGCTCTACGATCAACTCGAGCTTCTGGAGTTTCCCAATAAGTTCTTCATCAAACCCGTAGATTCGCATCATCAAGGCTTCTCCGTCGATCGCCGCGACGTCAACATCAAACCTCTCGACGGTATCAATCTTCCTTCTCACATATCTCTATATATGTTTTCTGTTTTGATTAATGAAAATAGCTGTAGCAGGAAAACTATTTCGGACAGGAATCTGTATTTCATTTCGCGAGCTGTTGTGTTTGATGTGACTATTCAGTTGATCTATTTTGCCAGAATAGCTTCTCACTTCTTCTTCTCAGATAGATCTTTGAGTATTGCCAGCCTCACCACCCCTCTGGCATGATCCATCGCCGATCGTTTTAGCTTCTTCGTGTTATTCACCGGCACCACTGTTGATTTCACCTTTTTGATCCACCGGCAAACTTCTTCACCGTTTGAACCTCGATACAGCTTCTATAGCCGCGTTAACCGCATACCAATCGTCAAAATCTTGGCTTTTTTGCTTTTTTTTGTTTTGTTTTGTTTTTGGATTTCTCGTTTTGAATGAGTTATGGAACCACTGGAGAATTGTGGTGGCTGTGGCTGTGATGAAGCGACGTTCAAGACGGTGGAGAAGATATATTCAACAATAAACCAATTCTTCGGAATGTGAAGAAGTAGATCCGTATTTGCAAGGTTCGAGGTGGCTATGTTGGTGTTCATGCTTCGAAGAGAATGTGAAGATTGATTTGTTGGATGCATCGCTTGGGTCTGCCCGCCCTACGCGCGAGATTTAATTATTTTTTTTGCTATTTTGGTTTGTATAGTTGTTATTTGGTCTTGTAATTTGTGCGTGAAGATTGTGAGTAGGAGTGGTATCTCTATGAAAACGATCTATGTTTTAAAGTATGTTTGAGATCGATTGTTTGATTGGAAGATGGATGTATGAAGGATGGTTTATTTACTTTACTCATGGTGGTTGTATCTATATTATAATGTTCGGGGTTTTTTTTAATTTATTTTTACTCATTGGGGGAATACTTGTTGTTTATATGATTTGGCCTTGGAATGATTGGTTTGTGTTTTTTTTTAAATTATTTTATAGATCTTTCGTGGTTAATTGGTTATTGGTTATCTTGTTCAAACCACCAAATTTGAAAATGAGAAAATTTAGAATAAGTTTGTTTGACGTTTTATGTAAAATTGGTTTTGAGGAATGCTATCTAAACCCCACGTTTAGTGTATACTGTGTTATCATATATTTGAACACCAGGAACACACATGACTTAGTTTTTTTATATATTATTTTGTGTTTGTTGATAATTTATGGTGTACACTATCTCAATGTATCATAATGACAGTTAAGTATTTTGGTTGCGTCACAAGTTATATGTACGATTCTATCTTTAAGTGTTTGTTTAATCTTTATAAGTCTCTAATGAATTTATGATAATCCATATGTGCCCCATATTCAACCGGTTTACAGTGGATATAGTGTCTAAATTATTAGGCTTTAATGTGTTTTGAGATATACGTTAAATGATTATCCTAAGTTAGTTCGTTCAGATGATGATCTCAATAGGTTCTTCAAGTTTATATATTTTTGTCAAGTTTTTATATGGCCGTTTTCGTTCGTACTATAAAAATATAGATTTTTATTCCATATTAATTTATATATAGGATACTGCTATAGTTTTTATTTTGGAATTTGGTAGCATGCATATATTTTTGAGACATTTTTCTTTGAAAAACTATATTTTTGAGACTATATTATGGTTTACCAGTCTTATGGACGGATATTAAGTAAACTGATATCCGTTTACATTTTTGGAATTTGGTAGCATGCATGTGAATTTAGTTGTTTTACATTTATTCAAAATTTATTTTATATTGATTATGATACTAAGTAAACTGATGGTGATTGGGTGTTGAACACAAACCATGGATTAGTGTTGATTGACATACAAAACATGTATTATTTCTTGAATGCTTGTTTTCAAGATTCATAGTACTTTTGTTTCTAACTTGTTTATTTTTCCGAAAATGGTAGTTTAAACAATGTGTAAATGATTTATTTTAAAACTAAAAGTATTGTTATTCATTTTTTTGTAATAGAAAATATCTAAAATTAAGTAAACACCACAAAAATCTAATATTGAGTGGTACTTTCTTTTGCCAGCTGAGTGTTATCATTTAAAATGTACACCACTAAATATTTTATATGTCATTATATTTAATACTTCCTCTCTGTTCCTAAATGTAGGATGTTTTACAGAATTTTGATGTTCTAATATATAAGATGTTTTTTATTTTCTTAGGTAACTTTTATTTTATTAAAAATTGTGTTCTTAATCATATTTTAATAGTCTATTTTGTAATTGGTTGAATACCATTAATTTATAGTTTTAATGATATTTTCTAAAAGAAAAATAGTTTTCTTAATATGTGTGTTTCTACCTAAACATCTTATATTTATAAACGGAGGGAATACTAAATAAACATGTTATCCGAATAACCTATTATGATTTTAAATAGTACTGATTATTAGAATTTTTTTTTCTTTTTTTTTCTTTTTTTTTCTTTCCCTTTTCTCCCTCAATTGACATCTTTCTAGGGTTTCGTATCTCGCTCTTCCTCGAGGAATCGATCTTGTGCAATAACAGGTGGTTAAGCAATGGGGAAGAGGAAGTCAAGGGCAAAGCCTGCTACAACGAAGCGAATGGACAAGCTTGACATACTGTCTTTAGCTGTCCTTTTTGCAATCACGGCTCTAGTGTCGAATGCCAAATTAGTATGAAGGAGGTGATTGGTATTGCCACTTGTAGAATCTGTGAAGAAAGCTTTAGCACTACTATCACAGCTTTGAGTGAAGCTATAGACATCTACAGCGAATGGATTGATGAGTGCGAGAGGGTCAATGCTGTGGAAGATGATGTCGAGCAAGAAGAGGAAGTAGAGGAAGAAAAAGTATATGAAGAAGAAGAAGAAGAAGAAGAAGAAGTGGAGGAAGGGGATGATGAAGATGAACGTGTCTCTGTTAAAAGGAAGTTTAACTACCGAGACGATTGATCTTTATTAAAAACCATGCAAGTCCTTTTAGACATTTCCCTTATGTTGTAATATCTACTGACACTCGTTGTTACCTATCACCATCGTTTCCTTTTGTTTTACATTTACTGAAACAGTAATCTCAGCTCTGTACACATAAAAGTTAAAACCTAACCAAGATCGAGAAGAAGATGAGGTTAGTCAAGTTTAGAACCGTCAAGAGCAAGAAATGATAATCATTCGTGAGCGGGGTTTGAGATTTAAAAATAAATTAGACTATATTTTTCCCATTAATTTTCTTATATTTAATATATTCATTATATAGTTGGCAAAGTGTATCATCTTTTTCGTTGACCTTGTTCTACGTTCAATCATAAGTATGTATCAATATTCTTGTGACAACAAAAAACAAAAAAAAAGATATCATTATTCAAATTCAGCGTACAAAACACACACGCACCAACAACCCTATCAGAGAAACTCATACCATCAAGCTCGTTGCCCTCGAGTCTCCTAAAAACGATGAACCAAAAATGAAAGGCCGAAGCTTTAACACATACCACGCCATCACCATGCCTCAGCCACAGGACCTACACTCACTAAAAGAGTAACAATAAGACTCAAAACTCCTCGAAACGTCTGTGGCACTTTCGGCATCATCAAAATTGAATATTAGTTAAATCATATGCATATAGGTCAAGGGTGAAACCTATATCATTTGCTCACAATTGCTAAAGTCTTCAACTTGTTTAGCCTTCCTCTTGTAGACAAGATGATGGAGTTGCTTTCCTCTGTAAACTTCCTGCAACAATCCACCACAAAGCACAAGTGTAACTCTGTTGTCTTTCACTCTACTCTGGTCCACAACAGTAGCAAAACTCATGCCCACACATACAAAGAACACAAAGAGATATCTCAACATTGATATAAGAAACCACAAAGCCAAACAATATATAGATATGAAACGTTCTATGGGTGTATGTCTTACCGGCAAGTCATGTGGTTGCAGCCTTGAGCAATTAAAATCATTACACGACATAGCTGACATCGTCTCCACCTCTTATACCTAGCCAAGCGATGCAATATATATTTAATGAACCTGAAGAATCTGAAACTCTTCACTGCTCATAGATTCACGCCAAGGAACATTACGGTCCACACACGCAAACCTCTCACAGAATGGACACTTCACACAACAGCTATTCTCTGTCTGACTACAACAGCTATTCTCTGTCTGACCACGGTCCACACACGCAAACCTTAAAAGCTTGGTTAAGATCACATAAAGGAGCAAGCTTTAGAACAAACCCATTTTATAGAAACGAAAAGAAAACAAAGAGAGTCTAGAACAGTTGTAAAAAGACAGTCTAGAACACACCTGCTGCTTAGATAGCTTCTTCAAAGTTTTCTCCTTGATATCAAGCAGTACACAATACTAATACTTCTTCGTTTGCAGAAACCTATTACCATGGAATCACAAAGTGAGTAAAGCATTCATCCTTTTATCAAATCACTCGTCAAATCACAAATCAAGCACCATTCAAAATGAAATAAAAGCAAGGGTTCCAGGTTCTCTTGTTGCACTAAGAACAAAACAAAATTTTCATTTAAACATCAATTTCACTAATCTAAATGTGAGTTAGAAACAAAACTCACAGAGATAGAACCTAACCCAAAAAGCATATAAATTACAATCAGGTCGTGAGCTATGGAACTGAGCCATGAAGGAAACAGGTTTAAGATTGAAGCCTTCGGTTAACTTTTCGCAACGCCTTGGAGATTCATCTGCAATCGAAATCAAATTTAGTCAAAGGCAAGAAACAAAAGGGTGAAGCAGGTCGAATCAGATGTCAAGTAAACCATCACCTGAGAGGGATAGTTTGGAGACGCAGCGGCGAAGCCGGAGACGCAGCGGCAGATGAGCCATATGGAGTAGATCTGATTCGTCGTCCATCGAAGCCTCTTCTCCTCCTCTGCTTATGAACACAGCCGTTTCCACGTTCTTCGTTGCAGTAGTAGGGTTCGATGAGCCCAAGATATTAAATTTAATGAAAAGCTGCAGTTTTCCTATTGGACACGTGTCAAAACACCATGAAATGACTTTTCTTCGTGGCATCCTACGTGTCTCTCTAAAGAGAGAGCAAACATGATTTTATATAAATAGATATATAGATAGATAGATGGTTTTTCCCTTTATTTACAACCTCATATAATTTGATTAATCAAATATAAATCATCCCTCAGATCAGAAATTTGGAAAAAGTTATTTATAGCCCATTACTTAGTCTAATATTTTTCATATGGAGATAGTGGTTTTAAATATAAAATTCCTCATAATAAGGACGAGAGAAATCGAGGGACAGATTCTCAACGTTGTGTGGCATGGCACACTTGATCCACCGGTCGATGTGGGGAATGTCCTCCCTCTTGGTGGCTTTGAGGTATAAATTCTTCGTCTTGGGATCTGTATAGTGAATTAGGGTTTCGTTTACTGAAGCGGCAATCAGCGTATCCACATCTAAGGTGAGAGAAGGTATATCGCACCATATATGCCTCCATCGTCTAGACAAGAGGAAAGTACTGATGGCTACTTGATCACATCTGGTAAATTGCTGATCTTGTCTACTGCTGCTTTGATTTTCTTGTCGTCGACCATATTCAGGCATAGCTTTTATTGTAACGACCCGTGAACAGAACCGATACTATTTGTTTAATTTGAATTATAATTAAATATTAAAAAAGGAATGCAACAAATAAATATTAAAATAAACAATTCACGCGTAGCGTGGACACACCTCAGATTTGTTTTCATAATTTGGACGAACAAGACGTTTGCGATTGAGAGGACCAAGCAATCCAATTTCTTATGATTTTTCTGTTTTATTCCTTAATTTCCAGCTAAGTTAATAAGTGGGGGTTTTTGTTTTGTCATTTTGAAAGAACATAGCACCATCAAAGGATGGGAGGAGGATCAATGTAGCTAATCAAAATAGATAAAACCAAAAAACAACACTCCAGTAGGAGCAAAGAAAACCAGAGATAAGGAGACCCGAAAAAAGCGTAAGCTCTACGTAAAAGAGCCTTTCATGCTGATGCTTCCTGGCCAATCTGGGTAGCTAACCATGCAGGACCATTCCTAGCGACGTACGATTGATACCTTTGATCTCTTGTCACACTTACTGCAATTAAATTGGCAATGAGGTTACACGAGCTTGTGACATAGCTGATCTTGGCATCTCTGATGGAATAGATCGCCGATAGGACATGAGAGACATGCTGGAAATGTCCAAAACAGAGAAGTGGATGGTCCATTGCCTTTTTAACCTCAAGAGCTGAGAATTTAAAAAACACTTTCTTAAGTTTCAGATCACTCATGGCTTCAGCTGCCCAATGTAGAGCCAGAACGTTGGCTTGATGCAGCGAGCTTACATTAGCAAAGGCTCTTCTACTGTGAAGTAAAACAACTCCTCTTGCATCTCGCACCACCCAAGTAGCTCCCGCTATTGTAGAACCTCCATCCAGTGAGGAGCCCACGTTACATTTCAAGAAAGAGGCTGGCGGCTTCTGCCATTTCTCTGGAACAGAACCCATGAACATTGCCGAATACTCTACTGTAGGGAGATTATCATGCAGATTAAGCCACACCGCCGTATCCTCCATAGTGGGTTATTGTCTCCTTCTGGAGAAGAGATCAATTCCACCAGTTTATCTATTTTTTCTGCTTCAAAGAGTTTAGACTTTATGCTTTATGTACTTTGATTTTAAAGAATAAATGAAAAAACCAAAAAATGCAATTTTAATTTACCCAAATAAATTCATGTTGTTTTAACTATGTCTTGAAAAATTAGCAAAACATATAAGAAAACATATTGAATACATGACTAACTCATAGATTTCATAAATTTTCCAGCTTTAAAAATGGTTAATCAAACCGATTATCCTTCATGTAATAATATAATTCCATTTACGTTATCCACACGCAAACCCCATTGGTATAACCTATATCTATATATTTTAAATACACAACCATATACATTCCATATTTCTATTTCATTATCAAATTTTAACAAAATTCTCCTCATTCTATCTCACAAAAACTAAAATAGAACCTATGTATATAAAAACTACACTAACATAAAGTGTGTGTGTTCTCGGTATAACTAAAGCGGGCACTTCGTCTGCAAAAACAAACAAATATATTTCCAAGCGAACATCTATTATACTAAGAAAAACCTCATTATGAGAATAATGCAAATACAAAAAATAACAAACATTATCCAGCTCTCATACAAATACACACTACACATCATTATACATGGTTTTCGAAATAAGTAACAACTCAACGTAAATAAAACAACAAACTTATCACAAACCATTGACTCAAAATGTTAACGCTCCTACATCCACCGGCCCAACACACAATAATTTATCATTGATTTTCAGCTACCGTCTATCATTGACAATCAAGATAATTTAAAAGACTCAACAACTGAGTACATGGAATTCGTGCTAACATACCATCACATTCATAACCCCGACTCAACCTTACTTATTCAAGAGACTACTGAATATGTGATGAATAAGCTACCAAACGGCTGCAATACCATAACTGATGATCTCCAAGTTACTCTTACCATCTGGGACTACAACCAAAACGCGACTGCAAGACTTTCTTATCATCACAAATCTAAAGGAAACAAATAGGTCTCCAACTACAGAAGAAGACAATGATATATGCACTATATGCTTCGAAAATTACAACAATGGAAACAAACTATATGCTTTCTTACTATCTACCTACACTACTTAAACCATAAAACCATTAGCAACACCATGGATCCAGATATTGCTTCATCATCTAACATATAACTAAAACTTTCAAAAGACCATCCACCAATCAAAATATGCTACATCAAAAAAATCCAAATTACAACAAAGGACAGCTGCCCCGAGCGTAGCGCGGACAAACCACTAGTATTGAATAAAGTTGAACCAAAACAAACTAAAGAGGAAATGTCATAAACAGTTGTAATCCAAAATATAGGGGGTGATTGATAAGTACTCTCAGTGCTTTCCAGAGCTTCTTTTCTTTACTTTAATTTAACAATCTTGCTTAAAGAAAATAATTTAAAGCAGCTAGAGCACTAAAGTTAAAATAGAAAAATATTAGGTTTGGAATTCAATTTTTCTAAAACTTTATATTTAGTTCTTTGAAAGTTATTGATATAAATCTAATACAATAAAAGCTACAGCTGCATATATTCTAAAGCAAAAAAAGCCTCTAGTAATAATAATATATGAAAGCCTTTTGAACACATTTACGTAAACTTCATAGTCTCCACAAAGTCTAAAAATAATAATAATACAAGGTACCTTTCTGTGTACATACAAGAGAGAGATACGAGGATACATAGCTCAAATGAGGTACTAAAAGGGAGGGGGATTGCCTAATCTTCGTTCAGAAAAGTTTTGTGTTGTGGAGAGATTCTTTTAGGGTTTTATCAGTAGAAACCAAACAGAACAAGGTGTTCAATGCTCATGTGATTAAAACTTAGAGCATTTGTAATCCATACAAGCTAGAGAATAACAATGACAAAGAGTTGGTCAATTTTGGGGCGAGGGGTGCAGAGATACCAGAACAATGATTCATTTGTTTGGATCGGCGAGCTTTTTCAGCCCCAAAACTCACTGTCCATAAACATCAATTATATCTGTATATATAGGGGATCTTTTTATACATATCAAAGTCTTTTATGGCATGATCGCTAGCTGTAGCCGCATATCAGCTGCGCTCAATATGCAGATTTTTGTTGGATCAGATCTTTTCTTTCGCTTTGCCGGAAGCTTTTTAACAAAAACATAAATTCTCAAGTAAAAATAATATCTGAAAAAAGCCTTTTGAATGAACACACTAACATAAACTTCATAGTCTCTACATAATCTAGAAAGATTTTAATAGATATACCAACCTTAAGCTCTTCTTCAAATCCCTCAATATTGACTCTAGTGAAAGTCTTCCTCTCCAAATTGTAGAAGTAAATGTGGAAAGGGTGTGATAGAAGAGGCCGGGCGCAGCGTCAACACAATTTCACTTGTACCAGTCATTCACAACCCGCTCTTGTCTTTATGAAAGGAGGCAATACGTAAGTATGCTCGTCCATTTATGGATTCCAGCATCTTCTAGAACCCACAAGATTATTTCTCTTTCCCGGTATGAACAATATAACCTAATTTACCTTGGTAGTTGAACAAACAACCCGACATATCAAAACCCTCTGGTGACATGTCTTCTGTGTTAACAAAGCTGAACTTCTCTAGCTCTAACGTCGAAACAAACTATAGTAGCAAGGCCTCTCACCTTTCCTCCGAAATACAAAACACCATTTATACATGCACTACAAGAAATTAGCAATATTGCAACAACAAAATTGCAACCTTCATTTATGTTAAAAATTTGCCATGATTATTGCAATATATTTGCAATGATGAATATTCGTTCCAATTTCATTACAATTTTATTGCAAAAAATACAACTAAAATATATGTTGCAGGTTTTCATTTCTAAATTGCAACATTTTGCGACGTAAAAAAATATCTCGTAAATTTTGCAAGAAACATTCAACAGTTTAAAAACCATTGCTAAATTGCAAAAAAAAAATATAAACAATACGTGACAAAAACGTGACATTAGTCATATGTTCCTAAAAAAAAGTTTTGTATATAAAGTACAACAAAATACTATATATATATATATATATATTGGATAATTAGAAATGTACACTATATTTTAAAGGTTTCCGATTCTTGAGATTTTGTAAAAAGTTTTATGTTATGAATTTTATTTTGTTTTGGTCTAGTATGGTGTGATTTAGTTCTATTCAAAAAAGAAATTAGATGAAAAATTAATTTACATATTTTTCAAAAATAATTATAAAATAACTAATATAGTATAGTATATTAATAAGTGTTAATTAGGATTGTTTGATTAGACGAAGTACTATTTTAACAAAGAAGACAATGAAGTAAATGATCTTCAAAGTTTATATTTGGCAACGCTAATGACTAGTCATATTGATTATGTGCCGAGAACTTATAACCCCTAGTCCCTAAATTGATTGAACACAAGTTTGTTGTACAAAAGGGAACTTTAGAAAATATACTTATGGAAATTTAATACCTTAGATCTTGAGGATTTCACTTCATTATTCTACTATGTCCTGAATATGTAAGAGCTCAAACATGAATCGGTTGTTAGATTAAATCCAACCAGAAAAAGTTCTATTGAGTAGGCAATTTAGTTGATGTTCGACCACATTATCCAAGACGTATACGTTGCTTGGAATGGAAGAAACTATGATCATTTATAGTATTAAGTTTAAATTTTTAAAAATGGAAATTTTCCACTAACTAATATCAAAATGCACATCATCAGTCCCAACGTGAATAAAATTAGTTGTGTAAAGAGTTGTTTGTTTTTTTGGTTAAGGGACACAAAAAGAATCTACTAGTAATAAATTTTAGATTCCTTTTTTTGTTATCAGTTGTTCCCATCTTATATTTTGATCCCATTAGTTTGTTGAGATAATATGATATTAAACGATAAGAAAATATCTCATATCAAGATACGTTCAGATTTTATTGTTTTCATATATCTATATATAGACCATATGTGTGCTTTTTAATAACTCTACACTTCTGTACACAATAGTTCTCCGTAAGCTTATTCATCTCCAGTATGTTTTTGTGTTTTACTTCTTTTTAATCAGTTTGATTTAAGTGTTATCTTTGACTTTGTCATTTTTTTCAGATTAATTTTTATTTTGTAGAAGGAAAAGAATGGATATGCATCTTACATTTATGTTTTCGGGAGACACACAAGAAATCACATAGATCATTTGTGGATGAACGGAAAAAGCTAATTAGTGAGGAGTTTGAAAAAATGTAGATGTTTTTTATGGATGGATCATTTATCTAGTTTTCAAATTAGCGTTGATCTCTTTTTATGAATGGTTGTTGAACTTTTAAATGTTTTATTGTATTGAATAAATGTGATCATTTAAATATATATATTATAAAAGTAAATCATGCATCTGCTATTAAATATAAAAACCACAATGATCATTTATGCTAAGCTTGATAGTCTACTAATTTTATTGAAATATTAATTGATGGCACGTAACAACCACCTTGCACGAAATGTAAAAGTAACTATAAGAAATTTTGCAACAACAACTTTTTTTGTATCTTTTATGTAGCAAATTTTTGTAACAATGTATAAGTTGCAACTATACGTTGTAATTTAAACAATCGTTTTTTATTTTTCTTATTGCATTAATACTATATCATTGCAAGAAATAAATTAATTGCAAATTTACAATGTTATTTGCTATAAATTTTATGTAGCAATGATTTGTCACTATTTATAGTTACAAAAAAAAAGTTGCAAAAATACAACAGAATTGTTATAAAACCATTGTTGCAATAATATGACAATTATAGCAACAACTCAATTTCTTGCTAATTTTACTACATATATGCAACAAATGTGAATTTGCAACATTCAAACAGTAAGACATTAAAATTTGTCACATTTTTCTCACAATTTCATTTTTGCAACAATATATTAGATAATTGCAACAATATACCACTATTGCAATATTACTATTTTCTTGTAGTGATGTTTCATGACGTATTCTATCATCTTTCATAAAATGAAACTTGTATTCAATTATTCTCCGTACAAGTTTTTTTCCTGACTCCAATGTCAAAACCTGGTGAGTATTGAGCCTTTCATAACGTGAAGAGGTC
This sequence comes from Brassica napus, assembly GCF_020379485.1. Lineage (NCBI taxonomy): Eukaryota > Viridiplantae > Streptophyta > Magnoliopsida > Brassicales > Brassicaceae > Brassica > Brassica napus. The sequence continues at coordinate 10,227,157 of NC_063444.1, read as the reverse complement.
ATACACAACACTTTGAACTCTTTGCCGATCGGTCCATAGCCCAAATACATTTCTGCAATCTTCTCTTTGGGTTCTGTTCGTTGGAACTATTTTTTGAACATAATGAATAATATATTCATATGTCAAAAATGAAGTTTTATTTGAATGAGAAATAGAAGTCTAATATGTTTGATTTGAAAAACTTGTATAAAGTAGCAAATACATTCATTGGATATTTGAACTTAGATTTGGGTTTTATTTGTTAGTTGGACTTCAAGTTCATTAACTTAAATCAAATATATGTTAATCTTTTATATTGAAAAATATAAAAAAGAAATTCATTTCAAAGTATATTATTTTGTTTGAATTGGTCAAAACAATAATAATTTTACTCTTTAATATCTTGGTCAAAATGTGGAATAAATTCACTTACTAATTGACAAGAATTAAAGTCTCCATTAGTGTACCAAGGAGGTTTCATTTTTGTGTTGAATAATAAAATTTGTGCTTCTCATTATTTTTCTATAATAAAGTTTGTAAGCATTATAGAAAAAATAGACTTTCAACAACAACAAATCACTTTCTCCCACTCAGAGTAGTTATGCTAGTAATTTTTATTGTTTGAGTCTGAGAGTACAACACACAATTAGGTTCGATAGATTCTATTTTTCGGTGATGGTAAACATAAACAATGCTGCAGTTGTATCCTGGGAATCTGAGCGATATGAAACCGTCACACTACGAAACGTTTAAAGATTTAAGGAAAGAGATTAACCATCTCGACTATGTAATTCTTCTTTATTTTTTATATTTTGGTGTTGTAAATTTAATTTATATTTTTATTATTCTTTAAAAATATCAGTTGTCCTATGATAGTAAGATAAAATTCATGCATTCTTAAATCTTTAAATATTGTTTATGCTTATGCAGTAACAGTAATATTTGTTAAAAGTTGTCTTTGAGAACAAGTTAATCGATTCAATAACAGGCAATCAAAGGAAGAAAGAGCTTTGTTAAGCCTTTTTTCAAAAAAAAAAGAAAAGAAAGAGTTTTGTTCATGGATCAATAGTTGTTGACTATTCAGATCCGATTCATACTATGGTTTAGTTTCAATCGTTTATCATCGTTTCTGGTTATTTGATCAATTAATTATTATTATTACTAAAGATTTTGCCCGGACTACGTCAGGGTTTATACAAATATTTTTTACATTTATAATAAATATATTAGAACAACTTTATAAAATTAATAAATTAAATTAAAATGAGTAAAACTCACAATTTTTTTTACTATCTAAATATGTATAGTTTTCCGTTCTACCACGTAAAAATGTCTAAAACCAAATTATCTACATCCATATTTTGAGCATTATGTGCGGATCATATCGAATAAACATTTTAATTTCCTTAAATTTTCTTACATATAAATAGTATTAATGATATCTTTGTTGAATATTGGCCCAAAACAGTTTGAAAACTATATATAACTTTGGAATATCTACACACATGAGGGACATCTCTAATGACGTAGAAGTAACGAAGCATTAAATTAGAAAGGATATTTGGTAAACAGAAAAGTTAACTGAATGTGGAGAAAAAAAGTTTTATACAAATTTGAAACAATTTTTCATGTTAATTCAAATGGTAAAAAATAATTTTAATTATTCTTTATAAATATCTCATTTTTTTAAACCTGATTTGGATCTTTGATCTAACTGGTAAATTCGGTGATGATATGTAATTCGTTTTGGGATTTCTTAAAATCATTTATTTAAAACCCGTCAAAACCTGCAAAAAATTTATTAAAACCTAAGACTCAAGAACGTGTTAACAAATGAGTGAATTTTTTTAAAGAAAAATTAAACTAATTGATTTTTATATTTTTCTTTTAATCATGTATAATATTCACTAATTTATTTTATTTGTAATTCTTTAGGTTGATGAAAATTTCACTATGCGTCTAAAATGAAGTGAATAGAGAGTGAATATAACCAAAATTAATTAATATGATTTGTTATTAGACACTGTTATATAAAATATTAAAGTTTTAATATTTGCTTCTAGAATATTTCTGTTTTGATGAAAAAATGAGTAAACCATCGAATATGGTCTTAATAAATATCTCATAAAATATCTAAATGATAATAAAAATAAACAAAATTAAAATGAGAAGAAACATGAAGAAAGAATGAAAGAGTTCTACTATATAGATGAAAAAACTCATTTAATAGTTCAAATGCTTATTAGTCAATTTTCAAAATATTAAAATGATGTAACTGGATACATATTTGGCATGTAAATTTTGGAAAGGCTATTTTAGCTAGCATTTGAGCATATTCTAATTTAATTAAATAATTTGATATTCGAGAGCAAAAATATGATTCAATACTGCAATCTAATAGCAGTACGCACATCAACGTTGGTTATCAATCTTATGTTATTCAGTTACGACGAAGATACAATATCAGAAAAATCTTTATTAATTTATAATTCGAGAAACAGTTACATAGTTCATCAAATATAGTTTTGAGTTCTCGGTCAAGAAATGGAAACATATTTTAAATTATCTTTGATTTGAAACAATGACTGTACATATGTCAAATATAATTGTTGAAACTAACTTATACCATTATCTTGTAAGACCACCAGCAACATTTTTCAACTTGAAACTGCACAATCAGACGTCCTTTTAGACCCTATGGGGAGTGCATACTTAACTGGTTGTATGAATCTTCCAGCACATAAGCTCAGCAAACACTTATATGCAATGGCCTTCACCTTTCTTGTTTCCAAAATCCTTCAACCTTGGTGCCTTAGATTCGTTGAAAGGGACATCTCTAGTAATCTTGGATTTTGCCTATCAAATGAATTCATAATTCGCCTATGCTTCTCGGCAAACTTTGCAATTGTACGGGAGCCTTCGATTTTTCCAGAGAAGCTACGATGTATTTAGAAGATGTGAATTATGGCGGACTCTCCATCTGTCACATTCATGATCTTGATGTACCATTGACAGACTTTGAACTTTCTCACATAGAACAAAGATAACCACAATAAGAGATAGGAACCTCTGAGCTCCCGGAGAAAGAAGGGACAAAGGCGAGACCCCAAGGGCATGATCACCGGGGTTATTATTGGATACAGGTTTTTTCTGCAGTATTATCCAGCTGCAACTAAGTCATGCACTACACTGGATATGTCCTTGCCAAGGGGTCAAATACTGCATTTAGTATTTTCACAATGTTTTGTTCCAAGGGGTCAAATACTCTTACGCCTTGTCACCGACACAGATCCTTTGTACAGCTTCAGTGTTACGGAACCCGCTGTTTTCTTGGTTAACTTCGCCATGAAAGCGTCCATAGCGGATCACACCATCTTCCAGCATAGACCATCTCTGCAATCATAAACAAAGGAGAACGGAAGGAATAAGTAAGGGAACATCAACACCACATATCTATGAGAGATTCGTAACACCATAAAAAGGCACAAAAGGTTTTACAAATAAATTATTTTGTATAATATTAGCCTTAAGAAAAGCACAACACAAGAGAACATCAACACAGCATACACGTAAGACATGACACATTCTTAACACGATACCAAGACACAAAAGGCTTTATCCAAAAACTATTTTGTATGATACCACCCTTAGAAAAAGCACAACATTAGATCATGATTATCTCCAATACAAAAGAAAAAAAGAAGACATCATCAGCTACATAGTAACATCTAATTAAAGACCAAACTCCACCCAAACCTCGTTTTCTAAAACTGCAAACTAACTCTGTCATCCAATTCAAGACCTTGTTGTTCATAAAGCTACAGCTACACCCTCTATCAGTATAAACCAACAGACACTAATACGCAAATACGGAACAACATTCTCCAGCCATACCTACAAAGAACACCAACCCAACATCATGAACAGAAAACCCAATAAAAATGTCGAGAAATTGTTAAACCCTATGGGAATCGATTAGAAAAAAGGAAGATACTTTACCATTGGATTTGATGGAATCCAAGACGTCCACTACAAGAAAACATATTTTTTACATGGGCGGTATTCGTCGTAATAGGGGCTTTACGACGAATTAACATCGATACGCGTTTCGTTGTTAAACGCTCGTCGTAACGGAGGATTCGTCGTAAAGTCCTAGTTACGTTTACGAGGAAGTCAATTCCTCGTAAAGCGGAAGGAAACTATTCGTCGTAATGCCCTCGTAAATGACGATGTAAATACCTCGTAATAGTTCGTTGTAAAAGCCACGTAAGGCTTCCACGTAAAGTTGATGTAAACTTTACGAGGACTTTACAACGACTCCATGTAAATTCCTCGTAAACGTTACGAGGACTTAACGTGGAAATTTACAACGAATTTACATCTCCATATTTAAAATATTAATTAATTATAATAATTATATAAATTTTATAAAACAATAATTTTAAAATTTAAAATATTTGAAATAAAATTAAATATGAAACCAAATAATTTTAAAAAATATATAAATTCATTAATTAAATAGAATTTAAATTTTGTATACAAAACAAAAGAAATTAAAAAAGGAAACTAAAGGCCAACATCATCGTCATCGAAGTAGTTGGCTGAGGGGTTCGGGTCTGTAGACGTTCCTGCTTCGGGATCCGGCTGGCTCATCCCGAGAGCTGCTCGTCTCTCCGCCAAAGCTCTCTGCAAAGTTGGATTTCCCACCGCCATCACATCCAGCAAACCCTCGAGAGAGTCCAAACGCTGCTGCTGGGTATCCATGCGAGCCTGCATCCGGTCGTTGTCCTGGTCCCGTCTCGAATAGTATGACGAAGTCGCCCTTGCAACTTCGTTAACGGAACCTATTCCGACCGTCCTTCCCTTCTTTCTAGGAGCCACCTATATGTATATATATAAAAACGTATTTAGAGTTAATAATAAAATAAAGAAAAAAATAATAAAATTATTAAATTTTACCTCCTCGAAGATCCGGTCGACCTCTTCGGTTGACAACTTGACGGGTAATCCATCTGCAGACTGTTGGGTAAGTTGCGTCTCTCGCTCTTCAACCCGAGACGCCACAGCGTTGAAGAGTTTCTCGGATGCAGGATCCACAAAAACCCCATCTGGTGAGGCGTGAGTCATCTTGAATAAGTCCGAGAGAGATGGCAAAACTCCCGTCTTCTCCAACTAATAAACAACAATAATAAATAAATTAAATATAATTAATAAATACAAGTTTAAAATAATGAAAATTATAAATTTAAATAAAACTTACAGCTTCGAAACGAATTTCGGCATGAGGTTTTTGGCCGGTTCTATGAACCATGGGCAAATGGCCATCTTTATCCCTCGTTCTTCGGGAAGCGGAGCAGGAGTTGGCTTTGCGGATGGAGCTGGGTTCGTTCCAATAAGTGATGAGGCCATCCCATGCTTCCTTTGTGACCCCGCTCGGTTTTCCCTCATAGCCGTAAATCTCCCACTTGTCCTTCCAATTGGAGACGGTGTTGCAAAGACGAGTTTTCGCCTTTGCAATAAATTCGCTCTTCACCCTCTCGGTGATTCCTACGGACCAGTTCCACCTTTGCTGAAAAAAACAAACATTTTAAAAGATTAGAAAAAAATAATAATTATTTAATTAACAATATAAATATTAATAATATGTAAATATAATTACCGCAAAACATTTAAACCACGTCGTCTTGACGTGATCGGGAGTCATGGTCCAGTTGGGATAAGGGCCGTCATAATATTCCTTCATCGTCTCTGAAACGCTCCGGCTAACACGGTTGTTAGCTCCAAACCTGCAAATATAACAAATTTGTTAAAAAAATTGATCAAAGATTTTAAATTTAAAATTAATAATTTTATGTACTTACCAATAAGTACCCGGGGGTCTATCGGGGTCCAGAACGTGTAAACCCTCTCGTCCGGGCTGGGCAAGCAAATCCTCGACGGTGTATCTTGCGAATGATGCATGAGCTGGCACCCGCAAATCGGGATGAACTGCAGCCGGTGGGGCAGGGTGATCCGGGGCGACAGGTGGAGCTGGTGGGGGAGGCATCTGAGATGGAAGAGGAGGAGGGGTCGAAGAGACTCTCCGAGATGTGTGAGAGTCCGGAACTGTCCCGGAAGAAGACGATGGACCGCTAGAGGAAGATCCATCGCCAAACAAATCCGCATACGTAGGTGCAGGAGCTGCTGGTCTCGGTCTAGGAGCCATCTAGAAAATTTAAAAAAATTAAATTAATATATATCCTAAACGAATTGTTTAAAATAATTTTCTAAACTAATCATCTAAACTAATTCCGTTAACTAATCACCTAAACTAATTCCCTAAACTAATCACCTAAACTAACCACCTAAACTATATAAAAAAAAAAGATAGAGAGAGAAAGTTACCTTAGAGGGGGAGAGGAGTTAGGGAGGATGATACGAGCAATGCTCGTCTGAAAGACTTCTCCCATATATATAAAAACGGTTTCCTCGTAACTTCGTCGTAATGTTACGAGGAAGTTACCAGACCCGTGTTTTCGTTTACGACGAAGTTACCAGGCCCATGTTTTTTCATTCACGACAAAGTTACCAGGCCCGTGTTTTTTCATTTACGACGAAGTTACTAGGAAATAGTATTTTATGTTACGACGAATTTACATGGAAATAATATTTTATGTTACGACGAAGTTACCAGGCCCGTGTTTTTATTTACAACGAATTTACGAGGAAAGTATGAAACCCCGAAAATCAAATCCCTAAACCCCAAAGTTATCATCTTTACCATTATCACTCATTCATACTTTCATCCTCTTTATCCAACTAAAACCCTTAACTTCAACAAAATAAATTTTTTTACCTTAAGAAATAGATATTATACAAGACAACTTATAGTACACATACATTAAGTATCTGACTTAAGCAATAAAAAACAACATTGGGTACAATATTTTGAAAAGATAAAAACAACATTTGTTACATATATTACATCATTCTGAATCGTTTGAGTTCTCATCAACATCAGAACATTCATCGTCGTCACTACAATCAAACTGGTCTTCACGTGCTTCATCTGTCGCATCTTCGGGAAGATCTTCATATTGATGGTTATTTGGGTCGATCAGAAGAATTTCATCAAGTTGTTGATCAGGAACCTCAACTTCATTAATAGCATCTTCTTCTTGCAATGGTGGTTCTTCTCCAGCAACAATTCATCCACGAGGTGTAATTTTGATAGTAGCCAACCAATTAATCCCAGAACTTCGAAGGCTAGGGTATGGAAGAAAGCTAACTTGTTCAGCCTGGGAAGCTAGGATGAAAGGCTCGAATTTGTTGTATCTTCTCCCAGAGTTGAAATCCACAACACCAAATTTGTTAAATCGAACACCTCGATTCTCAACGGGATCGAACCATTCACATTTGAAGATGACACATTTTAGCTTCAATAACCCTGGAAACAGGATTCCTCGTAAAGTCCTTGTAACATTACAACGTCTTTACGAGGAAAGATAAGGAAACAATATTCGTCGTAAAGTCCTTGTTACATTACAAAGCGTTTACGTGGAATTTAATTTTCCACGTAAAAGCGTTGTAACTTTACAACGACTTTACAACGACTTTACGACGAAACAGTTTCGTTGTAATATTACATCCGCTTTACGACGAAACTGCTTTTCGTCGTAACGTCGACGTAATCTACTTGTAAATTTACGAGGAATTATGTTCGTTGTAAAACTTCGTTGTAAAGCCAGTGTTTTCTTGTAGTGGTCAGACTTGAGCTGGACTTTTTCCATGTCTTGAACATCGGGATGAATGAGTAGGAATAGCTTGTGAGCTAGGATAAGGTGAGGCTGCTGAGATCATTCGGCTCCACCGTCCATGGCTGCTTCTACACACTCGATTCAGGGAAAACCTTGAGACGGATCTGAGGAAGAAAGACGCAAAAGAATGAAGCATGCTTTTGACAAAGAATGTGAATGGATTGCTTTCACTCTGCATCCCTCTTTATATGAATGATAGAGGGAAGTCGAGAAGGGATGCGTTTGTTTTAACAGAAACTCTGAACGGCGAAGCTGGATGAAGTAATTGGAAAGGCCACGAAAGATGAAGACTCTAGGTTACGGTGTGTCAAAGCTGATATGGCATATTAAAACAATTTGATTGGCTGGAATTAATTTGCATACGTGGACACGCTAAGAGGGCTTAGTATTCTACTTTTAGTATAGTTTAGATTATTTGCATCCTTGCGTTAACTTGTTTAACTTCTTACAGCCTCACGCTTGATCATCACTGTTGTCTTTGACTTTAACTTTGATGTGCTGAAAGTCGTTTAAGGCTTTAGTTGGTTTCGCTTCAGTAATCGTTGACTCAATCTAAACTTGTTCTTTAGCATTATTTTAAGTAAAATTGCTAGAGTTTTTGTATCTTCTTTGCAATATTCTAAGAGCGTGTTTAACGCTGGATCTTAGTTGGGCTCCTAAGCCCAAAATACCATTTTAAAATTAAAAAAAAAATGTGGTAAGAGCTGGGTTCCAGAAAACCCTACGGAGGAGGTGCCTCTTGTGACTGTCTTTTCGTCTCTCTCTCTCTCTCTCTCTCTCTCTCTCTCTCTCTCTCTCTCTCTCTCTCTCTCTCTCTCTCTCCTTTCTCACAGAGAATCCGTTCTTCTCCGACCAAATCCAGCCAAAATCAGCCACGAGAGAGATCTCTTCATCTTCTTCGACTCGGTGGCCGTGTTTGCTGACCCGGCGAAGCAAAGCTCCCATCAGACCACATCGTCAAAGGTATGATCTCCCTCAATTGTCTTCTGTTCTTCCTCTATCCTCTTCTTGCTCTATCGTCTTCCTATATTGTCATCAAACCCTCGGATTGAAACCTTAATAAGAACTGATTTGATGATTTATTTTTCTCCAGGTGAGCCAAATCGGTCAGGAAGAAGCTGAGATAGGAGCTATTCTGTTTTCGTGTATCTCGGAGTTGAAGAACAAAAGGTAAACTGTGTTTTTTTCATCGTTTATAGGACATGCATGTGTGTTGAGTTGGTTAGATTCAGGGTCGAACATAATGTGATGTTTTGTGCGTTTTTGAGGTTCTCAAGTGTGATCGCGTGAATCAAAGAGGTAGCCACAACAAGATTCATCATACAGAAGAAGATTTAGGTAAGCTTGTGGTGAATTTGAATTCATATAAGTTGAATCTGGTTGTGAAGAGTGTTGATGCTTTGTTGTTCCTCTTTTTAGGTTCTGAAGAGGGTTGTACTGAATCACAGAGGGGGCCGCAGGAAGAGTCATTCTACAGACAGAACATCTGGTAAGCTTCTGGTCTTTTTGTTTACATATAGATGTTGTTTGATGTTTACGACATGTAGATAAACATAGAAATAGACCTGAGTTGTTCTTTGAATTGCTTTCCCATGCTGATTAATTTTGCATCCTGTGAATTGTTCTTTGTTTCTTTGATCGCTTATTAGTTTGTTTGCTTGTTTGCTCTATGTATAATCATCATGTTTTCATCTTGTTAAAGCATTCACACATCTCCGATTTGATGTTTCTTTTTGCTGATCAATTAAAAAATGCAATAAGTAATTTGATATCTAAATCATAAAAAGTCTTTTATATTAAAGTCGTGTTTCTTGATGTCTGTCATTTATGGTGTGTCCTTTGTTAGATAGAAACATTAAAACATTACAAACATTAAAACTTCATATAAACAAATCTACAACAAACAACTACTTCCTAAAACAATTAAAAGAAATTAAAAGCAACATTAAAACTTAATCTACTTTCCTCTATTAAAGCTTCCTTTAACTTCGTTTACTTCATAAACTTCATCTCCTTCATCTTTTCTCTAACTCTTCTCTGTATGGATTCTCATCAAAGCCAGTCTTCTGGCTTTGTACACCTACTAAACAGTCAACTACCTAACAATGAATACCCAACTCCGTTTATGAGTTCTTTACCTAGTCCAGACCTTGGAGGTTCTGCTTCACGTGCACAAAATGGTGAGGACCGTAAGCAAAGGTGCAAGTGGTCAACATCTGAAGACCTGGTCCTCATCAGTGCATGGTTGAACACCTCCAATGATCCACTTGTTGAAAATGAGCAAAGAGCAGGAACCTTTTGGAAGAGGATTGCCGCTTATTATAATGCAAGTCCCAAGGTGGTTGGTTTGGCTAAGAGAGAGCAAAGCCACTGTAAGCAAAGGTGGGGGAAGATAAATGAGGGTGTCTGTAAGTTCGTGGGTTCATATGACGCTGCAACAAAACAGAGGACCAGTGGCCAGAGTGAAGATGATGTTCTGAAGGCTGCACATGAAATTTTCTTTAACAATTACAAGGTGAAGTTCTCGTTGGAGCATGCCTGGAGGGAGCTTAGGAATGATCAGAAATGGTGTGGGACTTATGGAAGTAGTCAACAAAGCTCTGGTTCAAAAAGAAAGAGGGTGGGGGAAGAACAATCTTTTCAGTCATCATCATCTATGCCCAGTGTCAATGGAGAGGATGAACCAATGGCTAGGCCTATGGGTGTTAAGGCAGCAAAGGCGAAGGCTAAAAGGCCAGTGGGAGAAGAAGGGAAGAATCTGCAAGAGTTGCGGCAAATGTGGGAGATAAAGGCGAAGGACTTAATTATGAAGGATAAGCTTAGCAAGACCAAACTGCTTGACAGTTTGCTTGCAAAAACAGAGCCACTTAGTGAATTAGAATGACGCTTAAGAACAAACTGATTACTGGAATGTTGTCAATGTAATCCTTTAAAATATAAGTAGATCAATGTTAGTCAATTAGTAGTCTTTGTGATAAATGTTATCAATCTTGCTTAGAAATATAAGTTGATGTGTAATATAATAATCTTTGTGATCAATGTTATCAGTCTTTTAAATATAAGCTGATGGTTTTACTTTTTTGCTTTTCAAGGGAACAGAAACCGAAATGGAAGCAAGAAAACCAATTTTTTGTGGCCTCTCAGCAAGAGGAATCATACCGCCTCTCCCACAAGAAGATACAGATGATGATGTTGCGGATATCACACCAACTGAAGTTGAAGTGGTGGAGATATCAGATGAAGAAGAAGAAGATATGGTGGAGTTGAGCTTTGAAGAATACAGGGAGAAACATGGGGTACTTGATTAGGGTGGAGGAATCGGTTGAGGACATCGAACCTGAGTTCAGAAGGATGCTGAAAAGGATGGAACAGGAAGAGAAGAAGCTGAGAGAGGAGAAGTTCAAGGTACTGAACTCGGGAATCAAGCTAGAAGTAGGTCAATCTTCTAAGGGTGATGGTAAGAAGAGGAAGAGAAGAAGCTGAGAGAGGAAGGTCACGGACAGGCTCCTGTATGTTGTATTTTGGTTCTTGCAGGTCACAGACTCATGTATGCTGTGTAGTCATGAGGATTGTATGTCATGCATTTTGTATGTTTGTGTAGTCACTAGTCACGACACTCTTGGATTATTTTGTAGTCATGCATTTTGTATGTTTGTGTAGTCACGAGAGTTGGTAGTCTTGTATTATTGGTATGGTAGTCTTGTACTTTTGGTTCTCTTGTTCTATAAATTAAGAACTAATTCTCATTCTACAACACAACTCTTCTTCTCTCATTCAAGAAACACAACTCGTATTCTTTCATTCAAGAAATACAACTCTGCTTCTCTCATTCAAGAAACACAAACCCTTCTTCTCTCCTTTTTTATATTCTCAGTTTGAATCCGTGACATTTTTCAAATTATGCTTGTTCTCCCTTTCGCTATTCTCATTTCAAACAATTCTTGTTCCAAACGTTTAACAAAAAAAAAGAAAATTCTCTTTCCATATGGCATCTTCTTCACAAAATCCTTTCGAGGGATTGGATGATGAAAAATTGGACAAAAAATTTGATCAATATTTTGATCAACATTTCGATCAAAATTTTGATCAACATTTTGAGCAAAGTTTTGAGAATTTTACCATTAATTATGGTAATCAAGAAGAAGAAAAGAAAAAAAGAAAAAAAACGAGCTTACATCGAAAAAAATCGTGAAGAAGGCGATATACGTTTATGGAATGATTATTTCAGTGAAATTCCAACATATCCTGATAATCTATTCCGACGACGTTTTAGGATGAACAAGCCATTGTTCATGCATATTGTTGATCGACTCTCCAATGAAGTTGAATTCTTTCGACAAAAGAAAGATGCTCTCGGAAGGCTTAGTCTCTCTCCTCTTCAAAAGTGTACCGCTGCCATTCGTTGTTTGGCATATGGTACTGCTGCTGATACGGTTGACGAATACCTCAGACTCGGTTCATCTACAACTCGGTCATGTTTGGAAAATTTTGTGGATGGAATAATATATTTATTCGGCGATCAGTACCTAAGAAGACCAACACCGGCTCTTCAACATCTACTTCATATTGGTGAGCATCGTGGATTTCCCGGGATGATAGGAAGAATCGATTGTATGCACTGGGAGTGGAAGAATTTTCCCACCGCTTGGAAAGGTCAATATTCACGGGGTTCGGGAAAACCCACAATCGTTTTAGAGGCGGTTGCATCGTATGATCTATGGATATGACATGCATTTTTTGGACCTCCAGGTACCTTAAATGATATCAATGTTCTTGATCGCTCACCTGTTTTTGATGACATAATAAAAGGTCAAGCTCCGCAAGTCACCTTCTCTGTCAATGGAAGAGAGTATCATATGGCTTACTATCTCACCGATGGTATTTATCCGAAATGGGCAACTTTTATCCAATCAATTTCAATACCACAAGGGCCGAAAGCGGTTTTATTTGCGCAACATCAAGAAGCTGTCCGAAAAGATGTCGAGCGTGCTTTTGGAGTCTTGCAAGCTCGCTTTGCCATTGTTAAAAATCCAACACTTTTTTAGGATAAAGTCAAAATTGGGAAGATTATGAGAGCATGTATCATACTCCATAACATGATAGTAGAAGACGAACGAGATGAATACACTCAATATGATGTTTCAGAGTTCCAATCAGGAGAAGACACCGGAAGTTCACATGTGGATCTCACGTTCTCTACAGATATCCCTAAAAATATCGGCAATATGATGGTTGCCCGAACTAGAATTCGTGATAAACAAATGCATCAACAACTGAAAGCTGATTTGGTTGAACATGTATGGAGTAAATTTGGACGTGGTGATGACAACAAATGAGCTCGGATGTTTCTTTCAAATTATTCTCGTTTATTTTACTAATCTTTCTTTTGATGTTCTTTTTAAAAATTAATTTTTAATATTTTTATTTTAATATGTTTAATTTAATAAATAAATTTTATCTTTAAAAAATTTAAGTTAAATAATTTTTTTTCTTAAGAACCCCTAATTAAAAACTTACCATTGGAGCTAAAAAATTAGATGCTCTTAAGATCAAACTCTTAATTATGATTAATTACTAAAAAATTATTAAGAGACCAACTTTGGCTCTAAGGGTTAAACATGCTCTAATTGCTTTAAAAGTTTAGACTTCAGAGCTTTTGTTTTGATGTCTTAACGTTTGCTATTAAATTGTTAAATATGTTTCTTTTAATTAGTCAAAAATGTGTTTGTTAATGCTTTTACGTCGCTAAAGATAATTATTTGCTTTAATTATCAAGACTGCGTAACATTTTTGATGTATTGTTTCAGATTTTTTCTCTTCTCTATTTGGAGCATAAAAAAATTAAAGTTTTAAATATGGTGAAGATACCATAGTCATAAACAACATTTTGATCTTTAAGAGATCAAATGTATGAATGTAAATAGATTTCGTGAGTCTACGCCCCAAATTAAGTTTGGGAGAGGTCTGCCACATATAAATCATTTGCCATAGAAAATAAAATGTTTGCTGATATTGATCAAAACATTTATATTTCGTCAATGCTTAAATGCAAGTTGTAAAAAGATTGACCATGTAAAAACAATTAAAATTCTAAAATCAATATGACTGAAACTGACATGTGTATTGTAGTTTCTAAAGTCAATATTGTTGAGAATAACCTTATAGAATGGTGGTTTTGATGGTACAAATAATATGTATATTTTCTAAAAAGCAAAAAAATGTTTTGAAAAATTCAAATCATATATAAGTTGGATTTATAAATCAACTTAAGAAAAACTATGAAGATAGTTGTTTGTAAAATGTGATTTCTGAGAATGAAATACATCATAAATAAATTTTTTAATATTTTCAGAAATTATTTTTTATTCATTTAAATTTAAAAGAGTCGTAGATCATTTTTCTAAACTCTTAAAAGATGTTAAATGTAAATATGCATGTTTTTCAGTTATCTCAATAAATGTGGTGGAAGCTTTGCTTACAAATATGTTTTGGAAAACTCAAATCATAAATAAGTTTTTGTCTCTTCTTTGCAATATTCTAATTGCTTTAAAAGTTTAGACTTTAGAGCTTTTGTTTTGATGTCTTAACGTTTGCTATTAAATAGTTAAATACGTTTCTTTTAATTCGTCAAAAATGTGTTAATGCTTTTACGTCGCTAAAGATAATTATTTGCTTTAATTATCAAGACTGCGTAACATTTTTGGTGTATTGTTTCAGATTTTTTTCTTCTCTATTTCGAGCATTAAAAAATTAAAGTTTTAAATATGGTGAAGATACCATAGTCATAAACAACATTTTGATCTTTAAGAGATCAAATGTATGAATGTAAATGGATTTCGTGTGTTGACGCCCCAAATTAAATTTGGGAGAGGTCTGCCACATATAAATCATTTGCCATAGAAAATAAAATGTTTGCTGATATTGATCAAAATATTTATATTTCTTCAATGCTTAAATGCAAGTTGTAAAAAGATTGACCATGTAAAAACAATTAAAATTCTAAAATCAATATGACTGAAACTGACATGTGTATTGTAGTTTATAAAGTCAATACGGTTGAGAATAACCATATAGAATGGTGGTTTTGATGGTACAAATAATATGTTGTTTGCTAAAAAGCAAAAATATGTTTTGGAAAATTCAAATCATATATAAGTTGGATTTCTAAATCAACTTAAGAAAATTATGAAGATAGTTGTTTGTAAAATGTGATTTCTGAGAATGAAATACATCAAAAATAAATTTTTTAATATTTTCTGAAATTGTTTTTTATTCATTTAAATTTAAAAGATTTGTAGATCATTTTTCGAAACTCTTAAGAGATGTTAAATGTAAATATGCATGTTTTTCAGTTATCTTAATAAATGTGGTGGAAGCTTTGCTTACATATAAAGTTGTTGGCAAGAGGCCAAATGAACTTAGTGATGGTTATCACAATATGATTTTTTTTTGAAAAATAAAAAATTAGTGCCATACACTGAATTTCGTGTATAATGGTTAATTGTATCTTGAATAAAAGATGACAAAAATCATTAGACAATTGATCTTCACTAATCTCGACTAATCTCGACTAATCTTAAGAAATTATGTTCATTGTGATGACAACCTAGGATCCTTTTATTAAAGGTATGTCATGAGATCAAATTGTTATATCATCTAAATGAATGGGTAGCCTGTGAATTAAGATGACGGTAACTCTACCTAACTGATTGGAGATCCCAAGAAATAGGTTCAAGGAGACAACTAAGTCAAACTAAATCTGCCCAAAACACTCACTACAAGAAAACGCATGCTTAACGAGGAAAGTTAACGAGGAAAAACAATCCTCGTAAATTTACGTCGATTTTACGAGAAACTTACGTGGAAAACTAATGTCATCGTTATTTCCTCGTAAAGTAACGACAAAAGCGTTTCGTCGTAAAGTCGATGTAATTTGACGTGTCTTTTATGAGGAAATACTATTTCCTCGTAAATACGACGTAAACTTCGCGTGTTATTTACGAGGAAATAATTTACGTGTATTTAGCGAGGAAATTTTGAATCCACCAACTTTGTAGGTGTTACACGTTTTTTTTTTGCAACCTAATTAATTTTCGTCGTAAATTCATAGGAAAATTAAAACTACCAGATTCGAAATTTCCTATAAGTATGGATGTTTGAACATAATTTTAAACACACCATCAACAAAAACGTGAAAGAAAAAAATGGCTGGCTCCGGGACTATTTACAAGTTGCGGAAGTGGATGTATATGCATAGAGATGCTAACGGGAGAGTGACAAAAGAATACCTTGCGGGTCTGGAGACATTTATGCATCAAGCAGATTCAACACCGCTCGCCCAAGAAAGTGGTAAGATGTTTTGTCCTTGTCGGAAATGCAACAATTCGAAACTGGCAAACCGTGAAAATGTTTGGAAGCATTTAATAAATAGAGGTTTCACGCCAAATTACTATATCTGGTTTCAACATGGAGAAGATTTTAATTATGATCAGAACAAAGCTAGAAGAACCGGTTGATCATCATTTGCATAATGAACATAGTTACCATCAGGAGGAGATGGTAGATTATGATAGGGTTCATGATATGGTAGCTGATGCATTCATAGCTCATGATGAAGATGAAGAACCTAATATAGATACAAAAAAGTTTTACGAAATGTTAAACGCCGCGAATCAACCACTTTACAGTGGTTGTAGAGAAGGTATCTCTAAATTGTCGTTAGCTGTTAGAATGATGAATATTAAAACAAATCACAATTTACTTGAAAGTTGTATGAACGAATGGGCAGACTTGTTTAAAGAGTATTTGCCAGAAGACAATGTGTCTGATGATTCTTATTATGAGATTCAGAAACTGGTTTATAGTCTTGGGTTGCATTCGGAGATGATAAGGAATATGGGGTTTGGGGTTTGGGGTTTCAGATTTTAGGAATTTAAACATAACACTCGTTAATTCTTCGTAAGTAAAAATCATCGTAAAGGACTCGTAAGCCAACGAGGAAATAACGACGAAATATAAAAATAAAGAACGCGGGCTCGTTAATTCCATGTAAGCGCAAATCATCGTAAACACCACGTAGGATGAAATCGTCGTAAACACCACGTATGCGAAATCGTCGTAAACACCACGTAAAAGGAATCGTCGTAAACACCACGTAGGACAAAATCGTCGTAAATACCTCGTAGTGTAAAAACCAGAAAAAAAAAGAAAAAGGAGAAAGATACCTGATTCACATGTGGCAAGACTTCCAGCAATTATAATACGTAAGTCTCGCCCACATGAATTCTAATATCTTCTTCTTTTCTTTTTTTCAAATATTTATAATTTGAATAGGATTTTTCTGAGGAGTGTGATTTGAGATATGGTGTGATTTGAGAGTTTGTGTATGGTTTGAGAATAAGAGTTGTGGGTATATTTATAGGAAAGTGCGGCTCGTCAATTCCACGTAAGTAAAATCGTCGTTAATACCTCGTATATAAAAACAAGGGCCTTTGTAATTCCTCGCTATTTCCTCGTACAATAAAACACGGGCCTTTGTAACTGCTCGCTATTTCGTCGTAACCTTACGAGGACTTTGCGACGATATGTAATCTTATATATACCCCCGAGCGCTCACTCTTTCTTTCCTCTGTACCTCCTCTCCACTTCCTCTCCATTTCGTAGCAATGGTAAGCGTCTCTAATTCCTCTCTAATTTGGTTAGTTTTGGATAGATTAGGTGGTTAGTATAGGGAATTTAGATAGGTTTACGGATTTTATGTTATTTAGTGTTGATTAGGTGGATAATGTTGGGAAATATACTGTTGATGTTAATTTTAAAAATTAAATTTTTTTCCCAGGTTCGAAAAGGAAGATTTACTGCCCATTACAGAGAGATGTTCGGTGAGCCAGATAGTCGTTTAGACCCCTCTTCTTCAGCTTCCGGTTCTTCGGGTCAGGAGACTGTCCCCGAGACTCGTACACTCAGAGAGTCTCTGGGTTTACTTCTTCTAGTGCACCATCGGCTCCTCATGTGCCTTCCCCGATGGCTCATCCGACGATGCCTCTTCATGTGCCTCCTCCGATGGCACCTCCGATGGCCGCCGATATTCATCCCTATTTTATGGTGTCTCCGAGTGCTCCTTACTCGTAGTATATTGTAGAGGACATTCTCCGTCTGTCAGGCAGAGAAGGTTTACCAGTCATCGACCCCGACCGACCGGACGGAACTTTGTGGTATGTTGCATTAATTTTTTTTTAATTCGTTTAAAATTCTTTTATAACATTAAAAAATAATTTATATTTTAAATTTGTATTTTCCAGGTGAGGGGTTGACGGATGTCTTGCATCGGACGTAACCGACACAATCAAAGGTTACTTCTCCATGGCACATCCGAACTGTAGTAAGACGCCTCACTACGTCAGAAAGATGTGGTTCAATATTTACGCTGTAAGTTTCTATTAATTAATTATATATACTTTAATTTTTTCATGATTTATATATATAATTTCTAAAAAACTAATTGTTAATTTATTTTTTCTAACAGAAAAAATATAATTGGGCCTTGGGGATCATTGAGAGGGTGAGGAAGAAGTTTAACGCGAAGGCGAAAGTTCGCTTGTTGGATACGGTCTCCAACTGGAAGGGTGACTGGATCTTGAAGGGATATGAGCGTGGCAAACCCGCTGAGCTCACCACGGATGTGTGGGATGGCCTCAACCGTTATTGGCGTCTTCCTGATTCCATTAGAATCGCCCAGTCTTGCTTTAACTCCCGTAACACGGTCGATGAGCACGGAAACGGGCCGATGCTTCACACTACGGGCCAAACCCCACGCCGGTGTCCGTTTGGAAATGGTAATTAAATATTTTATTAAATAAATTTTTTAATATATATATTTTTATTCTAACTTTCTTAAATGTTTTTTAGGCCAAAGAGACGGGACATCTCCTGTCTCTTATGAAACTTTACGAGAGGACCCACAAGAACAAGGCGGGCGTATTTGTAGATGACAAGTCCGAGCAAATCTACAACGACGTGGTTGCTCGGGTTGAAGACCGCCAGACCCAGCTGACCCAGTAGTCTACCGACGGATTACCCGTCACCTTATCCACACTTGAAGTGGGTAAGATTTACGAGGAGGTAAATTTTCTAAAATTTTAATTTTTTATTATTCATTTAATTTAACTTTAAATTTTTACTAACAATATTTATTTTTTGTTTTTAAAGTTTTCCCAAAAAAAAAGGGACGGACGTTGGGGATTGGTTCCGTCAACGATGTTCCGAGAGCGACATCGTCTTATGGTCAGCGACGGGATGATGAAGTCACTGAGCTGCGTAACGAGTTGACCGCGACAAAATCTGCGTTCACAGCTCGTGTGGGTGGACTCGATCGCTTCTTGGACTTTATAGCGGCCACAAATCCGGAATGGGAGACCATGTTCAGGAACATGCGACGACAAAATCCCATTCTAGGCGAGGGACCATCCGACGACACACATGCCGAGGAGGATGTAGATAGGAGTAGTGATGAATTCCTCTGGGCGATGCACGACTCTTAGTTCTTTTTTTTCCGTGGTTGTATTATAAATTCAAAACTTATTTATATATAAAATATTTGCGTATTTATTTATTTTTAAAATTTTAATTTTATTAATAAATTAAATAATTTTAAATATTTTTTAATTATATTTTAAAATTTGTTAAATAATAAAACGAAGTAGATTCGTAGCTAATCTACGACTTATTTACGTTGAACATTTACGAGGAAATCACGAGAAATGTTAAACGAGTATTTTACGAGGAAATACTTTCAAGGTATTTACGTGAAAATTACGGGGAAAACATTTCAAGGTGATTACGTGAATTTTACGAGGAAATACTTTCGAGATATGTACGTGTCGTTTACGAGGAAATGCATTCGTGGTATTTACAAGGAACGGTAGCGACATTCTTACGTCGACTGTCTACGTGGTCTTTACGACGATTTGTTTTCTTCGTTTTTACGACGAAATATTTTCCTCGCTAATTTACGACAAATTGGCGAGGAAATATGTGTTACGACGAACGAGTAACGACAAAACGTGCTTCCTCGCTAATTTATGTTTTGACAATATCTTTGAATATGACAATAAAACAATATTTTACTAATCTTTATATATATAGTTACGATTTTAATAATAAAATAATAATCCCAAAATATATATATAGAAGAAGATACAAATACATGTGAAAGTTTGAAACAATCTATTCAATGAAAAAATATACCGTAAACTTATTATGTTTTAAAAATTGATAGACACATATATATTATAATATATATCAATTTAGAACTAAAAAAACAATATTTATATAAAAACAAATGAAAACAAAAATCCGCGCGGTTGCGCGGATCCAGATCTAGTTTATAATTAAAATAATGATAAGCACCTGAGGTTCTTACCATTAGAGATGGTCTAAACCTTCTTTCTTGTATTACTTGCTCTATATGATAGAATCCTAAGTGGGTTTATTAGGCCCAAAATATAATAGATGACAACAATCCTAAACGAGTGACAAAGATGACAAATGCATCCACCGTGAAAAAAAAAACAAAACATTTCGATTTGCACACAAGACAACATCTTGATTGATATCTAGACATATAGACTTAAAATCGTTTAGGAAAAAAAAAGAAGTAGACCTAAAAACTATTTCAAAAAGAAGTAAATTTCTGGTAAACTAGACATATAGACCTAAAAACAATTTCATATAAACTTTGGATGCCAGTTAGTAACAATCTTTTGATGGATCTTCACTGTCTTAGACCATGTTTTAACACTTTACGGTCTTTTGTAAAATTAAAGACTTCTTATCAGATTTCTTTTGACTCGGAATTGATGACGAAACTAAAGACTTCGTATCAGATTGTTTATATGGTCTAACCAAGAACCACGTGAATGTTTTTTTTTTGCAAAGAGAACCGCGTGAATCTTGCCATCTCAGATGTAATATTCTTTATACAAAATCATTTGTAAAAGAACCACGTTCATCGCACAGACTATTTTGTTTGTTTGTTCAAATTTAAACTATCTTATTCTGGCTTTTACCCTTTTGTATTTATCATCAGAAATTATAGTTATAGTTATTATCTGGCTTTAAGCCTTTTGTATTTTGTACCACACAATATATTTGTTATCTGGCTTTTAGACTTTTGTATTATTCAATATTCGCCAACAACCATGTCGATAAATATTATACACTGATGCAATGCGCCAAAGTTTTTTTTTTTTCATTTTCTTGTATGTTTGAATATCTTTATTTCCTTACGTTTCATTATGAAACAGACTAAAATACAAAACAATAAATAATAGGCAGTCCCGACTCCTTTTCATATAGAGATGATCGAACTTAATCATGAACTGTCCCCTAGATAAAAAGATATCAACTTAGGTATTCATAAATAAAAAGACTATAAACCAAGTGGTGGTAGCCTAGTGGTAATCTCTTGGGACTTGGTGTGTACTCACATCAATTATGGGTTCGATTTTCTCTCGGAACTAAATTATCACTATTTGGCCAGTTTGGGCTTGGGCTTCTGCCCAAGTGATTTACATGGTGGACCATAACAGATGATTGGTCCACCCCTGACATTAGTCGGAAGGTATTCCAAACACGGGTCAGGCAGTGTGGTACGCTTTCGGACTAATCCACTCTGTAGCACTAAGTGTGTTCCTCCCGGGACCGGATCAGCCGATAAGGTTTATCAAAAAAAAAAAAAAAAAAGACTATATATGGAGTTGTTTTATCAGAGAGAGATATATCAATAAAAGAGCATTGACTCTCTCTTTCTCATATCCATGGACAAGACATCATCATTCTCCAGCCACGAAGGAAAGCCCATTCGATGCAAAGCAGCAATATGTAAAAAAGCAGGAGAACCATTGGTGATCGAAGAGATCCACGTTCATCCACCTCAAGCTTACGAAGTTAGGATTAAGATCGTATGCACAACTCTTTGTCACACCGATCTTGCTTTCTCGAAATATGACAGTGTAATATATTTTTATTTAACCAAAACAAGAAGATATACTACTTTTTTTTTGCATGGGAAAGTCCATACATATAATCTATCCTTCACCAAATCTTTTAAATTTTCCAGGGACCACTCGCAAGGTTTCCTCGAATTCTAGGACACGAAGCAGTTGGGTAAACCTTCTTTCTAAATTTCAAGATATTGAACTTTTCTTTCAAGAAATTGCCTAAGTAAGTACTTATATTGTAATCCAGTTTGGTAGAGAGCATAGGTGAACATGTGGATGGATTCAAACACGGCGACGTGGTATTGCCAGTATTTCACCCTCACTGTGAAGAATGTAGAGACTGCAAATCTTCAAAGGGCAACTGGTGCACAAGATTTGCCGAAGATCTCGTGTCAAACACGCGACGATACGGAATGGCTTCGAGGTTCAAGGACTCTATGGGAGAAGATATTCACCATTTTTTCTTCGTCTCAAGTTTTTCTGAATATACCATCGTTGATATCGCTCATCTCGTTAAAATCTCCCCTGAAATTCCCGTTGATAGAGCGGTTTTGCTGAGCTGCGGTGTCTCCACAGGTTCCATAATTTTTTCTTTCAATATGTTGTCTCAGTGTTCGTAGTAGAGATATATGTTCTAAAAATTATTGGTGAAAACGTAGAAAGAAGTAGAAACCAGGGGTGTGGTGGCTATTTTTAGAAAGTTAGATAGATGGGGGGGGGGGGGGGTAATCACTGATGATTTGTTAATTTGAAAACAGGAATTGGAGCAGCTTGGAGAACGGCTGACATTGAAGAAGGCTCCACCGTTGCAGTTTTTGGCCTTGGTGCTGTTGGACTAGCGGTATCGATTTTATTCTATTAATATAAAACTTTTTCTTCTATGTAAATAAAACTATTTTTGTTAATTTGATAATTAATAATTCGTTGGCTAATATCAAAAATTAAATGATTTGGTAAACAGGTCGGAGAAGGCGCCAGGCTGCGGGGGGCAGCGCAGATCATCGGTATTGATATCAATCCTGATAAATTCGCGATAGGTAAAAGCTGTGTTCTTATTATTTTTAAGTTGTGATATATTTAAAATAAATATTTTTATTTTTATTTTATATTACTATTTTCATTTGGCTTATTCTGACCACGTTGAGTTTGGCACTATTTCTTTGTCCATATTACCAACTCCAAATGCAATACTTTGTTCGTTGTCTTCCATTAATTATAACCTGATCCGCGCAACCGCGCAGATTTTTGTTTTTATTTATTTTTATATAACATTTTGTTTTCAATTCTAAATTGGTATATATTATAATATATATGTGTTTACCAATTTTTAAAACATAATAAGTTTACGGTATATTTTTTTCACTGAATAGATTGTTTCAAACTTTCACATGTATTTGTATCTTCTTATATATATATATATTTTCGGATTATTATTTCATTATTAAAATCGTAACTATATATATAAATATTAATAAAATATTGTTTTATTGTCATATTCAAAAATATTGTAACATTTCACAAATTTAGAAAGTTTTTTAAAAATTAAACTTTTCGCTTCATAGATTTGTATTATCGAGTAAATAATTAAACATTTAGTTTTTGTTTAATTTTTAAAATAAAGTATATAGTTTAAAATTTGTTTTCATTGGTTTAAGGTAGTAAAGACTAATTATTGTTAGATAACATGAATTTTTTTATTTAAAAAAAGACTTTATAATATTAAAAGTTTACATCGACAAATATTTAAATTATTAACATATGGAGGTATAGTATTACAACATTAAATTATATCTATTTAATTTATACTATCTATAAATCAAATAGATCATCTATTGTTTAAATCCAATTATTGATAGCCCAATAAAAATTTCTGTTAGGCCCAAAATTTAAATGATAAGATTAGAGATTAATTGTAAGATGACTGTCTAAGAATAGGTCCATTAGGTCCTATTGTTAAATCAAATAATTGTTATTGATAGATCATCTATTGTTTAAATCCAATTATTGATAGCCCAATAAAAATTTCTGTTAGGCCCAAAATTTAAATGATAAGATTAGAGATTAATTGTAAGATGACTGTCTAAGAATAGGTCCATTAGGTCCATTTTTTAAAAAAATCACACATGAATCAAAGTTGTGACTTCTGTTTTAATATATAAGATGATTTCGATCAATACATGATTAAAAATTAAATTATGAGTTTTCCTGCACCATGCGTATATAATATTATATATTAAAAAATTAATTTATATTTGGACATCTCTATTTTTATATTTTAACTTTAATGTTTTGAAAAAGCCATAAACATACTTTTTGTAATTTTATTTCTTTTTATTTGGTTTTACTATTAAAATTTGATTTTATTTAGTTAAAAAATTGAAATTGCATTTATAAGAATAAAGTTTTAACTATAATATATTATATTTAATGATTATTTATTGTAAATATCTCTTATCACCTAGTTTTATATGTATATATATATATGTACATTTAAATATATAAATTCTAATAAATTTTAGTTTTTCGTTTTAGTTAAAATATGTTAAACTGAAAAATCAAATTGTTAACTAATATAATGAACCGATAAATTTAAATAAAATTTCAGTCATTTACTTATCAAAAAATCATTTGATTAGTGTTGCTTTAGTGATATATAATGTAAAAATTATATTCATAATTATATTTATCTTATTATTATCAATGTGATATATATATATATATATATATCTTAATTTAATAGTGATATATGAGGTATTACTTATTAATATATTTTAATAGTCTTGCTAAAAATAAATATTTATATAGAAAATTTACATTAATAATGATATAGAAGTTAATAGTCATTTACATTTTGAAAAAAAATCTTACCAAAATGATATAGACGTTAGTAATCTTTACCATATTAGAAAAAACTTTACCACAAAATATAAATATTTATATGAAAAAAATATATATGTCACAGTTATGATAGCGCAATGTCACATTTTTCCAGAACCATATGTGTGGAGGACTAGGGGATAGTGTATTATATCTATATCCATGATGAAAACAATAACAAAAGTTATAATTTACATAATAAAATTATTGTTTGAAACAATGAAACACCATTAAAAATAAAACAAAAGATTTCATATTAAGCGTTATATAATTAGTTATATAGATCAGCAAAATATTATTCAGCATGTACAAACTCAATTATAATTATTTACCTTGCATAATAGGTAAGAAATTTGGCTTCACGGATTTCGTCAATCCTACCTTGTGTGGAGATAAAAAGATTAGCGAGGTATGTTAGTAAACAGATAACATCATTTCACATATAGATTTCACATCATAATTAAATAATTTATCCAAGAAAAATAGAATTAACTTTTTTTTTGAGAAAGGGCTAAAAATAGAATAACTTCTTATTTTTTTTTTTGGATAATCATGAAAAGGTGATTAAAGAAATAGCAGGCGGAGGAGTTGACTACAGTTTTGAATGTGTTGGTATAACTTCTGTATTGAGCGAGGCTTTCCTTAGCACCCGCACGGTACGTGTATATCGGATCATGCATTTTCTTATCCAGTTCAATATCATTCTGGTTGTTAAAATACAAACAACATTGATTTATTATGTATTTAACGATTATAAATAAATAAATAAATAAAATGAAACAGGGTACAGGAAAAACGGTAGCGTTGGGGATAAATCCTGCAGCTCCAACAGAATTGGATAGTTTTGGTCTTTTCAGAGGAAAACATGTTTGTGGAAGTTTGTTTGGTGGTCTAAAACCCAAGCTAGATATTCCCATTCTCGTGGATCGATACTTAAAGAAGGTATATATATATATAATTATATATCTTTTATTACAGTTTTGTTAATGCATCCAAGTTGTACTTTATTTCCAACTTACATGTTATGATTTCATGGGATTAACACTTGCAGGAGCTTAATCTGGATAGTTTTATCACACATGAACTGAAATTTGAAGATATCAATAAGGCTTTCGACTTATTAGAGAAAGGAAAGTCTCTCCGGTGCATTCTGTGGATGGATAAGAAATAAATATTTTATGTTAGACGACCAAAAAATATTTTATGTAAATGGTGATGTGTCACTAAGTCTTCTCTGTTTTTGTCTTTTTCTCATTTTGATAAATTATTACAAATATCCTTCTGTTTAATATTAAGAATGAATGATGAAAACTATGAGCTATGAACTAATCATGTTTTAGCTTTGTGTGCAGCTTTATTCTAGCATTATTATGAACTAATCATGTTTTAGCTTTAAAAATAAATAAACATCTAAAACATTATAAGAGGAAATAAGTTGGCTTACAAAATCAAAAATTTTACAGATTTTATTAGTAATTTGAATGCCTTTAAAATAACTATATATATAGCAAAATAAAAATCAAAGTCATAGCTAAAAAACCTACAACTTCAATTGTAAAGCAAAGGAAAACTAGACTACAGCTTCAACAAATCAAACTCAATTCACGAATTTAAAATCACCAAGTGTGTCTATATATTCAAGTTTGAATATCATCAAGTGTAACAGAAAAATCTCTTACATTGAAAAATATTAATTGATTTATTTTGACCAAAATGCCTTTTTCCAACAATAATTATGCTAATCTAAACATGATTTGGAAACCACTAAAATTACCTTTAAGGAAAAATAAATTAAAGATTACCTTCCAGAACTAGCTAAGATACCCATTAATTGGTTTTAGATTTGGTATTTGAATACATACGTTCCAAATCAGGTTCATAAGACAGTAATGATCACAAAAGCATTTGTTCAATGTGTATATAAATTAGATTCACAACACATCATATTCAATAGCACTAGACCACTAGTACGATATAGAGACAAAATTATAATTTTTACTTGCACAAAAGAGTGAAAATATAAAATTAACACAGTAAAAGAATCATGAGATCTGCTACTGTTTTTATGGTTTCTTGTATTCTCATGTTTTTCGTTCGGATCCATGTCAAAGGTAACACGTATACTTTCTCTTTGTTTTTATTAGTTTTACGTAAAAGTTAACAACTCTAAACTTTGCGAAGTACGCTGTTTCCCTGGAAAAAGTGGTAGACCATGTTCTAATTTTAAGTTTGTTAAATTATCACTAACTACAATCTTTTGTTAAAAATTTAACGATTTTTTGTGGTTTATATGAACTAATAGATGTAGAAGCTGGACTGACTCCAATGGGTAGCCTATGCGGCCAGAAGGATATATTTACCGGGAGATGCGGCCGTGATGGAAGCGAAACGTGCATAAACGACTTTGTTAAAAAAGGAGGTGATAGCAATAGGCCATATAGTTGCAAGTGTGATTACTTTGGCAAAAAACATATATGCCGATGTAAAGTTCCTTGTTAGCTTTCGTTATAGGTCTAAAAATTAATCTTTGCAACAATAAATAGAAGAAATTAGTTTTATTGTGGTGTGCATCTTAAATGGCTTTGGACGTTAGAAGAAATTGATATATTCATATTTATTATGGGTTTCTAACTTAAAACCAATTGGTGATTAGTGAATTGACCCTAGCATTCCTAAAGAACGACGATGAATAATGCATTCCCTAACATTTCTAAAGAAATCACCATTCATAAGGAATAATTTTTCCTTTTCATTCTCTACCATTCTTTTTTTTTTTGTAGATAAATAAAGAACAAAGTTATTCCTTGTTAAATATGGGATGAAACAACCATTCGTTTTCATTCCTGAAAATTTATTCCTCTACGTTCTTTTCCTATTCGTTCCTCTTGTTTTCAGAATGGTCACCAGTCGGATGTCTCTTAGAATTTCCGATGTGGGATACTTTATCCCTAATACCCATCCTCGAGATTATAGTTTTTATCGGCCAGAAATTTTGGAACTTTAAGACATTTTATACTCGGTCAAGCGAGTCTTATTAAGTCAGGGTCAAATACGACCTTTATACCCGGTCGAAATGGTCATATTAATTAGGAGTTTAGGGTATTTAGGATTTGGGCTCTGATACAATGTTAGATTCGAGTTTATTATAGACTTTCAACTTAAAACCAATTGGTGATTAGTGGATTGACCATAACCCTTTATATATTACTTAATGTCTCTTAAATTTCTTGACTTAAGATATGTTATCCCCGGTAGAAACGCAAAGAAGAAAAGAGCCGCAAAAGGTAATAGACCTTTTAAAGCCTGGTTTTGTTCAGATTCGGACCATTTTTCTCAATGATCTGATTAGTTTATTTTGAACTGAATTTTGGGAAAAAATTGAATGAAAATAAGTAACTACAATACCAAGTAGTTTTTCTTTTGAAAACTGAATTTTGGGAAAAGTTGAAAGAAAATAAATAATTACAATACCAAATTATTTTGTGTATTCTATGAAGAAACAAGATTCAACGATTGAATCATGATCAGGTGTGCTAGGCTGTTCATGCTCTGAGGCTCCAAAACGATAATTTGCGTGTGTTGACCTTGATTTGAGCTTCAACCATATGCATGAAGCTCATGCAAAATGATGATTCTTTTGACTCAATTAGATATGGGTATGAATAGAAATGGATCACGCGAGAGGCTTCTGTCTACGGTCATTGATGGACTCTTACCAGTTTTTGAACGGATACAATTCTAGTATTGGATTGCACTATGTGAGTTTTGGCGATCCTCATCCCATCTTTCAAAATTTTATGCCCATTGCATTTCTTAATTGGGAAAAACTGCCTCTCTTGGCTCCGGATGCATCAAGCAACCGCAGAACAATTCTGAAAATGTTGCATTTGTATATTCTGATGAATTCATTCTGTTTATAATAACTGTAGGATGTATGAAAGGGTATCCCCTAAATTTATTGGGTTAAGACCATTATCATTTCATTTATATTTTTGATAAATCTGGTTATGTTATGAGAGTTGTGCCGAATGAAATCTTCTAGCGAAAAACACCCTCCTATGTACCATGAAACAAGTATGACTAGTCGATTGGTACAGGTACATATAAAAAGCCGACCAAATAAACATTACACTAATAAATGTATAATATAATAATTATCAAACACATATAACTATTCGAAACTGGATTTTCCATCCAAGCAAATTGGTTAGAGAAATGTTAGTGGGGAAGCACGTAGGTGTGATCTTGACATCTTGTACAACAACACCAAAGTCTCACCAATACAACTTTTATCTTTAGGCCAAAATTAGACAGGATCGTGTTTACCACACTATCTGATCTTTCCGACATAATCTCTCATCTAACACTCCCTTAAGTACTTGTCATCCATTTTTTCTCTTTTCATAATCTCCCTTCTCAAACCTTAAACCCCCTACCAGACCATGACTCCTTTCTTCATTTTGTGTCTCTCCGTGACACTATTCTTATGTCAGTCCTTGGTTAGAGCCATTAACAACGGCTATTACGGGTATAACCCGGTGGCCAGCTACCTACCCGAGAAACCTCAGAACATCATGAATCCGGTGGACTCGTGTTGGCGGCTCAAGTCTGACTGGACGGCCAATCGCAAAGATTTAGCCGATTGTGCCGTTGGATTTGGTTCATCAGCCTTGGGCGGCAAGAAAGGTAGTATATATGTTGTCACCAACCCTAATGATAATGCAGCGAACCCTCAACCCGGTTCTCTGCGATACGGTGTGATCCAAGACAAGCCGCTGTGGATCACTTTCGCTAAGGATATGGTCTTAACCTTAGAGAACGAGCTCATGGTCAATAGCTACAAGACCATCGATGGGAGAGGGGCAAAAGTGGAAATTGCGTACGGACCTTGCATTACGATACAAGAAGTGACGAACGTAATTGTGCACGGTATCAGGATCCACGACTGCAAACCGGGCAAGTACGGAATGGTGAGGAGTAGCACAACGCACGTAGGTCACCGGAAAGGATCGGACGGTGATGCGATCGCGATTTCCGGTTCGTCTAATATTTGGATCGACCATTGTTACCTAGCGAGCTGTACTGACGGTCTCATCGATGTGATCCATGCTTCCACGGGAATCACCATTTCCAACAACTATTTTACTCAGCATGATAAAGTCAGTTCATTTCAATTTTCTATTCATTTTTTGAAATCATTAGTTTAGAGCTCGAGCAACTAATATCACATTTTGATGATTTAGGCTGTTATTTATTTATAGGTGATGTTGCTTGGACACAACGATGATTTCGTGCAAGATGTGAAAATGAAAGTGACCGTTGCATTCAATCATTTTGGACCAGGACTTGTGGAGAGAATGCCAAGGTAGTTAGTCTTTTTGTTTGCTAAATCACTAATTACTACATAGATGTAAATTTAATACAGAGTTAGAGATATAATAATCTATAAAATGTGGTGGCTGCAGGGTACGACGAGGGTACGCTCATGTGGCAAACAATAGATACGATAAATGGATAATGTATGCAATTGGTGGTAGCGCCGATCCAACCATTTTCAGTGAAGGCAACTATTTCATTGCTTCTGATAATTCTAACAGCAAAGAGGTATTTTTTACTGTGTCCTCCTAGTGATATACTTATACCCGTATAAATCAGTGTTGGGAAAGATAGCGGAAAATATTTTCTTTGAGAGGTTAAGATGAAATGTAAACGGTTTATATTTGTGATAGCTTTTGTATTTGGGAAATAGATTTTCTACTAAGACTTGTGTTTAGAGATTCTTTTAGAAACTTTTTTAGAACTCTTTCTTGAATGTTTTCTCTCAATTGCTTTGCTTGATTCTTGGATGATACAAATGATGTTAAGCACCCTTATTTATACAAGTGAAGGAGCAAACTCTAACATGTTCTAGATTTCTCTAAATTATTATCTTATTTCAAAATATCTAACATTAATTATTCTACACAATATACTTTCTCTCTTCTTCTCCATAATTCTAGATAATTCTTCCTCCTTGTGTTCTTCTTTTGAGCTCTTAATATGGATCATGATTTTTGGGTTTTGGGCTAATGGAGGAAAAAAACAACAAATCTCCCCCTTTCCGACTTAGCCCGAAACCGTTGTCATGCCGGTGCCTTTGCAGCAATCTTCAAACTTCTTGATCGGTAATACCTTGGTCATAAAGTCTGACCAGTTTTCGTCGGTGTGTACCTTTGTGAGATGTATGAGCTTCTCTTCCAGAACTTCTCGGATCCAGTGATGTCGGATATCGATGTGCTTTGAGCGAGAGTGAAACGTTGGATTCTTTGCTAAGTGAATAGCACTTTGGTTGTCACATAGCATGTTATACTTTTCTTGCTTTACTACCAACTCAAGCAAGAAGTTCTTCATCCATAGCATCTCCTTGCACGGTTCTGTTGCTGCGATGTACTCCGCTTCCGTGGTGGATAAGGCAACACACTTTTGTAGTTTCGATTTCCAGGAAACAGCTCCCCCTGCAAAGGTAATAACAAAGCCTGATGTCGATTTCCTTGAATATATATCACCAGTCCAATCTGCATGGGTGTAACCATTCAACTCCAATTTTTCATTGCCAAAACATAGACACTTCTTCGTTGTGCCTCGTAGATAGCGTAGGATCCACTAAACTGCTTTCCAATGCTCCTTTCCTGGATTCGCTAGAAAGCGACTTACAACTCCTACAGCATAGGCAATGTCGGGTCTGGTGCACACCATAGCATACATGAGACTGCCCACTGCTGATGCATATGGGGTAGTCTTCATTTCCTCATTCTCCTTCTCACTTGTTGGACTTTGCTTCGAACTTAGCTTGAAATGTCCAGCAAGTGGAGTGCTCACCTGCTTTGCTTTGTGCATGTTGAATCTCTCCAACACCCTTTCAACATATCGTTCTTGGGACAACCATAGAAGCTTCTTTGGTCTATCTCAAGTGATCTTCATTCCAAAAATTTGTCTCGCTTGCCCCAGATTTTTCATCGCAAAACACCTTCCCAAATCTTTCTTCAATGCGGCTATCTTGTTGCGGTCTTGGCCCACAGTTAACATATCATCAACATAGAACAATAATATGAGAAAGTCACCGCTTTCGTACCTCTTTATGAAAGCCCAATGATCATTTTTGGTTTTCTTGAAGTTATGATCCACCATGAAGGAGTCAAACTTCTTGTACCATTGTCTTGGAGCTTGCTTGAGGCCGTAAAGACTCTTCTCTAATCGGCACACCAAGTCTTCTTTTCCTGGAACCTTGAATCCTTCAGGTTGCACCATATAGATCTCATCCTCGAGTTCACCATATAAAAAGGCCGTCTTGACATCGAGTTGTTCAATCTCCAAGTCTAGAACCGCTGCTAGACCAAGAACCACTCAGATAGAGAACATCTTCACCACTGGAGAGAACATTTCTTCAAAATCTATGCCTTTCTTCTGGTTGAATCCTTTCACAACCAATCGAGCTTTGTATCTTGGATTTGAGCTTCTCTCTTCATACTTCAACCTGTACACCCACTTGTTCTTCAAGGCTCTATTTCCTTTTGGTAGCTTCATCAGCTCATAAGTGTGATTATCATGCAAAGATTGCATTTCATCTTGCATAGCTTCAACCCACTCATCTCTATGAGTGTCTCCTATGGCTTCCTCATAGCTTTGAGGCTCACCCTCATCTGTAATATTAACATACTCATCTCGATAATATCTTACAGATGGTCTTGTCTCTCTTCCAGACCTTCTTGGCTCGTGTTCTTCCTCTGGTTCCACTTGATCTTCTTCTCCACTTTCATCACCATTTGGATCAATGATGGGAACCCCTTCGCCATCCTCTCCAATCACTTGTTGATGGTCTTGGGGATTATGAGCATCTTCATTTCTTACAACCCTTAGCTTTGGTTTCTTTGATTTGTTGATGTCTTCGATTGTTTGATCTTCGAAAAAACAACATCTCTGCTCCGGATAATTTTTCTGTTAACCGGATCCCAAAGCCGATAGCCGAAATCATCTCTTGGTAACCCAAGATAGATGCACTCTTTAGTCTTGGAGTCTAGCTTGGCTCGTTCATCCGTAGGTATATGGACAAACGCTCTGCAACCGAACACCTTCAAATGGTTGTAAGAGACCTTCTTACCCGACCAAACTTTCTCCGGGACATCGCCTTCCAAAGGAACTGATGGTGTAAGATATGACGTCCACTGCAGTCTTTATGGCTTCTCCCCAAAATGGCTTGGGTAGTTTAGCGTGAGAGAGCATGCACCGAACTCTTTCTGTGATCGTTCGATTCATTCTTTCAGCTAACCCGTTCAGTTGTGGCGTCTTTGGTGGTGTCTTCTCCATTCTAATTCCATGAGCTTTGCAAAACGCTTCAAAGGGACCTCGATACTCTCCACCATTCTCAGATCGAACACACTTGAGTTTCTGACCCGTACTTCGCTCTGCTTGGGCTACAAACTCCTTGAAAGCATCAAGAACTTGATCTTTTGACTTCAAAAGGTATACCCTACCTTCCTTGAATGGTCATCAATAAAGGTGACGAAATATGATGCCCCTCCATTGGATTTCTCGGACATGGAGCATACGTCAGTATGCACAAGATCAAGAATATGCTTTCTTCTCATCGGCGTAGACGATCTTCGGAAAGCGATTCTATGTTGTTTTCCGGCTAAGCAATCATGACATGGTGAGAGAGAGATACCTTTCATATCAGGAAGAAGTTTCTTGCGAGAAAGTATATTTAAACCTTTCTCACTCATATGCTCGAGTTTTCGGTGCCATATATCCATGTCATCACTTGCGACATTTACTTCTTCCTTGCAAAGCTTGGCTTGAGTCACGTATAATGAGCCTTCTTTTCTTCCTCGAGCCATGATCAAACTTCCTTTGGTTAACTTCCATTTGCCACCACCAAAATGATTGTCCAAGCCGGCATCATCGAGCTTTCAGTTGATATGAGATTGAGTTGCATGTCGGGAACATGTCTCACATCCTTGAGAACTATCTTACATCCAGTGTTTGATGTAAGAATAACATCCCCTTTTCCAACAATCTTGATTCTTCCTTGATTTCCCATTTGAACATTACCAAAGTCACCATTTTGGTAGGTTGTGAAGAAGCTTCCATGAGGGGTGACATGAAAAGACGCACCAGAATCAACTATCTATGAGCTATCATCAGAGCTAAGATTACATTCTCCAACGAGATATAACTCTCCGCTCTGGTCTTTCACAATGGTGGTAGTCTTGTCTTCATGCTTCTTCGTAGGATTGAGCCGGTCTGGTTTGATATTACCGGCTTGTTTGTCTTTCTTGAAAAACTGACATTCCGACTTCATGTGACCCGGCTTGCCACAATAATAGCAGGTGACTCTTGGACGTGACTTAGATCTTCCTCGAGATTGGTCTCGTCCTATGCTTCTGTTGTGACCACGAGTCTCTTCTCTACCTCGTCTATCAACAATGTTAGCTTCTGAATAAGAACTCGAACCTCACTCCTTCCTGCGAACTTCTTCGTTTAGAAGGCTATCAGTGACGTGTCCATGGTAAGCTTTCCCTCCGGTGCTGAATTGCTTAGAGTGACAACTAGTGTGTCCCAACTCTCCGGTAGTGAAATAAGGAGTAAAAAGGCTTGCATTTCCTCTTCAACCTTCATATCAACTTTGTTAAGCTGATTTACGATCCCCTTGAAATTGTTCAAGTGCTCCATCATGCTCTGGCCATCCTTGTACTCCAACTTTACCAACCGTCGAACAAGAAGAGCTTTGTTTCAAGGTGTTTTCTTTTGAATCATGGATTCAAGTTTTGTCCATAATTCAAAAGCATTTGTGTAGGTAGAGACATGTTCAAAGAGAGATCGGTTGACATACTTACGTATTACGGCAACCGCCTTTCTATTAAAAATCTCCCATGCTTTATCATCCTTTCCTTCCGGCTTATCCTTCATGATGATGGACTCATGCAAATCCTTACAATAAAGGTGATCTTCCATCATCGGTTTCCAATAAGAGAAGTTGTCCGTCGTGAGCTTGAACATGTCACCTTCAAAGGTAACGGTGGCCTCCATCTTCACTTCTTCAAAGATAATGGTAACCTTGCTCTGATACCAGCTGTTGGGAAAGATAGCGGATGATATTTTCTTTGAGAGGTTAAGATGAAATGTAAACGGTTTACATTTGTGATAGCTTTTGTATTTAGGAAAGAGATTTTCTACTAAGGCTTGTGTTTGGAGATTCTTTTAGAAACTTTCTTAGAACTCTTTATTTTCTCTCAATTGCTTTGCTTGATTCTTGGATGATACAAATGGTGCTAAGCACCCCTATTTATACAAGTGAAAGAGCAAACTCTAACATGTTCTAGATTTTTCTAAATTATTATTTTATTTCAAAATATCTAACATTAATTATTCTATTCAATATACTTTTTTCTCTCTCCTTCTCCTTAATTCTTCCTCTTTGTGTTTTTCTTTTGCGCTCTTAATATGGATTATGATTTTTTGGGTTTGAGCTAATGGAGGAAAAAACCAACAATCAGGAACTAAATCTGACACTAAATGCTATTTTTAGATACCTGAAGTTTTTTGTGGATACCGGTACGTATAAGTTTTTTTTTGTAGTTGGGGACTAGCATCAATGAATCCTCATTGTATTTGTATTTCCATGTTTGTTCTCTTATAGGGTACTATTGAAAAATTACAAAAAACACAACACAAGTAAGATTACTCTAATTAATCTGAATTAGGCTGAGTTGGACCGATTGAATTTATGTACTTCATATACTAGACATTAGTTGAACGTTTGGAACACTTATCAGTGGGAGTAGAAACTCTATAAATTAATACTCGATAAATTAATAAATACGAAAAAATAATAATTTTTTTTTGTTCCGAGTTGAGTCAATTCAAAATATGACATAAATCAATAAGATAATAAAATATTATCTTCTCAGAGAATACTATATAAATTTGTAGTCCCATTAAAATCATAAATTAATAATATATATACATTTTATATAAGTACAACTAAAATTAGGGGTGTCAAAATGAGATAACTCGCTCAACTCCGCTCAGCTCATAGTGAGCTCGGCTTTTTCATGAACTAGCTCAACTCAGCTCATTTATTATATGAGCTTCAATATGTAAACACGAACTCATATCATCTAGATCATGAGTTAAATGAGCTAACTCGTTATCTAAACAATAATAATAATTATAAAATAAAATAGTGATAGTGATAGAATAACTTCTATAATATTGTTCAAAATTTAAATATTAAAACATTCAAAACATAAATATTAAATGCTAAATAAAAACCAATACATGACAAAAAAAAACACCTAATATAAATTAAATTAAAGCAAAACCAATGATCCAAATCCCTATTCTTCGTGAGAGTCTTGAGCCAATTCATCTTCAATGTATTATATGTATGTTTTACCTTTTAATTTTAGAAGATAAATATGATTAATATAGATATTATCTTTTAAGAAGATTTGGTTCGATATTTTAATTTTAGAAGATAAATATGATAAATATAGAAATTATCTCTTTTTTACATAAAATAGAAATTATCCAAATATAATATATATATATAATATATTATATATTATTGTAAGTATAAAATGAACAAGCTCATGAGTTAGCTCATGTTCATTAAAGATCGTTCATATAACTCGTGATTTAATTTAAGCTCGATAAAATATAGAGATTTTGCTCATGAAAAAACGAGCTGAGCTGAGCCAGATCATGAGCTATAGCTCATTTTGACACCCCTAACTAAAACCTCGTATTTTTTGTTTTATATTGATAATAAAATTATCTCTATTTTCTAAACCCTTCAATATATTTTGATAATATTTAATAAAATTATATCTAAAACCAAATTTAAACTTTAAAGAATACATATACACTAGATAATTTAATAAAACAATATAAAAGTTGAATTTCTAAAATTTAGAAAATCAGCTATTTCTTATTTTATAAAAAATATTCAAAAATTCAAAAAAAAAACGTTTTATAAATTAACAACTCTATAAATTAATAAATTATCATAGTCTCAATGTTATTAATTTATGTATATTACTGTATATATAAAATTTCGTTAGTATTACTCCATTGGTTCACGAACATATCATTTTGACAATTTTCGCATAAATTTAAAACGTTTTTTGAAAAGTTTTTGTCCATCATTAATATATTTAAAAAGCTTTCCAACTAATATATTAGGATAATAAAGTTAAAATTGAAATATTATTTATAAATTTGCATTAAAAATGTAAAATAACAATTTTGTCAAACAAACTAAAATTTTAAAATGACATTTTATAAAAAGAAAAAACAATAATTAGTTTACCATGACTATTGGACCACCCAAAATTTTCCGCTGTTTTTTAAGTGACGGCAGCTTACCATTGGACGTTTACACGGCTGATTTATTTCTAGACGTCCTGTTTGAGTTAAGTATAATGATCATCAAGATAAACACATACTCCATATGGATACAAATGTTTAATGTTTTGACTATAATAAATAAATTATTTTGTTTATCACTTTTTGGATACACCAAAGTTTCACCACTAATATTCTTACAGTTTATTTAATGTTTTAATTTTAAAGACAAGTACATTACCTATATTCTAAAACATCAATCTTTCTAAAACATCGTATCATTCGTATACGAACGGAGGAGTATTATAACTATACCTATGGTAAATGCATGGAAATAGAATGCTAAGCCTAAATCAATTTAATAAACAGGTGACAAAGAGAGAAGTTAAAGGAGGGTGGAACAATTGGAGATGGAGAACTTCAAAAGACGTTTTCAAGAACGGCGCTTACTTCGTTCCTTCTGGTTACGGCAGCGTTGCGCTTCCATATAGTTCTGCTCAGCGATTCCCAGTCGCTCCAGGGAACTTGGTTCCTTCTCTAACCGCAGACGCTGGCCCTCTTAACTGCTACCGCAACCGCCCATGTTATTAGTATTGAAGAGCTAAGCGTAAATGCAATGGAAAATGTCACATGTGTGTATGGAAAATGTCACATGTGTGTGTATACATACTCTTTTCGATGTATCTTATTTTTGGTATATCCCGTTATTATCTTAGTTTATACCGTTTAATATGTTTCGGTCTGCTGCGCGCTTTTGCTACATCATATGTGGTTATGAACGATGAGATACATTAAGAGTTTGTTGCACCAAATGCATATTTTGATTGATATTTGTGTGTATACATTTATAATTGGAAAGTTTTTCTTATACCCAAGATTACATTTATAATTGGTAACGTTATTTAGTTTTTCTTATATTAGAGTCTTGTTAGTTTGGTACGTTATTTAGTTTTGAAACAACAACATTAGTATTAATTGGTCAGCCTGGTTTATATCATTATTTCTCCTTTTCTTTATACTAAAAATTGTAATATAAGGTTCGGCAGCAGACCCAAAAATCGAAAGCAAAACAAGGATCGGCGGATCAAATAAAATAAACCAAGAAAACAGATTTATAACCAAATTTTGTCAGATGAGCAGAAAGCCATGGGACCGGTCCGCGAAATTCCATCAAATCGAGACCTATTGCCCAGAACAAATTAAAATCCAGACGAATCCTATTTCATCGCGAAGAATCGGAACTTAATTACTTTGAATGTCAGGAAATAAATTCACTAGAATGTCTTTGAAAAGCTTGTTAGGTTGTATATGGGATATTACTTTTGCTTGTCATTATAGTCCCTTATATATATAGTTCTGATATTGATAGGCGGATCCATTAGGTATTGACTATTGACTTCACAAACAAAAACTGAAGACTTTTAAAATCGTTAACTTTATCTAAACGCAAGCTCATTCCAACCGCCTTTTATGTTTCCATCTAATTTTCCACGTGTTTGTACAACCAGATAATTTCTTACATATATTAGCATTGAGTGAATGGATTGTTTTTGTTCAATATAAACTTTCAAAATTAACATCAAAAGAAATTGGTACGACATTATTGTAAGATAGCTACACATACAATGATGCAATTAACTATTGTATAGCAGCAAAAGAAGACTTAGAACATCGGATGTCGGCGAGATATGGCTAGAGGTCGTATGAACATTTTTTTTTTTTAAAAGTCAGTGTTAGTAATTAACTTTGTAATTATTCATTTGACAATAGAAAGCTGTACACATTGAAACTATTTGAAAGATGAAAACTAAGAACTAAGCTACACGCACATTGATTGAAACAACTGCTTGAGTTGCTTAGAGCACTTTAATGACAACTCTTATTGTTGTCTTTAAAAAAAAAATTATTTAAAAATAGTGGATCTCATTTTATAGTCAAGAGTTGCCCCTTCTGCCTCTCCTGTAGGAGGCGACTTTAGTTTGGGTTTTGGATCGTAAGCGGGCCCCACTGATACGTGGCGGTCCGCGATTGGTTCGATTTTTTTTTTTAACCAAAAGAAGAAAAAAAACATCTAAAAACTTGTGTCTAAGAACTGTGCCCGTTAATTATGCTCTTAGTGTTTGATTGTTTACTTTATTTATCTTCTTTATTTCTTGAGGTTTGCATGTTTTCTTGCTCGATTTTATTTGTCTTGACTTTTCCTTTGTTTAGGCTTAATTCTAGAACTTATTTTAAAGATAAATCATAATCTATGTTGGATAGATTTATTTTCCTAAAATTTTAATAAGTGATAACTAATAGTTATGTTTCGATTTTATATCAGTTGCGATTAATAATGCCTCATGGCTCCTGTGAGTCACTAGATCTAGTTATTAACCACGAGCTGGATAGGTAGATAGTCTGAAGATCAAAGAGATCAGAGAAGAATACACTGTATCTGTCTTAAATGTACGTTATCTTTTTTTTAAAGTAGTCATTAGTCTATGTATATGTAGTACATGTATATATGTTTACTCGTATGTTTAGACCTTCGTATGTTCTCTTTCTGTTAAACAGAATTCCAAAGAGTTGAAATAGAGAGAACTCGATACAAACAAAACAAAGTCAAAGGAAGTGAGCGGGTCCCATGGTAATATTTGTCAACACATGAACCGGCAACAACGTAAGTTAACTCTCGGACTACTACATGGGACCCATTCGGAAAGCCGGTCGAGCCGACCCAATCTCGTCAAACTTTTTTTTTTGGTTAATTTGACCATATTTTAGTATTTATTACAAAAAATGCGTCTTAAAAACTTATGGCAAAAAGTCCTTTAAAATGTTCATTTTCTGGCCGGAAAGATATATTAAAGGATGAATTCTATTTCTAAACTCTACATAAAACTACTTTTAGATTCGACCCAACTTGCATTTGGACCTATCAGAAGTTCGATTTAGGTCTAATGCTAAAATTTACTAATTATAAATCCGAAAAATTCTAAAATACGCAGGAAAAAGTGTACTGTGCGAATCATTCGAATCGCAACAAAATTAAACTACAAACTGTATCTAACAATTTGGCGGGAGAATAAAACGTTGCAAGAATATTAGTCTGCCAAAAAAAAAAAATCCAATCACGTGAAAAATGCCGATTTATTTGCTAGCGGTGTTTTTTTTCTTCCTCTTCTATCATTTTCTCTAATATTTTGATTATCTGAAATAGTCAAAAAGATTTTCTGAAATGAGGACAGAATAAACAAAAATTTAAATCACAACTGATTTTTAATTTGATAAAAATAGCTGTTCATACAAATCACCTGCTTTTCGCCGCATTCAATATCTTTGGGTATATTGACATGTTCAATAAGATTTTTTTAAAAATAAAAAAAAAAATCATATTGAGTTCTGAAAATCTAAAATAGATCATTTTTAAAACACAAGTTTGACATTATCGAGATATCTTAAAATAGTTGATTTGATTCATCTAAACCACGGATCGAACACGTCTGAGAATACCGTACTAATATAGCCAAAACTAGTGTATAATTTCAAACAAACAGCATGGTGT
The DNA here is from genome assembly GCF_020379485.1 of Brassica napus. Classification (NCBI taxonomy): domain Eukaryota; kingdom Viridiplantae; phylum Streptophyta; class Magnoliopsida; order Brassicales; family Brassicaceae; genus Brassica; species Brassica napus. The sequence goes on along the minus strand of NC_063444.1, from coordinate 10,186,574 downwards.
TGAAATATACAGAATGGAGCCAAGCTTTTGTGCAGCTAGTAATCATAATTGAAACAACACGTAGTCCACACCATTTCTCAGATCAGAAAAAAAAAATGACAAAAGAATAAGTAAACGTGTTAAGTGTGAGGTCTATTTAGTTGGACATTTCTTGTCTGGTTGAAGTATAGGACTCACGTCTCTCTTTAAGTGTCAGGTGGCAGACAAATGACGCACACCCTGACGCTTTTTAGCTAAACTAAAAATCTCCAAGAAATTTCTATGAATATAATAATATATTAAACAAAACTCAATATACACAAGTACACAAACATAGATACATTCATATAATCTATATATAACTAAAACAGAAATAATAAGATATATATCTCTCAGTCGACGTCAAAACCCTTTTTGTAGGCGAAGCATCTGGACCGGTAAGAGACTCTCTCATCAATCATAGCCACATACCAAACTATCTTTCTCTCTCTAATATATCTTTCTTTGCTCTTTTATCTTCTTGATCTTCCTATATATGGAGAAACACCAAAAGGGTACAACGATACTATACGGATCCAACAAACTGGATTGATTACCCACAAGTACTTATTCTTTTTGTTCCTAGCGTTTCGGAGAATCCGATCAAGAACAAAGTAAACCATATTATAAGTATTATATAGACTTAGATGTTCCGGTTTCCGGTGAGTCTAGGAGGTTCACGTGACGAAACCCGTCACGATCAGATCACACCGTTGGACGAGCGTCGTGTAGTGGTTGGTGAGGTTGACTTCTTCTCGGATAAGAGAGATAGGGTTTCACGTGAGAACATCAACGACGACGAAGACGACGAAGCCAGTAAGGTTCACGTCAAAATGGAGAGTTCACGAGTTGAAGACAACGATCGTTCTAGAGATGTAAATGTAAGTGTAATTGATTATTCTCTTTGCTTTTGGTTATCTATATTAAAAGGTTTATTTTTTTTCCTTATATTTTTGTTGAAATTTTGTTTCTTGGCTTGCTGAGATGAGAATGCTCATAACACTAGTCTAGAAACAATTATTTTTTCACAGAGTTGAGTTGTTATTAACATAGGCAGATGAGTTGAATATGGTTTATGAGTTAAGATGGTGTGGATATATTAACTACAGATCGGGCTGAATCTTCTGACGGCGAATACGGGAAGCGATGAATCAACAGTGGATGATGGACTGTCAATGGATATGGAAGATAAACGTGCAAAGTTTGAGGTACATATTAATCATAAAAAGTTGATCATATATTTTCATTTTCGTTTCCTAATTAGTTCCACAAACAAAATTAATCATATCTTCTTCAGCATTTAATGTGATTTCGTAGACAGCAATAAAAGTAAAAGTAAATATAAACGAGTATTTTACTAGCTTTTTCTCTAAAATTTACATTTTTCGATGACGAAATTTTTTTTTTTTTTGAGGAAAAGGTTTTAATATATTTTGTGTTGCAATAAATGAAACGAAGAACGCACAATTGCAAGAGGAGCTGAAGAAGATGAAAATAGAAAACCAAAGGCTAAGGGAAATGTTGAGCCAAGCGACCAACAACTTCAATTCCTTACAAATGCAACTTGTTGCCGTCATGAGGCAACAAGAACAACGCAACTCCTCCCAAGATCATCTGTTGGTAATTTTACATCTCCCTTTTAAGCTTTTGGAGTTTTACGTGATTGATCTCAATCTGTACAATCTCTAATATATATTTGAGGAGTCTAGTTTTTCATTAAATCATGTCAATAACAACTAACAAGTAAACCATGTGGATAACCGACATGTTTGTATGGTTGGTCAATCGTTTGTCGTTTATGTAAGTTTCAATCGCACCAACTCGTTTACATTTTGTCGTTATGACGGATATACATTTGAGGATAAACTTTAATTGTACATAACGTCGGCACATGGGGCTTAAATACTAAAAACGACTCTACAATTGTCATTTCTATAATTATAACACAAGCACAAAATTCATGTTCAACGTATTTATTCATCTTCTTGAAAGTATAATTCCTCAGCTAATTTTTAGTTATAAAAACGCAAAAAATTAAAGTTATAAGATTTCTTTAACATATATATAGGCTACGGAAGGTAACGCAGAAGGAAGTAAACGGCAAGAAGTGCAAACCATGGTGCCAAGGCAGTTCATGGACCTCGGGCCGTCTTCTGGCGCGGCCGAGCAGGATGCTGAAGTGTCATCTGAAGAGAGAACAATGCTGCGCTCAGGATCTCCTCCTTTGCTTCTGGAGAATTCAAATCCCCGAGAGACCGGAAAGAGGTTACTTGGGAGAGAAGAAAGCCCGGAATCCGAGTCTAACGCCTGGGGAAACCCTAACAAAGTCTCCAAACACAATCCACCTTCCGGAAGCAACAACAACAACAACGGAAACAGAAACCTTATTGATCAGTCCGCTGCGGAAGCCACCATGCGAAAAGCCCGTGTCTCAGTTCGCGCCCGGTCTGAAGCAACTATGGTAACGCTAACTCATACTCCCTCAATGATTTTTAAAAATATCTGAAAAGATAACATTTTTATATTTTAATGCAATTTTTAAGGTAATAATATAAGTTTCAAAAAGTTATATTTATTGAACTTCTATCGAATTAAGAGTGTGAAAAGAGTTTAAGCACAACATATTATATTTATAATCAAAATTTAATATGTTTTTCAGTTACCAAAAAATAATATGTTTTTTAAATATATGTGAAAATACAAAACATATATATTTTAGAAACGGAGAGGACATTATAAATAGCTATATAAGGTTATTTTTATAAAAGCTTGTAATAATGCTGATATAACAGATAACCGATGGATGTCAATGGAGAAAGTACGGACAAAAAATGGCTAAAGGAAACCCTTGTCCGCGAGCTTATTATCGCTGCACGATGGCTGGTGGATGTCCTGTTCGTAAGCAAGTACGTTTGCTCCTACATCTACAGTCGCCAATAAACATAAACATATATATATATAAGCTGCGCTTGAAACAGAGAAAACCTTAACCAATGATGTTTAAACAGGTGCAACGTTGCGCAGAAGACAGATCTATTCTCATAACCACTTACGAAGGAAACCACAACCATCCGCTTCCACCAGCCGCAATGGCCATGGCCTCAACAACCACCGCAGCCGCAAGCATGCTCCTCTCAGGCTCAGTGTCTAGCCAAGACAATTTAATGAACCCAACAAACCTCCTAGCTCGAGCCATCTTGCCTTGCTCCTCAAGCATGGCCACAATCTCAGCCTCCGCGCCGTTCCCAACCATCACACTGGACCTCACCAATTCACCCAACGGTAACAACCCGAACATGACCACTAATAACCCGTTGATGCAGTTCGCTCAAAGACCCGGTTTCAACCCGGCGGTGTTGCCTCAAGTGGTTGGTCAAGGTTTGTATTATAACCAACAACAATCCAAATTTTCTGGTTTACAGTTACCCGCTCAGCCGCTGCAGATGGCTGCAACTTCTTCGATGGCCGAGAGCGTTAGTGCCGCCAGTGCAGCGATTGCGTCCGATCCAAACTTTGCTGCGGCTTTAGCGGCAGCAATTACGTCCATTATTAACGGCTCCAGTCATCAGAATAATAACGGCAATAATACCAATCTGGCTACTAGCAACGGTGACAATATATAGGCAGTAAGAGTCTTTGTTTTGATGCTCGATTTTATTTTATTGGTACTTTGTTTTTTGAGTTTTGGATGTGTAATTATTCGTATCCTTGGTTTTGCTTTTGTTCGTAAACAAGAAGGGTCTTTGAGAACATGTTTTTCCTCTTGTTCTTCGTGTAAGATCAACGTTTTTGTGGGTACTTGAATTTCAGTTAAAAATAAAATTTCTTTAAATTTGGACGAGTTTACGCTCTCACTAACGCACAGAAGAACAACTTGGTGCCTACTTGAAGATTATTCTCATGCATTATATTATTCTCATACATTATTTATTAGCTTGTATAGCTTGCTGCTCTTTCGAGTTTTTGTGAACCGTATAGCTTGCTGCAATATTATTTCATCTAAAGTTTACATAACCAACCACAAGGTGGTGGTCAAGTAGCAGGCGGTAGCAACCCGACTTCGGTTGCATTTTACTACACTTTCACCTTATGGTCCCGCAGGATATAAGCCATATTTTGGATCTCATTTAAATATCCGAAGAGAAAGTCCGTTGGATTAGTTTGAGCTCTTCTGTAAGTTCAGGATACCCCAATGTTAATCATAAAAATAAGTTTACATGACTACTTTCGTAAACCTTATAAAATCATATTTGTAATATTTAGAATTACCTTTTGTTAAAAGAGGAAGATAATTTCAGGAGGAATCAATTCTGGTGATTCGTCTAAATTAGAAAGCCATGGTTTTGTGTCCTCCAATCAGTGGATTTTTACAAAATTATGGGATAGAGAACAACTCATGAGCATACATGTCCCCCAAATTTCCCAAAATATCATTATTGATACTTATTGTACAAAGTGACTTTATATTGGAGGAAATCAAAATTTTGGGTTAGAAAAAAAAGTTTTGGACTCCCAAATTTGACAATTCATATATAGTATTTGATCTGGCTTCAAAAGTTTGAAGGGACAACATAATTTTCTTTTTACCTCCGTTCTTAAACTAGATGATCTTTGTTTACTAGTAAAGATTGACTATTATAAAGGTATATGCACTTTGTCCTAAACGTTTAAACTTACTCTGATCCATAATTTTCTTACTTCATTCGATCTCAAACTAGATGATCTTGCTTTTACTACTAAAGATTGTCTATATAAAGGTATATGCACTTTTGTTCTAAACGTTTAACTCACATACTTTGATCTTGCTATTGATTAACTAAACATTGGTTCCACGAAGTACGAACGAACTGGCTAGCACTAAAGAAAGTTTGGTTTATGTTGTTTGGCTAAATATTACAACGATAGTATCTCTGTAAGAATTAATGTGGTTGAATATTTTTGTTTCGAAGTGAGAGATGATATCTGTGGAACTACCAGAATTGTAAGAGTTTTGTAATCAAGCACAAAAGCTTGAGAATTGTGGAGAGTGTGAACTCAACAAATAAGATTGAATCATTGATAGCAGGTGAGATCATTTAGATATACAAGAAGCTCAAAACTGTACTCACTTGCTATGATTTAGCAATTGAAAATCCTTAGGATGTAGTATCTTAAGTAATGTATATATAGCCTTGATAGAATTAGATGCCAATTGTCTACTGTATATTATTTATATGTTTGGTTTTATTTTGCTTAACATTGTTTTGTTCCAGTAGAGCGCTCTTAAACAACGTGTTTAAACAATATTTACTTGGAAACTATGATGAGGCAAAATTGAAAGGCATTACTATGGAGATCCGTATGACTCAAGTAATTAAAATTGGGGTCAATGAGTCTTTCCAGTCGTTCAGCCATTACTAGGGACAAAAAAATGCCATCCACAACACACATAACATTTTGATAACTTTAGATGATCGAGTCTACGATGATTCGTAGGGCACAGTTAAAAAAATAATATATATTGATAACTACAATAATAAACATCTACAATATAAAAAAAAACATCTACAATATAAGTAATCGATATTTCCAAAATATATAAATTATGTTCCTAATATATTAAAAAAGAATGTTCCTAATATATTAAGGTTATGATATATTACTACTTGGGTACTCAATAGACAATTGTTATAAAAAAAAAGGGAAAAAAAACGCATCAGTATACATGAATTTATTTTAATGTATATGTGGGGCTACAACATACTGCATGGCGTACGTACGTTTTACCTAGTAAAAACAAAGTCCTGTAATTTTATTATGTTGGAAAATGAATTCATCGTACATGATTTTATCGATGAGATTATTACATAAAATAACTAAAAATCAAAAATTAAAACGAAAATCCTTATCAAATGGAACTGAAAGTGAGATAGATATCTATCGCCTCCATATTCCTTAAGGAGAATTTTTATCTCCATTGATATTGGTTTGATAAGTGGCACCACCGCCATTTCCTCCTCCAATTCCAATACCAAAGCCAATGCCCATTCCAAAACCTACTCCTACTCCTCCTCCATTGCTTGTACCGGTTCCTTCTCCCGTCCCATATCCCTCTCCTCTTCCACTTCCACTTCCTCCACCGCTACCTCCACCACCACCACCGCCACCTCCTCCACTACCACTACCTTTACCCATCCCAAAACCAGCACCATAACCACTACCGTAACCATATCCATTGCCGGAACCAGCACCTCCTCCACCACCACCTCCACCTGCTCCACCTCCTGCTCCAACACCAGTACCAGCACCGGATCCGCTTCCGTGACCAGAACCTCCATTGGCACCACCACCTTCTCCGCCACCACCACCTCCACCTCCTCCTGCTCCTCCAACTCCAACACCAGCACCAGCCCCTGATCCACTTCCATGACCGGATCCTCCATTGGCACCACCACCTTCTCCGCCACCACCTCCTCCACCCCCTCCACCACCACCTCCACCTCCTGCTCCAACACCAGTACCAGCACCGGATCCACTTCCGTGACCAGAACCTCCATTGGCACCACCACCTTCTCCGCCACCACCACCTCCACCTCCTCCTGCTCCTCCAACTCCAACACCAGCACCAGCCCCTGATCCACTTCCATGACCGGATCCTCCATTGGCACCACCACCTTCTCCGCCACCACCTCCACCACCACCTCCACCTCCTTCTCCAACACCAGTACCAGCACCGGATCCGCTTCCGTGACCAGAACCTCCATTGGCACCACCACCTCCACCTCCTGCTCCAACACCAGTACCAGCACCGGATCCACTTCCGAGACCAGAACCTCCATTGCCACCACCACCTTCTCCGCCACCACCACCTCCACCTCCTCCTGCTCCTCCAACTCCAACTCCAACACCAGCACCAGCCCCTGATCCACTTCCATGACCGGATCCTCCATTGGCACCACCACCTTCTCCGCCACCACCTCCTCCACCTCCACCCCCTGCTCCACCAACTCCAACACCAGCACCAGCACCGGATCCGCTTCCATGACCAGAACCTCCATTGGTACCACCACCTTCTCCGCCCCCACCCCCTCCACCTCCTCCTGCTCCACCAACTCCGCCACCAGCACCCGCACCGGATCCGCTTCCATGACCCGATCCTCCATTGGCACCAACACCTTCTCCACCCCCGCCTCCTCCACCTCCTCCTGCTCCACCCGATATTCCACCAACTCCGACACCAGCACCAGCGCCGGATCCGCTTCCATGACCTGATCCTCCATTGGCACCACCACCTTCACCGCCACCGCCTCCTCCACCTCCTCCTCCTCCTGCTCCACCAACTCCAACACCAGCACCCGCTCCGGATCCGCTTCCATGACCCGATCCTCCATTTGCACCACCGCCTTCTCCGCCCCCGCCTCCTCCACCTCCTCCTGCTCCACCCCCTGCTTTACTAACTCCGACACCAGCACCCGCGCCAGATCCGCTTCCATGACCTGATCCTCCATTGGAACCACCACCTTCTCCACCCCCGCCGCCTCCACCTCCTCCTGCTCCACCTGCTGCTCCACCAACACCAGCACCTACGCCGGATCCACTTCCACGACCTGATCCTCCATTGGAACCACCACCTTCTCCACCTCCGCCGCCACCACCTCCACCTGCTGCTCCACCAACTCCAACACCAGCACCCGCGCCGGATCCACTTCCATGACCTGATCCTCCATTGGCACCACCACCTTCTCCGCCGCCACCACCACCACCATAGCCACCACCATAACCATTCATACCAGCTCCATACCTTTCTCCATGGCCATACCTTTCACCACCATATCCAGCACCATATGTTTTGGAAGGTTGTCTATAAAAACTGCCGCATCCACGCCAATTCCACGAAGAACAACCATCATCCTCGTTTTTATTCTCCACATTATCTCCAGAACTCTCCGCAATCAATGCAAAAACAATGCATGAAAGAAGAAGAAGCACGTATAAAAATCTTGAGTGAGTAGCCATTGAAGTACTCTTGTTGGTTTTCAAAGAACTAGAAAGCAACTTTGGTTTGGTTCCATTTGTGCTTGGTTCTGCTCTATATTTATAGTGCGAATCAGAGTGGAAGATCGATTATTATATTTTGTTTTTTAATATATCAGTTCAATAGTCAGACCAGTGTTGGTCCATATGCATTTACACTTGCTGAGGTTCCAAGGTACGTGACCTATAAGGCGCGAAATATTTTAAAACAAAAACATATATTGAGTAGTGAGAAAAAGAGATCTAATTAAGTCAATGAAAAAGTCCTACAAAGTCAAAAGTCAGCTGTTCATAGACAAACAGACCAAAAACATGCGTTTCTTTTCTTTTCGAAGGAGTTTATATTGTTTAATATTGTTCAGAATTACCAAATAGCTATGCTGTTACTTGTATACGTCCATATTGATAAACATTCTAAACTATACTCTTTTGTTTTTATGATTGAAATAAACACGGTGCATTTTTCCGGCTAATGATACCTTTGAATTAGTCATCAACTAATGTTATATACTGTATAAATAAACTAACAAATTGTCAACCTGGATTGGGTGAGTTATCACTAATCAAAACTTCTAATAATATAATTTCACAGTATTGGATTTGCCACTGTTTTCTGATAAATCGTTGAAAACTCTAACCTCCTCCAAAAAGATGATTCAATCGTTGTTTTATTGATAATTTTAGTCTACCGATCAGTACTTATCATCATGCAATGAATCAAATTTTACATAATAAATATGATGGCTAATTATTATTACACAGTTATTATTTGTAGTTATTTCACAGCTATTTTCTAATTAAAATATAATATTATTTCACAGTATTTGATTTACTAGAATGTAGAAGCGATAGCAATAATGCATTTAAAAACCAGGGTACAACTCTCTTTTTTAAACACTTTTTGAAACGCAGTTACACAGGGTTTCAGAAAGAAAGAGAAAAACAGGGTAAGACTCTATTTGTTAAAATGTGTTGATACTAAAAAATAGTACAATAAAATTAAAATTTAGGTGTTAGTCAGATAACTAGTTACGTTGTTAAATAAACCAACCCATACTTGTATATGGATAGTATTCGACACTTATATTATTTAACCAACTCTTAGAAAATCATCATCAATCAGAAACTCAGACATATTTTAACATTTAGAAAGACAGGTGTATTAAAAATCAGATAAATTGTAGTAATCGTTTAAAAGATGATATGCATATAAACAAAACCGGCTGATATGGTAGGAATCTATAAACAATTTAGTAAAAAAATTTATGCATAAAGATTCCAAGTTTATGTATATTAGTTTTTGAAATTTTGAAAGCTGTACATCATCAGATACACTTTCCAAGAGTTAGTACATAGCCTACGGAGGGAACGAAATGCGCGTAGGCATGATGAACAACCAAAGGATGAAATGGTGTTGATCAAAATGTGCAGATAAATTGATCAGACTGAAGGTTCTAGCAGTGAAGAGAAAGGGTCAAAAATACCTTGAGGATAGTCTGTTTATTTGGTTTGGATCAAGACAAGAAGGATTCTAACTGAAAAAGCGAAGAGTTGAGGAAATTTGGTTTGTAGTTCATTTGGTTGTAAATGCAAATCAAAAACAGATGTACTTGGCTCAAGGAAAAGTGACTCCATCGCGTGGAATTAGACAAGGAGATCTCCTCTCACCCTACCTCTTCATCATATGTACTGAGGTCCTTTCTAGACTGTGCTATAGGTCAATGCAGGATGGGAGTTTGGCTGGGATCAAAGCGGCAAGAAACTGCCCTCTCATCAACCATTTATTTTTCGCGGACGACACCATGTTTTTCACAAAAACAAGTGTCGTCTGCTGTGAAGCTTTGAAGTGTGTACTCTCCTTGTATGAAGGAGCCTCAGGACAGTGCATCAACGTTGGCAAATCGGCCATAACTTTCTCTGCAAAAACGCCAAGCGAAGTGAAATCTCGGGTTAAGGAGCTACTTAATATACATCAGGAGGGAGGAACTGGGAAATATTTAGGACTCCCCGAGCATTTTGGAAGGAAGAAGCGTGACATCTTTGCCAAGCTCATTGACCGGATCAGACAGAGATCGATAAGTTGGTCAACGCGATATCTCTCGAGTGCTGGGAAACAAGTGCTACTACAGGCAGTGCTTGCAGCTCTCCCAACATACACAATGTCATGCTTCAAGTTGCCGCTCTCTATCTGCAAACAGATTCAAAGTGTACTGACCCGGTTCTGGTTGGACGCAAAACCAGAGACGCGGAAGCTATGTTGGGTATCATGGACAAGGTTAACTCGGCCGAAAAGAGCTGGGGGATTAGGATTTAGAGAGATAGAGCAGTTCAACAATGCCCTGGTTGCGAAACTCGCGTGGAGAATCCTTAAGGAACCTCATTCGCTGCTTGCCCAAACTCTTATGGAAAAATACTGCCACAACTCAAACTTCCTTGATTGCCTATCCCCTGCCTCCGCCTCGCATGGATGGCGAGGTATCCTTGTAGGTAGAGAGGTCCTCAAGAAGGGTCTTGGCTGGATAGTGGGGAATGGAAAAGATATACAGGTCTGGTCTCAACCTTGGTTACACCTCGACAGACCGACAGCTCCCATAGGTCCTCCAACGCAACAAAACGTTAATCTCTACGTAGTGGACCTTCTAAAGCCAAACTCACCCAACTGGAACCTACAAGCGATCAGAGAACATCTACCACAGTATGAGGAAACCATCAAGGCGATCATCCCTAGCGAGTGTAATATGAAAGATGAGTTGGTATGGCTGAAAGACAAGACTGGGATTTATACTACAAAGTCGGGATATGCAATGGCCAAACTCAACTCTAAAGCGGAACCATCTGATAGCTTTGACTGGAAAAAGCACATTTGGCAGGTAAATACCTCCCCAAAACAGAGACACCTGCTCTGGAAAGCTACAGCAAGAGCCCTGGCAGTAGGATCAGCTATCAAAAACAGAGGTATCGACACAAATGCGAAGTGTAAGCGGTGTGGTGCTCATGAAACGGAAATTCACGTCTTGCTACACTGCCCGTACGTTTCAAGAGTCTGGAACCAAGTCCCCTGTTTACACTCACCATCTTCGCTAACTCAGAAGCCCAACTCAGTCACGGCTCTACTTGATAGCTGTAGCAAGATCATCAACCTGCCTCCAACAGGCTTAGGAGAAGTACCTATCTTCCCGTGGGTCTTGTGGACCTTATGGACGAATAGGAATAGACTATTGTTTGAAGATAAAGACTTCTCTGTGGAGAAAACATTACTTAAAATTTTACAAGATTCAAGAGCTTGGAAGGGAGCTCAAGAATCAAAACAACACCAAAAAGTGCCACAGTGTGTGGATCCTTCCCTGCGGTTGCCTAACATCCAACGGCCTTCTATCTTTCCTATTTCAGGTACCACCTCATGGAGCCTCTACTCAGATGCGGCTTGGGATCCTAAGACTGGAAGATGTGGCATGGGATGACATTTTCGAGATGATACAGACGCACCAGCAGGCAACTTTTCACTACAAGAAAACACATGCTTAACGACAAAAATTAACGAGGAAAAACAATCCTCGTAAATTTGTGTCGAGTTTACGACGAATTTACGTGAAAAACTAAAGTCATCGTTATTTCCTCGTAACGCAACGACAAAACTGTTTCGTCGTAAAGTGGATGTAATTTTACGAGTATTTTATGAGGAAAAACTATTTCCTCGTAAATACGACGTAAACTTTGCGTGGTATTTACGAGGGAATAGTTTACGTGTATTTAGCGAGGAAATTTTTGAATCCACCAACTTCATAGGTGTTACACGTTTTTTTTGCCCACCTAATTAATTTTCGTCGTAAATTCATAGCAAAATTACAACTACCAGATTCGAATTTTCCTATAAATATGAATGTTTGAACATCATTTTAAACACACCAACAACAAAAAACGTGAAAGAAAAAAAATGGCTGGCTCCGGGACTATTTACGAGTTGCGGAAGTGGATGTATATGCATAGAGATGCTAACGGGAGAGTGACGAAAGAATACCTTGCGGGCCTGGAGACATTTATGCATCAAGCAGATTCAACACCGCTCGCCCAAGGAAGTGGTAAGATGTTCTGTCCTTGTCGGAAATGCAATAATTCGAAACTGGCAAACCGTGAAAATGTTTGGAAGCATTTAATAAATAGAGGTTTCACGGCAAATTACTATATCTGGTTTCAACATGGAGAAGGTTTTAATTATGATCAGAATGAAGCTAGTAGTAGTAATAGCAATTTTCAGGAAAAAGAACCGGTTGATCATCATTTGCATAATGAACATAGTTACCATCAGGAGGAGATGGTAGATTATGATAGGGTTCATGATATGGTAGCTGATGCATTCGTAGCTCATGATGAAGATGAAGAACCTAATATAGATGCAAAAAAGTTTTACGAAATGTTAAACGCGGCGAATCAACCACTTTACAGTGGTTGTAGAGAAGGTCTCTCTAAATTGTCGTTAGCTGCTAGAATGATAAATATTAAAACTGATCACAATCTACCTGAAAGTTGCATGAACGAATGGGCGGACTTGTTTAAAGAGTATTTGCCGGAAGACAATGTTTCTGCTGATTCTTATTATGAGATTCAGAAACTGGTTTATAGTCTTGGGTTGCCTTCGGAGATGATAGATGTTTGCATTGACAACTGCATGATCTATTGGGGAGATGATGAGAAGCTAGAAGAATGACGATTCTGCAAGAAGCCACGATTCAAGCCGCAAGGACGGGGACGTAATAGGGTACCGTACCAAAGGATGTGGTACCTACCAATTACAGACAGATTGAAAAGATTGTATCAATCAGAGCAGACTGCTGGAAAGATGAGATGGCATGCCGAGCATACTCAGACGGATGGTGAGATGACTCATCCATCAGATGCAAGAGCCTGAAAACATTTCAACAGAGTACATCCAGATTTCGCTAGCAATATCCGGAATGTGTATCTCGGATTATGCACAGATGGATTTAGTCTGTTCGGAATGTCAGGGAGACAATATTCATTGTGGCCAGTCTTTCTTACTCCATACAACTTGCCACCGGAGATGTGCATGCAACGGGAGTTACTATTCTTGACCATATTAATACCTGGTCCGAACCATCCAAAAAGGTCCCTGGATGTTTTCCTACAACCACTGATAAAAGGGTTGAAGGATTTGTGGTCAATAGGGGTGAGGACGTATGACTGTTCAACGAAGACGAATTTTACGATGCGAGCGATGCTTTTGTGGACCATAAGTGATTTCCCTGCCTATGGGATGTTGTCTGGATGGACTACACATGGGAGATTAGCTTGTCCATATTGTAATGGAACGACAGATGCGTTTCAACTGAAGAATGGTAGGAAGACAAGTTGGTTTGATTGTCACCGTCGATTTCTTCCCATTGGCCATCCTTACCGAAGAAACAAGAATTTGTTTAGGCACAAAAGGGTTGTGAGAGACACTCCTCCTCCATATCTAACTGGAGAACAAATTGAAGCGCAAATCGACTACTACGGAGCTAACGAAACAGTTCGTTGGGGTGGTAATTGGCATGTCCCTCGTAATATGCCAGATTCTTACGGTGTTCATCACAACTGGCACAAGAAGAGTATATTTTGGGAGTTGCCATATTGGAAGGATCTTCTTCTGCGCCACAACCTCGATGTGATGCATATAGAGAAGAATTTCTTTGAGAACATCATGAATACAATATTGAATGTCCCAGGGAAGACAAAAGACAACATAAAATCGAGGTTGGACTTGCCGGATATTTGCTCAAGAAGCGAGTTACATATTAAAAGCAATGGACAAGTTCCCGTTCCGATATTCAGATTATCTTCAGAAAAAAAGTCGGTGTTGTTCAACTGGGTGGCATCAGAAGTGAAGTTCCCCGATGGGTATGTTTCGAATCTCTCTAGATGTGTTGAAAAGGGTCAAAAGTTCTCCGGGATGAAGAGTCATGATTGTCATGTATTTATGCAACGACTACTGCCCTTTGCATTTGCGGAGCTACTTCCAACAAACGTACATGAAGCACTTGCAGGTACGTAGTGTATTATATCACAATAATTTACAAAATAATATATGACTAACAATGTGTTTAATTTTTTTTGAATATAAAAGGCATTGGAGCATTTTTCAGGGATCTGAGCACACGCACTCTTAAAGAAGAAGTTGTGGAACAGCTTCAGGAGAACATTCTCATCTTATTGTGCAACTTGGAGAAGATATTTCCTCCCGGATTTTTTGACGTCATGGAGCATCTAGCTGTCCACCTCCCATATGAGGCATTGCTTCGTGGACCTGTACATTACGGATGGATGTATCAGTATGAGCGAGCCATGAAATATTTGAAGGGAAAAGCAAAGAACCTCGCCAAAGTTGAAGGTTCTATAATTGCTGGAAGTTTGACGGAAGAAGTTTCTCACTTCACATCGTACTACTTTGCGTCAAAAGTACGTACACGGAGAAGAGCTCCAAGAAGATATGATGATGGTGGTGTTGCGCCAACATATGCAGTTGCTGGTGTTCCAGACATCTTTAGCCAGATTGGGCGACTCGGTGGGAAGTCTAAAGAGGTTTGGTGGTCGAGTGAAGAAGACGCTCATAGTGCACACACCTATATTCTACTCAATTGCGAAGATCCATTGATGCGTTATTTTGAAAGGTAACATATATTGACACTTCGAAACACATATAAGTATAATTAATTGTATAATTGCGAGAGATTCATTCCTATAAAATGTGATTTTACAGCCTATTTGTTTCTCAAGTCGAAGAAACATTTCCTGGTATATCCACAAGTGACGTAGACAAAAGGAAAGATCAACACTTCATTAAGTGGTTGCGGAATCAGGTATTAACTAAAACGTTTTTTTCATACATTATCTGTATTTCATTAACATTCTCTTTATTTTTGCAGGTTGATTATGACGACGACGATGCAGATTATCCTAAGTGGTTACACGAAGTAATTCAATCTCCACTTGTAAAGGTCACCACATCACAGATGTATTTCACACGAGGCTATACTTTTCATACATATGACTATGGTAGACAGCGGGCGACCAGTAACTATGGAATATGTGTGAAAGGGGAAACAGATTTCTACGGGATCTTGACGGAGATTATTGAAGTCGAATTTCCAGGGATACTGAAGCTGAAATGCGTCCTCTTCAAATGTGAATGGTTCGACCCCGTCGTCAACAGAGGTGTTCGGTCTAACAAATTCGGTGTAGTTGATGTCAACGGTGGACGAAGGTACAACAAATTCGAGCCTTTCATCTTAGCTTCACAAGCAGACCAAGTTAGCTTCCTTCCATACCCTCGGATGAGAGATTCAGGTATAAATTGGTTAGCAGTGATCAAAGTTACACCTCGAGGACGAATCATCAGTGGAGAAGAACCACCATTGCAAGAAGAACAGATAAATGAAGTTGAGGAACCTGAACAAGAAATTGATGACATCCTTCTCATTGATCCGCATAATCACGAGTACGAAGATCTTACCGATGATGCCACAGACGAAGCTGTTGAAGACGAGTTTAATGAAAATGATGATGTTTCTAGTGATGACGAGAATGTCGATGTATCCGATTGATGTATTTGTTTTATGAATAAGATGAGGGAGTTTGTTTTATGAATAAGATAGTGTGGGGTTTGTTTTATGAATAAGGTAATGCCGGGAGTTTGTTTTATGAATAAGCAAATGTGGGAATTGTGGTTTGGAATGGAAATAAAGATGGGGTTTGGAGTATATGAAGTAGAAAATAAGGAATATGGGGTTTGGGGTTTCGGATTCAAGGGATTTAAACATAACACTCGTTAATTCCACGTAACAAAAAATCGTCGTAAAGGACTAGTAGGTCAACGAGGAAATATAAAAATACAGAACGCGGGACTCGTTAATTCCACGTAGGACAAAATCGTCGTAAATACCACGTACGATGAATTCGTCGTAAAAACCACGTAGGATGAAATCGTCGTAAATACAACGTAAGACAACGAGGAAATAACGACGAAACCTAAAAATAAAGATGGGGTTTGGAATATATGAAGTAGAAAATAAGGAATATGGGGTTTGGGGTTTGGGGTTTCGGGTTTCGGGTTTGGGGTTTGGGGTTTCGGGTTTTTGGTTTCGGGTTTCGGGTTTAGGGGTTCGGGGTTTGGGGTTTGGGGTTTGGGGTTTAGGGGTTCGGAGTTTGGGGTTTCGGGTTTAGGGGTTCGGGGTTTCGGGTTTCGGGTTTTGGATTTCGGGTTTCGGGTTTCGTGTTTCGGGTTTGGGGTTCTAGGGATTTAACCATAACACTCGTTAAAAATAACGACGAAACTTAAAATTAAATATGGGGTTTGGAATATATGAAGTAGAAAATTAAAGATGGGGGTTTGGGTTTCGGGTTTCGGGTTTGGGCTTTCGGGTTTGGGGGTTGGGGTTTGGGGTTTCGGGTATGAGGTTTCGGGTTTCGGGGTTGGGGTTTCGGGTTTCGGGTTTGGGCTTTCGGGTTTTGGGTTTTGGGGTTGGGGTTTAGGAATAACGACGAAACTTAAAATTAAATATGGGGTTTGGAATATATGAAGTAGAAAATTAAAGATGGGGGTTTGGGTTTTGGGTTTCGGGTTTGGGCTTTCGGGTTTCGGGTTTGGGGATTGGGGTTTGGGGTTTCGGGTATGGGGTTTCAGGTTTCAGATTCTAGGGATTTAAACATAACACTCGTTCATTCCACGTAGGATGAAATCGTCGTAAATACCACGTAAGCATAAATCGTCGTAAAGACCACGTAACCAGAAATCGTCGTAAAGACCACGTAAAAAGATTTAAACATAAAAAACGTTAATTCCACGTAAGCATAAATCGTCGTAAATACCTCGTAGTGTAAAAACTATAAAAAAGGGAAAATGATCAAAATACCAGAATAACATGTGGCAAGACTTCCAGCAATTATAATACGTAAGTCTCGCCCACATGAATTCTAATATCTTATCCTTTTCCTATTTTTTTCAAATATTTATAATTTGAATATGATTTTGCTGAAGAATGTGATTTCAGATAGGTGTGTGATTTGGGAGTTTATGTGTGGTTTGAGAATGAGAGTTGTGGGTATATTTATAGGAAAGCAAGCCTCGTTAATTTCACGTAGGCAAAATCGTCGTTAATACCTCGTAAACAAAAACACGGGCCTTTGTGATTCCTCGCAATTTCCTCGTAAAAAAAAACACGGGCCTTTGTAACTGCTCGCTATTTCGTCGTAAACTTACGACGAATTTGCGACGATATGTAATCTTATATATACACCCGAGCGCTCACTCTTTCTTTCCTCTCTACTTCCTCTCTACTTCCTCTCCATTTCGTAGCAATGGTAAGCCTCTCTGATTCCTCTCTAATTTGGTTAGTTTAGGATAGATTAGGTGGTTAGTATAGGGAATTTAGATAGGTTTGCGGATTTTATGTTATTTAGTGTTGATTAGGTGGATAATGTTGGGAAATATATTGTTGATGTTAATTTTAAAAATTTTATTTTTTTCCCAGGTTCGAAAAGGAAGACTTACTGCCCATTACAGAGAGATCTTCGGTGAGCCGGGTAGTCGTTTAGACCCGGCCTCTTCTTCCGCTCCCAGTTCTTCGGGCCAGGAGACTGTCCCCGAGACTCAGTACACTCAGAGAGTCTCTGGGTCTACTTCTTCTAGTGCACCATCGGCTCCTCATGTGCCTCCTCCGATGCCTCCTCCTGTGCCTCCTCCGATGGCACCTCCGATGGTCGCCGATATTCATCCTGATCTGATGGTGCCTCCGAGTGCTCCTTACTCGCAGTACACTGTAGAGGACATTCTCAGTCTGCCAGGCAGAGAAGGTTTACCAGTCATCGACCCAGACCGACCGGACGGAACGTTGTGGTATGTTGCATTAATTTTTTTTAATTCGTTTAAATTTCTTTTATAACATTAAAAAATAATTTATATTTTAAATTTGTATTTTCCAGGTGGGGGGTTGACGGATGTCTTGCATCGGACGTAACCGACACGATCAAGGGTTACTTCTCCATGGCACATCCAAACTGGAGTAAGACGCCTCACTACGTCAGAAAGACGTGGTTCAAAATTTACGCTGTAAGTTTCTATTAATTAATTATATATATTTTATTTTTTCATGATTTATATATATACTTTCTAAAAAACTAATTGTTAATTTATTTTTTCCAACAGCAAAAATATAATTGGGCCTTGGGGATCACTGAGAGGGTGAGGAAGAAGTTTAACGCGAAAGCGAAAGTTCGCTTGTTGGACACGGTCTCCAACTGGAAGGGTGACTGGATCGTGAAGGGGTATGAGCGTGGCAAACCCGCTGAGCTCACCACGGATGTGTGGGATGGCCTCATCCGTTATTGGCGCCTTCCTGATTCCATTAGAATCGCCCAGGCTTGCTCTAACTCCCGTAACACGGTCGATGAGCACGGGAACGGGCCGATGCTTCACACTACGGGCCAAAAACCCCACGCCGGTGTCCGTTTGGAAATGGTAATTAAATATTTTATTAAATAATTTTTTTAATACATATATTAATTTATTCTAACTTTCTTAACTGTTTTTTAGGCCAAAGAGACGGGACATCTCCCGTCTCTTATGGAACTTTACGAGAGGACCCACAAGAACAAGGCGGGCGTATTTGTAGATGGCAAGTCCGAGCAAATCTACAACGACGTAGTTGCTCGGGTTGAAGACCGCCAGACTCAGCTGACCCAGCAGTCTACCGACGGATTACCCGTCACCTTATCCACACTTGAAGTGGATAAGATTTACGAGGAGGTAAATTTTCAAAAAAAATAATTTTTAATTATTCATTTAATTTAACTTTAAATTTTTACTTACAATATTTATTTTTTGTTTTTAAGGTTGTCCCTAAAAAAAAGGGACGGACGTTGGGTATTGGTTCCGTCAACGATGTTCCGAGAGCGACATCGTCTTATGGTCAGCGACGGGATGATGAAGTCACGGAGCTGCGTAGAGAGTCCGCTCAGCTGCGTAACGAGTTGACCGCGACAAAATCTCGTATGGGTGGAGTCGAGGGCTTCTTGGACGTTATTGCGGCCACAAATCCGGAATGGGAGTCCATGTTGAGGAACATGCGACAACAACATCCCATTCAAGGCGAGTCATCCGACGTACATAACGAGGCGGATGTTACGAGGAGGAGTGATGAATTCTACCGGGCGATGAACGACCCTTAGTTTTTTTTTTGGTTGTTGTATTATATAAATTCAAAACTTATTTATATATAAAATATTTTCATATTGATTTATTTTTATTTTGAATTTTAATTTATTATTAAATTAAATAATTTTAATTATTTTTTAATTATATTTTTAAATTCTGTAAAATAATAAAAATGAAGTAAATTCGTAGCCAATGTACGACCTCTTTACGTGGAAACCTTACGAGGAAATGACGAGAAACATTTAACGAGTATTTTACGAGGAATCATTTACGAGGAAATAACGAGGAAAAGTTTACGACCATTTTACGAGGAAATCATTTCGTGGTTTTTACGTGTATTTTGCGAGGAAACTCTTTCAAGGTATTTACGTGTAGGTTACGAGGAACTATTTTCGAGGTATTTACGAGGTATTATAGCGACATCCTTACGTGGAATATTGACGTGGTCTTTACGACGAATCGTCCTACTTCGTCTTTACGACGAAATATATTCCTCGCTAAGTTACGACGAATTAGCGAGAAAATATGTGTTACGACAGACGTGTAACGAGCAAACGCGTTTCCTCGCTAATTCGTCGTAAATCCTCTTTTACGACGAATTAGCGAGGAAAACCGCCCTCGTTAAGATTATGTTTTCTTGTAGTGTTTCATCAAAGCGCCGCTTTGTTCCCTCAGCCCTTGTAGCAGAGGCCCTGGCGCTAAAGGCCGCAGTCCAATCTGCAGTGTCTCGAGGTGTTGACGCCATTAGAGTCTTCTCAGACTCCAAAAGTCTCATCTCTCTTCTGGTCACTAGCTAAGAGAACAATGTTTGGATTCAAGGAATTCTTTTTGATATTCATTCTCTATCACTTTCCTTTAGTAGTATTTCCTTTCGTTTTCTCCCCTGTGGGGGTAATACTTTGGCAGATTCACTTGCTAAGGCAGCGCTACTCTCATTGCCTAACTATCCGGGTTGTGGATCAGTGTTTGAACCCTCTGTTTTCTTAGTTTCCAATCAAGTACGTTTGCCCAAAAAAAAAAACAGATGCACTTGATGTAAAAAAAATTTCAAAAAAAAAGATGTTTCAAATAGGACAAGCCATGCCCATATGTATAAATAAATTCTCATCAATTTGCTAGGATCTTTTTAGGAGAAACTCTTTCTTTTTCTTTCTTTCTTTTTAGTTTTTATATCTTTTTATTTTGTAAGAAATTTACAGAGAAATCATTGATGATAATGAAATTATGAACTATGTTTTAACATTTATCCAAATTTTTTTTTTTTTTATCTTTGTTACTATATTGAAGATTTGAGTTTTGAAACCTTTAACTTCAAATTGTGTGATCAACATGTTGACTTGATGTCATAATTTTAATTGAGGAACTATGGCCTATACATACATATTGACATGTATGTATATAATATATATATATTTCTGAGGTTCATATGAAATAGTAAAGTCCCATCCGGCCATCCCATGTGACTTAAAGAAGGTTTGGGACATAAGGATTTGGTGTTTGGTATATGTAGAATATTAGATGCATAGGAGTAGTTAGCATATTGCGTGAAACTAATATTTATCCAAGAAATTACATTCTTTTATCATTGTAACCATATTGAAAATTTGAGTTTTGAAACCGTTCAAATAGTGTGATCAACATGTTGACTTGATGTCATAATTTGATTTGAGGAACTTTGGCCTATACATGCATTTATATACATATTCATAAGGTTCATATGAAATAGTTAAGTCACAGCCATCCCATGTGACTTAAAGAAGCTTTGGGACATAAGGATTTGGTGTTTGGTATATTTTGATGCATATGAGTAGTTAGGACCTATGTGTTTGTGTGTGTGACGATTTCAGATTATACATTAACCAATTAATGAACAATTTTTTTTATATTTGGTTCTATATTTATAATTATCTGAATTCTACGATACCATGTATATGTTAGGTATATTGCGTGAGAGTGAGACTACCAATATCCAGCCAATTGTATTAGGTTAGAAATAATAATTAAATAAATGAAAATGAGCACGGCCATCGGCATGCGACCCCTTAGTAACACCATATCCGAAACATTTTAGTAGCTGCTATTTTGTTTCTAATTAAGATTTAGCCTTTATATTCTTCTTGGATCATAACTCTTTATTTGCTATATTCAATGCACAGTCTAGGTCTGTGCATTTCGGGTATCGGTTCGGTTCGGGTATTTCGGGTTTCGGTTAGTTCGGGTAGGGGACTAGAGGATCCATTTACTACTTGACCTATTTTCGGTTCGATTCAGATAACTTCAGGTTCGGTTCGGTTCGGATAGTAAAACTAGGAACCGTATAATATCCAGAAAAAATCGGTTCTCATTTGGATCCGGTTTGGGTTCGGATAGTTCGGGTAGTTCGGATAATTCAGGTAAAATATCGGTTATTTAGGGTAAAATATCAAATAATTAGGATGATTTAGATAAAAAAAATTGGATATTTCGGATTACTTTGGATATTTCGGATATAACTATCCGAATAGTTTCAGATACTTTTGGGTAGTTCGGATACTCTATAATAATTTACTTATCCTCAACTATTTTCAATAGATTTTTAAATAAAATATATATTTTTAGTTATGTATATATAATTAATATTTTTTATATTCGGGTACCCGTTCGGTTCTCGGTTCGGTTCGGTTATTTCGGATATAGAATTGTAGGAACCATTCAGGTATTTGAGGGTATTGATCCGGTTCCGGTTTCGGATATTTCGGTTCGGTTCCGGTTCGATTCTTTGGTTCCGTTTATTTTGCCCAGGCTTAGCACAGTCGTGAATTCATATTCCATCCATTCTTTTCGTCGGTAAAGTTCATAGTGTATTGAGGGAAAATAATAAATCCACTTAATTAGACTTATATGACCCGTTTCAAATGTTTGAAAATATTAACATAACTAAGATATATAATTGTCTTACTCATATTGTGGCAATTGGCTGGATATTCAAATGAAATAACCCGCATGAATTGATGATGCTTCCCTTCAAAGAAATACATTTCTAATATGGATACCAGGCGTTCAAAAATATGTAAATCTAGGATTTGATTGGTAACATGTATTACATTTTTGTGTAAGACATATAACTCAACAATATTAATCATGAATTAGTTTTGAATTTTTAAAGTTGTGATTGATTATTAGTTACAATTTTGAGTTATAGCTTTTATAAAATTGATAACTCAAATGTTAAATCAACATCAACAAAAATCTCATATATTAAGACTTGAATAAGAAGATTGGGTTTTATAATAACTGCCCACGTCCATCTTTTATTTTTATCAAATTAAACAATTTACAATACTTGATCATATAGTTTAGTATGTTTAGTTATATTAATTAATACCATATATTTAATCATTTAATATAGCTATCTAATTGTTAGCCAAAAAATTCTTAGAAAAACTATTCACACTAATTAGTTAATCAAAATTGTTTTCGCTTCTTTATTGTTAATTGATATACTATGGATTTAACCTATTTTCATCCATAGTTTATAGGTGTTTTTACTAATAATTATTATATTATAGAGTCTGTTTATTATATTTATAAGATCAGGAGTGTTTTGGAGATAAGTGATGATCTTGGAGCATTTTGGAGATATTTGGAGTAAGCACCCGAGATGATCATCGAGCTCGACCATCAGTCGATATTGGAGAGGAATAATCGATCGATACTCACATCTGTGTATCGATCGACAGCGAAGCGCGCAGAAAGCTCGTTTGGTCACAGCCGACTTGAAGCCCAAGTCTTCACCATTTTACAAGATTACCCCTAACGAGTTTTCCCCTAATTATATAAGCTTTGCCGCCATGTTAGATGCAGAGTGTGTTTTTCTAGTTTTATTATTTTTACAGCAAAGGTTTTTTAATATTTTGATAAATTGGAGAGAAGATCCAAAGTTATAATTAGTGATTGGAATTTCATTAATATCTATTTATTATTCCAATGAAGTTTTCTTACTTAATTGATGTTATGAATTGCTTAACCATGTCTGAGTAGTTACATTGTTAGATTTTAAGGTTTAAATAGGTTAGGAAGGATTAGCCCCAACTATAGATTGCTGAGTTGTGATAATCATCTTTAGGATTGTTCATTAATGCATGTGTCTAGATTAGCTACCTAGAACCTGCCCTTGGATTGATTGATAAAAGCGAGAGCTTTATTCTCATCTTGAAAACATTCTAATAGAACTATGTTTCTTGCTATGAGCAAGGCGAGAGCTGATCTAGTGAGCTTAGTAAACTATTATTCAATCCGCGCATAAAGCTTGACAAGAACGCGTTGATCGATATCACACTTTAATAATCGATCGACAAAGCAAAAGGTGTATCGATCGATATCCCTATAGGATTATCGATCGATACTTTCTATTGATCAAAATACGACAGTTGAGATCAATAGATCTAGTTAATAGACAAGTCAATACATGCGAGAGCTGATTGACTTGTTGATCAAGTAGTTGAGCTTTACATTATCATGCATGCAACTCATTAGGCATCTGTAGGATTATAATCCCAATTTTCCTGAATAAAAACCCTAAGTCTAACTATTTCCTTTTTAAAGCACCAAAACCTCAAATCAGCTATTGAACAAATACTTGTTCAATATAAAACTGCAATTTATATTTAAAAACTCTAAAACCATCTTGCTTAACAAATCATATTAGATTTCTTAGGTTTCCTAGCTCCCTATGAATTCGATCTCTAAGTATGACAACTCGGCATCTTATTTGAGAGAGTATAAATCACTCCTTAGGGTAATTTGAGTGGTATCATTAATTTTGTTTGGTAACTAAAAATTTATGTGCATAAATTATTTTTTATATATATGGAACATTTATATATATATATATATATATAGATATATGAATATCGTTAGTTAATCTTCAAGTTAGTATATTTTATTTTTCTCTAAATATGTGTATTTAATATTATTTTTATTATTTTTATATGTTAAAATTAATACATACTACAATTTATACATTGTAAAGGTTACCAATCAATTATGTTGCAAAAATAGTAACTCATATTTTTACACCAAACTCACCACATAAATCTATTGTTTGTACCATATAGTTTTTACTGCAAGTTACACCAAATCATATTACCCAAAAAACTAACAATTAAGAAATTAACAACAATCAAGTTACATCAAACCATATTAAAAATCATTTTAATTGTTTTAGTAGAATTTAATTTTAGCGTGCTAACAACTAATGCCAAACCATTACATTTCTTAATAGATACTAGATCTTGACCCGCACATCCGTGCGAGTTTTTTCGTTCTGCGCTAAAATATTTTAAATTTATATAACAAAATTTAATAATAATTTAATGTAATTTAGTGTTATATTTCTATAATACCTATGTTTATGTGACTTATATATTATTACTATAAATTTTATAATTTTTTTTATGTAACAAATTTTATTTTGAAAACATTATTATGTAATGGATCTTTCAAACAAAATATTTGTAAAATGTATTTTATAAAATTAATCATTTAAATTTTAATTATCATTAAAATATAGTTAATAATATTTTATATAATTTTAAATTTTTTTATAAATCAAAACTAAATTTTGTTAATTTCTAGTTATAGTTTATTATAATTTAAATTTAAATTAAGTACTTGTTATAAGTAAATTTTAAAATGATTCTGAATTCCTTTTAAAAGTATTTTGTTAGAATTTTCTTAAAAATATTTATTTGTATTTCAAATAAAAAGATGACGATATTAAAATCATGGCTATATGAATAATGTGTATTATAGTTCTCTTGAACTCTAGATGAAAGGATACAGTTTATAATGTTCCTTTTTAATTAAATAGCTAAAATGAAATTAAAAAAAAAACACATGTTAAAATAAAAAAAGTGGCATATGTTTAGGAAGGAAATCAGGAAAATATCTCATTAACAATACGTTGACTTAGTTGTTTAGAAAAGGAAAATATCGTTGTTCGGAACTACGCTAGGCGCTAGTTGGGCGGTAACCCCGGACCTAGAGAGTTACCAAAAAATCGGAGAATACTCGGGGATTACGCGGAGTCTAGTTTTAAATACAATTTAATATATTTATAATACATTTAGCTGATTTTAAACATGATGATACAAGTTCTTAGACATAATTATATAGTTTTTTTATATATAATTTTAAACACTCTTTTTTTATTCGCAAATGGTGGGTTTGGTATGGAAAAAAATCCCTAAATGTAGTATGTATGTGTTTGTTTTGGGTTTGATAGCTAATTATAATTATTTAGTAATGAATAATTACACAAAACCTGTCAATAATTAGTATTATCAACCGTGTTTTAACTTACACGGACGGGGAAAAAAACTTAGGCGGTCAACGCGGAAATTAGGCGGTCTTACGCGGATCAACGTCTGACTACACCGATGTTGGCATAATCGCTGCGGTCAACCTCCAAACAGCGCCTAGACGACCGCGTTTTTGAACAGGAGAAAATACTAAAATGTAACCACAATTATTGTTATGATATTATTATGCAAATAGAAAAATTCATTAAAGTAATTATTTAGGAAAATGTCTAACTTAAAAAATTACACATGAAAAAAATTGTGACTTCTGTTTTAATAGATAAGATATATACGTAGTAATGTGGAAATACTTATAGCTTTGGATGAGTATGAATTAACATCTACAATACGTATAGGGAATTTGGGAGAGCTTAGCGTTGAAGGAAGTCGTAGATGGGAGAAGTCTAGTCTTAGATTGGTACTCGGTAGTTTTAGTGGAAGCAGCTATAGTGGAAGCAGCTAGAGAACTAGAATAAAGTTTAAACTATGTGTGAACGCATGACCAAATATGGAATACTACGCTGTAATATATGGCAGCGTTCACTGCATTTTAAATCGTCCAACAGGCGGCGACTTTAGGTTTGTCAATCTCGATCAAATCTTTAGTATGCTTCGTCTGACATTGAGGCATTTTCACTTTATGTAATGTTTCGGGCCTATAATCGTGACCAATCTTGACCTCTAAAAGAAATCGGACTAATCTTGACCCCTAAAAACACTAATCTTGATTCTTGACCCCTAAAGAAGTTCATGACAAATTCTCCTGTATTTTTCGTTTTAAAGATATTTTTTGCAAATTTTTTTAACCGGTTGATCTCAAAATTTGTAGGTTTTTATAATTGTTGCGCCGGATTAGCTGGTATATATATGTTAGAATATATGATTAGATATGATTAGATATGTAAATATCTTTGTGATACACTTAGATACTCTCTAGACCCTTCTATTGTATCCTATATATTCCTCTCATCTCTAATGAATATACTCACGGAGTTTACCAACTTACATGGTATCAGAGCCTTTAACCTAGCCCCCAAGCTAAGCGATCGATCCAAACCTCCGCTCTCTTTCTCTTCTCTTTCTCTTCTCTCTCCATCCATCTCTTCCTCTCTTCTTCTTCTTCTTCCTCTCTGTCATGGCTGCTTTCACCGCCAAAGATAAGCCCTACGGGATCTCTCAAATCAAGGCCTACATCCCCATCACCCTTGATATGAGCAAGCTCAACTATGACAAATGGCGTGAGCTCTTTGAGACCCATTGTGTCAGCTTTGGTGTAGTTCAACACCTCGATGGCTCCTCTACCCCGACTCCTGAAACAGAAAAGGAGTGGAAGGAGCGCGATGGCTTGGTCAAGATGTGGATCTATGGAACCATATCCGACTCTATCATCGACACTATTCTCAAGAAGAACGCTACGGCTCGCGATCTATGGCTCTCCATCGAAAGCCTCTTCCGCGACAACAAGGAAGCTCGTGCCCTTCAACTTGAAAACGAGCTTCGTACAATGGTCATCGGCGATCTATCTATTCATGACTATTGTCAAAAGATGAAGACAACTGCTGATTTGCTTGCCAACATTGATGCTCCGGTCTCGGAACGAGCTCTTGTTTCCCACCTCCTGAACGGTCTGTCTGACAAGTTCGACTCCATCATCAATGTTGTTCAGCATAAAGTCCCGTTTCCAACACTTCTGGAAGCGCGATCAATGCTGCAGATGGAGGAAACTCGTCTTTCCAAACAAACGAAACCAACCGCACGCCATCATGATACACCGTCGTCTTCAACGGTCCTCTACACTGAAACCGAAACAAACCCACGCAACTTTAACAACTCTGGACGTGGAAACAGAGGCCGCAACCGTGGTGGCAATGGCGGCAATCGATCTCGTGGCAAAGGTCGTTTTTCCAATAACTGGCAACACAATCAGCCTAATCAGTTTGCGTCCCCGTGGTACTATCCTCAGCAACCTCCAGTCTATCCTCCGATGGTACCATATCAATCATTTCCGGGGTATCCTCCAGCCTACTCGCAAGCACCATATCAGCCTCGTCCTGGAAACACAAGCTATCAAGGCATCTTAGGGTCTCACCCATCACGACCTCTCCAGGAAGCAAACCTCGCTCAGCAGACCCCAGCTCCACAACTGACGCAAATACCTGCTGGCCTGCATCAGGCTTTCAGCACGATGACGATGCACGAGCCTGATAATACTTTGTACATGGACTCCGGAGCGTCCACTAACATTGCTTCCAACACAGGTAATCTACAATCTCTTTTTAATACTAGCACCATGCCTTCTGTTACTGTTGGAAATGGATCCATAGCAGCCGTTCAGACCACCGGCCATGGTACTATAGCTTCTCCTAAACGTTCTTTCTCTCTTCGTAATGTCTTAGTGTGCCCTGCTATCATTAAAAACCTTATCTCTGTTCGCAAGTTTGTTACCGATAACCTTTGTACTATTGAATTTGACCCTTTCGGTTTCTCCATTAAGGACTTGCAGTCTCGGATCACTCTACTCCGATGTGATAGCTCTGGACCTCTCTATTCAGTGACGCCTACTCCACCACCATCAACTCATTCCGCTTTCTCAATCACGTCACTGGATAGCTCAGTCTGGCACAAAAGACTCGGTCATCCCAATAGCTCTACCCTTTCTCACGTTTTATCTACTTTTTCTACTAGTATTCCCAAACCCGACTTGACAACTTTGTGTCAAGCGTGTCAGCTTGGGAAGCACACTCGTTTACCATTTTTTGACTCAAACTCTACTGTTTCTTCTCCGTTTGAGATTGTTCATTCTGACATTTGGACATCTCCAGTTTCCTGTATTAGTGGGATGAAATACTATCTTCTTTTTCTTGATCATTATACTCATTTTCTTTGGGTCTATCCCCTTCATCGGAAAAGTGATACTTTTGGAAAATACCTTCATTTTTCTAACTATGTGCAGACTCAGTTTAACCGACAAATCAAATCTCTACAATGTGACAACGGCGGAGAGTATGATAATCGTTTGTTCAAAGAGCACTTAGCATCAGCTGGCACACTCTTGCGGTTCTCTTGCCCACACACCTCGCAGCAAAACGGCCGCGCCGAGCGCATGCTCCGCACCATCAACAACATGATCCGTACATTACTCTTTCAAGCGTCGGCTCCTCCAGAATATTGGGTCGAGGCTCTTTACACAGCAGCTCATCTTCTCAATATCCTGCCATCGACAGCAATCAAGAACGACGTACCATACACACGCCTCTTCAACCGCATGCCCACATATCAACATTTACGGACGTTCGGCTGCTTGTGCTATCCAAACCTACTCTCAACGGTCAAGCACAAATTAGCTCACCGGTCCACTCCATGCGTGTTTCTCGGCTACCCTACGGACCATCGCGGATACCGGTGCCTCGACATCAACAGCAAACGAATCATACTCTCTCGCCATGTCATCTTTGATGAGTCGGTATTCCCTTTCCCCACTATCTCTGCTTCTTCCTCACCTTTCTCTACTCCTTTAGTTCCTCCTACTCCTATCAGTCGTCCCACTCGACCCCAAAATGCTGTTCCTCCGACACCTCCAATTCCTTCACCACCTCCTTCTCCTACTCCACCTCCGTCACCTCACGTTCCTTCTCCACCACCTTCTCCTCAAATTCCTCTTCCTCCTCCTGCTCAACCTCAAAACACTCACTCCATGGTCACTCGTGGTAAAAGCGGAATTGTCAAACCACGTCTTCCTGTGTGTCTTCATACTGACACCTCTATCTCCCCTATTCCTTTATCTCATGTTCAGGCGGCTAAGGATCCATTTTGGAACAATTCAATGGATGTAGAGTATGGTGCTCTTATTAAAAGGAGAACGTGGATCCTAGTGCCGCGACCTAAAGATACTAACATTGTGCGTTCTATGTGGTTGCAATAAGCATAAATTTAATGCTGATGGAACTCTCAAGAAATACAAGTCCCGCCTCGTTGCAAATGGGAAGTCCCAACAACTTGGAATTGACTGCGATGAGACCTTCAGCCCCGTTGTCAAACCGGCTACAATACGCACAGTTCTTCACATTGCTCTTGCTCGAAACTGGCCACTTCATCAACTTGACGTCCAAAACGCCTTCCTCCATGGCGACCTTGCGGAGACCGTTTATATGCATCAGCCCCCAGGCTATGTGGACAAAAGCAAACCGGATCATGTGTGCTTATTGAAATGCTCTCCCTATGGCCTGAAACAGGCACCTCGCGCCTGGAACACACGCTTTGCCTCCTACGCTAAAAGTTTGGGTTTCAAACAGAGCAGCTCTGACAACTCTCTCTTTGTCCCCAGTTCTGGAGCTGACCTGGCATACCTCCTTCTCTATGTCGATGACATAGTCCTCACTGCCTCCTCTACAGCGCTCCTGAATCGCCTCATCTCCGCTCTCAGTTCCGAGTTTGAAATGTCTGATCAAGGACCACTTCATCATTTTCTCGGCATCACGGTCAAGCGCAATGAGTCTGGCCTTTTGCTTCATCAACAAAACTACGCAGCTGACATCCTCCTCCGTGCAAACATGTCAAACTGCAACCCCTGCCTCACTCCTGTCGACACGAAACAGAAGCTCTCCGCCGACGACAGCCCACCAGTCTCTGATCCTACAATGTACCGGAGCCTAGCAGGCACACTCCAGTATCTCACGTTTACCCGTCCCGATCTATCCTTTGCGGTGCAACAAATTTGCCTCTTCATGCACGATCCGAGAGAAAACCATCTCAATGCTCTTAAAAGGATTCTTCGGTACGTCAAAGGTACCATCTCTTACGGTATCAAGATGACACGTTCTACCTCCCTCTCCATCACTTCTTACTCCGACGCAGATTGGGCCGGCTGCCCCTCTACCAGACGTTCGACCTCTGGCTACTGCATCTACATAGGAAACAACTTAATATCTTGGTCATCTAAACGCCAAGACACAATCTCCCGGTCAAGCGCAGAAGCTGAATATCGTGGTGTAGCCAATGCAGTTGCAGAAACGACTTGGTTGCGCAACCTTCTATTTGAACTCAAGATCAACGTCACTCATGCAACCGTCGTTTACTGCGATAATGTCAGCGCCATATACCTCTCCTCTCACCCGGTGAAACACCAAAGAACCAAACATGTTGAAATTGACATTCATTTTGTCAGGGAAAAAGTTGCCCTTGGTCATGTCCGGGTTCTACACGTACCATCCTCACAACAGTTTGCTGACATTTTCACAAAAGGCCTCCACTCACCTCTGTTCTTCGAGTTCAGAACCAGTCTCACCGTTACTCCAACTGACGCTTCGACTGCGGGGGAGTGTTAGAATATATGATTAGATATGATTAGATATGTAAATATCTTTGTGATACACTTAGATACTCTCTAGACCCTTCTATTGTATCCTATATATTCCTCTCATCTCTAATGAATATACTCACGGAGTTTACCAACTTACAATATAATCCTGCACAACAAATTATATTGTCCATTGAAATTTAAGTCATTTTTAAAATCAATAAATTGCTCACTGACTGAAAATATTATGCTACTCTTATCTCATTTATCTTTTATGAGAATTTATTGGCTTCTAGCATCAGCGAGTCATTCAATATCATATATGGATGATACGCGTGTAGATGAAGGGTAAATTTGGACCTCACTTGGAATGAGGTATATTGATAGTTTGGTGATTTTCCCTTGCTCATGCACGGATATATATATTTCTAAAATATGCTATAATACTTGATTGCTGTTTATTTTTAATTTTAAATTAATTTATAATTTGTATGTATCATTTATATTCATAATAATATATTACTCTAATTATACATATGATTTTATATATATTATATCTAATTGGTTTTGTTATTTTTACAGTCGATTTAGTTATCATTTGGGTAAATTGAATTGCATCTCTAGATTCAATTGTAATATTTTTATTCTATATATTAAAATTTTGATTAATTTCTTATTTGCATTTAGGTGGTTGTTATCTTAGATATGTAAATATATTTTATGAAGGTTATGTATAACTTAAGATATATTGTGCTTAGAATGAAATAAAAAATAAACTAAAGTGTCTGATTCCAAATTACATAAATTAATATAACGATAATATTCCGAAGTCTCATGCATATATATAAATTTTACAAAAGAACTAAATTGTAGCAATTGGTTAATATTTTTTTTTTAATATGTTTTGAGTTGTCCTATGATTTATATTTATAAAATAAATTACTATTCTTGTAAAATTATATATTCTTATCGTAGTTAAATCTATGATTTTAGATATAAGTTGGATTAGTCGAGTCACTCATGTTGTGAGTATATTGAGTTACATATATTCTTTCAAATTTAAAATTATGTATAATTATTTGTTATTATAATTAAGTCAAGTCAAATCAAATCAATTTTATTTATCATTTAAATGTGCATGTATTTTCATGATATTTATCAAATTATATGTTGATGTATTTAAAAAAATAATAGAAAATAAAACGATGATCAGAAGGAAGTTACATGCATAAGTATCTGGTACATTTTTGAAAACTAATGAACACATATCAATATTTACAATAATTAAAATATTTTTTAAATTCTAAATAACTTTATGTCTTTGATTTATTGAATGAAAAAATGAATTTTATTTTAAATAATCTTAAAAAGAGAATTCAGATTTGCTTTAGTATTTTGATTATGGTTCTATTAAGTTCCACAAACATAAAACATAAAATTTTAAAGTAAATTTAATATTAAGAAAAAAATAGCTTTAATAATGATAAAATATAATATATCTACATCATTAAACTATTTTGTAACTATTTGATCAAACGATGTTTATTTTTAAAATTTATTTTTAGTTTTTTTTTTAACATCTCTTAAAAATAAGCAGTTAAAATTGTGATTGTGTTTGAAAATAAGATTATATAAGTAAAATATAATTTATCAATATTTTTTTTGTAATTGAAAGCTATTATAGTCAACAAAATATGTGAAAAGTAAATAAAACATTTCAATAATACTAATTATAAACTATTTTTAGTCAATTAAACATATATTAGTTTATGTTGCTTAATTATTTCATGTAATAATCTAAGAAAATAGACAGATATATAAAATATTTCTATTACTTTGAATTTTTTGGTATTGTTTAAAATTATGTTTAAAAAAATATTTATTTTTCTAATATCAAGATTATATGTGTAAATTTCTTTTAATGAAATCACGTTATATACAAATTTATTTTTCATCTAAGAAAATATAGAAATAAAGTGTTTTATTACTTCAAAATTATATTCTATGTTATTTAAAAATATTTTTTAAATATAATATTACTATTTTGTGAATTTTCTCTTTTTTTTTATGAAACCATATTATATATACATATATTTTTCGTTTTTCAATTCAGTTTTTTTTTACTTTATAAAAAAAATCTTTTTTTATTATATGTATATGTTTTGGAAAATTTTAAATTAGAAAACTAAAAAAAAAATTAATAGTCTTTTAAATGTAATATTTTTAATTCATTAAATATATAAGTGTAATCAACCACCGTGAGAGTTAACGTGAGAGCGATATATACGAAACTGACTTCTGAGATAAGTCTCGTGGTCACGTGATAAATAACTTTAGTAAGTTCTAAAAACATGTAATGAAAATAGTTTTAAGAGTTTTAAAAACAAGAACACTACATTTGATTTCATCATTCAAATTAAATTGAAAGCTCAAGTCAAGCTCCAAATTGTTTTCGTAACTTTCATGCCGTAGTGAACAAAATCCAGGAAGCTCACATTTGTTGCCACCCTCTCGTGACAATACTAAACATTTCAGATCATCCGATCATAAATAAAAAAAGTTGAGCCGTTGGATTTTGATATTCGTTCTAGAACGGCCTAGTGTGACGGCCTCTAGCTCGTCCGCACATAAGAGCGTTCTTTGGTGGCGGATACTCGTCTCGGTACGAAGTAGAAGACGTGTAAACTCTGAGATAGAATTGTTGCCCTAAGTATTGTCGTGCCCAATTCTCCGACCGTATGTTCCACATCCCAACATTGTCTAAAGCTATGTAGATAGCTGTCCATGCCCTCGGGTAAACCTGAACAGTGGATCGTGAAACTGCGTCCCGGAGGTTGTACTTTGATCGGCTCCCCTGTGTCCATTGGCCTCCGTCCATTCTGTTATCCAAGAAGATATGAAATACATCAAACATAACTCTAAGATCAGTGTAATGGATCTACACATCCTAAATGAAACGAGACTCAGACCACGTGAATCTCTCATCAATTATATTAATATTTTGATAGAAAATTCTCGGTAAAAAACTATTCTCGGATAAATCTCTTTAAGTTTTTGAGAAACTTTCTATTTAAATACTAATATAATTAATGAGAGATTCTTAACGCTAACGCCCATTTAAACAGAACCAAAACAAAACTGAATCGTTAATAAAATTGACTTTCTTACCCAACGACAAAGAAAGAGTAACCGGAGATGTGCCAAGACTGGACTGAGTTTTCCCAGTTCTGGAAAACAATCTCGATGAACTCTCTGAAGTTAGCAGCCATAACAGAGGTTGTAAGGTAACCTCCGTTCCCACCAGGGGGATTTGTTGGGATGCTTCCGAGGTTGAAAACGCCAGGGATCTTGAAGTAATCGGCGAGCTTCAACGGCGTGTCAGGCGCAACAAAAGAGGCACCGTTCACGGCGTATCTTTGCTTGCCGTTAATCCACGGAGCTGAGTTGGCGAGCATGATCGTACGGGCTGGTTTGATCAAACCGTAATGATACGAGCCTTGCGGGTTTGGTCTCGGACCACTCGCGGTTAGATTCCTCCTGTTTATCGCATCAAACACACATCAACAGAAAAAAAGAACACCCTGTACAAATCCCTTATCTATAGCAGTTACTTGTGCACCAAGAAACGTGTTTCTTACTTGATAGTTCGAGCTTGGAAGAGCGAAGAGGCAATGTTCAAAGTGGGTCCAGATGGAGCAGGACCAGAGACGCCTCTTCTCGAGTTACTGTAATGGAGAATCGAAGTCGTAGTGAGGACTTTCCGCGTGAACCTTGAGGAGACGACAATGTAATAGTCTTGTGGCGCTTGGTTAGCGGTAACGAGAACAGAGTAAGACTGTCCCAAATGAACGTCGAGTGAAGTGTAGACGTTTTGAATAGTGTGGGAGCCTTCCACTTCAACGAGCTTCATTGTGTGGCCTTGAATCCTGAAGTTTAATGTTGTCGCGGTCCCAACGTTTGATATTCTGAATCTGTAGGTCTTACCGGGTTGAACCGTGAAGGTATTGCCTCCCCAGCCACGGCCATTGATAAGAACTCCATCAGGGAACGGTATATTCCTCCCGGCTTCCAATAGACGTCTCAAAACCTAATTCAACGGAAGCAATGAGATTTGTTTGCTAAAACCGAACTAACCCAAACAGAGTCGGTTCAATAATTTTATTTGCTCTAGAAAAAAACAATTTAAGCCATAGAAACTAATATTATTTTAAAATTTTAATAGATATTGTTAAAAAAGACACAAATAATATTTTGATAAAATTTCTGATGAAAAAAATATATTCTTTTATTAATTTTTGGTACAAATATACATCTCTTTTTTTAATGGGGTACTAAACCGAAAACAAGGTTGAAACAGCGAACCAGTTAAATTTAACCGGAACTAAACCAAATCACAAAATGGCTTTATTTTCTTTGTTTATAGTAAACCGCTAAAACCAAACACCCTAGAAACCGAACCGAAATCAAACTTGCAACCGTATAATCCAACTCTTTCTTGCGATTTAGAAGTAATAGAAATAAGGAGTGTACTTACATAGTGATTGGTTTTGTACCAATCTCCGGCAAGAAGCCAGAAGTCACCATCAGGAGAAGGGAACGGGACGGGGATACGAGGACGGCTCCAGACACGGATGGCTCCAAATGCACCAGCGGCTTTGTGGAAGGCAAGAGAAGGAAAGTAGTAGAAGCTACCGATTTGATCTTTAACTTGAATTATGTAAGTGAAGTTTTTGCCTGGTGGTATCGGACATGTTGTCCCTATGACTCCATCTTGATATGAGTTCTTCCTCTGTTGGACACCGTTCCTAAAATGAAACAGTCTTCGAAGATTAGGTATATGGTTTAGCAAATTAAGAGTTTGGGTTTTCAATTTGGATACTTTAATAGATCAGGGAGTTTAAAACTAATCATAGTGCGGTTCTAATGTTTCCTACTGACTCTTATTTAAACGTCACATGTGGCATCGCATGTGACTTAGTTGCATGGATCTAGTGGAATATTGTAACTTTCTGATGGCATCTTTATTTTAGAAAAGATAAAACCTACTATATTTTATCTTTGGGTCTTGGACAGCCAATCATGTCGGGTGTAAGAAGAGCTTTTAAGGCTCAAAAAAATAAAGAAATTAACATGTTCAAAATAATTAAAACAAGAAAATAATTTCGGATTTATTTAATTAAACTACTACACTGCTACATTTTCCTGATTGAAGTGAATAATCCCTCTTGAGACTTTATAGTTTTATTTAAGACACTGTGGTTATAATTTGTATATACTCCTTTAATTAGCTAACAACAAACAATACTACTATTAAACAAGTACTTTTTTATTTAATGTACATATACCTTTTTAGTAGCATTAATTTTTTGGTAAAAAAAAAAAGAATAACCGAATTTTTTCTATTCATTACAAGTATCTTTCATTGCAATAGATCTATCTTATACTGTATTTTTCTTGTAGGCAAATACATAGATATATAGACACATCACAATTCATACATGTATATGTAAGCATTAATAATGTGTGAGATCAGATGTTTTCAATATACATTTTCCAAAATCTGCATTTAATGGGACAACAACAACAAAAATAAAGATGCCGTAAATCAAAAGTTAAGATCTTATCCTACTTTTCAATCGTTGTTGCTCCTTTCCGTTCAGAATATTCAATTTTCTTGGCAATCGGTAAAGCATATTTTCTAGGGAAAGAATCAAAAGAACTTACCAAGAAATAAGGAAAGGCTCTCTCAAGTAATTGAAAACACTGATGATGATATTATCATTTGTGACTGCGTCAATGTGAGGTCCAGGAAACTGCCCGTTTATCAATATTCCCTGCATTTCGTAGATGACAATGGAGGAAATGTTATCACCAGTTTTCAAAACCAAAGAAATGTGAAGAAATAAAACAGTAAAAATACCTGTTGTTTGACACCAAGGGGATAAATGTCACCATACGTTATTTTCCATGTGAAGAATCTATAAGGGTTATCTCCCAAGACACCATTGATAAGAACCAGAAGAAGAACTATAGAGACTTTGCAAGAGTCTCTCATTTTTCTCTCTTCTTCTGTTTATTTTTGGGAGGGGGAGGGGGTTTGAGTTATTGATTTGAGTCTGAGACTGTGAAGAGGTGTAGATCCATATACAAAGGATTTTGGAGAATTTATTTAAAATGCTCTCTTAAATTTTATTGGCAGTGGCACCGACGTAATTAATGTATTTTGGTATTGTAAATGATTTTTAATTTGGACGTTGTAACCTTTTTTTAAAACAGAACAAAGTAACTTAGGGGGGTGTATTCAATTAAGAGGTTTAGAAGATTTTAAAGTGTTTTAATTTTAGTGAGTTTTAAGGTGATTTCAAAGTTAATGAGTGGTTTTAATGAAATCTTAAAAAATAAAAAATAGAAATCTATATGTGATTTGGTAGATATTCTCCATAAATTTTAGAGTTGTTTAGGTGATATTGATCACATATACGTGGTTATCTATCAAATCCTACTAAAACAACTAAACGAGAAGCCCATATTATAATTTTATAAGAAAACTGCTCATACGGCATAAAAATTATATATATTGAACTTGAGCATATGAAGTTAAACTTGTACGTCTATGCATATTAGAAGACTTGGATGCAATCACTGGGTCTGACAAAAGTGATGTTTGTTTTTCCTATAATTTTGTACTTGTTATAGCAACACGTTTCTCTCTTGCTGGGCCAGTTGTAAGCCAGCACCCTGAACTGCAGAGTTTCGCCATCAATATTCTGAATAAGACATGTGAAGATCCTTCATGATACAAGCTGAACGGAGAAAGAATTGATGCAATCATTGTTTTCGACTGAGCACGTGAAGAAGAAGATGCCGACAACAGCAACAACAACAACAACTGATGAAGAGGTTAAGAAGATCTTTGGAGAAAATGTTTCAGAGATTGTTCACTGAGACTGATGAAATCGCCATGCTTCAAGGCTCTTTTTATTTCACCTTTACTAGAGGAGATCCTTACGAGAACATGGATGTCTTTTGTATTAAGTCAAGACGTTGATTGATTTCAATGCTTCCAAAGCTGATAGATACCTATTCTATATGCTGACGTGGAAAATGAGGAAGCTGACTGGGACAAGGAATCAGAGTGAAGGAGACCTTCTAACTGGTTCAGAAGCTTTGCCGTTAGTGAGAAGGAGGCAGCTGCATGAAGATGGAGAGTATAAAGAGGAAGCTTTTGATGCAGAGGAGTTTCATGCTTTGTATGTTGTTGTTCGTAGACGCCATGAGTCTCGGCACGGTCGCCATGAGATCGTCGTGATCAGTCATCTTCGCCATGAGAAGGTGATTGTGATCGGAATCTGCAAAGCTATCTTGTATTCATTGTTCTATCTTGTATTCTGGTTTGATTGAGGAGTTAGAGATATCCAAACTCTATCATTAGCTCAGATAGTTAAAAGCTAAAGAGGTGATGCTTGAAAGAGTTATGGAAGCTACTGGAGTGAAGAGTTAGAGCTGAAAGACTTTTGTATGGATACTGACCCGTTCAGCTTTTTGTGAGTTTGTTGTTTCTAGTTCTTTAGTTTGTATATTCATCAAAGGTATGACTTTTATATATTTTTGAAGTTGGTATGAGATGTGAGAGTCTCACCTTATGTAGCAGTTTCATTGTGGCATGCACGCTTTCGCTCTTTCTGATTTTGGAGTTGAATGGATTCTATTGTGGAGCTTAGATCAAAAATCTTATGGTAAGGACGAATCAAAGAATGAACTCCTTCAAGCAGCATCACACTGATATAACTTACGTTTTGCTCTTCAGTTTTGTGCTCACAGAGACATATATCGATTAGGTGGTGTTTTAAGTTCGACAATGATAGTTTCTACTAACAAATCAAAGATGGTTTCCGCTGGAGACGGAAGTCGTCTAAGTCAAACGCCCACGTTCTGCTTTCGGAGGCAAGAAGACGTTAGACGTCTCCTAGTTCTAGGTCGATGTACGACACTTTTTTTTTGCTGAATGTTTTATTTTACTTTTTAATCTATTTGCAAGTCTCTTCAAATACCAGCCTTGGGGATGTTATTCTAGATGAACTGTTTTTGACTAAAAATGAATCTAAACTCTCCTAAAATCCTTACCACAACAGTTTTTTCTTAAATATTGTTTAACGTTGAATAACAGTGGATTTGATATAAGTTTTACAAACTGTTAATTGAATAACAAGGGATTTCAAGTGATTTTCAATAGCTTTATTCAAATTTTATGTTGAATAACACTGGATTTGAAAGGAGTTTTTAAAATCATCAGTTCAATAACATGAGATTTTAACAAAATCCTAAAATCTCTTAAAACTCTTGTTTCAATACATCCCCCTTAATCTCTTCCAATGTTATCAAAGTGATTTGCACTATTAACAATTGATTTGTATTTAATATGGATACCGGGTTCAAGTGAAGAGACTTTTATATAAGTTCGACATCATTTTGTAGTATTTGTCCACTACACGTTTTTTTGTAAAATATAAATGTATATGCGTACGTTGTAAATATATTAAAACATCACAATTCATTTTTTTGGTCTTATAAAAAACACTCTTAATAATTCCATTAATCAGTAAGCCTAGTATTACCAGGTGTTGTAACTGGTTGTAAAACAAATATTTTGTAAAATAAAGTTAGTTATAACCAAGGGGTTCATATACCATTAAAATATTAGATTTGTCTTAAGATTCTCTGCCTTTTCCCTCTTTTTGATCTCACATTTCTAAATTAAATTAATATTTTTAAATGTTCAGTCTTTTTTGGGTCAAGAGTACATCATCGACCATCGCTCCGTATTGTCCGCAAGCGAGGTGTTTTGAAACGCGGCGTGTGAGCTGTCTGGATGTAGACATCACGTGTGTTTATAAAATGTTGAAATGAATCTAATTGGTCGTTGGATTTTAGCAATAGCTGAAGTCAATGCAATGTAGACGGTGGAGATTATAGATCAGGTTTACTAGCGGTGAGGGTGTACGGTGGATATGAAGCGGACGAAACAAGTTCTGCGCTTTCACGTGCTTGAGTACCACTCTGCACCATAAGCATAGATTGAATAAAAATACAGACAAAAACAATACTGTTATTTGAAATAGTATAGTATTTTACATAATCATAATGGAACTGGTTCAAAAAAAAATAATAATAATAATCACAATGGAACTGGAAGAGCATGGTTATGTCATCACTTGAGCTTTTTTTTTGTTTAACTTACAGTATAAACTTACGTTCATGTTTGTTGAATTATTTCCAAGAACAATTTTTTTTTTTTTTTGATAATCCAGGGGTTCCCCGCTTTGCGGATCATTCCCCTGGGCCCGGTCAGGCAGCAGTCCACTTCACCCGGGAGGGCTTTACCTGGGCTGGATCGAACCCAGTACCGCTTTGGTGTCCAGAAGAGGCAGGGTAGTTTCCGCATGGAGAGGAAATCGAACCCGGATGGTAATTGCCACCACAGGCTCGTCCTGCCACTTGGACTACCTCGTCCGAACCAAGAACAAATTTTTGAAATAACAAATGTATAGTCTAATGCAGCCTTTACACTCACAAATCAATCAACTGGTATTTAAACAATAATATGTTTCATCTTTTCGACTGCAGGGCAGGAGTAGGACCATAAGCATGAATAACTGATTATGTTCTTTCCATTTGAAAATGTAAACTGTTAAGAGAATTTTTTATTTTAAGAAGATATAAAATATTTTCATATTCTAAATATATTTTTATTTTGTTAAGAACTATATAACTGTAGGCATGGGACGGATCGGATATCCGAACAATTTTAAGGTATCCGGATTCGGATCCTTATCCGGCGGATCCATAATTTTACTATCTTTATCCGGATCCGGGGTTCTCGGATATCCGGATGTCGGATATCCTTCTAAAAATTGTAATATCCGGCGGATATCCGGATCCGGATTTGGATCCTTAAAATAAATAAAAAATAATATTAATATATATAAAATATTAAAAATAATTAAAAATAAAAAAATATATAATGTTTTTAATTATTTCTATGTATAATATTACAAAATTTACATACAATTTATATATACTATTATAAAAATGAAAATGTATTAAATAAAATTAATTTTTATATATAGATATTATTATTTTTGAAATAGTTATTAATAAAACTTACGGATCTGGATATCCTGACTAAAAAATAAAGATATCCGAATCCAGATCCGGCTTTGACGGATCCAATATTTTACTATTCGGATCCGGATTCGGCCACTCCGGATATCCGGATTTTCAGATCGGATCCGGATCAAATCTCGGATCGAATCCGGATCTCGGATAAAAGTCTTAGACCTATATAACTGGGTGGTATAATTGACTGAATTTTTAATTTTTTTTTTAAATAACTTTTTTGAAAAGGAAAATTTTTAATAAATTTTAAAATAATTTTTTAGATATACTTAATTTTAATAAATTTTTAAAAATTACTCCTTCCGTTTCATATTGTAAGTAGCTTTAGCGAAATGTTTTTGTTTCAAAATGTAAGTAGTTTTCGTATTTCTAGGTAACTTTTACATTTATTGAATACAGTGTGACCAATCCAAATTAAATAGATTTATTTTTTATTGGTTAAATTATATCTAACCAATAATTTTCTTAATCTTCGTGCTTTTAACCAAAACTACTTATATTATGAAACGGAATGAGTATATTTTATAACAGAGAGAGTATCATTTTTTTGTTCACGTGGAGATTTCTCATAATTGAATGTATTATGTATACATATATTGCCATGCACCGTGTAATTAATACGACGGAGTCCACCGTCTCTCCGTCACCAATAATGTGTTAATAAACTAAGGATCCGAATGGTAACAGCGGATTGAACGGTGTGGGACAAACGGTTTGACTGCGGTGCGGTTCTGGTAGTTATAAAAACGTATAGATATATGGTATATGTAGAGATTTTTGTTACTGTTAACTACGGTGCGGTGCGGAACGGATGTTACCATTCGGAGCCTAAATGCATTTCCGATCGCCTCATTTAATGCTATTAATTGAGTATATTTTTATGTTTTCAGCAAAATGCTTTCAGATCTATCTATCTATCTATTATGCTTCTACTTACGCCACATCAGCATAGAGCATAAGGCATTTTGCGCCCCCTGTCACCCAAAAATTCTTTTCAAGAAAGCTGACTTTTCGTTCTAGGAATCATTTTGAAAACTAGAATCTTTGTCCGCGCTACGCGCAGAAAATGGGTTTGAATATATTATTAGATAACCTCATTTAGTAATATTAAGAATCTGTTTGCTAAGTTCAATTATGTTTGATTGGATGTTTTCATTTTGTATAAGTTTTAATGTTTTTTGGTTGGTATAAGAGCATTATTGTATCTATCAAAATGATGGAAAAGTTGGTGAATATCAAGTTATGCAATTGTTTTAAAACAAAAGGAGTAGCTTAACTAGTCATAAATAATATCAGAAGGAGATCAAATGAACATAAGCTACGATGTGGATCATGAGAAATAAATAGCCTGAAATTGGTAAAGATTAAGTTAGTTTACTTAAAATTAATTATATCCTAAGCCATGATTATTTATATACAAAAGATACATACTTGGCATAGCTGGGTAGAAACTCTGTATAAGTCCTTTATTTGATTATCTCATCGTTTAGTTGATATGTTGGGCATTGTAAATCTGTGAA
Source organism: Brassica napus (assembly GCF_020379485.1). Classification (NCBI taxonomy): domain Eukaryota; kingdom Viridiplantae; phylum Streptophyta; class Magnoliopsida; order Brassicales; family Brassicaceae; genus Brassica; species Brassica napus. The sequence goes on along the minus strand of NC_063444.1, from coordinate 10,144,004 downwards.
TAGAATAATTTATCAGAAAATCTTTGAAAATTGTGGATGTGAAAAGTTCTATTTTAATTTAAAATACCTTTGTAGGGAGGAAGACCTTTGAAGATTTCTTTGTAAACTATGTTCTTCACTTTCAGCTGGTGAGAATCTTCGCTTTTGATGATCGTTAATCCTGCTTTGCTTGTGACACGTGAGAGGGCCACATAAAGTTGACCATGAGCAAAGACTGGTTTAGGCAGATATAAGATGACCTCTTTTAAACTTTGGCCTTGGCTTTTGTTGATTGTCATTGCGTAACACAACGTGATAGGGAATTGGCGCTGACGTAATGTGAACGGTAGCTTTGTTTCTTCATGCAAAAGAACAATCCTTGGGATCAAGACTTCTTTTCCAATGTGCGAACCAGTGATAATTTCTGCCTTAAGCATGCGGTCGCCTATGTGGGTTAGGATCATATGGGTACCATTGCATAATCCCTTCTTTTGATTTATGTTTCGCAGAAGCATAACCGGGGCACCAACTTTCAGAATAAGTTTGTGCGAAGGCAACCCTGAGAATTCCAAGGAATTGAGATACTCAACAGCGTATAATGTATCATTTTTATCTGACTGCGTGTCCGATATCTCAAAGCTGTCAAAGCTGAAATAATCTCTTGACAGCTTGTCGGTGTGCGAGATGGTATAAGCATTAATTTCATCGATGGTCTCATTACGGGGGGTGAGTATAGCTTTATCAGTGTAGGAGGTCTGGGAAGTTGTCCTTCTGATGACTTCCCTATATGCGGCATCGACTACTTCTTTTAATGGGTCAACATCACTCTGACGAATCAATGATCTATCGACAGTTATCATTTGTTCGTGGTAGTCTTCACACTCATATTCTGATCCTGGTTGTGGATGACCTTCCCCGACCTGAAGGAGCTAATCGGAGAACTCCTTTTCTTCATGATTGACTCTCATATTTGTTTTTAAAGAGAACTTGTGGCAGCTATCTCATAGGTATGTGTGACTTATTGAAGCTAAGATAGTATCAGCTATGTTACCTTGTGGAATCAAAAGTAGTATCTGTCTAAAATTACCTCCTAATAGAACTGTCTTTCCGCCAAAAATCTGATCCTTTGCAGAAGGATTATTTATAGACATTATGTCTTTCAACGTTTTGTCCAGTGCCTCAAAAGCATGCTTATGTGTCATAGGTGCTTCGTCCCAAATTATAAGATCCGTTTTCTCGATTAACTCAGCCAGCATCGTTCCTGGTTTGATGTTGCAGAGCTTATTTTCGGTGAGATTTAAAGGGATATTGAAGCGTGAATGAGCTGTTCTACCGTTAGGTAGCAACAATGCGGCTATTCCTGAAGAAGCAACCGGTAGAACTATTTGTTTTCTTGACCGAATCCTGGGTATAATGGTTTGGTATAGGAATGTTTTTCAGGTGCCACCTGCGCCATATACAAAGAATAGCTTCCCATCCTTTTTATCAACAGAGTCTAAGACTGATTCGTAAATTGTACGTTGATCAGCATTAAGTTTGTTGAATTGCATGTCATGTCTTAGTGTTTCCTTGGAAACATCGTAATCCAGTTCTTGGTTTCACAAATTGTTTCCCAGTTCTTTTAGAAAAACATGTTTGATCTTTGGCATCTCTTTAATATCACTCAATGAGCGGTCATGCATGCGCATCAACTTTTCTATTTCGATTAACGTGTATTGCTCAAGGGTCTCATCATCCAGCTCCAGATTTGTATGAACTAAGATTCTCTGCTTCTTGTAAAGTATGTCCTCGTTCATTGATCTCCATGAGTTTTCCCATAGGGTTTTAGGACTCGTAACAAAGCAGTTGTTTAGGAACGTGACAAACATATCGCGGAGTTGGTATGGGGTAGCCCATCTAGCACCCTCTGACATAGACTAGTTCCATTCAACATCATTATCCAAATAGCCGCGTGCGTGGCAAACCGATTTGAAGTTAGGGTATTTCACATCGTTCACATCGTTAAACGTTCTGAGCTCGTCATAACTTCTAGAACCCTTAATCTTATTTATGAGGATCCTTAGATAGTAACGATCACCTGCTGATGGATGGACATCTATGATTTTCCCAATGCATTTTCCTTTCTTGCGTTCAGTCCAGACTTTGGTATTGTTGTTCTATACGAAATATTATGGTATTTGCACATAAGTCAATGTTCGTGCAAACTCTGACCTTCTGCATAAGACCATCCACTCAGTGAACATTGTCTTCTCGATGCCTGGCTTGAGGATTAAACGGCCGAGGTTATCAGTTCCTTTAATTGTGATATTATGTTCACCTTCTAAGTGAATGATAAGCTTCTCAACTGATGGCTTTCTTTTGTGTATGTGGAATGCGAAAGTCCGCCACATAGACTCACAAGCTGATAAATACCTAGCATCGATGTAGTCTTGGATCTCATTCCGTTGCTTCATAACTCTCTCTTTTGGTTCGCCAGTGGCCACTGTGTCAGAGGTAGTTGCCGTATTTCCTTTTCAATAACTGCGGTTGCTCTGTCAACCCCCTTGGTTATATACTTGAATAAGTACTTCACTGCACTTGTACGATTACACCATTCAACATTAATATGAGCTTCATATTTCTTCAGGAGTGTTATGAGGTACAACAAAATTGTTGTTTAGGACTGTCCCATCCTTTACCACAAACACATTTTTGTTCATGCGCCGACGATATAACACATACCCTGATTTGTCAATCGATGTATAGTCATTATACGGCCGAGGATACTTTTTCGTGCACACATTATTCTCCATACATGGTGACTTCCGATTAATAACACCACATGGACCATAGATCATGTGTTTTGTTACTAAATTGTAAGCTTCTGGGTCTTCTTCTTTGTCTGGGAGTTCAGCTGAAATTATCTCATCTACTTCCTCTGCACTTGGTGTTCTGGAAGAGTTTCCAAACCACAATAATATATGTGCATGAGGGAGCCCTCTTTTTTGAAACTCTATCCTGTGAAGAGCTGATGTGTATGGCTTGAAGAAGGTTCTGTATTTGAAATCTTTGAGTAGCTGATCTAACTTCATCTTAAAGACTCGACATTCAATGTCAGGTCTATCATTGGAAGAGTCTCCACCATATTTCGAAAGATGCCCTTTAATCTCTCTCCAATTAGGATTGGCCGTTATTGTGATAAACAAATCTAGATTTCCGTATTCTCTGCAAATAGCCATCGCATCATGGTATTTCTCAACAAAGTACCGGGGCCCGCCTGTGAAACTTGGTGGCAGTATGAACCTTTGACCAATCATTTTAGCATCAGTGTCACCCTTCCTTACAGCATCGAGTACATTACTGTAGAGATCGGCTCTCAAGAAATCTTGATTATTCCTCACCCACCTTAGTCGATCTTCCTCAATTGCCGTATAAACGTCCACAACAAATTGATGGAGGAGACGACCTCCTTTAATCAATGTCATCCCTTGGTTAAGACGTGTCTGGATTTGAGAAGCGTAGTATTGTCTTGAAGTGTCTGTCTCAAGATGTAGTGGGATCTCTGGGTGAAACCCATACTCACCATATGGAAACAAAAGAGGATATTGTAGGCTCATGTATAGAGGATGATCATCACGTATTTGCTGCAGAGTGTCAGATTGAAATCGGACCACTATATCTCGTACCCCAATTGTTGATGACATATCCCCTACAATAAGGCCTGCCACCTCACTTGTACTCGGAAGACCATATTCTTTCCCCTTTCCTTTATCTGGGAGCAACCTAATAGCAAACTCTGTCCTAACGCCTTCGTAGTGGTCACGTGCCCGTCGAAAAATCTTAGCTAAACAATTATTCTCGTCAATCATCTCGATGAGGCGCCATAAGGTTGTCTCATCGAGATTACCTTCTACTGAAGTTTTCTCCATCGCATTTAAGCGGTTTCTGACTTCGTTGCTCGTATCAAATATATAAAGCTATAGATATTCTGGGAGACGGCCTTGTTGCGGTATAAGCGAACCAATTTTGTGGTGAGTTTGACCTAGGATCCGTATAGTGTAAGGACCAGGCGCATGCACCACACTATAATCCATTTTCATTCCAACGGATGTGAAAGCCAGTACATAATTATAGACTGGGATAGTATCTTGGAACCATCTCAACTGAAGAAGTTCTTCTAATAGGGCTGGGGGTTGATTGATCTGCGGAAGCCTGATTTGACCATGGTTACAGCAAATTGTGAACGTTGGTTCACCTGTTTTGCGGTCCGTACCGTGCTTTTCGAAGCTCACATTAACGCACCACATTTTGAGCATGCTAGGATTGGTTTTCTTCGGTTTGTGATGTATATCCTTTATCTGAATTAATATTTGTTAAGAACTATTAAATCATAGTTTATTTAATATTTTAGAAATTTAACAGAGTTTAAATTTGATAACATCTATTGTTATTTGCAAATGTATATATTCTATAAAAAATATAGGGTTTTGATAGTATGCACTTTTCTTATTTGCTTGAGTGTGATGCAATACATGTGGTCGTGGTGGAGCATCTGATTATGTGCATAAACAATGTGTATTAGAATTTAAAATGTATTAAATCTAAGTGGATTTTTCTATGTATGATGCTTACCCTGCAAACGTGCTAAAGTTCGTTTCGATACCAAGATGACTTTTCTCATACTACGTGTATTTTTTGCTTGACTATTAAGATTAAAAATTATTAGCTTAAGAGGATATAACGTAGGAGATACAAATTATAGTATTGTTTCTTACTGTAAGAGTCGCAGTCATCGCAACCACCTATTTGATTAAATTTGAAAACTCAGTTTGTTTGATGAATAAGTATTGATTAAAGTATAATGTTATAATCCATATAAACTTACAGTCATAATATTTTGGTTTGAATGTTGGTCGATCATTAACCAGATGAACTGAAAATATACATAATTAAAGTACTATGATGAGAGAATTTCAATCTTAATTTTAAATATTTTATGAGAGTAAGGACTCACCTTTCGTACGTGATCCACGCAGACGGCGTCGTTTCTTTTTTGCGGTTGTCCGCCTGAAATATTTGTATGGTGAAAATCAAATAACTGTTTATTTTAAATTAGCAAAAAAAATTTAAAAATTAACTACACATTGTTGTTTTAATGTATTTTGGGATTTAATGTATAGTATAAATTTAATTTGATATTTTTATGGTGATGTGATAAATGTATTTGTATATTCATCTAAATATATGTATTTCTGTATACATCGTAATAAATGTTAATTAACTTGGGATTTCAACTATAGTTACAGTTATTTGAAATTGGATTATAATTTTTCATGTGCTAACTAAAATATGTTTGAAATAAATATCATAATTAGATCAGGTTTCAACCATGTTATATATGTTTAAACAGTTCAGAAGAAACTATATATTGTAAAAAGAGACAAATTTTAAGTACGAATTGATTGAGTACTATTTTTTATTTTTTATTTTTGAATACGCAATTATTTTTTACTAATAATTAATCTATAAAGAAAAGGTGCACACTATTTAAACCTAATATATATAATTGATTGTTGTCACTTTTATTGGATAGTGATCTGAATATATAATATCCTTGAAAAATTGTACGTGCTATTGGAATTATTTAGGGGTGTTAAATCCGATAAAAAAGAATCAACTAAAAACGAACCGAACCGAGATATAGAAAGTGGTTTGAATTTGGTAATACCGAGTATACTGAATAGATTTCCTTTTTAAGAAATCCTAATATATGGGTATAGTTATGTATATAAACCTTTCGGACTAAATAAATCAATCAATTAAAATATATTAGTATAAGTATATGTAAATTATATAATAAAACTAATAATATATACCTGTTTTAATTTTTTTGATGTGATCCTCATATTTAAAAGTTTATTTTAGTAATTTAATATTTTATTTTAAGTTCAAATTTTTTTCCAATAAAAAAAAATTATTATTTTTGGTTAATATTATTGGGGATTACTAATATATCTTATTTTTATTCCTTAAGACTATTACTTATAAACTGATAATTTAAAATATAATATTTTGAGTATATGTTAATTATATAATAAAATTAATAAATATACATGATCTATTTGTTTGATATGATCCTCATATTTAAAATGTTTATTTAGAAAATTAATATTTTATTTTAAGTTCAATTTTTTTTTTATCAAATCAAAAAGATAACATAGTTTTTGTTTGTTTGTTTAATACTATTATGGATTACTAATATCTAATACACGTGTTCCTGGTGAGTGCTGACTAAGAATTTGTATCTGACCAACTTTATGTCCATGTAATTAGGTATGGAACAGAGAAACACATTTGTTTTGATCTTTACTGAATATAGATTACATCAATCGACACAAACACAACTGTACCGTATGTAGCCTTATACACAATAGCTAAGTAGTTTATTTTGATCCAGTCGGTTGGTTCTCTTTCAATACAGTTGACGTTGTGACGGTGAAGACTATTTCCAACAGATGTTTGTTTAGTACTTTATCTAAACCAAATTAACTTATTGTCTAATAAAAGTTTCCAGGGATAAAATACTTGTTGCAATTAAATTTTAATTTAGTTTTAATTTGTAAACGTAAATATAAAATATGTTACATTTAATGATATTAAAAATTTGCATTGATTATATTAGGAAAATAAATTTTGTTGTTTAAATAATTCTCTATATTACATTATAATTAATTTTGCTTTTTTTATATATAGACAGTTTTTTTATTGATAAATGATTTATAATTTTATATTTGTATTTGTGGTCTATATAGTTTAAATTTAATTATGTTAATATAATTGTTTTTATATTTTTATAATTTAAAGCGTCAAATAAAAGGATGCAGTGATAATAATTTTTTTAACGTATTTTAAACAGTCAATGTAGGCAATCACATTAAAAAGTAAAAATAGTAGTGAGAAGAATGCAACCGGTTATCACTATTTACATGTACACCTTAGTCTTTTTTATTTCTTGGTTTATTTTTAATTTTGTATTCATTTTATTTGACCAATTTAATTTGAATATTTTACTATTCTTTCTTACTGGTATATATGTAGATTTTTTTTCTTTTATAGCACATAGTTTATGTTATTGTAGTTTATGATTACGTTACTAGTTTTAAATTGATTTTGATACAAATCTTGAAACTGAAATATATTTTATAACTATGATCAATTTATTAAGGTTAAGACCAAGTTATGTTTATTAATTTGTAACTTCTTTACTATTCAACATATATTAATGTTGTAACTTATGGTGTATTAAAAAAAACTTTTAGAATTTGCCACATATATAAATCCCTACATTCTGATTCCATTATACAACTCCTCCATACCTCTAAACAACTCCTCCAAAATCTAAACATGAGTCAAGTATTTTGGGTTCTACGCCACAAAACGAAACCATCTTTATCATCTCCAAAAAGAATCATTACCATGAAGATAAAGAGGCCAAGGACACAACAAACAAAAATTGTGATATTCGTCGTCCTGAATACAGCAAGCAATGGCCACCTAATCCACGATACGGTAGGCGATATGGAGTACATGCTTGAATACCATGAAATTGATTTTGATTCGGTGATGAAGATTATCAAGCAGACTTCTGACTTTGTCGCATGCACTATTCCGACGCTCGATGATCCCACAGATACAGATCTTGATATAATTGTTAAGATATCTGATCACAACCTAGACGCTTTCCGCAGAATTGACCTAGGCGTCTATATCATCGAGCTTCGTTAAAACCAAAGAGAACCCATCCCTAGTGAAAAAGATGATATATGCCCAATTTGCGGAAAGCAAGTTTTTGCGGAAAGCAATTCCGCAAATTGGGCATAAATCATCTTTTTCGCTAGGGATGGGTTCTCTTCAGTTTTCACGAAGCTCGATGATATAGACGTCTAGGTTAATTCTGCGGAAAACGTCTAGGTTGTGATCAGATATCTTAACAATTATATCAAGATCTGTATCTGTGGGATCATCGAGCGTCGGAATAGTGCATGCGACAAAGTCAGAAGTCTGCTTGATAATCTTCATCACCGAATCAAAATCAATTTCATGGTATTCAAGCATGTACTCCATATCGCCTACTGTATCGTGGATTAGGTGGCCATTGCTTGCTGTCTTCAGGGCGACGTATATCACAATTTTTGTTTGTTGTGTCCTTGGCCTCTTTATCTTCATGGTAATGATTCTTTTTGGAGATGATAAAGATGGTTCCGTTTTGTGGCGTAGAACCCAAAATACCTGACTCATGTTTAGATTTTGGAGGAGTTGTTAAGAAGTACGGAGGAGTTGTATAATGGAATCAGAATGTAGGGGTTTATATAGGTGGCAAATTCTAAAAGTTTTTTTTAATACACCATAAGTTACAACATTAATATATGTTGAATAGTAAAGAAGTTACAAATTAATAAACATAACTTGGTCTTAACCTTAATAAATTGATCATAGTTATAAAATATGTTTCATTTTCAAGATTTGTATCAAAATCAATTTAAAACTATTAACGTAATCATAAACTACAATAACATAAACGATGTAATATAAAAGAAAAAAAAATCTACATATATACCAATAAGAAAGAATAGTAAAATATTCAAATTCAATTGGTCAAATAAAATGAATACAAAATTTAAAATAAACCAAGAAATAAAAAAGACTAAGGTGTACATGCAAATAGTGATAACCGGTTGCATTCTTCTCATTACTATTTTTACTTTTTAATGTGATTGCCAACATTGGCTGTTTAAAATACGTTAAAAAAATTATTATCACTGCATCCTCTTATTTGAAGCTTTAAATTATAAAAACATAAAAACAATTATATTAACATAATTAAATTTAAACTATATAGACCACAAATACAAATATAAAATTATAAATCCCTTATCAATAAAAAAAACTGTCTATATATAAAAAAAGCAAAATTAATTATAATGTAATATAGAAAATTATTTAAAACTTCCAAAGCCTCACGCTTCTTACTAAACCATTAGTTTATTCTCAAACATAAGAACAAAAATATTGAAATTTCATTTTCATACTGCAACTCCACCTCAAAAAAAATCTAAAAACTGTCCATAGTTATGACAACATTTAAATTATAGTCAAATAGGACGTGCTTTACACACTTGAATTCTAATATGAACCATTTCTAATTTATTACAAATTTAAATCATAATCATTAAATCTTGGCCACCTTAACCGATCATAATCACACCTCCCTGTTTTGGCAAGTAGTATTTTAACCTACGTTACGAAGAATATAGCAACAATTTTTTATATACACTACTCCGTCGTTCAGCCTTCAAGCAGGTATAATGATTTATCTATCATTTTTTCCAAATTCTCATATATATATATAGATAGGCATTATTGTTTTTTTAGTCAAACTCTATAACATGGAAAGAGATTAATAATAGATATTATAAGCAAAAGAGATTATAACCAAGGTTGTTATAATGCTGCAAAGGCAAAATCCCGAAAAAGGAAAAAAATAAAGCATAGTCTTAAATAAAACAAAACCAGTAATAAGACTTCATTAGCCACTTTTGGCACGCTTAGCACCTTCTGACTCAATCCCATCATCACCCCTTTTCACCGACTCATCTGCATGATCCTCCCTTTCATTATCAGGTTCCTCATCAACATTCTCTCCTAAGTTGCCTTCGGGTTCTGGGGCTTCAAGAGGGAGCACCTTTGTCACAGTTAAAGTCTGGCTCTTGGCTGTCAGATTGTGATTTAAAACCTTCACAATGAACTTCCGTGTCTGTCCAATGGTATCAATCATAGCTTGAGGCACTGGAACTATATGATCCTCTCCTACACTATCATTGGCCTAACATACATTTAGACATTCTCAGAATACATCTTCAAATTTTTTGTAAGAATAAGTTTTTAAATCTCATAAACATACAGGTTTCTAATTACCTGGTAATAGCTCTCAACCAATTCAGCAGCTTTCTTTCCAGTCAACTCCTCACCAGCATCACCAAGGACAACAAATACGGCTTGATCATTGTGGTCATAAACAGAGAGCTTCGACAGGTACCTGTAACAGAGAGACATCAATAACCATTGCAGTCAAAGAATGTGTATAACTAAATCTAAACCACTTACTGTGCCACACCAACAATTTCACTCTTCCCACATTTCTTACACAAAAGCGTTGTAGGTCCTTTGGTTGCCTTAGTATGGCACACACCACAGCCTATATAATACCACCCAGAACCGTGCACAACATCATCAATAGTTTTTGTGCACTCAAACCAAGCAACCTGGAAAAGTGTTTGTAAAATTCAATGAGAAACTTAGATTATCTTATTGAATGTATCAGACATTGGGACTATAATACCTTAGCGGGTGCCTGCTTCATATAGGAGAAAAGTTTCCCCAAGGTCGCTGTCTCAGGCTTGGTGACCACCTTTGCGTTAACTCTGTTGGCAACATCTAACTTCGAGTTCAGCCTGAAGAAAATGTCAAACCAGACATTACAATAGTGGAGTAATTCAAATGACATTCCAATACATGAAACCTTAAACCTTACCAACTGAGGTATAACCGGGTTTCTTGGACATCACTATCCAGAAATACCCGTGAAGGCGTCATAGAAGATAGAGATAGGACGCCTATAACAGAACCAATGCCATGATACAGAAGCAAAATTATGATATAATGAAATTAAGAGAATATGCATATTCATTTGAATATCTGTTACTCAGATCCTGTCTTGCTCAGTCTACTCTTAATTATTCACATATTTTTTAAATGCTTCATAGCTAATAAACTCTAAAGTCAATTCAAAAAAGCATTTCTACCAATATCTTTTTCTCAGATCTCATCTAGCTTAGTCGACTCTTATTTCTTAACATATTTTTTCAAATGGTACATAGCTAATAAACTCTAAAGTCAATTAAAAAAAAACAGTTCTACCAGTATCTTTCAATAACTCTGCATCACAGAAAATAATACTTACTTAAAGCTAACCTAACCAGATACGATCCCAACCCTATTTAACATCTTAAAACAGCAATTAAAAGTTGGTAATACAAACCTACAAACCGTTTCGGGTTTAAGGTGGTGACTAAGATAACACGTGCAGTGCCTCCAGATGCTTTAAACTTTTCACAGAACTCAAAGGCAACCTTGTCCCAGAGGTACAGCTTCAACACGAGATCGCTGTAACAACACAAACTCGTGTGGTAAGATAGACCATATGTGAATATGGAAGAAGATAGAGATTAACTTACTCATGTGTTTGAACATGAAGCTCAACTCGGCGGGATGCAGCTATCTCTGCTTCATCAAGCAGAGACTGTCATTGGGAACCTGCCCATTCAAAAGTTTGATGTGGCCAACATAATCTGCAAGAGAAGACAATCAAACTCAATGTTTTATATGTTATAAACCCAGCAATAAAACCGAAATTTCTGAGTCTGTATGAAAACATTATCCTAGGCAAACACTTCAGAATCAATACAATATTTAATCAGATGATAACATAATATTTAAGACTAGATTAAACTATTATCCAATACAAACAGTGATGGGGTGTAATGATGTTGAGAACTTACCATAAAGATCACCTCTCAAGTCGCATGCAGCTTCAAATTCTTTGTATCCATGGATCCGGAACCAATCCTCAGGGAAACGGATCGAACTGTCCTCGAGAACAGAGATGACAGAGTTCCCTGAGAAGCTAATAGTGACACTTGGTTCAGCTACCCGGTAAATAGTCTTGCTCTTTGATCCGTAAAACTTGTTGAGTCGGTAAGTAGCACCAGCTTTCATGTGACGCAAATAAGTCTCAATCCTTCCATGGGGAATGAAGCTCTGGATTACAGTTTCCTGTTGTTAAAAGAGAATCAATTAGAGATGCTACTGAGGATATCTTTAGTTGAAAACAAAAATAATTAAGATATTTAACCTACAATGAACAACAACAAAATTCTCATGATGGTGCTAACAACAACTAATTATCTAATCAATCTATTTTGTTGCTAAAGTAATCTTAACTATCAGTATGTTGGATGTTGCTGAGATCTATTAAGACATCTTTAGCAAACATTTGGTTTAAATCCACTATGTGAACGAATCGTAACCGTTAAACTAACTTAGTCTTCTTAACTGTGTAAGCGATGATTAGCAAACAGGTGTTATGATATCATAGCATTTCGACCAAACAATTTTCTAAACTAATCTTGTAAAAAAGATCTCGGTTTATACCTCTTCATCGATGAGAAGCATTTCGAGGTCGATAAGCACCTTCGTCTGAGCATTCCAAACCTCCCAAAAGTGGATCAACCGAAACTGTACCTCGCCTTCATGGGGCCCGAATGTCACGCCTTTGAAGGTAACCACATCCCCTACGTTGTCGGAGACGATAGCTTTGCCTTTAGCGCTGGAAGAAACAGAGGCTTTGCCCCTAACGCCGATGTTGAGGCTGGAAGAGGCACCGGTTTTGCCGATTAGTTTGATCGGACTGGAGGAGACAGCCGCTACGCCTTTTGATTTCATCTAATTGACATCGCCGGAAGAGACACCGGTTTGGGCGACGGGTTTGACCGGACTGGAGGGGACTGCCGCTTCGCCGTTCGTTTTCACTGTGTCGGGAACACCGGAAAACGTCATCGCAATGTACAGTCGAGAGGATATAACGACTTTTGATGAAAATAAAACACCGAGTAAGATATATATATAGAATCTCAGAGAGAGAAAGCGAAAAGAATCCATAGAATCTCAGAGGGAGAAAGTGAAAAGGATCCATTAATGAGATTAAAGAGTGTACATGAGTGGGGAGGGAATTGATTGTTCGTAGGTGAAAGATTCGTGAAACGGAGGAAATGAAGAAGAGGAAGAGGAAGGGTTTGACAATCGATTTTGCAAAATTAGGGTTTGTACTTCGCGGAAAGGGGAAAGGGAACTTAGTCGCGAGATGGGCTTCACGGGCTTCTCGAATTTGAACGATGTCGGGCCGGTGAAATTTGAAGCCCAAATGGCGTTGGCGAGGCCTTTGACGTGGCAGAAATCTGTTTTCCTATAGGTCGATTTTTTTGGGGATGTGGACACCCTCCTCATGGCTTATATTTGCTTTTACTATTGTATTGATTGATACTTGCATCTTCTCGATTTGTTCAGATTTCTTCATGGATTAGTTACTGTTTGTACGGGATTCAGTCGACTAGGTTTAAAAAACTCGAAAGTGGGATGACTGAAGACGTTTTATTAGATCTGATCAAGAGGGTTACAAGAGTGACAAGAAATCAAGGAGACAAGCCGGAGCTCGAAGAGCTAACCGGAGGAGGTACCAAGCGATTAGAAGTAAAGAGAGACTAAAACCCTAGATATAGTCGCTTAGTGTGTGTGTGTAAAGTGTCGATCCCCCCTTTGCTGCTACTTCCTCCCCTTTTATAAGCTCTTCATCCTGGAATGTCCTAATCTGAGCGTGTCTTTGGGGCCTTATCCAAGTGGACCGAGTAAATGGGCCTTCGGGGAGTCCCTTCGAGCCATACACTTTTGGTCGGCTCGGCTCCGTCGACTAAAAGCACTATGGGGCCGAGCCGATGATTTTAATCGCCGAGCCGAGTAGATCTCCTGCTTATTGGGCTAGACCTTGTTATCTGATGGGCCTTGTGGAGGGATGCAATCCATCTCCTACAATAAGCCCCCGCCCCCAATTCACTTGTGAGCATCGCAACGGTCTCAAGTGAATTTGTGGGTCAGGTTTGCTCGGATAACAAGTTCTAGGGCAAGAGACGTGTCATCGTTAGTCGACTGAGTAGAAAGATCATAGAGGTCTTCCTTTCGTGAGTTTCAATTCTTGGTTGAGAACACATTTTACTCGGCCTTCCTAGCCATCCTTAAGCACGTTTAGTCGCTTGTAGTTTCTTCTCGAAGTGACTGTGAAGATGCGTCTCCCTGATCACCGTTAGACACGTTAGTCCCTTGAGTAAAGTTTAAGTTTTGTCGAAGTTTGCCCGCTTCGTTCTTGTCGTTTTCACGGCATAGGACGCTTTTTAGGCGGATCAAGAGGTTTACTCACTAACCATCTAACGGTAAAACCCGGTCTGGGTGTAAACCGAAGATTGATTTTTGTTTGTTCGTTAACCAGAAATCGGTTTGGGCGAGAAACCGAACCGTTGCGAGTAGGTTCTTGGGCAAGTAGGCGTCCCTTGAGGCCCATTTCGGCCTTTCTAGACCTAATGATTACGCTTGGGAAGTGTGCCTCCATTTTTGCTATAAATAGGCTTCTTTACTTTGCTTTCGTCATTCTCCTCTGCATACTCAAGTATCCAACTTTCTCTCCCTTCTCTCTAGTTTAATTTCTCTTTCTAGATTCGTTTTTGGTGAGTCAGCGCTTCGATTGTCAGTTTAGTCGTCCTCAGAATGACAAGCACGCCTCCGAAGAGTCGACTATCACGCGAAGAGAAAGGAAAGGACATTGCTACCACTCCGAGCCCGACCAAAGACTTGACGGCGAATGGTAGCCCGTTAGATGAGTTTGATCTGATCCATCGCGACGTCATGCGGGATACGGAGAATATGAGTCTATCTCAGCGCCTTCTAGTCGCTGAGTCTCACATGCAGATTCAAGAGAAATCCGCTGGTCGTACCGAAGTTAGTGTAGGTAGCGATGCGAGCAGTAGTGGGGATAATGACCGAGAAGATCGAAGTGGTGTCTCGAGAAGTTTGGAACGTCACAATTCTGGAGAGTTAAGCCAGGTTTCGAGGCCTCCGAGACCGGCTCGTCTGATAGACTGGCCTACGATTTACCATCCTGACGGAATCTTCGAGGAGCTTTCTCCACTTCCGCCGGAATCGTTGCGTGATCCACGGGCCGACGGTCAGTCGTGGAAGAACGTGTTTGATTCTTGCTTTTCTCACAAGACGGTGAAGAATTTGTTGAGGCGATGTGGAGGTACCGGCGCTACATACATCATTCCTTCTAATGGGCAGCGTCCTTGGTCGCCTCTGGTCGGCTACTAGTGTGTGTACGAGTCCTATTTCGGAGACCATACGAAACTCTTGTTTCCGATTCCCCGGCTGATCACGTCCTATGCGTTCCATCGGGATATTGCAATCTGCCAGTTACTTAACGGGTCGCTGCGCATTGTAGTCATGCTGATGGTATTGGCCGCAGAGATAGACATCTCGATGAGCGTGAGAGTGTTTGAAGAGTTAACTTTCACGAAGGCTTAGCCGCATGGGATATTCTCGGTGAAGATGAGTTTGAACTATAACGTTTTGATCAGGAATCCGAACAAGACGAAGGACTGGCAGCTTTCTTACTTTTATATCAAATCTGACGAGCACGTCTTCGCAGAGCCCCCTGGGGACGACTATCGCGTTCTTTGGAAAAAAACGCTTGGTAGATACCGTATGTTAGTGTCATGTTTTACTCGGGGGTCCTGGCCATGTGTTTCTTTTTATTGTTGCAGTTCGTCACCCGAATACAATCGCATACCCGGAGAAGTTCTTCGACAGTGCCCAAGTGAATGCAGCTCACAGCCATCTCCGTTGGCCAGATCTTAGTCGAGAGTGGATAAGGCGTCAGCATGCTTGGATTGCTAGAGGTGAGCTCTTTGATCTTTGGCCGAGAAATTCTGTTGATAGATAATTGCGTCAGCTTCACGTTTTTGTCGTCTCTTCTATTTTGCAGTTGATTGGGAGTCGAGACTTCCTGTTGTACTTGGCCCTCGCAAATCTCGCCTGTCCTTATTTACCTGGAAGCAGAAAAAGATTTTGAACAAAGCTAGAGAGATGGAGAGAGTTTCAGATCTGAGTGCCTTGCTAAAAGGGAAACTTAAGATGTTGTCGATGAGGTCGTCTTCCGCTGGTGCTTCAGATGTTAGGCCCAGTCTTGTCGTGGAAGACGCAAACGTGGAGCCGTTGGCTCCAAATTATGGAGAGAAGACGATGGGGAAGGCGAAGAAACGTGTCGCCGAAGGGCAGCAGTCTGCCTCTCTTGAGGAGAGTGTTCCTTTGGAGGAAGCTCCGCCTTCTGTTGATGTCTCTAAAAGTCTCAAAGAAGAAGAAGAAGAAGAAGAAGGACGGGAAGAAAAGGCCTCGTAAGGATCCTTCTAACGACCAAAATGAAGCCTCAACAGTCGTTTGAGAAGACACTGCAGAGGGCCCTGCGCAGACTGGTTCTACTAAGGCGTCGCCTGAGGAGCGACCGAAGAAGAGAGCGAAGAAGAAGAAGTCCGTCGAAGAGGGGGCACGTTGTTCAATTGACGGGGACCGTCCCGATGATCTCCCTTCATCTGAAGATCCTTCGAGGGGCGAAGGGAAGGCGTCTAGATCCGAGGGTGAGCCTCGGGGTGAATCTCCATCAAGTGAGAGGGCCGCTCCTACGTTGGCGACGAGGAAGGGCATTTAGAGTGAGGGTTCACTCTCGAAGAGGACGAGGGTCGAATTCCCAGACCGCGTGGAGTTCCTGTACGACGAGAAGACTCCCCTGGTGTTTAATCCTCTCCAGTGCGCGGAGTTGACGCGCCAGATCCGTGGCGGGACTAGGGAGTTGCCGCCAATAGGGGACCTATACTTCAAAGACGAGTACATCGACGCCGCCTTCATGAGACAATGGGTAACTTGCTTACCCCTTTTACTAGTCTAGACAGGACCCTCTAGTACGCTAAAGGAAACCATTGTTGTTTTTGCTATTGTGCAGAGCGACGAGAGTATGAATTAACTCATCGAGAAGTATGACAGCGCTCTGAAGCAGACGATGATCCAATTAGGCGCGTCAGAGAGGCTTGTGCGGACCAGGCTGAGCGTGATTGAGAGATTACGGGCTGAGAACAAGAAAGCTAACGACAAGGCGGCTGAGGAAAAAGAAGTTCTTCGAGTCATTCGAGGAACTCGAAGGCAAGCTTAAGTCTGATCGACTTGTAAAGAAGGAGCTTATGCGCGAAAAAACTCGTCTGGAACAGACTGCCGCTGCCCTTGAGAAGGAGAAGGTGAAGCTTCAAGAAGAGAGGGATGCCGTTGTTGAGGCGCTGGTCAAGGAGAGGCAGCACTTAAGGGACTCTCGAATTCAGGAAGTTACTCGCGAGAGGGTCAAGGTCCAAACTGCCATGGCAGACAAGTCTACTCGCTGCCTTGGTCGAGTCAAAGACCACTTAGCTCGCCTTGATGCTTTCGAGAAAGCCAAGAATCTGTATGGACAGGCCTCAGGAACGAGGAAATGCCTCGAGGTGATAAGGGACAACGGGACGGAAATCCCGCAGGAGATGATAAACATTTTCATAGAGCAGGAGAAGCTTCACGAGGCTGAGGTTGCCAAACTTCGCCTTGACCCGCTATCCGAGAGCGGCCTTACTTTGTCCCCACTTAACCTTCCTTCTAGGTTCGTTAGCGAGGCGTTTATGGCGACGCTTGACCCATATGGGTCAAATAGTAAGTTGATTGGATTAGAAGCGACTTCACAACTGCTGACTCCATGCGATACTGCGGAAGATCATTCCGAAGGGAGATCTGGGGGGCCGCCGACAGACATTACGTCGGCTCTTATGGAGGCGACCAAGGAGACAAACCCTAAAGACGATAGTGTCTTGGTTCGAGAGGAGGGAGTAGAGAATGTGGATCCAAAAGATCATGTTGTGGTCCTGGACTCTTCTTCTGAAGAACAGGACGACGGTGATCAGGTCAAGAAGACCGAGGAGACCGTCGAGGAGGAGGGAACAAGTGCAGATGACAAAGGAGGTGACACGAGCGTCCCGCCTTCGACTACGGATGTCGATCCTCTTGCAATTACTCCGGGTGACGCTGAGGGGCCACTTCCCTCCATGACTGAAGAGGCCCGAGACCCTCCTGTTCCGAATGAGTCGACCGAAAGGGAAGTTGTCGAAGATCCCGTAGCAAAGCTTGGTCCCTTCGTTCTTCGATCTCGTCAAAGGCGTCGAGCAGCATATCCTTGTTGAGCTCTATGTACTGGGGCATCTTTGAGCGTCAGAGGCTTGTAACGTTGACCTCCGCAGGGGCCATATCCTCGACACCGTATGCAAGTGAGAATGGTGTTGATTTAGTCGCACCTCTTGGTGTCGTGCGGTGACTCCCCAGGACTCCGTCGAGTTCGTCGGCCCAATGCCCTTTCTTCAGATCTAGGCGCTTCTTGATGCCGTCAATCATAAGCTTGTTGGAGGATTCTGCTTGACCATTTCCTTGCGGGTAGCGAGGGGTGGAAGGGCTTAACCGGATGTTCCACTTGCTGCAGAATTTTTTGAAGTTGCCTGACATGAACTGCGATCCGTTATCAGTAAAATTTTCGTATGGCAAACCGTGGCGGCCGATAAAATTCTTCCATACAAAGTTGCGGACTTCTTTGTCCGTGACTTGAGCGAAGGCTTCAGCCTCAATCCACTTTGTGAAGTAGTCAGTGAGGACTAGAACAAAACGTCGTTGTCGAAAACTGGGGAGCGGTCCTACGATGTCCCCATCGCATGAATGGATATGGTGCTGTCGTCGTCCGTAGCATTTCAGTCGGGCAGTGGATACTTGGTGCATGTCTTTGGCATTTGTCGCAACGTATGGCGTAGGACTTGCAGTCTGCGTTCATCGTCGCCAAAAGAAACCCAGGCTTGTCACTTTAATTGCCAAGGCTCGACCGTTTGAATGATTGCCTCCAACGCCTTCGTGTGTTTTGGTCATAACCCTTACGGTTTCGTCGCCGTGAATGCATTTGAGGAGTACTTTACTCGCGGTCCATCGATGGAGTTCATCATCTCCCTTGCTAAGATAATCGATGAACTCCGTTCTCCAGTCGGGGTCAAACCTTTTAGTATCCGGCGTGGTGGCCTCGTGACCAGTCCCATTGTCGGTGACCGGGACCACGATGACCGTTTGGTCGGTCGAGATATCAATACCTGGCTTCTCAATACGGTGTATTGGGATGGTTCGTTTAACCTGATCTCAAGCTTGCTACCAAGCACCGCGAGGACGTCGGCGCAGACGTTCTCTCCTTTGGGGACTTTGTTGAGTTCGAGGAATTCGAACTCTAGTGCTAGACCTTGGACTATCTTGAGGTAAGCGTCCATTCGGTCGTTGCGGGTGTCGTAATCGCCGTTGAACTAACTGTCGACTAGTTGTGAGTCACAGTAGACGCTTAGACGTTTAGCCTTGACAGCTTTCGCTAAGCGGAGTCCAGCGATCAGAGATTCGTATTCTGCCTCGTTGTTCGATGCTGGGAAGCCGAAGCTAAAAGACTATCTGATCAATTCTCCGGTTGGGGACTGCAGCTAGACTCTGGCCCCCGCGTCCTTGTTGGTTGAAGATCTGTCGAGATAAAGGGTCCAGTTTGGGTTCGGGAGTGCGAGGTCTTGCTCCAGATCCGGAGCCAGCTCAACTAAGAAATCTGCGAGGACCTGGGACTTTGCTGCCGTACGGTTCTTGTAAGTAATATCAAACTCACCGAGTTCGATAGCCCACTTTGTTAGTCTTCCCGACCTGTTGGTGTTTTAAAGTATGGTTCGGAGAGGCTGGTCGGTTAGTACCTCCATCGAATGTGACTGAAAATACGGGCGAAGCTTTCTTGTTGCTTCGACGACAGCCAGGGCCATCTTCTCCAGAGTTGGATATCGCGTTTCCGGTCATGTCATACGCCTACTTGTGTAGAAGATTGGTTTTTGCTCGCCGCGGTCTTCCTTTATTAGAACAATGTTGACTGCTGCGGGGGATACCGCGACGTAAAGGGATAGAACGTCCCCGGCATCCGGCTTGGCGAGGACATGCGGTGTAGTCAGATATTGTTTGAGTTGAGCAAATGCTTTTTCGCACTTCTCGTTCCAGATAAACTTCTTATTCCCGCGTAGGAGATCGTAAAATGGTAAACACTTGTCGGTAGATCGAGAGATGAACCGATTGAGTACAGCAATCCGACCCGTGAGCCGTTGGACTTCTCTACTATTTTTTGGACTTGGGAGGTTCATGACCGCTGAGATCTGCTGCGGGTTGGCTTCAATTACTCGTTGTGTCACGATGTAACCTAGCAATTCACCTGAGGAAACTCCGAAAGTGCACTTCACCGGATTTAGCTTCATGTCATACTTGTTGATAGTTTCGAATCAATCTCGTAGATGGTGGAGGTGATCGGCGGCGTGTAGCGACTTAACAAGCATGTCATCAATGTATACTTCCATGGTGTTATCCAGCTTATCTGCGAACATTCTATTCACGTGTCGTTGGTAAGTTGCCCCCGCGTTCTTTAGGCCGAATGGCATGACCTTATAGCAGTAGGTTCCCCAATCTGTGATAAAGGCCGTTTTCTCGCGATCATCAGGGTGCATCATGATCTGGTTGAATCCGGAGAAAGCATCCATGAACGTGAGCATCTCATTCCCGGCTGTGGATTCGACTAGACGGTCGATATTGGGAAGAGGGTAGCCGTCTTTTGGGCATGCTTTATTTATGTCGGTGAAGTCGATGCAGACACGCCACTTCCCGTTCTTCTTCTTGACCACCACTGGGTTTGTAACCACTCAGGGTATCGCACATCAGCGATTGAGCCGGTACCGAGTAACCGCTCGACCTCTTCGTTCACAGGTTTTGACCTGTCGGGCCCAAGCTTTCGTCTCTTTTTTCGAATGGGATTGAAGGTCGGGTCGACATTAAGCTCGTGCGTCGTTATTGCTGAATCAATTCCTTTCATGTCTGCCATGAACCATGCAAAGGTAGATATATTCTTCTTGAGGAAGTCGAGGATTGACTGCTGCATATCCTCGGATAGATATGCGCCGATTCGTGCGGTCTGGCTTGGATCCGTGTCGTCGATGGGCAACTCGAGAACTTCTTCTTTCTGGGGGCAAACTTTGGAGATCGGAGGAGAGACATAGTTAACGGGTAGAGAAGAACGTTGGAGCTTAACAGTGGCGATCAGTAGGTCTCGAGCGGCCTTCGGATCTCCTCGCAACGTTTTAATTGTGCCATCCGTACCGGGAAATTTAATGCACTGGTGATAAGTGGATGGGATTGCTTGCATCGAGAGTATCCACGGGGTTCCAAGGATCGCATGATATGGTGCCTTCGTGCTTACGACAGTGAAATTTACCGTTCGAGTAACTCCGCATGCGCGTACCGGAAGACGAATCGTCCCCAATATCGTTTCAGAAAATCCATTGAAGCCAATTAATGTCATGGATGATGCCTTAATGTCGTCGAGGTCCACTCCCATCTTTTGCAGCGTTCCTCGGAAGATGAGGTCAATGGAGCTTCCTGTATCAATGAGTACTTTTGTGACGTCGTACTCCCCAATTCCGAGAACGACAAGAAGAGGATCATTGTGGGGGATGTGAATCCCTGCGGTGTCATCAGGCGAGAAGGTTATCGGAGGATGATTTGGCGAACTAGTTGGCCACCTTTGCGAAGTTGCGACTTGCCGACGGTAATACTTGACAGAGCGAACAGAATTTTCTGCAGGGAGGAGAACCGCCCATAATGACGTTTAGTCGCTGTCTTGTGTTTACTCGCTTGGAATTTAAAAAGTCGCGTAGGTCAGCTGATGTGTTGTCATCGTTTTGCGACAGTGTAGGATTGCCTGGCGTCTTAGTTTGTTCCAACCGTCTCCGGAGATCCGGTGGGCTTCGAGCGGTTGAGGAGAACGCGAAGATCGCACATGCTAGCGTTGAGTTTGTCTCGAAGATCACCGCTGGGACGTTTCGGATGCTCTTTGAGGACATGACCATTGGTCGAGTTACGTTGGAACTTCCTTGCGTTCAGCGTTAACCAAATATCAGTATTTTCGGAACTGTTGTCGTCCTCGGGCTCGAGCTTTCGTTTGAGAACATCTCTCAGATCTCCGGATATAGGCGCATCGTCGTTCTCGTCGTCTGACGATAGGATTTGTTGAGAGAGTATAACTTCTATGCGCCTGCGATTGGCCGACTGTTCTTCGTCAGCTGAGGAGTCGTCTTCACCGTCGTCCTTAGGAGTTTTATCTTCGTCTCGCTACTGCGTTTCGTTTTGTCGGCCTTTGTCGGCCGCTTTGCGCTGAGCTCTTGTTTCCTTATTCTTGCTCCAACTTTTGCCGTTTTTGGGCTTAGCTTTTAGGCGCTCGAATTTGATGTCGCCGCTGGCGAGAGACGAGAAATAATGCGCGTAGAGTGATTTACACTCCGTTGTGTCATGCCCTTTGACGTCGTGATATTTGCAATGCTTGGAGAGATCGACGGTTCTGGAAGGACCCGCCTTGGACCTGCTGCTTTTGCAGGTTGAGTCGTGCAAACAATATCAGTTGGTTCACCAGGCGAGTCGAGCTCTCTGACCCATTTGTTCCACCCTTCTCCTCGGACTACAATGGTCGAAATCGGTACGTTATTTTCGTTGACGATATACATGTAACCCTCTTTTCGGCCGTTTTTGTCGCTAGGAGTGTGCTGGCTTGGTTCTGCTCACGTGTTGGCATTTTTCGTCGCTGGAGTTTTCGCCGCGTTCATCTTGCTGATGATTGCGTTTGTATCTTCTTCCATTTGGATAAAGTTGTAAGGGCGAGCGATAGCGTCTTGGAGCGACGTGGTTGGATTTTGGTATAAGTCTCCTCAGGGCATCGATGGCGATTTCGTCTGGGATTGCAATCCTTGAGACTACCGTTTTGAACTTCTCCATGTAGTCGCGGAGGCTCTGATCTTTGGTTTGGTTGAGGTTCCATAGGCTAGAAGCAGTAGCGATGCGCTTTGTGAACATAATGTACGTCTTGAGGAACGCCGCCGATAGGTCACAGAAGCTTCCGATCGAGTTCTCCTCTAGTTGGGAGAACCAGGTCAGGGCTTTCTCGTGGAGTGTCTCGACAAACAGTTGACAGTAGCCAGCGTCCCTCTCTTCATCGGAGAGTCGATCCCGTGCCATCGCGATATTGAAAGCTGTCATGTGTTCAACGGGGTCTCCGCCGGGTTTGTACTCCGGTAGGTGCAGCTTCTCTATCTTCCTGAGCTGCACGTTGGTTAGTGTGATAGTGAAAGGAGTTCATGAGGTTGCGGCGAGTACGCTCTCGATTTGCGGAGCTGCACTAGTAGCTTGATGGATCTTCGAGCTCATTTGCTGAAAACTGAGTTTGAGCTCGGCGATATCGTGTATGGTCGCGAGATCTGGTCCTATCTGGGGAGCGTCAGCGGGGAGGAGTTCGTTAGGCTCCGAATCATCTTAGACGTGGTCGCCGCCCGTCGCCGTAGGTTTTGTGTTGAAGAGGCGGCGACATATCATTTGGGGACGGCTCGTTTGGTCGTCAGGAGCAGTGAGTGTTGTGACCAAAGCAGCTAGCTGATCGTTGGTGGTCTTCTGAACTTCGTCTTGTCGAGCGAGTCGAGCCATGACGGAGCTCATGAAATCTGCGGAGATTGGCGGCGCGGCTTTAGGCGTAGGGGTTGGTTCTTCGCCTGAAGCGCTGAAGGTTGCGTCGCCTTGAGCGATGTAGATCTAGAATGTTACTTTAGTCAGTCCCACGGTGGGCGCCAATTGTTTGTACGGGATTCAGTCGACTAGGTTGAAAGAACTCGAAAGTGGGATGACTGAAGACGTTTTATTAGATCTGATCAAGAGGGTTACAGAAGAAATAAATCAGGATTCAGGATTTCACCTTTGATTGAACTCATCACTCATAACTTTGATGGGAAAGTGTTGGGTTTCATCAAGGGATATAAACGTGTCTTTGATCTTGCTAAGACCATCATTAATGCAGTTTCTTGGTAGGGTTTTTAAACAAAAGAAAGCATTTAACTAAATCAAAACAAAAAGAAATTATGGTAACCGATCCTTAGTGAAGTGTTTTGGCAACCGATCATTAAGCGGTTTTTTAATACACGTGTCATGAAACTGTTAATTTCTTTTTTTTTTTCTTTTCTTTCTCTCCTTTCTCTCCTCTTTTCTCGTGTTCTCCGTCGGGAGGACGATTGGTTTTGTGAAAGGAATCATCTCCTCCGTGCAATCGGCGTATCTCTGTTTTTCCCTTCTCTCGTCATCTCCTGTGAAGAGAGGGTACTGGGGTAACAAAATTGGCAAGCCGCATACGGTTCCTTGTAAGGTTATGGGGAAGTGTGGTTCCGTTACGGTGAGGATGGTTCCTGCTCCCCGAGGTGCTGGTATCGTGGCGGCTAGGGTTCCTAAGATGGTGCTTCAGTTCAATGGGATTGATGATGTTTTCATTTCTTCCAGGGGATCTACTAAGACTCTTGGAAACCTCGTCAAGGTTTTTCTCTTTCTTCTTTTTGAGTTTGTGTAGAGGTGAAAGTTGGGTCCTTTGGTGCCTGCTCTGAAATGTCGATTACGTTGTTAAAGTTGGAACTCTTTTTGACATCTTAGATCGTTCAGTGATTGTTTAGTGTCATTTCTGAGCTGTGTTCTATAGCAAATGATGTAATGAGCTATGTGTTTGTCGTGATTTGCTGTGTGTATATGTCTGATGGCAAGCTTTACAGTCTCTTCAGACTTGATTAGTCTGAACATCATCATTTAACAGTCAATAAATGACAAACTGATGTTTGTTCTTTCTGTCTCTTAAATTGTTTAGTATCATTTGTTAGATGTGTTCAGTTGTAAATGATGTATGGAACAGTCGGTTTGTTAGATTTGTTTTTCTTTGTATGTCTGATCGCGAGCTTTTCAGATGCTTCAAATTTTATTTGTCTGAACATGATCAATCCTGATAGAGATTTTAATACAGTTTAACCCTCAAGTTTGTACCTGTTTACATCATTTCACTTGGTAAACTAAACTCTTCCTTTTGCCTGTTTAACATCTTATACAATCTGTTGAATTCTAGTAATTAAAAGAAGAGATTTGTCTGTGTGGCAGTACTCATGGATGATCAGAGAGAGATAGATATTTGTGTTGAGATGTGACAAAGCCTTTAGAGGTTCTTTGTTTATCATTATGCTCTTCTCCATCTCTTAAGGTAAGCTCTATATATATATTCCAGCGCTGTTTTGGAGTTAACACTTATCAATACATCTATTTGCAGCTAAAACAAAATGGATTGGTTGGAAACTTTTGCGCTTGGAGCAAGCTATATCAGTTTGCCATGGTAAGATATCTTGTGGATATCATTATATGTTGTGCTTTCATCTCATTGATCTTTTCTTTTATTGTTCACTTGATGGATAGGTGGGCTGGGCAAGCATTGTTTGGCACTGATGCTGCAAAATGGATATGCGTTAGTGCTATAGACGTTACTCAGCTCTCTGTTGCCCGGTATGTAGTATGACTTCTATTTCTTGTGCTTGATCTTATGAACTAGATGATCATTAGTGAATGTCTATTCTGGTTGCAGTGTATCTTGTGATCAAAATTTATACATAAAGTAATCAAAAACAATTTCTACTTTTTAATCACATATATGACATCTTCTTTTCAAATCTATTTTTACTATGTTTTATTTAAAAAAAAAAATTAATTTTAATACAACAATGTTTAATTTTTTTTTTTAAGAACCCTTCATTAAGAAACTCCCAATGGAGCACAAAATCTATAAGTTTCTTAATTAAATTTTTTAACTAATTTTTATTATTAAACAAGTCACTAAGAAACCCAAATGGAGTTATAGGGATAATGATGCTCTAAGTCTTTGTTCCTTTTTCTTTTTGATTGGTTTATACTTCCTTTTTTTTTTTTTTTTTTTAAAAGGACTTATTTTGGCTAACTAGACAAAGATGATTAATATATGATGTTAAATATTGTATTTGAATCCACTAGATTAGAACAAGTGTATGTCAGCAATGATAGCGAACAAAGATGTTGCTTATGGTTTATACTTGCCAACTTGATTTTATGGGATTATTTGTGTTTGATGTGATTGGCTAGCTTGCATTGAACATATCCTGCAAGGACTTGCACACTCGAGATAGATAAAGAATCCATATGCTAAGCCGAAATTCTAAAGTGTCTATATATGATTGAAGGATCTTAGAGCCTCATGTTTACTCAAACATTCCTCTGTTCATACAAACAATTTAATACTTTCTCGACAGACATTGAAGATCAATCAGCTCGGCAGCGTCGTAGTAGGGAAGAGAACAATGAGAAGATGCCCTTATGTGTCCGAATACCAGAAGAAGATCGTTCTGCTATAGAGATATGTCTCAGCATCTAAAAACTAAGGATCTAACTTTGACGGCTCTCATTCCATAAGCTTCCAATCTCTCTCTCACTCTCTCTCTCTCTCTGATATTAATCAGACCCTTATAGGGTTATCATCTTTTTAAGATTCTCGATTTCTGTCGAGGTGTTAATGGTCTAAATTGAATTTTCCTTTTTTTTTCCTTTCTTCGTTTAGTTTCAGGAATCAGCTCCTCGCTTGAAATCTTCAACCGTATGACCACACTCTTTGTTGTTTTAGCTTTTCACACTCTTTGTTGTTTTAGCTTTTTCTCGCTAAATTTGTTAACACTGATATTGGTACGTGTGTTCATCTTCTTCAGTTTGGATATGTTATCTCTGATCTGATACTGGTTTCTTCAAGCTTCCTGCTTTGTATCCCTGTTTGGTATGTTGTAGGGTTTTAGTCGGAGTAGACTGATATAGCTTGATGGTTATTATTAAGCCATCACTGATTTACAGAAGAAGCAAATATATTTTACCAAAGAATTTGGTTGCGGTAGTAGATATTGTGTGGAAAAGATAGCGGATTGGTTAGTTGGTGTTTTTTGGGGTATAAAGGTGAAGTCTTTGCGTGTGTAATCTGAGATAAGGATTGGATGGTGGGAAAAGAGGATGCGATGGGAGAATGATGAGGATGCTCCTGGTTTTCACTGTTTGATGTATCATGTTCATGCCTTTATCTTGATCGTTATGTTTATGTACAATACTTTGAAACATATAGAGTGTGAGTATGATCTCAAGACATGTATAGATTTTTCCAAAGTGAGTTTCACAACATGCAGTTCTATGAAATAAAACCTCATAATGTTATCTTATATTTATGTCACAGACCTCAAAAGTTTATATTCTTTACTCATGAATAAACAAAGTTTTTTTTTAAAAAAGTTTGAGCACAACATGTATTTTCATGGTCTCGACTTTTTGTTTCAACTTTCATAATAGATGAAATTAAACTACATTTAAAAAAAAAAAAAATTTAACTACTTTTTCAAAAATTACGAAGACGAGAACTGTAGCTATAAAAAACGTGTGAATCTGTAACTTTGGACTATGGCAAACAAACTAAAACAACATAAGACATTAAAAAAGCTTCCTTAAGTACCCGCGACAATTCAATTTCCTAGATCCCCAACACCTTGAATGGTAACCAAGGGAATGAAGTGGAACACTACATTCCTTAACGTTCCTCAAAAATGTTACCATTCATGAGGAATATTTTTTCCTCTTCATTCCTTCTCATTCCCTTTTTTGTAGAGAATTATAATGCAAATTTGTTCCTTGTTTATTTTGATAAGAAACTCTCATTCCTCATCATTTCCAAAATTTTATTCCTATTCATTTTTTTCCTATTTATTCCTAATGTTCTTCGATGGTTACCAGTCAAGTCAACGCCAAAATAGCCAACACTAAAAATAAGGATTGAGTTATTTGTTTTTTGGTTTTAGCATTTCAAGAAAAAAAACAAATTTCAGAAAGTACATGTATGTTGTTTGGTTCATCTTAATTTCCCGATTATTAACGGTTACACTACATTTTAGTTATTTTGGTTAACTTACGATTCGGTTTGGTTCACTATAATTTGTTCGAAGTAAATTATTTGACATGATGTGGTATGAAACTCAAGTAAACTTCAATTAAAAATGTAATATTTTATTAATTTATAAAACTATTAATCTGTAAA
This sequence comes from Brassica napus, assembly GCF_020379485.1. Taxonomy (NCBI): domain Eukaryota; kingdom Viridiplantae; phylum Streptophyta; class Magnoliopsida; order Brassicales; family Brassicaceae; genus Brassica; species Brassica napus. The sequence continues at coordinate 10,116,241 of NC_063444.1, read as the reverse complement.
AAAATATTTTCAAATAGCATGAGCAAACTTTCCAACAAATAATTTTGTTATAAGACAAAGTTTAACAAATGCTAAAATAATTTACAAAAGATAATTTATAAAATCCTAAAAATTAAATAAAATTTCATTATAAATTGAAAATCTAATATAAAGTGAAACAAACATATATTATAAAACATCAGTTGTTGTTAAATAAAATATATTAATTATTATCTATGACATTGTTGAAACTATTTATATATTACTTTAAAATATAAATTTTTATAATATTATTACATTATATTATATTTTCAATTTATTTAGCTTGGAAATAGATTAATTAATATCGTTAGAAATTAATTAGTGTAAAATATTAAAATTTGAAAAACTTACAAAAAATGTATCGGTTGTTTTTTATTTTAGATTTTCTTCTACTATATCAAAATGAAATAAAAATCGAAAAAATAAATATAAATCCTTAAATTTTCCTTAATTTGTTTTATTTAATTATTTTATGTTCACTAAAAATTTGTTAGCGGTTATTTCAACTCAAACCAACAAATTTTAATCAAATTTACAATATAGTCTTAAATTTAAAATATCTTCATTGTTTTAAAATGCTTTATGAAATTAAAAATATTGAAATATTAAATAATTTTGTTGTAGATTTATCCGTCCGTAGGACTGGCCAACCCCTAGTAAAACTATAGTCTATTTATTGGAAAAAAAATAGATGTGTTTTTCATGTCGCGTATCATATAGTAGCTCTGATTTGCACTACTAATTTACTACACATGAAAACTTGAAAAAAACATACGGAATATAGTACCTGAATTTAAAGGTGTTGAAGTATCTGAAAACTCGCGAAATAGGTTGACTTTTTTTGTTTGTAATGAATAAATTTTCAGAATTCACGATTGCAATATAATAATGGATCGGGTAAGAATTCACTATGTGACTATAAGGCCCAAGTATCCAAATCTAAAAAGCCTAGTATCCAATACAAACTCCTTTGCATGTCCAGATACCTATACAATATATATATTATTATTATTATTATTTTGATATACCATATTGGTTAACAGTGGCAGACCCAGAAATATATTTTACCGGTGTCAAAAATAACTTATTTATTAATTTTGAATATATTTAAATAATAATAATTAAAATTAAATTTTTTATTAAATATTGATTACATATAATATTGGATTGTCAAATTGTTAACTAAAAAAAATACAAATCTTCTGGTTAAAAAAAAAAAAAATCTTCAATTTGGGCTTAGAAACCCACGTAAATGTATAAAAACAATAACTAAAGTGAACTGTCCAACCCAAATATTAACTTGGGTCTACATAAAAATGCAGAAAATATATTGGGCTTTTGGCCTGTAACAAAAAGAAACAAATAAAATCAGAAAAAGGTGCAAACTACGTACATCGAACTCGGGTTGCGTACTTAAGGGGTGTCAGAGAAAGAGATTTTTACCAGCTGTGCTAAGATAGATCTTTGTACACGGCTTACAAAGAAACTTTTTATTATTTAAGGAGTCCCCCTACTCTCCATGTAGGTCCGCCTCCGTCGGTTGATCCGGTCGGCTCCTGGAAAAACGCATTTAGTACTATAGAGTTGACTGCTAAGACACAGTCTGGCTGGAATATTTTTAGACTAATGCATGTGGATGCAGATACCTATACTATATAGTTTGGTTGGGTACATGCGAAGACTTATTTAAGAGTTGCTGCAGACCCAAAATTGGATGTACCAGTTGAATGTACGAGTAAGAGCTTAATGCAATTCGAATTTTATATACTCACACGTCACACCTAGCTCATGTATTATAAGTTCTTGATGACTAGCAAAAGAATTGTAGGGCTGTTAAATATTTCTTATCTTTTTTTTTTTTTTTTTGATCAATTAAATATTTCTTATCTTAGCAAGTAGTATCAGAGAGAGAAACAAGTTGTAAACACAAAAGAAGTTTTTTTATTCTGAATTAATTTTACATTCTATTAAAAAAAACAATGACCTGAATTAAAAACTTACGTTAAAAATATCCGATAGCAAAGCTTTATTCAAAATTATTAATAGTGACAAATTACTAATAATCTTCTGTGTATGTATACTAAATCAAATTCCTTAACGTATATCTTCAGAATTCGGAACAACTGATTTGTTGTTACAGTTTTGGTGGAAGTTTCAGTAAACCCAGACAAACAAAACAACTACATTAAAAGGCGACTGAAAGGCGATTAGGGTTTTTCACCTCTTTCTCGCCGCCGACGGCTCCGGCACCACGCCATTGTCGAGAACTCTCTGTCTCTCCTCTTCTTACTTGTAAACTTGTCTTTCCCTCTCAATGGGGAGGCGTAAAAAACCTGGTGCTTCGATGCTTGCGGCCTCTACTAAGCTAGGTCGTCTCGCGGCTCGTGGTAGAGGGACCTCTGCTGCGACCAAGAAAACTGCTATTCTTCCCGCAACCACTGCTCACTCTGTTGCAGGTGATGTTCAGGAAGAAAAGTCCTCTCCAGATCTCGCTGGTGAGCTCGATTTGTTGGGCGAAATCCAGAAGTCGATGGAACCTTCATCTCCGTGTGCTGTGGAAGGTTCATCTTCCAGTGCTATGACTATCTCAGATCCTCAACCGGCAAACTTGACGAAGGCTGAGGACCCTGTATCTGATTCTCCTCCGTCGGCGTATGTGGCACCGACTTTGTCTGCAAGGATTCAAAAGTCAACCTTGCTTCAAGAGCTGGGAACGCCTACATCTCATGTGCCAGGTGCTCCATTTGTGATGATACCTGATGAGAACATTGAATCTGCAAAGGTGGAATTCAAGGAATTCGTGTTCGCTCGCTTCCCGGGGGATGTGCCACCTATGGGAAGGATTATTGGAGTTGTTAATGCGATTTGGGCTCGCACAGGACCTAGGATCTTTGTCCATAAGATTGGAGAAGGAACTTCCTTACTGAAGGTTACAAATGAGAGAACCAGGGATGCTCTGCTGAGTCGACAAGTCTGGATGATAAAGGGATGCCCAATGTTCGTGGCAGCCTGGTCCCCGGAGTTTACGCCTGAGCAGCCTCAACTAACATCAGCAGTGGTGCCAGTAGAGCTCAGAGGCGTTCCCTACCTTCTATTCAACCAGCAGAGTCTGAGTAGAATTGCAACTGCAGTAGGAAAGCCTGTTTCACTAGCACCAGAAATTGAAAGAAAAGAAAATTTCGAGGTTGCTAAAGTGTGGGTTAAAGTTAATTTATTGACTACCTTGCCGGACAGGATTGTGTCAGGATTTTCTAATGGGAGGGAAGTGGAGATCTCTGTTTCTTACCCCTGGCTGCCTGAAAAATGCACAAACTGCGGGAAGTTTGGCCACAGACAACACCTATGTTCATCTCCAGGCTAAAAAATGGCGACCTATAGTTCCACCAGCTACTCGAAAAGATGTGCCTCCCTCAGCTCGTTCCATGAGTCGTGAATCCAAGGGTAGAAAGCGCTCTAGACCTGGAAGATCAGCCCGAGCAAGGAGACGGGACCGCAGTAGGGGCAGTGACGCTTCTGTTGCTGTTAGCACCGGGCCTTCTAGTCCACAAAGTGTTCTACCAAGTGTGGAACAAGAATGCCAACATGGCGAGTCAATTGATGCTCTTATAGCACCCAAGGAGTCAACAGATGATCTCCAATTATCGATGGATGCAGGAAGTGAGGAATCTTCTGAGAATTCAACTAAAGAACCTGCAGCCGAAAGGTCATGCATAAAGGAGTCATCACCAAAGTAGGTGGTCTCGTTGGATAGGAACTTGGGATTTTCCACAGTTCATATTTATCACGAAGATGATGGTTCTGCCTCAGGTTCTGATAAGGCAGGAGCTTCGAACGATCCTTTCTTCTTGGTTTTGAATCGGAAGAGTAGCCGCAAGGCTACCAAAGCTTAATCATCTTTTGAATCATGTTTTTTGCGTGGAATGTAAGAGGTCTGAATAGCGAAACACGCCACACTTCAGTCAAGGACTGGATAAGAAAATATAAACCCCTTTTTGGAGTGTATCTTGAAACAAAAATACAACACAACAATGGAAGTCGGATTTCAGGAGCTCTTCCAGTTGGATGGAAGCATTTTGCGAACTCGGATAACCAATCTCCAGCAAGGATCATCGTTGTTTGGCATCCGACTGTATCGGTGACGATCTATCAAGCTTCGCCTCAAGTGGTTACTTGTGGCATATTTATTTTGGCTGAAAACCTATCACTCACGGTTAGCTTTGTATATGGGTTTAATCAAGTTGAGGAGAGGCAACAGTTGTGGGATGAACTGGCTTTTATAAACGCTAATTCCCCTGCTTTGAGATACCCTTGGGCTGTATTAGGGGATTTCAACCAGATACTAAGATCAGACCAGCACTCCCAACACTTGACGACTGATGTGGATACTGCTGGGATGGAGGATTTCAACTTGGCATTGCAGGAGGCTGAACTGTTTAAAGCTCAGGCCAACGGCCTCACTTATTCTTGGTGGAACAATCAAGATGCAAACCCAGTGGCGAAAAAAATTGATCATGCGCTATTCAACCAACACTGGGCTCAATTGTTTCCTGGCTCTTTTTGTGAATTCCTGGAACCGGAAAAATTTGATCATGCACCTTGCTTGGTTAGGATGCCTTCTCAGACTCGGCGGGCACCTAAACCATTCAAATTTTTCCATCATACAATTGATCATCCGGACTATTTGGATACTGTGAGGAGTTCTTGGAAGTTTGAGACAACTCAGGGATCTCAGCAGTTCAGGCTTGCTCGATCTCTCAAGCTACTCAAGCCGGCTATGAGGAACTTGAATGCAAGAAATTACAGTGGTATCACCTTGAGAGTAAAGGAACAGGCGTCTCAGGTTGTTTTGATCCAGAGGCAGCTTCTATCTAATCCTGATACTGAGACTGCTAGGCAAGAGCACGAAGAAAGAGGAAAGTTATAAGTGCTTGCTAAGGCTGAATAGAAGTTTTATCGGCAGAAATCTAGGGTTCAGTGGCACCAGTTAGGAGATAGGGACACTACCTTTTACCAGAAACCAGTGATCCAGAGAGCAAGCAGGAACCATATTCACTTCTTCAGGGACTCAGAGGATCACATGATAAACACAACTGAGGGTATCAAGGAGCATGCTGTAGACTACTTCAAAGGCATCTTGGGCGAGACAGATTTGATGTAATCACCAGCAACAGTGGACGAGCTGCGAGAACTCATGGACTTTAGATGCTCCGATGAACAAAAAGCAGGTTTGCTGAAGGATGTAACAAGTGAGGAGATTACTAAGACTGTTTTCGCTATGCCTCTTAGCAAGAGCCCCGGACCAGACGGTTACTCGGTCGAGTTCCTTAGATCTTCATGGCCAATCGTGGGTAATGACTTTGTTGCTGCTGTCCAAGAGTTTTTCAGAAATGGAAAGCTACTAAAGGACCTCAACAATACAGCGATAGTCCTAATTCCTAAGACTTCTCAGGCTTGCAAGCTCGGAGAATTCTGCCCGATAAGTTGCTGCAACATTGCTTACAAAGTGATAGCAAAAATCATTGCCAATCGCCTGAAACCTATACTCCAACATTGCATTCGCCCAAATCAATCTGCATTCTTAAAAGGAAGAAGCCTTGGAGAAAATGTTCTTCTGTCCTCATAGTTGATAAGGAATTATGAAAAGGCTACATGTGCAAAGAGTTCAATGCTGAAGGTTGATATTAGGAAAGCTTTCGACACCATCTGCTGGGATTTCTTGATGAAATTGTTGGAGGCGCAGGACTTTCCTCTAGTATTCCGGGAATGGGTCAAGGAGTGTATAACATCACCGAGATTCTCCATGTCTATAAATGGAGAGCTAGCGGGGTTTTTCAAAGGAAAAAAGGGTTTAAGACAAGGAGACTGCATATCTCCGTATCTGTTCATTATGGTGATGGAAGCTCTATCAAAGATCCTTGAAAAGGCTGCGGTACAGGGGAAGATAAAGCTTCATCCAAAGTGTGAAGACCCTAAAGTCACACACCTTCTTTTTGCTGATGACCTCCTGATATTCTCTGACGGCTCTCGTCTCTCGCTGGCTAGAATCTCCCCTGTGATGATGGACTTTAAGAACATGTCAGGTCTGGAGATGAATCCCTCAAAATCGGAGATTTTTTTCGGGGGATTTAATGACAGTGAGGTTGCTGCACTAAGTGGTATCTCGGGTTTCAAGCAAGGTATCTTTCCTACTCGCTACCTTGGCCTGCCGCTAAATCCGGGTAGACTTACTCTTTCCACCTTACAGCCACTCATTGATAAGATAACAGGAAAGTTGCATTCTTGGACTGTCAAATACTTATCGTTTGCTGGAAAAATAAGGCTTGTTGCTTCAGTAATATATGGGATGGTTAACTTTTGGAGCGGAGTGTTTGTGCTACCAAAAGCTTTCTATGCAAAGGTCGACTCTTTATGTTCAGCTTTCCTTTGGACGAATGGAACGTCAGCTAGAGGAGCGCAAGTATCGTGGAGAGACATATGTATGCCAAAAGCAGAGGGTGGTCTGGGTATAAGGCACCTTGAGGAGTTTGAGACAGTATTTCGTCTAAAAAGAGTATGGTCTTACTTCTCAGCACCAGCTTCTATTTGGGTCTCCTGGATGAGGAAACATATTTTCCACCGTACTGGGTTCTGGCAGACTACTGACTCACCTCGTTTCTCACCAACAATCCGTAGTATGCTGCAACTAAAACCCATTGTATCAGAACTTATGAGATGTACTATTGGAGATGGGAAAGCAGCTAGTTTCTGGCATGATCACTGGACAGATTTGGGTCCATTAATTGGAGTGGCGGGTCAAACTGGTCCTCGCAGTCTAATAATCAGGGTTGGGGCCTCGGTGGCTGATGCAGCGGTTGATGGGGCTTGGAGGTTCCCGGCTGCTCAGAATATCCAAAGGGTAATAACTTCAATTGAACCACCGACATCCTTGAATGGATCAGATTGTTACTTATGGCGCAAGTCAGGGAACTCTTTTGGGCCTTCTTTTTCTTCCACGATCACATGGGAACATCTACGGATCCCGGCACCGGTTGTGTTTTGGCATAAAGTCATATGGTTCAAGGAAAACATTCCTAGAAACACGTTCATGTCCTGGTTGGCTCTCCTTCGACGGCTTCCTACTAAGGACAGACTTCGAAGATGGGGCCTAAATGTGACTGATCAGTGCGTGCTCTGCAACTCAGCGGTGGAAACGCATCACCATCTGTTCTTTGAATGCAATTTCTCCTCTGCGCTTTGGTTGACGTTTGCATCTAATATTCTGCCTAACCCGCCTGAAGATCTACATTCAGCAGCAGCTTGGATTGCATCTTCCAGTCGAGTACTCTGCAGAAATCAAGTGATTCTACTCTAGCTTTTCTTTCAGTCCATCATCTATATCATCTGGAGAGAAAGAAACTCGTGTATCTTCACCTCTGTGTCTTCTTCGCCTGGTGTTCTCCATCTAGCGCTTGACAGGTTACTTCGTGACCGGCTCCTTTCAGTCCCAGCACCCTCCCCAGCCGGCCCTTCGCTCCTTCAGCTTTATTTTGCCTCGTATCAGCTTCCTTCAGGTTCTTTTTCGACTTGTTTTGTGTTGTGTTTGTTCTTGTTTCATTTCGTGTAATAAGTTGCTTGCAACATTGTGAAAAATTCAAAAATGGTATAATATTAACATTTTACCAAAAAAAAAAAAAAAAAAAATAGAAAGCAAAATAAACATGTGAATATGTGATGATAGTTTAATGTTGGCACATGCATTAGAATGCTCAGTTAGGTGAAGCACGTAGTAGAATACATTAAGTTGGTAAACCGTTTCCACGATCGCTTTTGGATTAAATGAGTCCATAACTCCATATTGTGCCTACTCGGATGAACATCAAATCGACATCCGAAAAAGTATTCAGATCTTCAGTACCTTTGTCATTAATGGTTTAGTGCTCCACTAGGTAGTGATCTTTTTAAAATTTAACGATTTAATATGTTATCATTCTCGGTCCGAAAATTTTACTTTCAGTTTTTATGGTAACATTCCAAATTTATACTTAAGGATATGAAAATATAGTAGTTTTCTCAACAATACATACACAATGAACATGTTCATGTTTTTTTGTAACTGGCATTAACATGTCTATGTTGTTGAGTTTGCAAAAGTTAAAACCTTTTGCTCTAAGACGACATGCGAGATTAAGTTGTCATAAACAATTTTAAAAGTTTGAGATGTAAAGGCCAAGACATACCTGTGACTGAAGTTTCGTTAAAAAATGTGGTAAGTAAATTGTCTGATTGCAACCAAAGGTGAGGTAAGATAAAGAGCATAAACTTCTAAGTCCGGTATTCAATTCATGCGAGTAAGAAATTGTCACTTTGGCTATATATATATATATATGTGACACATAACTATATCTTAAGCCTAATTTAAAATTGTAGAGTTACGCTATTCACTGGTATCAGTTTCATGAAAGATTATTTACGTTTTGATCCAAACACCCACAATTATAAAAGAAAATCGACTGGTTTATATACAGCAATAGTCAACAACAAAAAAGAGTGATAGACGCCAGAGGATGAATGTGTTACTACTATAAATTACTAGGGGCATTGCCCCCGCGCAAACGCGGAGTTGTGTACAGAGTTCTTGTTTCATCTCAATACTGCTAGGGTTATTGTAGTTGTGAATTTTGCGTTTTGAGTTGTTTTTCAAGCTTTTTAATTGTTATAGGGTTAGAGTTGTGATGATGAACTGTGTATGCATTGTTCTCTACTTACGAATGACTAAATTGTGTTAATAATGTAATTGATATAGTTTGTGGTGTTGTTTGCCATGTCACTGAGACTTATTGTTTGTTTGTCTTTTTAATTTGTTTCTTGTACTGTTGAGAGTACATAAATTATATTAAAGTTGTTGAGAGTACCTTTTGTTTCTAGATATTTTTTCTCCAGTTTAGTTGTGTAAGTTATGTGTAAGTAATAATTTTTATTATCCTTATTATGTTTGTTATATGTTTTTATTTTATTTTTTAACTTGTTGCTCTTACCGGACCTTTAAAACAAATACATGAAGACTTGTAGAAATAACTATAAAATGAGTGACAATCCTGAGTATTTGGGTCTTAATTAGTTTTAAACGAATTTATGCATTTCTCATAAGAAGACAATAGCATAGGCATGTTTATATTGGGCATGTAAGCTATTTTTATAAGGCAAGAGTAGGGAGCAGGTGGAGATGTTGTTGGTGCCTTTGTGCCTGTCAGGATTGTCTCTTATATCTCCTCGTGTAGATGTGTTTGTTTATCTTTTATTTAATGGGTAATATGTAAACAAAAATCATTGTTAGCAGTATTTATCAGAGTTTGTAATTTACTTTGTTTTTTTTGTTTAGGTCATTTTACTGATTTTGGTTGTCGTCTTTGTCTTCTTTGTTGCGAAAGTAAGTTTGTAAATTGTTAAATAGTTGGCCGTGTAGTTTGTATTTGTTTAGCTGACTCGATGTATGTGTCGTTGAGTTTTAGTTGAAGTGATTGGATTGGTTGGTATATTTGTTTTGAAGTTTACTTCTAAGATTAGACAAAAAAGAGAGGTAATTATTAATGATTCGTCTTTTTTGGAATTCTAGTTTTTGGTGTTTTGATTGTTTGGGTTGTTGTGGTTTCTTTTAAGGTGTAAAATAAAGGTTTGTGTAAAATTAGTTTGATAAGTAAGGGAGATAAATAGACGACCACAAAATATGAAATATTTTTGATTATTAATGTTAGCACAATATAAATAATAATATAAAGAGAATTGTGTGTTGATTGTTTCTTATGGATCAATGAGGAGACGAATAAGGACTCGAGTTGTTTCTTTGGTAAGGTTAGAGCCCTGGACAGAACGGATTTGTCCAACCACATCTGCGAGTTTAAATATCAGTTATGATATCGAAACATAATATAAACTCAAATGCAATATGATAATATACCTGGGAGTTCTAGGTTTGTGTTCGCAATCACTTGGAAATTGTCGAACAGTCTAGTTATGACTGAAAATTGATCTCAGGAGCTCCCGTGATGACTTCATCATTAATAGTTGGTGAGATGAAACGAATGAGGAATGGATGATCAGTTATCTTGTACATGCTTGAGCACCTAACAACCTCAAAACGATCGATTTTCACAATGGAACCAGCTTTCAAAGATGACATGTAATGATTAGCACGTCCGGCGGGAATAAACCCATGAATCACGGAATCTGCAAATAATATTATTCAACAAAGAATCAAGAGTTTGATTATTAATGTTAGCACAATATAAATAATAATATAAAGATAATTGTATGTTGATTGTTTCTTACGGATCAATGAGGAGACGGATAAGGACTCGAGTTGTTTCTTTGGTAAGGTCAGAGCCCTGGACAGAACGGATTTGCCCAACCACATCTGCGAGTTTAAATATCAGTTATGATATCGAAACATAATATAAACCCAAATGCAATATGATAATATACCTGGGAGTTCTAGGTTTGTGTTCGCAATCACTTGGAAATTGTCGAACAGTCTATTTATGACTGGAAATTTATCTCATGAGCACCCGTGATGACTTCATCATTAATAGTTGGTGAGATGAAACGAATGATGAATAGATGATCAGTTATCTTGTACATGCTTGAGCACCTAACAACCTCAAAACGATCGATTTTCACAATGGAACCGGCTTTCAAAGATGACATGTAATGATTAGCACGTTAGCACGTCCGGCGGGAATAAACCCATGAGTCACGGAATCTGCAAATAATATTATTCAACAAAGAATCAGGAAATCAATTAAAAACAATTATATTAAATAAGTGTGATAAATCGAAGATTAACTTACCTTTTCATCAAGGAAGAGAACCGTGATTCCCATAAACTCACTGTCTTTCTTGAAATTCAGGGAATCCTAGAAGCGAGGAGGTTAGAGGCTATGCTCTGACTACTATGACCAAGACGGAGAGACTCGAAGGTTGAGTGACGGACGCCGAGGATGCCGATTTGAGGAATTGGAGAGGCAGAAAGAGATATTTTCTAGAAGCTGATTAAAGCTAAGAGGAATCAATGAGTTTTGTGGAGATGCAAATTGGGTTCATCAAATATGAGAATCATATATATAGGGTTTCGAGAAGGACTACGAATCAGGAACATTTATGATCAAGCGATTTAAGATGAGGAGATGAAGAGTTCACTGTGAAATAATAGATCACGAACAGACACACGCCGCAATTCTGTAACTCAGTATTGTTTAAGACAATGATGAAAAGAACTCTAACTCATGTTAAACAAAGACAGTTTACAATATGGGAAAACTATAATTGTTTTTTTTCATATAACGTGATGAATCTCATTTAAAAATAAAACTCATAATACACTTGTAGGCCCGACCCACAGAAAAAACCGAAGAAGCAAGGATTTCCGACCTTCATAAATATATACTAGTTTCGGTCATCAATGTGCAAAGTATCATTTAGTTTAGTAGTATAAATGATGGTGTTTATATCTCAATAACCCGGATTCGAACTATGTGCTTGACACTTTTTTTATTCTTTTTAAAAGTGAGACCCACAAAACGCTGACATGGCGCGCTGAGGAGAGTGCAAAAACTGAATCATTATAATATTCGGCCATCAATGTGCAAAGTATCATTTAGTTTAGTGGTATAAATAATGGTGTTTATATCTCAATAACCCAGGTTCGAACCATGTGCTTAACATTTTTTTTATTCTTTTTAAAAGTGGGACCCACAAAACGCTGATGTGGCGCGCTGATGAGATAGCAAAAACTGAATCATTATAATATAGATTTTTTGTAACGACAGTGATAAATTAATACGTACAGTAGAATGTATTTTGGATTTTTTTCTACATAGAATAATACACATGTATAGGATACATATATTAGAAGAAATAATAAGTCCGTTAAATTCTTAATTATTTATATACAAATTCGATATAAAATATTTCCGGGGGAAAAAAAGGAAAAGGGCTAGTGGGCTACAAAGCCCAACGCTAAACCCTGAGTGTGTTCTTCGTCCGCGCCGCTTTCTCACTCTTTGTTGGTTCCTTCTCCGACCTTCCTCGCGTGGTTTCGTCTTCGATGTAAGTGTTTCCTCTCATTCCCTTGCTCGTGTCGATCTCAAAGTAGATCGCTTTAGTTAATAATCTAGGGAAAGAGATGAGCTAAGCCTAGCCGTTCCATTTCTATTGCACAATCATGACCTAAGTTAGTCCAGAGGAAGCCCTTTGTCAAAAAAAAAAAAAAAGTTAGTCGAGAGGGATTCGATCCCAGATTCTTTAGATTTGGTAATCGAAATTGATTGTCGATGTTTAGGTTGCGTCGAGTCTCTTAAAACCAATCTGAGCTTAGTTTTGTTACATATGTCGTGTCAGTTTTCACGGTCTCTATTATGATGTTCTTTCATTACCACCAAACATCTCTCCATGTCTTAAAAAGTTTTGTTCTTTGCTTCAATGCATCATATCATCGTAACATACAATCTTTAAATTGGTTTTATCGGTTTTTAATTTACAAGAAAATGTTTAACTTTATAGCTTTCTTAACAAAGCTTGATCTAATTGTGTCACAATTCTTGCTGAGTGATGGGTTTAAATAATTGTGCTTCTCTTTGCTATTACTGCAGAAGCAATGGCTGGCAAAGCTGCAGAAGCCGTGGCAAAGACCATGACGGCGGTTCAGCACCCATGGAGGGCGAAGCTGGATAAGTACAGAACCGAGCTGACCAAAGGAGTGTGGGGTTACTGGGAGATGGGAGCGTGGAAGCCTCTAGGGATAAGCGCACGCAGGAGGGCGATGCTGAGGAAAGAAGTGCTGACTGCTGGTGAGGATTGGCCTTATGATCCAGAGAGGAAAGCGATGAGGACGAAGAGGAAAGGGCATAAGTGCGATAGAATCTCAGCTGAGAAAAGAGAGAACACTGCGAAGCTTATGCTGAAGATGCCTCAGATGCTGCTTGATTACAAGAAGAGAAGGTGGGAGAAGAAGATGAAGGAAGAGGAAAAAGCTAAAGAAGACAAGTGATGTTGTTGTGTCACTGTAGTCTTTGGATGTGAAACAAAAAAAGTCTGGTTGAGTAGTAATAATCCGGTCTTTGGATCGTATGAAATCTGGAATTTGATGTTCCATAGATGGTGGAATGCTTTTGCGTTATGTGTTTTTTTGCTTTTTTGTTGTCCTATTTTGAACTAAAACCAAACGTTGTTGAGGTTAGGATTGCATTTGTTGGATTGAAGCTCAGACTAATCTTGACTGTGAAAATTGGTTAATGAGCTAATACATTTGCAATTTCTATGAGAAATCAGTAGGCCAGGAAATTGTGTTATGTTTCACTATATGAGTTATAAGAAAACTCTGGTTAGTGATGATACTAAATGATAAAATCATAATCTAGCAAAAACATCATAATTAGTATATTTTCTTAAATCAGATTTCTAGAATAAGAATAAAAAAACCTAAGAATATAACATTTAAAACATTTTGGTATTAAGTCAGTTAGTTATTAGAGAAAAGAGTTGTTGGGCCAATGTTGACTGACGTTTCTTTACCACCCACGATCAAAAGTGACGCAAGCAATGATACCAAGAAAATGCCGCCACCTAAAATTGGAAAAGGTGTCCAGGTTCAATGAACCTAGTTTCACCTGTTTCTTTTATAATCCCCACGTTCTTTCAGACAGATCTCTCATTCAAACAAAACAAAACACACTTGGGTAATAGAAATCTGTCTTTCTTTGGGTGAAATGGCACTAGCGATCAACGTTTCTTCATCTTCTTCTTCTGTGATCTCAACCTCTAGCTTCCCTTCCTTAGAGCTCAAAGGTAATTTAAAAAATTGCTTAATGAATCGTTGTGAATTTTGGGTTAGATTGGTTCAAAATTCGAAACTAATTCGAACCCGGTTTGTGTTTTATTCCTCAGTTTCGGCTCCACGGATCGGTTCATTGAGGTTATCCGATCGTGTCAATGTCTCAACGGCGTCTCTGAGTCTATCCGGGAAACAATCATCATCGGTGAAGCCTCTGAATGTGCAGTCAGTTGCAAAGGAGTCGTTTGTTCCTTCTCAAGCAGCGTCCATGGTGACTTCTGGTAAGTTCTGTTTAATTAAGATCTTTGTTGGCTAACATAAAGTTGATGCTAATGATCTCGTTGCCTTTACAAAACAGAGGTTACAGAGAAACTAGATGTGGTGGAAGTGGAAGACTTCGAGGAGCTAGCAAAGAGTCTAGAGACCGCTTCTCCTCTTGAGATCATGGACAAGGCTCTTGAGAAGTTCGGAAACGACATCGCAATCGCCTTTAGTGGAGCAGAAGACGTTGCTCTCATTGAGTACGCTCACTTAACCGGAAGACCCTTCAGGGTGTTCAGTTTGGACACAGGGAGATTGAACCCCGAAACATACAGACTCTTCGACACCGTGGAGAAGCACTACGGTATTCGGATCGAGTACATGTTTCCAGACGCTGTTGAGGTCCAAGCTCTTGTAAGGAACAAGGGTTTGTTCTCTTTCTACGAAGACGGTCACCAGGAGTGTTGCCGCATCAGAAAGGTTAGACCATTGAGGCGTGCGTTGAAGGGCTTACGCGCTTGGATCACTGGACAAAGGAAAGATCAATCCCCAGGGACGAGATCAGAGATCCCCGTTGTTCAAGTTGATCCGGTGTTTGAAGGGTTAGACGGAGGAGCTGGTAGTTTGGTGAAGTGGAATCCAGTTGCCAACGTCGAAGGGAACGATGTTTGGAACTTCTTGAGGACTATGGATGTTCCCGTCAACACGCTTCACGCTGCGGGGTATGTTTCAATCGGGTGTGAGCCGTGCACGAGAGCGGTTTTGCCTGGTCAGCACGAGAGAGAAGGGAGATGGTGGTGGGAAGACGCCAAGGCTAAAGAGTGTGGACTCCACAAAGGGAACATCAAGGAGAACAGCAACGCAAACGCAGCGGCTAATGTCAATGGGACGTCATCCACGGTTGCTGATATCTTCAAAAGCGAGAATGTTGTGAGCTTGAGCAGGCAAGGGATTGAGAATCTGATGAAGCTGGGGAATCGTAAAGAGGCTTGGATCGTTGTGCTTTACGCGCCTTGGTGCCCGTTTTGTCAAGCGATGGAAGGTTCGTTTGATGAGTTGGCGGATAAGTTGGGTGGGAGTGGCGTGAAGGTGGCTAAGTTTAGAGCTGATGGTGACCAGAAGGAGTTTGCTAAAAGGGAGTTGCAGCTTGGGAGCTTCCCGACGATACTTGTGTTCCCAAAGAACTCTTCAAGACCAATCAAGTATCCATCGGAGAAGAGAGATGTTGATTCTCTGACATCGTTCTTGAATCTTGTTCGGTAAAAAGAGCAAAAAATCAGTCGACTTTGCAAAACAAAACCATTCAGTCTAGTTCTAGAGTGCTAGAACAGATGAAGTAAGAGCTTGAGATTCTCTATTTGAAAGCTTTCACTTTTGTATAGTTGTGGTCTATCCTTTTGTAAAACATTTGCCTTTGTGATGATGATGATATGAGCAAGTTTTCAAACATCGATTACTCTTATATGGAATTGATTCAGTAGCACAATTATAAAATGAAAGAGAAGGTATATGAGGGGAATGGTTTGTGAAGATTATAAACCCAAATGTCAAAGATTCAAAACATGAAAAACAAAGCAAAAGCAAAAGCCAGGGAGAACAAGGAAGGAATGTCCAACTTATCTTCCTCCTTTATCTATGTACATTCATGGAAAGATGGAAATTTACTTATTCAGGCAACGAGGAAAGATCCAAAAGTGTTCTCTCCGCTGTAAGTCATGTAGAGGAACCCATCTTCATCTTTGTGTTCCTCATAGATTGCAGACATCAATGCAGCTATTACATAAACAAAACAAAAAAGACCAGTGAGACCAAGTTTTTAGTGTAAAGAATGAAACTTTAAAGCCCTTACCAGTTGGAGGCAATGTGTCCTTGACAAAGACGAAGATAGCTTTCTCAGCTCCAAGCTTGATTCTTTTGCGGACCACGTACACAAACTGACCAACGGTTAGATCAGCTGGGACGAGATACCTAAAACAAAGTGGAGAAAACATTAGTGTTTTGATCAAGCACAATGTTCACAAAAAGAGAGAAGACTCAAATCACTACTCACTTCTTCTTGTCAATGTCAGGAACATCACTCTGTCCAGCCTTCTCCACAATCACCTAAACGTTGCAGATTCTAAATTAGAACACAATGCTCAACTTAAAGTTAAATCAAGAGAGTGAATTCACGTAAAGGGACTCTGTCAGGGTACTTCTCTCTGATTCGAGTCGCTTCATTCATCCTTGTCTCTGATAATCATCAACGAACCAAAACAACATCATGATCATCTCAAGGATTAAGACATTAGTTAAACTCGGTTAAGTGTATGTGTATCCCTAAGAAGATATAACCAACACCGAAACAGAGATACAAAGAATCAAGATCATAAGAATTCTACAAAGAGAGGATCTAAGAAACTAACCCAGCGGATTAGAAAGCTGGAATGAGCTCTTAGCCATGGCGATTCGATCCGACTCTGCAAATTTCAAGCACGCGAAGATCATGATTTCGAAATTACAAACACGATCGGTGAATCAATTCGAAGCAGAAGAACCCTAGATACTTGAATTGAGAAGAAACGTACCCGAAGAAGAAAGTGTACGCGATTCGTCGAAGCTAGGGTTTTGCTGAGGGGAAAAAAAGAATCGATTTTGATGGAAACTGGAGAAGGAAAGAGAGAGAGAGAAGTCAATATCGAGTATTTAAATTAAATAATTATATATATGAGAGTAATAATTGATTTAGGGTTGCCTACACGGAACCGTAACCTCGGTAACCAAACCACTTGGATTGATTAATTAATATTCGTTGATTGGGTCACAAGAAATCTATTTCGAGCCTTTGGGCTGATATGGGCCGTCTTGTAGTCTCAGATGTATTGCTTTTAATGTTTTCCATTGTGTAAACTAATGGCCCAAATGTTCAAAAAAGATTCCTAAGTTTCCAAAAGAAATAAAATTGCAAATCAAACCGTTGGCAGATTCTACATTTCTTTTTAGGTCTTGGGGGTAAATCTTTTATCGACATCGAGAGTAATCCCATAGAAAAATTAGATAATCTTATTTCTTATTACTTAAAAGTTAAAACATTTGCAGTGGCCAAATGAATCTCTATCTTTTAAAGATGTTAAGACTTTTTTCACATCTTTTACTTCACGTAACCACGTCGCTAATTGCTACTTCATGGTAAAGCTGAGTGAAAATATGGATTGAATAGAAGTATAAAACCGAACCGAACTGAATATTATTTGAAGTGCAGAAACATTTTGATGAAAATTGAAAATTTACATATATTGTTTATATACGTTATGTTTATAAATTGAACAAAATAAACCAAAAGCTAACCCATACTCGATTTGTTACAGCTGATCGTTTAGCACCGAGCTGAATAAATTGAAATTATCAAAAAAAAACTATTGTTACTAATATAGTTTGAAAAAAACTTATGTACTATTCTAGTAAACGTATCATATGTTGTATAAAAAATTAGTATGTATTGAAACTAATAATAAAAAGGAACCGAACAATCTAAACTGATTTTTTCAAACTAAACAAAATGAATTTCAGTTACAAAAGAGTTTCTAAAATAAATAAAAAATCATAACTACAAACCAAATTGGGTAAAAGATACCCATTCCCTAGCAGCACCATCTCTAGTTGCTAGGAACTTCTAAAACATTGAAAAGTGAAAGCTAATGAGCAATATGACACGAGCCCTTAATCTTATGTCGGACCAAAAATGTTAGTAGCATCCACAACATTTTCTCTTGATCGACCCCAAATGGCGAGTGGATCGAGGGGTTCTCATAATTCACAATCAAAAGTTCCAAAGGATATGCCATTTTTCAAAATATTATAAAATTTTAAGCTCATTTCTAAAGAGTTAAGCAAAAGACCATTGAGAACTACAAATTAAAGACAACATAAGAAAAAGAACACTAACTCCAAATGCCCTTATGGAAAAAAATTCATTCTTCTTGTCCCTTCTCTTTTCCCATTACCCTTTTGTCTTTGAATTCCCTATACTAACCTTTCTTTCTTTAATATATTTATTCTCCACCTCATTAATTCATTTAATTTTTCAATTAAATACACTCAACCAAACACAACAACCAAATGGGGTCCACAAACAACTTTAACCAATCAGATTTACCTTGGCCCACATGTCTTCATGTTTCCTCTCCTCTCTCCTCTGTCAGCGTGAAGAGCTCTTCTTCCTCATCCTTCATTGACGATTTTGAAGCTTTAACATCAGGTAATTCTTATCCGTTTTTCATGAAATTTTGTGTGAAATATCTTTTAAATGTTTGTGTAAACCATTGGTAACCTAAAAAAGTAAGAATTGATGAAAATTTGGAAGAGAAAAAATGAATTTAAAAACTGTGTATATGAATTTCGGGTTTAATTTATGTCTGTTTTTGATTAAATTTTTGCTGGAATACTTATAAAAATAAGTGTATATATCGGCTAGTGTAACAAAAGAAAGGTTGAATGCAAATTTTAAGAGATTTAAAAGGATTTTGTAAACTGTATTTATTGGTTTTAGGGTATATTTTATGTACGTTTTGAGCCCGTTTTGATGATTTCTTCGGTGTAATTTCATTAATATGAATTATATAACATGGGTAATGCAAAATCCGAATAAAATCGGACTAAAAACTTGATTAATTAGTGAAATGAAATGGGTTTCGGGAGATGGTGACGGGAAAGATGAAATTCACACTATTGTGTTGAAGAAATCAGTGGATGAGATCACACGCTCTGTTTTGGTTGAGCGTATTTGCAGAAAGATAAAGGTAGATGACTATAAGATGGAAGCGAAGATTAGTTACTTTCCAATGGTAATGTATTCGAACAAGCCATCATATATCTGGGAAGATGAAGACGTTTTTTGTTATCTAATGCAAGTAAATCAAGAGAATTGTAGAAGTGTTCTACATGTGGAGTTCAACAAAAGGGATGATGACACTGATTTCTATGGCAGTCTATCGGATAGAGAGGCTACTGAAAGAGGGGTTACTGATAGAGAGGCTACTGAAAGAGGAGCTACTGATAGAGAGGCTACTGATACAGAAGCTATTGATACAGAGGCTATTGAGACAGAGGGTGGTGATGAAGAAGGTACTGAGAAGGATGCAACTGATAATGAAGGTACTGGTGGTGTGCTTACACTTTACGAAGACATTGAGATGCATGAGAATGCCACCGAAAGAGAAGCAGGACCCTCAGTTGAAGTCACACCAGTTGTCTATAAGGAGTGGGATGATGGTATGGATTTGGTTTTAAATCAAGAATTTAGAACCAAGGAGGAAGCGCAAACTCATATTCAGGCGGCGTCACATGTTAAGTGTTTTGAGTATGAGGTAATTAAGTCGGATACTAAGAGATATGTGATAAAATGCCGAGGAGCCAAAGAAGGCTGCAAGTGGTTTGTGCGTGTTGCAAAGTTAACGAATTCAGATCTTTGGTCAGTTAGAAGTTACATCAAGCAGCATAGATGTTCTGTTGTTACCACAAGAACACTGCCTAATAGAAGGAGAGGCACACAACAAATCGTTGCATCTATCCTGGCCCAAGATTATCCTGGAAGTTTTGACACACCACGTCCCAATGCTCTGATCGATTTGGTTCATCAGAGAGTTGCTGTGGAAGTATCATACACAACGGCATATAGAGGAAGAAGACTAGCTGCTAATAAAGTGCGCGGAACTCCTGAAGAGAGTTATTCTTTATTATATTGTTATATGCACATGCTGGAGCAGGTGAATCCTGACACAATAACTCGTGTGGTTGTGGATGAGGGCAAAAAATTTAAGTATCTGTTTTGGGCTTTGGGAGCTAGCATAGAAGGATTCCGCGCGATGAGAAAAGTCCTTGTTGTGGATGCAACACACCTGAAGACTGTTTATGGTGGAGTGTTATTTGTTGCGACTGCTCAGGATCCCAATCATCACCACTACCCAATTGCGTTTGGTGTTGCTGATGGTGAGAAATATGAGAGTTGGCTATGGTTTATGGAACAGTTGAAATCAGTGATATCGGATCTCCCTGGATTGGTGTTTCTTTCGGACAGAAACAAAGGCTTGATCAAGGCAGTACATCAAGTGTTCCCTCAGGCCGCTCATGGTTATTGTATATGGCATCTGTCTCAAAATGTTAAAGGCTACGTCCGTAACAACAGAGAAACATGTGCATTTAAGTTTATGGAGTGCGCACACACTTATACAGAGGCGGAGTTCTTGGTCCTTTATGACGCTTTTGGCAGGAAATATCTTAGTGCAGCGGAGTATCTTGACAGAAGTTGTGAACAAAAGAAATGGGCTAGATGTTACTTTGAAGGAGTTAGGTACAATGTTGACACCACCAATTCAGCAGAATCTTTTAACGGTGTTATTAAGGACGCAAGAAAGTTCACCTTACTTCCAATGTTTGATTTTATCATTGGAAAAATTGCTGAATGGTTTAACAAGCACAGGAAAGAGGCAGCTGAAATGCCACCCGCACTGAAGCTTGTGCCTATAGTGGAGGAGGAAATGACTAAAAGATGTGTTGATGCAGGGTTTCTTTGGGTTGATGAGTTAAACAGCTTCCATCTCGAGTACAGTGTGCATGGTAGTGACGGGAAGTGTTATACCGTGGACATGGCTATGAACACGTGCACCTGTGGGCAATTTGATAAAGACAAATATCCATGTGTTCATGCAGTAGCTGCTGCCACATTCATGACTGAGAAAGCGGGAAAGGAACTCCATCTATCTGAGTATTGTTCTAAGTACTATTTGGTAGAGCAATGGGCTTTGGCTTATCACCGGACAATATATCATGTTCCTCATATGTCTGATTGGGTTATACCAGAAGAAATTAGAGCAAAGAAAGTACTTCCTCCAGAATTTGAAGTCAAGAAAGGAAAACCACAACAAACAAGGAAACCATCAGCAGGAGAAGCGCGTGGAAGAGGAAAAAGAGGCAGAGGGAGTGGAAGAGGGAGAGCCACAAGCACAGACACAGGGAGAGCCAGAGGAAGAGGTATGGCAGCGTATTTTGAATGTGGAAGTGGTTCAGGTTCAGGTGTTTGATTGTTGAAATTTGTTTCATTGTGCTATTCCGACTACTAGGACTACTGGAATTACTATATGTTATTTGGACTACTAGAACTACTGGAATTACTATGTGTTATTTGAACTACTAGGAATACTGGGTTTACTATGTGTTATTTGGACCACATATATATTAGTATGAGTATTTATGTTTAGTATGTAGAATCGATATATATTTTATAATTATTATCAATTTGTAGACTAGTTACTTACTAAATATATATTAAGACTATTTTTATGATTATTTCAGCAGTTTAAGAAAAATCTTTTCATTTTTTCAAAAAACTCTCTTAACTTTCATTGTTATTGTATGAATGGTTAGACCATAGTAAGGAAAATCTAAAAAAATACGTATTCCTGGCAAATGCTTCCTGAAAATGTCTTCTTTAATAATTATTATAGTGTAAAAGCATCAGTTTTACTACAAAAAAGCTCATTTTCTCAGGGTTTTACTAGATAAACCTAAAAATTGTCAAAACATTACTATGTATAAGGTAGTATTACTAAGTCCTTGAAACTTACCAAGAATTACTAAGTGTAATCAAAATATAATATCAAAATATATGACGGCTGCACGTTTTACATGTGCATTTTTTATCCATGCACGTTTTACATGTGGTTTGCATTTTACGTGTAAACTGTTTTTAATTATTTTATAAAATGGAGTATTTTTCAAAAATTTAAAAAGTAATTTTTTTCAAAATTATGAAGTATTTTTCCAAAATTTTGACCAGAGTTTCCCCTGTAATTTTGAGTTACCACACCTGTTTAAAAAGCATAAAACATCCAGAAACTTAACATAACATCCAGAAGCAGAAACATAACATCCTAACAAGTTCAAGAGAAGCATTTTAGGCAGAAACATAACATCCTAACTTGAATAATACATATACATAACATAAGCATTTTAGGTTTTTGTTTTAAGCTTCTTCTTTGGCACTTCTAGCTCATCACTCTTTCCCTCAGTGAAAGGAGACTGCACCCACCGTGATGGTTCACTTTTTCTCTTCTCCAGCAGCGGCGTACATGGCTTCAATGTAGCCTCAGTCTTCTTCGGCCTGCCTTTCTTCTTAGGTGCACCATCAGCTTTAGCTTTCTTTTTTTCAGCTCTAGCTTTCTTTTTTTCAGCTTCAGCTCTCATTTTTGCTAGTCTCTCAGCCCTGGGAATGCCATACGGCACTGCTATGACCTTGACCTTAGGCTTGCGCTTAGTCTTTAACTCTACCTCAACTGACTTCTCAGCTAACTCAGTCTGTTTCTTAGCGGGACTCTCCACAGGATTATCTTCACTTTCCTCTGCTTTTTCCTCCTCTTCATCCACATCTTGATCCTCTTTCTCAGCTAACTCAGCATCTTTCTCAGTAACCTCAGCCTCTTTCTCAACAATCTCAGTCTGAATAGCTTCTTGCTCTGTCTGAGTAGCTTCTACCTCAACCTCTTTCTCAGCTAGCTCAGCAATCCCTGTTACCACAACAATCTCTGGTGATATAGAGATTGCTTTCCTCGCAGCTGCTGCCTTAGTTCTACCACGTGGTGTAATGACTATTACTCCGGTAGAGGTAGGAGTTCCCTTGGATTCTACTTTCTCAGCCTCTTTCTCTTCTTGAACCTCTTTCTCAGCCTCTTTCTCAGCCTCTTTCTCACCCTCTTCCTCACCCTCTTTCTCTTCTTGAACCTCTTTCTCAGCCTTTTTCTCACTCTCTTTCTCTTCTTGAACCTCTTTCTCACCCTCTTTCTCTTCTTGAACCTCTTTCTCAGCCTCTTCCTCACCCTCTTTCTCAACCTCTTCCTCAGCCTCAGACTCATCATCAATTGTCCTCTAAAATTCTTCTGCTTGCACTCTCACTCTTTCCTGAAGCCTTAACAGAGAACTTTCTCCATCTGATTCCTCCACGTATTCTTCGCCTTTCTCAACAGAGTCACTGTTTTCTTTGTCTTTTTCAGGTTCTTGGTCTTTCTCTTCTTCACCCTTCTCATTGTTTTCTTTCTCACCATCCTTACTGTTTTCCCCACCCGAGACCACATCCTTTTCCTCGCCAGACTCACTGTTTTCCTTGTCTTCCTTAGCCTTCTCACTGTTTTCCTTCCCTTCAGCTCTACCATAATCTCTATCATCCCATCCAAAATCCATATCTTCACCATAGTTCCTCTCCTCATTTTTGTTGCTCTCAATAGAAGTCAGCTTTTCTTCTATTTTCTTAGCCCTTCTTCTAAGTTGGTGCTGGTTCTTTTCAAATTTACTCATCCTCACATCCATATCACCCAGGTTTGCCTCCACCACTGATTTAAGACCAGAAAACCCTTCACTCATGGCCCCCAAAATCTTTTCTTCCAGAGCTTTCAAGCTCTCCAACCAAGATTTAGAAGACGAATCTTCTAAAAACGTCACCTTTTCTTTGTCCTTCTTCTTTTTAAACACTCGTGCAGCAACATCTAAATCGTATAGCTCTTTCCAAAATATCTTCTTCTGCTTCACATTAAGCCAGTGGTTCCAAGTATCACTTGTGCTTCCCTCACAATGATACTCTCGCTCCTCATCAATTATACGAGCCAGCATGATTTCCTCACCCACAGTTGGCACCAACACACTGTTAATAACCTGAAAAAAAAAACAGAAAAGGAAAATCAGTTTAAATTTTATTATATTCTTCTAGTTTCTACTACAAAGTATATATACATATACCTTTGTGTGTCCAAGTGCAGCATATATATCTTCCAAAGGATAGCCCTTCATGCTACTCTTTGTAAAGCGGCTCTTGCACATCCTAGGACAATCTTCAGAAGGTGTGTCTGCAGATAGTCGAAATGTTTTCCCCAGCTTAGGAATACACTCAAAAGCCAAAATCTACACAAATATTGTAGCGCTGTCAGATTTACGGTTATAAAACAACTCATATTTGACTAGATTGTATGCTTTACCTCTAATGGAATTATGAATCCAGGAAAGCCGCATGCCGGGTGCACTTCACCCTTCAGAAGCTCCATCATATGCTTAATGTTCTTTATTGCATCTTCAAATGTCAAACGACCCCATGGAAATGTTCTGCAAACATCCAAATCTTCCACGATCCTTAAGATGAACGGGTCTACTGGTCCGGAATCCTTTGCCTGTCCTCTGATAACCCGACCAAGGAAGAACAAGACAGCCATCTTCAATCTATCATTGCATGGCGTCTTCATAGACAACAGCTTCTGCTCCACATCTGTTATGGTGATCTTCTTTAGTCCACCGAAGTAATAATCCACAAACTTCGTACTCCCGAGCTTCAAATATTTCCTTGGATACTCATGGCAGTCTAAGCCCGAGATGAGGGCATGCTCCCTCATAGAATAGCGGATGGGAACACCATTCAGACTAAACCATGCAACATCTTCTTCTTCAGTCGAAATGGTGCGCAAGAGTAACATCCACATTCCTTGGAGCTTCAGGTATTGTTCATCAGGC
This sequence comes from Brassica napus, assembly GCF_020379485.1. NCBI lineage: Eukaryota > Viridiplantae > Streptophyta > Magnoliopsida > Brassicales > Brassicaceae > Brassica > Brassica napus. The sequence goes on along the minus strand of NC_063444.1, from coordinate 10,091,631 downwards.
ATGTGGAAGAAGTGACGAAATTGAGGATGGGTTGTGAACCATTTAACCTCCTCCTTAAGCTTCTTAATCACGTCCACTGTATTCTTCACAAAGCACTTGGTTTGAATCTTGCAAGTCTTCGTGAACTCTGTGCTCTTGAAGTATAATTCAAGGGGCTGTGGTGGTTGCCTTGCCTGCAATCATAATATATATGTATTAGTCATTTGTTACTACTAAAACTAGTATACTTTCACACTGACAATGAAACGAGTGCAAAAACTACCTTAGATGATACATCAGACATGTCATCACTTTCTGAATCAACAGAGAGAGAAACTACAGTCGTTTCTCTTGCCGGCTCATTCCCAGCTGAGACCGCCTTTCTAGCTCTAGTTCTACTGGAGACTCCAACGCACGTAGTAGATGGATTCTTTCTTTTTCGGCCCTTCATTTCCTGTACAAGAAGTTAGAAACGCTGTTAAGAACACAACAAGTCACCGTCAATTACTCCAAATGCAAACCGCATAGCAAACATCAATTATTACATCCCAACAATGCAATACTCAGAGGAAACTACTCACTTACGAAAGGAACGAAGATGGAGACTAGAATTTCTTCGGAGAAAGAAGAAGAAACGAAGCGGTTCTCGATTCTAGAGAGTTGAGACCCGAGAAATAAGAGGGAGAGAGGACGTCTACGGAGAGATTAATGGATTCTTGATTTAGACGAAGGAGGACGACGAAGAAAGCCACAACGCACGGAGGCTAGGGTTTCGTCGCAATCGCAAGAGAGAAGCCGGAGAGGAACGAGACGGGATTTAGATTTAGGTGGAGAGGGAGAGAGACAAAACGCTTCGTTTAGAGAATAGGATCCGGTTCAGTTTGGTTGGGTCGGGTAGAGCAGGTCGGGTTGGTAATAAGTTGGTTTCATTAAGGTCCCTAGCGTCTTTAACCACGTTTTACCCGATTTTATATTTAAAAAAAAATAAAAAATATATTCTTTTTTATTACAGGATGAATTCAGCATTTCTAATGGAGAGTGAGGGGCATTTCGAGTTAAAGTCCTAAGAAAAATGATATGGGTCCCATGCATGGAATTGACAAGTCATCCTCATCGTCATACTTATCTAAAACATCCAAAAACCTAACAAACAACAAAAAATAAAGATAACTCAACCATATTGGTATAGTGTCATGATGATTCCCAACATGATGAAAACGACAATAACATTGGATAGTTAAAACAAATCATGTGGATAACATAAAGTTTAGGTTTTAATTTATGATAATGATACGGTATGGAATAGTAGTGGTTAAGGGAGTTTATGAGATATTGAGCATGCTCCATACCATGACATAACTATGGTTGTGGTGATGTGGATGTGACGTTCGATTCCAAGAAACCTGTTTTGGTTAAGACATCATTTCTTGTCTTGCTGAGATCTCTTCCTTTGAGTGTTCTTCCTATTCCTTCGCACATGGAGAAAGATGAGATCTGCGTTCTTGCAAGCATTTTTGCTACCAACTCGTGTGGAGGAACCACTGAATCGTCATCGTCATCTTCATCATGAGTGGTCCACGAATGCAAATGGTTGCTTCTTGTGTTCCCATAAATCTTGGACCAGTCAGGTACATTCATTGGAGCAGATGACTGTTTGGCTTTAGAGACCTCCTTGCCCTTAGGAATGTACCTTGCAGAAGATGAAGAAGCAGCTGAGAAGATATTGTTACTTTTGGACATTTTCATTTCAGGACCTGGAGTTTCGTTTTCTCTCAAAACTGACCACACTTCTTCTTCTTGAAACTCTTCTGCCCCTTCCATTGTCACTCAAGAAAGCCCTTCTCTTGAATATTTCTTCTTCTGCTGCAACTAAGTGGTTTTCATCCTCCTGAATCCATGAAAGTACCCCCATCATTGTATCTTATAACCAAACAGAAAGAAGAGAGAGAAAGAGAAGAGAGAGGGAAGGGAGAGAATTAATTACCTGAGAGAAGCAGAGGAAGATTCAGTGAAAATGTGATGTATAAAAATGTGAAGCATAAACAACATTAAACAATCTCTCTTTGCTGGCAAATGAGAGACAGAGAGGTCATTGATTGCTTCAAAGGAATCAAAAGCCTCCACAATAGGCAGAGGCTTCATAAAGATCCAAAAGCTGTAATAATTTTGTACTTTTTTGGGGGGTGCCATAACTATGAAGTAAAAATAATAATAATTAAAAAGGGTTAGATAGATGAGTGATAGCCTTTGGTACTATTTCTACTAAAGACCTGCCAAAATTACTGATAAGAGTCTGATTCATGCAAGAAGACAAAAACAAAATGTACTATTGGAAAAGACTTGCTTTTATCTCAAACTTTAATTAATTTGCTAAAGCCATCTTCGAGGAGGGAAGATGTAAATTCACTCCAAAGAGCTTGTGATATTATTATCTTTCATGAGAATCATATGTTTAAGCATTTCTTTTGAACAATCTAATTATATGATTGTTGTTTTTCTACTGCTATGCAATTATGCAATTATGTATAGCTACTGAGTTACAACGAATATATAATATAGTTTCATTATGATAAAAAGTAACTTTGTATTTTGTCACACCAAAAATCTGAACCCCGTGTCCGGACACATATAAATACATCAGTCTTGTTGGTGGGGTAAGAAAATCAAATCGATTTGTAGTCTCTGAAAAATCAATTTGTTAGGCTATCCAATCCAACGCTTCGTGGGTCTCTCCTCGCAAGAGATGTTATGCCAAACCACGATGCATTAAAAAGTATAGTTTTCAGATAAGGCCTTTAAATTTTAAAAGTTTCTTACTTAACCCCTCTGATTTAATAAAATATATGTACCCTAAATTATAACGAACCTAGAGTCTAACTTAAGAAAAAACCTTAAGAACATATTTTTCCTTTGTAAGAAAACATATTATACATACAGAATATACTGTTAATTGTAGTACATAAACCTGGAGATGAAGATGTTTCAAAAAGAAAAAAAAAAGATGTTTTGAAGAAAGTGTGTGCTAGGAACTAGGGTTAGGAGAAAATATTTAAAAAAAAAATAAGTTGTTTAACTTTAATTTGTTAACAAGTCGAGTTTACTCACTGGACCATACTGATAATATGTATTAAAAACGATTTTGATATACTCTGTGAAATTAAAACAAGTCAATGTTCAATTAAGTAGTTGTCTTCGTTTCCAGTATTATGATTGAGTGTAGTGTGAAAATTTCACATAAGATGTTAATTTTTTTAAAAAATTGAGGCTTGGTGTCATCAAATGAATGAATGATATAGCTTGAATGCTTGATTCTTGGATCCTTCAATAGCGAGAATCTTAGCTTGACGCTTGCCTACTGTAAACCCTGACTGTTGAGTCTAAAGGCAATATTGAGCAACGTGAATATGAACATGGTTGTGGCCAGAGCCGAGAGATTTCAAGTGTTCATTAACCTAAGCAATTTGTCTTCAGTGATTTTCATTGATGTCGTAGATCTCTCCTTGTACGGGAGAGAGAAAATAACGGGTGAATCATGAATCAGGGTAAAGGATTTAGTTGGAAGATACAAAACAATAGCTGCACTTTAACGGATTAAAACATCCCAAACGATTGGCCTTGTGGATATTTATAACGGGCTTAATTGTGCTTAAAAGGCCTAGGGCCTTACTTTTTCACGTTTTCAAAGCCTTTTTAGGGTACGATCAACTTTGGTAAAAGGGTAACTGTAGCGATTAGGGTGCTCAATTTAGGATGTAGACACAGAAGCTCACGGTTTCATAGAGTGCGCAAAGTTCACTGTTGCTATTGCCAATGAGAAAATGGAGTAAGTGGTTGCTGCATTGGTTTTGAATACATTGTATTATAGTGCAAATCATGGTCTTTCGTAGATTTAAGTCTTGGATTTCACATGGCACAGATGTAAAAGTCATTAATACATCTTTGTAGATAATTTCTCACGAAAAAGTCTTTAAACGATAAATTGATAAGTTGGATAATTACTTGACCATTTGCCAGGCGCCATGTAAACAAAAATCATGTGCTGCCTTCAACTTTATCTGTTGTTGGTAAACTTATTGGAAGTGTTGGTGTCATATAACCTTTAATTAGTATTCCTTGATTTGTATCTGTAACATCCCGAGTTGTGATATGTGAAAAAGATTTAAGAGAATTGATTTGGCTACCTATGTCACCAAAGTTGATTTACCTTTTCCGGAGCACATTCTGAAAGAACTCCGGAGTTAAGCATGCTTGAGCTGGAGTAGTGGAAGGATGGGTGAACTATCGAGAAGTGATTCGCGATAGCGTGCGAGTGAGGCCAAAACATGGGAAAATGTCGGGTGGTGATTGCAGAGTCATTAAACAATGATTTCGATATATAGAAAGGTTTCACCTTTGGAGTGAATCGAGTGATTCAACCTGCATGTGCAATAGATAAAACATTCCTACAACAAAATTGACGTAGTTTGGTGCTTTTGTGGGATTAGTTAGACATGTTCAAAAGGACGAGTATGTGTATGTTGCTCAAATATTTTATTAGGATGTTAAAATGTCTCGAACTTCCAACGTAGGACATTTTAACACTCTAATATCTTTCAATCTGATTCAAAAATTATCACAGTTGAGAAATCTCTATTAACGAGACCTGGCCACATTTTTTGGTGTTACTAGGAGAAAACTTATTGCTGCGTTTTCCCATATATCTAGTGTGAGTGAAACCAAGGTGATCAATATGATTTTAGGCGTTCTTCTTTTATCATGTTCTCATATCTGGTTATGTGATGCTCATAATCACAGAGGTAAACTCTTCAGAGAATTGATGGTTTTTGGTTAATTGACACACTAATTTGGCACTTCGAATCTATTGAACAGAAGCTATTCTAACTCGTATATGTTGTCATTTGTGAGTGATATAATGAGTCACGCATATCCTTTGTATCCTAACTAGAAATATTAACCTTCAAATCCCCCCAGAAAAGATATATATTGAACGGTGCTAGAAAACTAAGCTATGTTTAACGAGTTTTCAAATCAGCCATACGAAGGATGAAATTCAAGAGACCTTGCAACTACATCAGGGTCCAAATTCTTCACTATTTGTGGGAACTCAGAATATGATCCGTAATTTGCTTTTTAAAACTCTGGTGAGAGAAACAATTATTATTTACGCTTTCATTCTTTTGTCTTGGTATTGAATCTTGCAGGTCCCCATGGTCGATGTAACGTCAACGGCACGGATGAGACGATGAGTACAGTAACAAGTGTCAATTCATATACTGAAATAAGATTCACATACTTAAACAGGTAACTTAATCATTATTACCGGTTATGAAACTGTTCTGTTCAACATGCACACATCTTACACAGATTACATCAATTGTTTGTTTGTTAGAACTTGTTTATCTGTGCTTAGCACACATGCGGAATGGAGAGCCCACTGAGCTAGAGAGCGCCAATACAGGGGGGCCCTCCACTGTGCCATTTGGCGAACATCTGGATATAGGAACAAAAGTGTCGGTGGTCACTATACTTTCATTTTGTTTGAAAACAAAAATGTTCAAATATATTTATGTAAATTCTGAATTTTCGGTTACAATGTGATCTTGGTAAAAGCACCGATACTCCTATAATAAAAACTTTTTAGTGTACTACCTTCAAGTTTTATCTACTTTTCAATTTCTTTTATATTTCCAAAGCTGGTTAGTTTTAAATCATTCTGATCTAAATGAGTTCTGGATGTACTGTCGGAAAAATATATTATAGTTTCACAAACAATAATAGAGGAGCCTTTAGCTTGACACGTAATAATATCGTCAAGTTGAATCCTTTTTTATATAGTTTAACTGTAAACCCTCGCCCTTTAATTTAAATAAAGTGATACTCCTAATACGCAACACTATTCTAAACGTCTATGCAGTACTAGTAACCTAAATCAAGTTTTTTTTTTTTTTTGCTAAAAAGGTAAATATCATATAAATATAAATGAAAGTTTAAACTTTGCAAGAAAGAAAGATCTAATTATGTTACACCTTGGCAAAAAAGCTAAAAACAAGGTAATAAACCGAATGAGGATGAGCCGGACTAGTTTCCACGTACAGCGCATCCACTTTTCCATGAGTTTTAGGAATTGCTTCCTCTCTCTTCTAGCGGTGATGATGTTTCGCATCTCCTTGTCAATGAATCTGAAGATTGTTTCCGGCGCAAGGACAAGGTTGTTGTGCAAGACATTGTTTCTTTGTTTCCAAAGATGATATACTATAGACTGAGCTGACAACCTAAATCAAGTTTAAGCCAACATGATTAAAACAGAAAACGAAGGGAGCAGTCGAGAGATTGCAACGTGGAAGCTTTGGCTAGCTAGTCTCATCTTCTTCAATACCAGTTTGAATCAGTTTTGTTTGACTTTCTAACTCAGTTTCTCTTCTCATACCTTGTCTAAGAGTATGGTAAATCACTTTCTTCCCCGTTTAAACTATGCAAAACATTGTAGCATTTAAGAGACAGCTTGATATCGGTTATAGGTTTGAACTTGATTCTTTTTCTGAAAAAATGAGAAAAAAATAGTCGAGTAAGGAGTGGTGAACGTGTATTTAATAGCCCATCCCGAGGATCAAGATGCAACCAATATTTATAAACTTTACAATGGATGAGCATATAAATAATTTATAGTCTATAGTCTATACTGACAATTATTACATTTAGTAAACTAGTTGTAAATATAAATAATTTCTGAGAAAAAGTATACAACTGGAATTGTAATTTTACAATAAATAACTGAGGTTGCAAAATAAATAAGAATCCACATTGACTTCATCGAAATGAAAGATTCCCTGATCTAAAGGAGCGCTATATTTTGAATAATTGCAAATCAACCCGTCAACGATTTCTATTTCAGCTATTACACCCCTTATATTACATTTGTTACAGCCGCCCCCTTTGTATTGAGTGACAAAAGAAGTAGATATTTTTTGTATGTCACACAGGGTCCAGTTACCAGTACCAGTGATGCACTCGATGAGACCAAAATCCAAAACTTATTGGTTTAGCTAACCAAAACACCCTTCTAAATTACACAAATTATCCAAAATGCCATCCACTTTAAAATCTACAACAAACTTGTGTATTTTCTCATAGGTACAGTCACTGTGTACTACGTAGCCAACTAGCATTGATAATACAAAATGGTTTCATTGATAATACAAAATGGTTTTAAATTTCTTACCTAGTTTAATTTTTCCATAAAAATGTATGTTTATAAACCTTAAGGTGTTGCCCAAAAAAAAAACCTTAAGGTAATTTCAAGTAAATTTCCACAAAGTAGGTTATAAGACAACAGTTAAGAACTTAACATCAAAGTTCATACATAAATATGCAATTTTTTTTTTTTTTTTTGTATAAAATGCTTACAAATTGTTCGTAGTAGTGTATGCAATACAATATTCTTAATCACGACTGATAGAATTGACAACTATTGTAGTCTTATGATAATAATTTGATTTCTAAAATTTAAACAGGAATAATTCATAAAGTAGAGCTTAATGGTCTATTAGTATATGATCATCGATGACATAAATATATATTCGTGGAAACGTGAAAACCTAACCTACTTGCCTTAGTTTACTATAACCTCCAAATTAATAAAATCTTTTTTTTGTTTGAAAAATAAAGAAGAAAACTGTATTTTCCTTTATTTAAGGACGCTGCATTGCTTGCTCATCCACTCAACTCAAGAGTGTAGTGAGAGAGAAGACGAAAGAGAGAAAAGATGGGAGGAAAAGGTGCGATGATGGTGGCGATGCTTTGCCTTTGGGCACTCTCTGCAACAACCGAAGCAGTTGTAATGGAGGAGGAGCCAGGCTTGATGATGAACTTCTACAAGGACACGTGTCCTCAGGCTGAAGACATCATCCGTGAACAAGTCAAACTCCTTTACAAACGCCACAAGAACACCGCTTTCTCTTGGCTCCGTAACATCTTCCACGACTGCGCCGTCGAGGTCCGTACTCTCTCTATCTCTCTTTGCATGGTGGAGTTTCGTATATTTTTTGGGATAACTTTAGTGGATAAGTACTGATCTCTGTGTTAAAACGTAGCTATAGGTTTGCTTTTTTAACTGAAACAGAGCTTAAGATTTACTATGTTTTGTTTTGTTGCATATAGTCATGTGATGCGTCGCTTTTGCTGGATTCAACAAGAAGAGAGCTAGGAGAGAAAGAACACGACAGGAGCTTCGGTCTGAGAAACTTTAGATACATTGAGGAGATTAAAGAAGCTCTCGAGAGGGAGTGCCCTGGTGTTGTCTCATGTTCCGACATCCTCGTCTTGTCCGCAAGAGAAGGCATCGAAGCAGTGAGTTAAAACCAAATTTCATGCCGTTTATTTCTCTGATTACGAAACTGCATGTTGTTTTTTGGGGAATCTTATGTAAAGTGTGTGTGTGATTTTGAGTAGGTGGGAGGACCACATATTCCCTTGAAAACAGGAAGGAGAGATGGACGTAAGAGCAGGACTGATATGCTTGAGTCTTACCTTCCCGACCACAACGAGAGTATCTCCGTCGTTCTTGAGAAGTTCAAGTCCATCGGTATCGACACTCCCGGCCTTGTCGCCCTCCTCGGTACCATTACCTTTTCTCTTCCTTGATTATTTACTCACCTAGTGTCTAATAAAAATGTAACGCTCGAAAGTAAAAAAAGTCTATCACCATCCAAGAAATAGTCTTGCTCATATGCCCTAGTTCAAGAAACTTACTCATGCATGAAAGTATGAAACATTCTTAAAAATTAGGAATATCAATTAACCACTTGTACTAGTCTCCTCGGATCTCATCGAAATACGCGATCTGAGTTGGAAAACTGAAAATAATCCTTATCCGATATCTCCTGGTAAAAACGGATCGGTACAAAGTCAAAACTAACCACCAAAGACTATAATACCCTTTGCTAAGTCCTGGTCCATTGACCATAGTACAAGGTTATTTTGGTCAAGAAAATTAAAAATAGTATAGGAGTACACCAATACAAATTTATTTAGGTCTTTTATTAAGTTGGAGACTGTACGATTTTGACATTTTGTTTTATCACGTGTGTAGGATCACACAGCGTGGGAAGAACTCACTGTGTGAAGCTGGTGCACCGTTTGTACCCTGAGGTGGACCCATCCTTGAACCCGGACCACGTCCCTCACATGCTCCACAAGTGTCCCGACTCGATCCCTGACCCAAAGGCGGTCCAGTATGTGCGTAATGACCGTGGTACACCTATGGTACTAGACAACAACTACTACCGTAACATCCTAGACAACAAGGGTTTGCTCCTTGTGGACCACCAGCTCGCACACGACAAACGAACCAGACCAATTGTTAAGAAGATGGCTAAGGACCAGGCTTACTTCTTCAAGGAGTTCACTAGAGCCATCCAGATCTTGTCCGAGAACAACCCTTTGACTGGTTCCAAGGGTGAGATCAGGAAGCAGTGCAATCTGGCAAACAAGATTCACTGAGATTGCAAAGGGTGTGAGAGAGAGAGCCTCTTTGTGTTTGGGGTTCTCTCTGTACTTTCTTGGCATCGAACCAAGATGAATAAAATTATATTTTAAGAAGTTAAAATGAAACGAAGGGTGACGATGATGATGTATGCAGCATCATAGTGGTGACCACATATGCACTCTTCTTTTTGTGTGTTGTTTTAGCCTTAATGCTTTAATTATGTGGTAGTGGTCTTTTGAGTTAATTAATGTTAATGTTGTTTCTTTGTTGATTTTGGGTTTGTGGTGGGGTTGATGATGGAATGGATGTATGATATGATAGATTGTGTGTAATGTAATGATTAGTAAATGGTGAAATCGTACCTTAATCTCTGTTTTAATTTCATGGAATGATATACATTCATATGTTAAACCAATGAAATAGCTATAACTCAAGTTGTTCAACATGCATGAATCATGATACCATACTTTACAGTACCGTGTATGATGATAACGATATATTTTACTGGTCTCACTAGAGAGTTTTTGGAAGCAAATGACATATACTATGAATACGATTAGACTCATTAAAAAGATTCCAACGAAAAAGTTCAAAATAAAAGAAACGGGGCCCATGCGTAGAATAAAGTCGAAAGTCACAAGAAATAAATAAAACATAAACATGGCGTTACAGAGTAATAAATATTGAATCACATGACCCACAATGAATTATTAAGGACAAAGACGTTCTAAAATATAGATAATATCTAACGGATGACATTTTATGAGGTTCTGATTTTAATATACACTTGTAAGCTTTTTAAGCTATTACGGCAAATAATTTAGTTAAATTATAGAACGTTAGGTAGACTGTAACTTTTAATTTAATGCGTAAACGAGAGAGACAATAATGGTGGTGGCGTGTAGACAACAAGGGCAGTGGTGCGTAGTTTTTTTTTTTCCAACTGGACTATATTAGCAAAAAAGCCGAAGCCCAAAGTGAGTTACAAAGACCTAAAAGCCCAAACACAAAGCCCAACTTAAACGAACCAACCTGCTTAGGCCCATGCCCGTTACCCTCAAACCCAAACTCGCCGACTCGCGGTTCGCCCTACCTCAAAAAACAGACCCGCAAACGTCGCCTCCACCGGGAGCACTTACGTCGGAGAACGGACGCGTCTCACCGGCCACTACAGGAACATGCCTCACCGTGACAAACCAGATCCCATGACCTACACACACTCTTCACCACCGCCGTCTTTTACTCTAGTGTAATCTTTACCGGCGAGATCAATCGCCGGAGCGAGATCATCACCACCACCGTTCGAGCACACACCAGAGTAACAACAACGGCTCACAGAACATCACCATCTTGATACGTACGCTTCTCTCTTCCTCCAACGAGAGAACACACACGGGTCTCAAACATCATCAACGCCATAAACAAACACAAAGGCCCTAAGAAACTAATCTAAAAATTAAGCAGAAGAAGAAAAGCAAGAGCCGACGAGGCAAGGTACAGGACGCCTTCACCCCTCGGTGCATGATCCGACGACGCAGAGCTGAGAGAGCCTCTACCTCCCGGAGACTTTGCCGGCGACGCAGAGCTGAAGAAGCCTCCACCCCCCGGAAACTTGAACGGCGACGGTGGAACTAACGGAGCCTCCGCCTCCCGGAATAAACCCTAACTTCAACTCAAAAAACTAACAAGCTGTCACGACGAGCCGCGTCCTACTACCTCACCACGAATCCAGAGAAGGAGATGTTACCGCCGTTTGAAACCCTCCGTAGACAGATCTCTTCCGGCGATAAAACCCTAGTCCAGATCCGAAAATATATCGGATAGGACAGCAGATCGACGCGCACAGTGGGAAACCCAGCATGGATCGACAAGAAGGGAGCCACCGGCGCCGGCACGCGCGCATACGCGCCGCCGGACGTCGGTGCTTTCCTCCCACGTGTTTTCTCTCTTTTCTCTCTCTTTTTTTTTTCTTTTGACCGCGTAATGACAAAAAGTTATCGGCAGTGGTGTGTAGTTAAAGATTAAAAACATTAGCACTTTTAAATAGATGAAAATTACTGGACTTATTCTTGGGTGAATGTTATTTAATATTCGATATTTTTTTAAAAAGTAGATAAAATATTATCAAGTTATATTATGTTTTTAAAATAAAAGGATAATAAGTTAAAATAGTAGTAGTTATACAAAAAATATTTAAAAAAAAATATTTTTAAAGTCGTCAGAAAAACACCAAATCCTAAATTCTAAATAAAAACAGTAAACACTAAACACTAAAACACTTAGGGTTTAGGATTTAGGATTTAGGGTTTAGGGTTTAGTGTTTTAGTGTTTAGTGTTTTTGATTTAGAATTTAGGATTTATCCAAGGGTTTAGAGTTTATCCAAATGTTTAGGGTTCAGGATTTAGGGTTTAGTGTTTTGCTAACGATGTTAAAAATATAAATTTTTTAAAAAAAAAATTCTGTGACTACTACTATTTTTATTTATTTATTTTTTACGTTTTTATTTTTAAAAACATAATATAACTTGACAATATTTTGTTTTCTTTTTAAAAGATATCTAATATGAAATAACACAATCCTATTGGTTGGTGAAGCCGGAAGTAACGAATAACTCGATTTACTAAACCGTAAACAGTGACATAGACACTTGGTCTACGTTTAAAGAAACTTATGATCCTACATAATTAAGATAAAGAAACTTATGATCCTACATAATTAAGATAAATAATGATACGCGGCATACTACTTGTTAGCTTCTGTATCAAAATCTATTTTCTACCTATCAATTCGAATCCATTTTAATGGTCAGCACGATTCCAGTCGACTACGACTTCGGTTGGACCCACCGTAATTAATCATTCTAGTCGATTCTTCACTCTTTTAACGTTATACCAACTAAGAACACCATTAATCCTAGCACTTTTAATGTTTTTTTTTTTGATTTTTTTTTTGATTAAAAAAAAAAAAAAAAAAAATAAAACAAACTAATCGTAGGTCGCTACGTGTCAATAGAGCTCACAAATAGTGCAAGCAACAAGTGCTTGTGATGCTTAATTAAGCACTCCTCTTTCTTTTTTTCTTCTTTTTTTTTTTTAATTAAAAAAATTTAAACACCCTACAAACATCTTTGGTTAATGATGTTCTAATTGGTTTGTATAAAAAACCAACAAACTAAAAATTTATAACTCGAAAAACTTTCAACTAATTTTATTTAAGAAATTAAACTTTCTATCTATGATATCGATACAATAAACTATTGTTAGATTTATCTATGGTATCGAGTTTTATCCACACCAACTTAATTAAAGGATTTTAACATTTAAAATCTTAATTACAATAAAAATATGTTAAGTTTTAATATTATCATTTCAAAAAATTATGTAAAGAAATAAATTATTATTTTTCTATAAAATCTACACTATATACGATATAATCCATGCCAACAACTTTGTTGACTTTTGTTTTAAAATAATGGACAAACCAAATATAACTTAATTCATCACTTGTAAAATTCTTTTTCATTATGTGGAAATTTACACTTTCATCTCTTTTTTTTGATATGATATTCTGACTATACAAATGCTAATGTTATAATCTATACTTTTTGATAAACTATATTATATTGTTGATCATACAACATTCATATACTAGACAAATTGTACTATATTTGAGCATTTTCTTAAATGTACAAGGCTCATAGTATATTTTTTCAATAAATTGTACTATATTATTTCCAAGAGTGTCTTCAATTCTTTGTTTCGTGGGTATCTAATGATAAATTAATATATGCTACAATTTTATGAGTTTTAAAATTTATTTAAAAATTTAGAGGTAACAAAATAAGCAAAATATAAAAACAAATGGGAAAAGCACAACTATAATTTCCTAAAACAAATGTGATGTGTTTACCATCCACATTAACAAAGCTCTTCAAGAAGTTAATCTCATGTATACTCGGACTCTGACAAGAATGATATTTGAAAGAGAAAGGTTTTTCAGTAGAGTATTTTCTCATTTGAAATGAATTCACTCGGTCACTCAGATTTCAACATTGTTCTAAGTGTCCTCCAAAAGATAACATAGTTATAATTGTATCTGGCATGGTAAAAGAAAACACGAAAACAATTAGATATTGTTGATTCAATTCATGTATGTCATATGTTTGATAAGGGAGCCGGGAAATCTTTTTTAAAAATGTACTCATCATCTAGAATAATAAATATTACATTTCGGCGCTGATATATTTACAAGAATCCGGCCACAACGTACTCCTGGCACAAAGACCAAATGAACATGGAGACAATATTAGCAATTTTAAAGCAAACTAGATTTTTACATCCACTTAAAAACGTAGGTTTTTTTAGATTATAAAAACGTTTTATATGTATTAATGTTTTGAGATTGTTATACATTATTATTTCAGATTTTATCTCTACATTTTTATCTAATTTTTTCATACGATTCGACAGTTTGTCGGACCTGAAAAACTAAATCTGTAACCAATTCGAAAATACAGGTGCAGTTCGGGGTATGAGTCATGGGCAAAGTACCTATTCAATATCTTTTTGGACCGCGAATCTCTGTTCCAGTTTGGGCCATATCCAAGACTCGATCGGGTACCCAAACTACCTGGAATGATTTATGTATATTAGGTATGTTTGGGTATTTCATATATGTTTTCGGCATTACAAATATTTTTAAGTTTCTGGTTCGGGTTTTCGGTTATAGTTTGGGGTTATGGGTAAAATTTCAATTTTAGAAAAATATATTTTGGGTTGGTAAAATTTTGGTGTTTTCGGTTCTTCAGATTAGGTTTACGGGTAAAATTTTGGATCTTTTGAGTATATGAATATTTTTCTGGTATTTGTTTGGATTTCAGGTATTTTTGTGGTTCAAGTCTTTTTTGTGTTTTAGGTACTTCGTATTTTTTTAATTATAATACCCAAACCAATCTGAACATGTTATGTAGTCAAAAATTAAATTTATTTTACAGATATTTGAATTATGAGTCCGAACCAATCTGTAACCAAAAAGAACCGACCATAGCTTAAACTATCGATTTTAAAATATTTAGTTATGCCAAACGTTTAGGATCCGAAGAACTCAGACCCGCGAATCCAAACATAAACTTATGTTTCGAAACATTTTATCTCTTTTGATATAATGTAGAAATATTAAAGGATGTTGGTATAACTAAACTAACATATGAAACATCTGATATATTTTAAATCAAATTTTTAAAAATTAAGAGTTTAAATTAAATATTTTAAAAGTCAAGATATCTTGTACATTCGTGTGATTGAAATAATGTGGGTTGCTAAAATGTAAAAGGATAACAATTGCTATAATAATTGTTGGAAATCATGAGTTATATATTAAAATGTAATAAGTTTTAATTTGTTGTTATAATAAATGCATGTTATGATATTTGATTTTATATTAAAGGTTGGACTAAAAAATGAAAGGGTCCAAACAACTTTCATAGGTAGATTTTTTAGGATTTTTTCTCTTTTAATAGTATTGATACAGCCAAATGTGATTGGTTTAGTTAATTGATTTGGTGATTAAAAAAACAATATATACACATATATATATATATATATTCAAATACATTGTATCGTAAATTTAGTTTAAAATCTGTAATATATACGACATGAAGTGATACTATCCATATCCTTTCTAGTACAAACCTTACCGCTCCAAAACCATTTCTTCTTTGATGTACATTCTACGCAACAATCACATGGAGAAGAAAAATTCAGGTGGGATGGTGAGAATCCTCTAGATCCGACTGGTCTTGTCAAATTTGTGAATAAGACGATACAAAACAGATTTCTTTCAGTTCAAGTATATCAACGAAAGTTTGGTTACTTGGTTCGGGACAAGAACTCAACATTCAACAATAACCATCCAAGCTGAAGATCATACTGAATTCAATTATGGGTTTCTTAGTTTCATTCTATACACAGATTTTAGAATATATGCACCTGATGTACCACTTTGATTGAATAACCTTTTATTCTTTCAAATAAAAAAACAACAACGTGTTGCTCTACTTGATAAGCAGATTGTTTGTTACGTTTTTCTCGATGATTCACATGAATAAAAAAGTTGTTCCTCCTCTTAATAAGCCAGATTATTCTGCAACTTGTATGAAATTTATCTCGAGTCAAATTATTGAATATTCGAAAAACATAAACTACTTTTTTCTAAAACTTTTCATCGGTTTAGGACTTGAACACTTTACGCACATGAATCTAAGACAAATGTTGGGAATCAAAACTAATGTTATATTCCTCCTTTTTCGACTAATCAATCAATGGAATGGAAGAAGTCTTCCCTTGTTGTGGCTGTGTGGTACCACTTCTCATCATCGCGCAGAATTCTTCATAGTTTATTCTTCCATCCTGCACCAAGAGACCCATTATATGTTGGCTAATAACTTCTTTTGTTAGTTGCTATGTAGAGAGAAACAGAACTTACATTATCTGTATCTACTTCTGCTATAACTTCTTTGATGCTAGTTTCATCTCCCATACCATACTCTTTCATTGCTGACTTTAACTCATCCATTGTTATAAACCTGTGTTATCCAAAACCATCTTAGTGTCTTAGAATAGTTTTAACTTCTAAGTTTATATTTTCTACGCGAACTTACCCGCTGTTGTCTTTGTCAAAGTACTGGAAAGCTTTGAACAAGTGCTCATCTCGGTCCAATCTGTATCTATGCATCGTTGCTGAGATAAACTCAATGTAGTCGATTGTTCCATTACCGTCTACATCAGCCTGAAAACATATATATAACATGGTTTCTCTTCTCAGATTCTATCATTTTGATGACGACTATGGAAGAAGAATGGAAGCAGGGAAAGAAATGAAAATTACTAACAGCTTCCATGAGTTGTTTAACTTCAGCTTCAGAGAGTTTAGAACCGAGTCTAGCCAGCCCGGTTTTGAGTTCTTCGTAAGTGATAGTGCCACTTTGATCAGTATCCATATTCGCAAACATGGTTTTAAGACCTTTGATTTCTTCTTCTGATAGACTTTCAGCAATAACCTGCAAGAAACACAACCAATGATCATGCAAAACAGAAGAGAAGGATTACTTCTATAAGAGAAGTTTGTAGTTTCTTTAACCTTTAGAGCTAGCTTCTTAAGCTTGTTCATTGCTCGGAACTGCTTCATCCGAGATAACACAGCACTATCAATAGGATTATCCGGCGCTTCTCCGCCTCTGATCCAAGGATGCTCTATGAAAACATTACACAACCACACTTAAATATTTTGTTTAGCAGACTAATCTTGAAGAGGTTAAGTGGGCATTATTACCAAGAGCTTGTGCCGCAGAGATTCGTTTCCTAGGGTCCATAGTGAGCAACTTCCTCACAAGGTCTTTAGCACTCTCAGATATAGAAGGCCATGGCTGGCTCTCAAAATCAATTTCTCCTTTTATTATCTCCTCAAATATCCCCTTCTCAGTTTCTACAAACGTAACAATCACAACAACATAAACAATTACATAACTAAATGGATAAACCAAATTAAATAAAAATGGTTATCAGCTTTTATATTACCTGCCCAAAAAGGAGGCACACCACAAAGCAAAATGTAAAGAATAATCCCTGCACTCCAAATATCGATCTCTTTGCCGTAACTTCGTCTTAATACTTCAGGAGCAACATAATAAGCACTTCCTACTATATCTCTGTACACTTTCCCTGTAGATTAAATGAATTCAAGATTATCAACTAACTGAAATGGCATAACTTGAAGCTTAGCACTATATACTATAACAAAATGAGATAAGATTATTTAAGTTATAGTCTATTCTATATCCACAACATAACTCAAACATTCATCAGAATCTTAAAAAAATTAAAACAATAAGCAAATAAGAAGAGGATTTGGTTACACATCTTACCTTCTTCAATGAACACAGACAATCCAAAGTCAGTAGCCTTAAGCATAGCATCCTCATCTTTACTACTGAGCAAGAAATTCTCAGGCTTGAGATCACGATGCATCACACCCATGAAATGGCAAATCTGCACAACATTCAGCACCGATCTAATAACACCAGCAGCTGCTCTCTCCGAGTAATGACCCTGAGCTATGATCCTATCGAACAACTCACCCCCACCACACAGCTCCATCACAAGATGTATCGACTGTCTATCCTCGTAAGCGCCTCTGATCTCGACGATGTTCTTTTGTCCAGACAAATGCTGCATGATCTGAATCTCTTTCTTGACGTCGTCTCTGTCTTGCTTCCTCGTTAGCTTTCGTTTGAGTATGGACTTGCACGCGTACGTGTTTCCCGTTGAGTTCTCCTTGCAAGTGTAGGTTATACCGAACTGCCCTCGACCTAGCTCGTGACCTAGCGTGTAGAGTCTCTTGATCTGTTCGAAGGGTTTGCCTAGGATCGTCTCTGTTTCTAGGAGAGCGATGGGTTTCAATGGTTTGAAAACCTGATACTCTTCGATTGGCTGATTAACGGGTTTGGATTCTTGTTGTTCTTGTGGATTATGATGATGATTCTGAGTCGTTGTCGGGATTTGAGGCTCGGTGGCGTCACGAGAGACATGAGTTTGCGATTGATTTGTCGGAATTGAGCTATGTGCGGTGACGTCACGAGGGACATGAGTTTGTGATTGGTTTGTCGGAATTGACCGCTGTACGTTTCCATTGACGACGTCACTCTGTGTTCTTCGATGTTTGCTGCTGAAGCAACCCATATTAGGGGTTTTTTTTTTTTTTTTTTCTGAATTTCTTGTGTTCTAGGTTAGAGGAAGAAGAAGCACGATGGGGACAATGTGGTTTGCTCGATCTCACAAGTTTTGTTTGTGTAAGAAAAATATTTGTTTTTTTTTTTCCTGCCGTCATTAACGGTTTTGATATTTCCACGGAAATAATCCATAACATGATGATGACATTATTGTATGGTGCTTAATTACTCCAAGTCTATGTACAAATATATTTATATATATTAGTAATTAAATTAAGTACCTAACTTAACCATCAAACCCGGTCTGGCTCCACACGGCGTCTCTAACGCGTCTCATGTCTCTTCCTTTTAACGTCCTCCCCACGCCTAAAAACATCGATGAGCTACCGTCACCGTTACGGCTACGCGCCACGTATTCATGAGGCGGCACCATCTCACCATGACCCACCTCAGCAGCATTGTCGTTATGTAATGACTCGATAGACTCCTTTTCCTTTAAGATCTCGCTACAGTCAGGCACTTTCACCGGCGCAGAGCTCGCCACGTGTTTCTTCCTCCGTCCATCATTGTTATCGGCCAGGCCACCCATGCCGCCCCCGTTCTGTCTCCGTTCACCGCCGGTCGTTTTGGGGGAGCGTATGGTCCATGCGTTTGGTTGTTCATGAGCCTCCATCACCGACCAGACATCCTCTTCCATGAGTTCCATCTCGACGGAGGCTTCTCCATCCATGTGACGGTCACTGGACTGATGATGATCCCATAGAAACCGCTCGCTCCGGCTAATCGTTAATCTGCGACCTTTGCGCATATTTATCTTTATGTTAAAAGGAAAATGTATAGACGCTTCTATTTTTGTGCTAAGTTATCTCTATGAACCTACTACTAGTCAAAAATTAAAACATGTTGCGAAAGTTGCAATGTGTTTCAAGATCTCTTCTTGCTTTGTGTTATGACTGAAAGATCGAAAAATGATGATGAGCATGTGTAAGTATATAAATTAGATGTGAAGAGTACTGTTTGCATTTAGTTCACGTCAAATCACCAATACAGTAACTAATATATTGTGACTTTGAATGGATTAAGCGGTGAGACACAAACGGATCGGATACTATCGTACGATTGAACTGTAGTTTACATAAGAGAACGCGTATTGCAATACAATTGCGATTGGTCTAAAATAAACGGTTTAAAACAAATTATGAATAATAACATGAGAAATACCCTAGGATAACACTAAAAAAGATTTTAGTCACAAAAATAGACCACAAAGAGGAAAATGACAAAATGTTTCATTAAAGAGATAATATACATTTATACCCTTAGAGTTAACTAATCTAAACCTTAAGGTTTAGAGTTAAGGATGAGGATTTGAGATTGAGGTTTAAAATTTTATAAAATAAAAAAATAAATATTAAAAATTTGAAAATAAAAATTTTAAAAATAGTTTCAAAAAGTATTTTCGAATTACAAAAAGAAAATTTAAAGTAAAAAAATCGAAAAAAAAGTTCAAAAAAAAAAATTATAAAAAAGTTCTAATTTGAAAACATATAATCTAAAACAATTAAAAAAAATTCTTTTTTTAATTTTTTTAACTTTTTTAATTATTTTATTTTTTTATATCTAGGGTATTGGTGTCATTTTACCTATTAAATAAAATATTTTGGTCATTTTTCTCATTGTGGTCTATTTTTGTGACCAAAACTTGAAAATGGTCTATTTAGGAGAATTGCCCCAGTAACATCTATAATATTATTTGAGAAGTGAATTTGCTTAGTTATCATCTTCTCCATGATTTTAAAGAATTTTGATTATTTATTATGTTTTAGTAATGTTTATTTGAGAAGTGAATTTGCTCAGTCATCTTCTCCATGATTTTAAGTAATTTTGATTATTTATCATGTTTTAGTAATTTTTAGCTGAATCAGTAGTTCATTAATTTGGATAATATTATTATTTTAAATTAAGTATCAGTAAGTGTTAGGATATAATCTATAATATAGATCAAGATTATCTATATTTTTGAGTAATTTTTTATATTACAGTTAAATAATAGTATAAATAGAATATGTAAGTGATATTTATCGTAATCTATCTTATATTATAACAATATGCGAATGCTAATACATAAAAGATATAGTTAACTAATATTATATATGATTAATATTTGTTGTAATCTATTTTATCTACATTATTATTTGCAAAGTGATTTTTCGCATTCGAGCTCTCACGTTAAAAATTAGAACGGTTAAATCATTGTACCCTTAATGAATAATTATCTTAGACATTAGTTAATCATAAAATATTTACAATAAAAATAAAAATTAACCAAAAAAAGAAACATATTATAAAAAAAAAAAAATTAGTGTATATTCCAATGTTCCCGTTGATGCAATAGTGTTATACATATTTTAATGGTTTATTTTATGAACTTATATTATCAAGATAAACATGTTGTTACAGCTTTTATTTTCAATATGTTCTTACAAACATCATTTTTTATTCCTTCTGTTGTTAAGTTTAAAAAACAAAGATGTGTAGTTATATATTAATGAAAAATAAAATTTTGTAAATAATTCATTACATAATTAATTAAAACGAATTTTATATAAATAATATTAAATTTATAAGTTATATTAGGTAATTTATTATAAATTATATAATAAATTTTTCAAAATAAAATATATTTTTAAAAATAAGTTAATTATTATATATTGTATTATTATCTAGAAATAATATTTTTAAAATTATGATGTAAAAAAGTATAATTAAAATTAATTGAGAAAAAAACATTTGAATAAGGATATTTTAAAAATATTTTTAATATGTGAGTGGTTTAAAAATTTAATACAATAATATATATATTGATGAAATTTCATATATTATCATACTGGTTTTTGAATTAATAAATCATAAACTAATAAGTTTTCATAAAAAAATTATCTCTGCATATGCGGACAAAACACCTAGTCTATGATGAATAGTTTAAATATGGGATACATATAATATATTTATATTTTACAAACTAAAAATTAATGATACTAAATTAGTTTTTAAAAATATATATTTTAGTAAAAAAAGCATTTTACTAAATTAGTTTTTAAATAAGAGACTTGCAATGGACCACACTAATATATCCATCTATTAATAAAGTCTCTTAAACTCACTTTTCCTACTAAAAATTATTAAAAAAGCTTAAAAATCCCTAAATGTCTCTTAGGATGCTCTTATACAAACATATTGACCTACTTTAACAAGACTGTAAAGTAATATTTTGTTTTGTTTATTATTTTATTTTTCTCTTTATCCAAGAAAAAAAAAACAGCATTGCTGACAGCTACGTCCAGCTAGAGAATGCCTTCAAAGTTCATAACTTTAGACCATGTTTATCTCTAAGAAAACTAATGGGTTTCTTAAATATTTTTTTTGTCTAAAAAAAAAAAAATTAAAAGCAAACTAATTGCAGACTGTCACGAATCAGTAGGGTCCGTGAACAGTATGAAAAATTCACTAAAATCGGTTTTTAATTAATAGTTTTTATAATCGATCGTTAAAAATTTTGTGGGAATTCACGCATTAAGAACTTCACTAAAAACCCCAGATAAACATGCTCTCGTACTATCAACTATCCATCCGAAAGATTTCAATCATAACTATAGTTTTAGGTGCCGACGTTTTTCGTGCGTTCTAAACTTTATATAAAAAATGAGAGGTAAATAAATGTAGGTAGCTCCTCTGTTGATCCGATGTATTCTCTAATATAAGGACAATTCACACAATAGAATAGACTATATGTCCAGTTAATAAAACAATGTATATTATAGTTGCAAAAAAAAAAAAAACAATGTATATTTGGCTTATTTTATTTCAGTGTATATAACTGTAGTGGGGGCTACATCAACATCTCCGTATGGGTAAGCACATAAGACATGTCGCAATTCATTTGTGCGACACGTTTGCACTCATTGCAAGCGGTCCAACTATCTTGTCTACTAAAACCGACACGTGACCTAATCTGAAACCAACAATACTTGTCAGATTAAGACCGAACTCGACGAGTTTGTTGCTGGATTAGAGAGTGAATGGCTGAAGCGTGACGATGGAGACCGACGAACTTAAGTACCAAAATCTGCATGTGGTGCCTCATTTTTTTTTTGTAACTCAACTTTCAACTTTCATTTAACCTTCTTTCTATGTCATTCCTATCTTTAAATTTTAACCAACTTGGCTCTACAGAATATAACTTAGGAACATTAGACATGTAACTAAAAGTCTCCTTCGCTATCCTGTCAGCAGCTTTATTACCTCCTCTTGGACTAAACTGCACTGCAACTTCAGGTATTTGAGACAGAAGATGAGATATAACCTGCATCGTTGGCTAAAGAATGGGCCAGACTGTCTCCTCTTCATTTAGCATCTTTGCAATAGTCGAAGAGTCAGTTTCAAAGATCACTCTCTTGTACCCAAACCTCACCAAAGTCTCAGCTGCCCATTTCAAAGCCTCCACTTATGTCACAATACTCGACCCTAACCTTTGAATCGCTCTTGCTCCCACCCAAATTAGCTTCCCATTGTTGCCTCGACAGATCCAACCAAGTCCACAGTTCTCTCTGTCCTTGTGCCACGCACCATCAGTGTTACACTTGAGCCAATTTATCGGAGGTGGCTTCCATTTCTGAATCGGATTCACACTTTTGGGTCCTACTTGCAGTCTTCTTTTCAACCTTACATTTTTCACCCCTCTCCCTTTCTCTCCATCCCTCTGCGTCCTCTCTTGCTTTTGGAGAATGCTCATCGCCTCATACTCTTTCCCTTAGAATATAAAATCATTTCTATTCTTCCATAATCTCCACAAAATCCAAGGGCCTGTGTCGGCTTGAACATCCTCTTTAGGATACTCTTTCTCCAGATTCAGAACATGAAACAAATTAGAGTAGAGTGAGTTATCTAAGATACCTCCTGGAGGCGTGGGAATTGAGGATAGGGCCCAGACCAGTCTCGCCAACGGACATTGGAATAGAACGTGGTTTATTTTTTCTGTCCCGTGAGCACATCTTAGGCACTGCCCATCTCTAGCCATGTGTTTTTTTTTCATGTTCTCCGCAACATGTAGTGAGTTTGAGATACACTTCCACAGAAAATGATGTACCTTCGGGCTTGCTTTGGATTTCCACGCCAACTGATAAAGAAAGTCAAAGCTAGGTTGATTCATCATCGTTGGCTCACGGCGCTTCCCCACCTCATTGCACTGAACCCAATACTTTGATTTCACCGAGTAGTGGCATGTCTTGGTGTAGTTCCAAACATATACATCTTTACTCTTTGGTCCACCAATCTGTACCCTCTCGATGAGGTGTCTTTCCTGTGGTGGGACGATTCTCTCCACTTTTTCTCTATTCCACTCACGTCCTTGGTTCTGAAGAAGCTCACAAACTCTCATGTCTTTATGAACTCCTCTCCTACTATCTGCTATGTCGCAACGCATTACTCTAGCCTCTCTTGCTGGGTTTTGTTGTACCCAATGATCCTGCCATATCTTAGCTGTTTCCCCATTTCCAATCAGCATTTTTGCTCCCTGACAGATAAAAGGTTGTGATGCGTGTATGTTTCGCCAAGCATATGACGGTTTTGATCCCAGACTTGCATTCAAAGGGTTTGATTTCGTAAAATATCGGCCTTTAAACACTCTAGCCAGTAGGGAGTCTTTTAACCTCAACATCCTCCAGAGTTGCTTCCCCAATAAGGCTATGTTGAAAGCTTCAGATCTCTGAAACCTAGACCACCTTCATACTTTGGTTTGCTGAGCTTGTCCCAACTTCTCCAGTGAATGCCCTTTGAATCCTTATTGTTTCTCCACCAAAAGTGAGACATAATTGAGAGGATCTTTCTGCATACTGTTTTGGGGAGAAGGAAGCAGGACATGGTATAGGTAGGAAGAGCAAGCGCAACTGCCTTTAACACAACTTCTTTGCCTGCTGAGGAAAGGAACCGGGTCTGCCAACCTTGCACCCTTTCACTCAATCTCTCCTTAAGATAGTTCAGAATCGATACCTTAGAGCCTCCAAAGGATTCGGGTAACCCTAGGTAGATTCCTTCACCACCTTCTTGTTCGATTCCCAACTTTCTTTTGATATCTTCTTTCCTTTCTGTCGGGAAATTCTTCCTAAAGTAGATGCTCGACTTCTGGTAATTTATTCGCTGTCCAGATGCTACACTATACTCCTTCAGGATCTGAGACAAATTATTCAACTCTTCTTCATTACATTTGCAGTATAACATACTATCATCCGCATATAGCAGGTGCGAGATTGTTGGAGCCGTTCTTGCCACTTTGTGCCCTGTGATTTGTCCTTGCTTCTCTGCGTTACACAACTTTTGTACCAACATCTCTGTACATATTACAAAGAGATATGGGGCAGGGGATCTCCCTGTCTTAAGCCTCTTGTAGGCCGTATATCACCGTATGAAGTGCCATTAATAAGAACATGGTACTGTGCTAAAGTAACACATGCCATTATAAGCTTGCACCAGTCCTCCGAGAAGCCAAGAGTTCGCATTGCATCTTTTAGAAATGGCCACTCCACTCGGTCGTATGCCTTTGAGATGTCCGTCTTCACAGCAATAAATTCTTCGGAGCACTTGTTATTCGAGTTCAGAGCGTGTAATAACTCATGTGCCACGAGGATATTGTCGGAGATTATTCTACCTTGAACAAAAGCTGCTTGTGTTTCCGACACTACCTGAGGTAGGATTTTCTTTAGGCGTGTGGAGAGGAGTTTGGAGATGATCTTGAAGGCTACATTACAAAAGCTTATCGGTCTGAAGTCTGTGAGTCTATTAGCGTTCAGCTTCTTTGGTACAAGACATATGTTCGTCTTGTTTATTCCTTCCTCTAGCTGTCCCGATCGGAAGAACTCCTGGACCATCTTAGTTATATCATCTCCTGCCGTCTCCCAGAAGTGCTGAAAGAAAAAACCACTCATACCATACGGGCCTGGACACTTATGAGGGTTCATTTCAAACACTGCTCTCCGCACCTCCTCCACTGAGACCTCTTTCAACAGCTCGTCATTTTGATCTGAGGTAATCTTCCCCTGCACTTCAGTTACTCCTTCCAGCCTCAGACCCACATCTTCTGAAGCAAACATGTTTTTAAAATACTTTTCTGCCACTCGCCTAAGGTCTTCCTCATCGTACCACTCAGTGCCATCTTCATCAATCAGACTGTGGATTCTGTTATGCGCTCTCCTGTTTTTTTGTTACCGCATGAAAGAACCTCGAGTTTATATCCCCTGCCTTAAGCCAGTCCAATCTGCTCTTCTGTCTCCAGAAGATTTCTTCATTGTGGTATTCCTCGTTCAGCTCTTTTCTGAGTTGGCTTAGTACCCCAGGAACATATGTTGTTTGTTGCGTCTGCAGATCAATTCTATGATGAAGATCCATTATTCTATGGGCTGAGTTTGGTTTTGCAGTCCTTTTCTAGAAAGATATTGATTTCCTGCATCCAACAATACGATTCATCAGCCCTATCTGTCCTCCTCCATGGTTACCCCAGCTCTCCTTTACTGTTTCTATGAATCCCTCTCTCCTGATTCATCTCTGATCATTCTTAATGCTTTCTTTCCTCCTCCATTCAACACCATCCATCAGATTGATGATTGGGTTATGATCTGAGCAGAACTTTTGTAAGTACTTTGCTGAGGCGCTCGGGAACATACTCGTGAAGGCTTGGTTAGCCACTGATCGATCCAATCGGCATTGAACAACATCATTATTTCTGATACCAGACCAAGATAATTTGTAGCCTTTGTGTTGAATCTCCCACAAACCACAATTTTTTAGCATCTGTCTGAATTTAGATCCCTCTTCTTCTGTTTTTTCTACTCCTCCTACTTTCTCAGACTGGTCGAGAATCTCGTTAAAATCTCCTGTAACAAACCAGGGCTCAAACTATTTATCTTGCCATTTCACCTTTAGGTCCATAAGCCTGTTGCTCGCTTGGATTAGCTCAATTTTGCAAGAATCCTTCCACATAACTGCCAAACCTCCACTTCGACCTACTGGTTCCACCGTACGAAGACCGGTATATCCTAACTTTTTCACCACTCCTTCTAAGTAACCTCTTCTATTTTTTCTTTCACTGAGGAATAAGATCTCAGGAACATACACCCGATGTAGTTCTTGTAGATGTCGAACTGTAGGGGTATTCTCCAACCCCTGACAGTTCCAACTCATTATCCTCATATTGATTTTGAAGGGTTGGAATTAATCATCAACCCTTCTTCCAAATTTTTTCCACTACCCAACACTATCCGCTGCGCAGAACAGTTGGGAGTGCTTGCTGCCATAAGAGCAGAATGATTTAAAATACTTGTCCTCCTATCACCAGAACTTTTCTTATGCGAACCTAGCCTCTCAAAGATATATGGGTTCGTATCTTCAACTTCCGCACTGACTTTAGCCGTTTTAGGAAGTCTCTCATCACTCCAACTGAGTCTTCTTCTCTTCTGCCCACTAGGTCCAACCACTCTCCTTTTTTACCAGAGGAGGATGAAGGCTCTTTTCTACCCAATCTTTCAAACACTGAAGGGGTTTCCACTTCATCAATATGAGCTCCTTCTACTATCTCACCGCCTATTGCTTCAGTGCTTTCTTTCTCTCCCAGCCTGCAGAAAACAGATGGAGCAGTCTGACTAGCTCCAGAGGATCCGCCTGTGTTGCCCCTTCCTATGAACGGGCTTCTTCTGCTTCTTGGACCGGAGGTTTCCCCTCTGCTTTTGGAACTTCCAGCTCCTCTCTGCTCAAAGGTTTGGACTTCTTTGGGGATCCACTTTTAAGAATTACCTCCCCTAATGCCTTTGCCTTTCCTGCCAGTGATAACTCTGAGCTCCTGGGAACCCGAGCTTCTTGGGGTCTGTTCTGAACTGGTTATGTTGCCTCTGCCAGACCCTGCTGCAGTACTCGAGCTTCTGGCTATAACTACGCATCTTTGGTGTGTACCTGTAGGGGGTACATTTTGTTTTCCTCTTCCACTCTCAAAACTGCCTCCTCCATCCCTTCTTCTTGATGTTGGGGGTTCTGCAGCTAGCCCCTCTTGTAGTGGACAGTATAGTCGATCGTGTGTTAGTCTTTTGCACATAAAGCACACCTTTATCAGTTTTTCATACTCCAACTCCGTAGGAACCACCTCTCCTGATTTGAATCGAGCAATTCTTCTGAACTGTAGAGGTTCCTTCGTGTTTATCCACACCTGAGCTCTAACATATTCCACAGATGAGGAGTTTTTAGCGTGAAGCTCTACCTTCTCCACTTTCCCCAAGGGACCCAACAGAAACTCAATCGCCTGCTTCTTGAGTAGGTGCACTGGAATCCCCCTGATTATGATCAAAAATGGGATTTTACATAGGAAGTCAGGCCCTGGAGTTGGAGACCACTGGTCGAGAGAAACAATCCACCCGTTTACAAACCATGGCCCTCTAGTCAGTACATGATGGAGATCTCTTTCG
This sequence comes from Brassica napus, assembly GCF_020379485.1. Lineage (NCBI taxonomy): Eukaryota > Viridiplantae > Streptophyta > Magnoliopsida > Brassicales > Brassicaceae > Brassica > Brassica napus. The sequence goes on along the minus strand of NC_063444.1, from coordinate 10,063,939 downwards.
TTTTGGAAGAAGAACTAGACTCTGTCTTCTCCAACTCCTCTACCTCGAACACTGTCTTCCAGTCTCCAAATAGGAGGAAGAGCTTTAACCAAGCCATATACTTTATGGACCACCGGATTTAGACATCGTACAATCACACTCATGGTGTTCTCCTCAATGAGGTAATTGTTCTCCAAGTCTGGGATGTCTACCAACTCTCCTTCCTCAAGTAACTCGATCTCTTTGAATTCCTCCATGAGCGACCCTTCCTTCTTATTTCTGGGTCGATTCATCCTTGGATTATCTCCCTATCACTCGTCGTTTCCAACAGCAATCGTAACCGAAGCCACGCAGGCTCAATGAGATCCTCCTAATCTCTAAATCGCAAGATTAGACAAATCAGGTTTTGGAGAAATCTCTACCTAGGCGTTGTCTTCCCGAGTTTGATTTCACCTCAGATCTCCAGAAACCTCCATATACAACCACAGGTCCGAGCTTTCTTGTAGTTGAATGAGGGCGAGGACTCAGCTTTTCAGATCTGAGAATAAGAAATCTGATTTTTTTTGAAAACCCTAGTCCCTTTCGAATCGTCCTTTTCTCTCTCTCTATCCTCTCATGTTTCTTAATGGTTTCAAATAGTCTGCATGTGGTGCCTCATTGTTTTGTCTTTTCTTTCCTTTTTATTTTGCCTCAATTATTTGCGTTCTTATTAAAATTAATTTTATTAATCAAATTCTATCGCTCTAATGAAGTTTTCTTCTTCGTTTTAGCCATGAATCCAACGAAATATGTATGATCATCCTCCATCTGCCTCACTGATGTGGTATTAGTATATGATTGATTGGATATAATAAGAAGAGCAATAATTTAGTTTGCCACACCTTAAACTTTTGTGTTACAAAACTCGTATAACCATGCTTACAATGATCTCTATATGGATAAGAAAAGAAAACAACCAATATGAAATAATAATCTAATTGAACTGTTCGATTTACGTATATACATACGCGTTCTCATGTATATATACATACGCGTTATCATGTATATAACATTGAGAAATGCAATATTTGATAATTAGACTTTTTCAAAATAAATATATTTGATAATTAGAACATGAATTTGCATATTGATGGGTGGACCAAACAAAAATAAATATAGTGTTGGATCAGACTTTTAGTTACTGGCAAACTGTCCGAGTGGGGACGATGTCGTTCCATCATTAGTCATTTTTACTCACTCGATCCTTGAAAGAAAGAAAAGGGGATTAGGTTTTCTTTCTCAAATCGATCGATTATCAGAACACCCTCTAACAGATTTTTCAATACCAAACCTTCTTAACTCAATCTTGACCTCTGGGTTATTAATTTGTCTCAAAATAAGATTTGTTTGCATAATAGAAGATCCGAAATAAACACCTTTTTTTTATAAGGCCTTAAAAATCTACATGACATGATCTCATGTCGGTATCATGAGATGATTAAAAATATAGAACACAAATTTTAAACTACAAAATATTTATAAGGTATATTGAAATACTAAGTATACTAGATTAAGATCCGCGTCTTGCGAAGAATGAATATTGTATATAGATACTATTTTATGTATTATTATTTATTTATGTTTTTATACTTATATTAAATTAGTGAGAGGCCAGTGATTATTATATATAAAACTAAGTTGGTGCAGACATATAAATCAAAATAATAATTGTTGTTTAAAATTAGTTTATGGTAAATAAATCAAAATAATAATTTTTATCTTTTATATTATTTATAATTAAATTTAAATTGATATCAACATTGATGTATAGTATATTTTATTAATATGACTATTTATTAAATAAAATATTTCTATTCACATGGTTTTATGATCATTTGTATTTATAAAAAAATCGAAACTTTATAACAAAATTTTTAATATGAAACTTTTAATATTTTTTTACTAATTTGTAATCATTTTTACAAATTCAATGAAAATTTTGAAACTAAAATATTAAATTCTTAGTACTTTTTCAATAAAATTTTTGAAATTTAAATATTTATACATTTTATATAATATATAATTTAATTTAAACGATATTAATATAAATAAACATATATATATATATATATCTTGTTATAATTTTATGAATATTTTATGATTAATTTATATTCGTTTTAAAAAATTCAAAATATAACATATATAGAAAAATCGGTTTTTTATTATTTGGTTAATTTATTGTCTAATTTAATTAAATAATAATAATATAACAAAATCATAGAGGATGTATAAATTATTATAAAATCTTCATTATTTAAAATCATTAATTATTATATATATTTTGATTAGATTAGGTAATTCCGTATGTTCGATTTAAGGAAATAATGAAGAATATTTTTATATTAATAATTAATTATATGTTTAGGTTAATGTAAAGTATATTATATGTTTAGATAGACCAGCTTATTTTTCTAAGGATTTTGAAACTGATTCTCGTGATGACGTGTGTCATGGTTCAAATATTGTAATGCTTCTCTTTTAATATATAGGAGATATATATATATATATATATTTAATCTAATATTTATTAAATAAGACATCTTACTCATATAATTTTATGAACGTTTGTATTTTTTTATATATTAAAATTAAATTAAAGATCACAAATTTTCAAAGTAAGATTTTTTAAAAGTTTATTAATTTATATTCGTTTTAAAAAATTCAAAATATAACGTATATAGAAATTTTTTTTTTTATTAATTGGTTAATTTTATTGTCTAATTTATTTTAATAATATTAATATAAAAGAAAAATGATAGAGGATGTATAAAGTTTTATCAAATTTTTATTATTTGAAATCATTAATTATCATATATATTTTGACCAGATTAGGTAACTCTGTTTGTTCTATTTAGGAAAATAATAAAGAATATTTTATATTAATAATTAATTATATGATTAGTTTAATAAAAAACATATTATATGTTTAGATGGACCAACTTATTTTCCTAAAGATTTTGAAATTGATTCTCATGATGACACGTGTCATGGTTCAAAGGTTGTAATGTTCTCTTTTAATATATAGGGGATAAGCTAAAATATGATACATAATTAAACTTAAATAACATTAAGGTATTGTTTTTAATATAAATATTTATTAAATAATGCTTTATATTTGTATGGTTTTATTATCATTTATTTTAATAATATAAAAATAAAATAATGCTATAGAAAAATAAATTATTGTCAATTTTTTATTATTTAACATAATTGATATGTGTATTTTTAAAACCATATTAGTAATTATATTTATAATTTTTATTTTTTTTTAAAATAAGATCTTTGATAAGTTACTAATTAACTTTATGATTAAATAAAAATAACATCACCATAGTAAAAATGTAACAATAGCACCCTGAATCGATAGCATTTTCTGGTTCATGCTGTAATTTGTTGTTTTTCATCCATTCTAATAACTTGAATTTCTCTTGATCAGAAAGGACATTTAAATAATTTTCTTCTCTCGTATGAATACTGTTATATTCATACCACTTGTTCACTTCGGTGTTTGAAAACTCGTTGATTATTTTGGATCCCTGAAACATATTTAACAGCACACATCAACATTTTAAAGATATTTTTAAAATTGACAAAAAAAATATAAATATGTAAAAGTCACTTACATCAACCCATACGAATTGGAGTTTATTCTCAGACGCCCCTATGACCTTTGAAAAATTCTAACTTCTCCTATCAATAAAATATAATTTGTTTTCTATTTTTTTTTTTAATACGAAAACGTGTTAAATACATCTATAACCCTAACTAAATCAGATAATTACGTAATCCAACCACCCAAACCCGACCCACCCAAACACATACAGGTATAACCCAGTTTATAAACTTAAACGATGCGTTTCAGTTTCCTCTCTCGTCTCTCCCTTTCTCTCGTGCTCTCCCCTCTCTCCTTTTGATTCCCAAAGCCGACGACAAAGAGACTTTTGTCTTCTCTCCAACAAAAACCTTAAATCGAGACTCATTGTTTCTTCTCCTTTCTTCTTTTTCCTCTGTTTTAATCAAGACTCTCGAATCGACATTCTTCATCTTTGTAAGTAATTTCTTAACCTTGATTTCGCTTTGTTTGATATTTATGTCAGATAAAAATTGGGGGAAATTGGAGATTAATTTGAGTGAATGAATGGTTTTGAGATTACATAAAGTAATTATTCTGGATTGTGCATGAATGTGTGTTGTTTGTGTTATTTTTGGATGTTCAGATGAAGGAGATAATGGCAGGCAAGCATGGAAGAAAAAAACCGACTCAGAAGAAAAGTGGGAACTCCACAAGTGCCCGAGAAAACGTTGCTCCTGTTGTAGAAGAGCATGTGGAAGAGCAATCCGACGGGAACAATAGTGATGATCTCTCTCCTGATCTGTGTGAACCCTCTGAGGTATAATATATATTCTTTTGGTTTTACTAGAAAAGGAGAAGTAAAAATCATGGTTAAGTTTTACTGATGTTGCTATTGCATATAAAGTAATTGAGTTGTTTTGATTAACATTTTGTACAGGAAATAAAGGGCCGGAAAAGAAATAATCGATCTAGTATATCCGGTGGAGTCTCCACTAGAACTAGAGCTAGAAAGGCGGTCTCAGATGGGAATGAGCCGGTTGGAGAAGATGTAGTCCATGAAGAGAGTACTCAAGTGAGAGAAAAGACTGCAGTTTCGCTCTCACTTGATTTTGAAAGTGAAGACATGTCTGCTGTATCATCTAAGGTAATTTTTTGCATTTATATTAATCATTGTTACTGAGAAAGTATAATAGTTTTAGTAGTAATGAATGTCTAATACATATATATTATGGTTGCATGCAAGGCAACCACCGCAGCCCCTTGAATTTTATTTCAAGAGCACGGAGTTTACGAAGACTTGCAAGATTCAAACCACGTGCTCTGTGAAGGACACAGTTGACGTGATTAAGAAGCTTAAGGAGGAGGTTAAATGGTTCACAAGCCATCCTCAGTTTCTTTATTTCTTCCACATGCCTTCTGAAAAATACTTGAAGCTCCAAGCAATGTGGATGTTATTGATGCGCACCATTCGTACTGAAGAAGAAGAAGATGTTGCATGGTTTGCCGTGAATGGTGTGCCCATCCGCTATTCTATGAGGGAGCATGCCCTCATCTCTGGCTTAGACTGCCATGAGTATCCGAGGAAGTATTTGAAGCTCGGGGGTACAAAGTTTGTGGATTGTTACTTTGGTGGACTAAAGAAGATCACCATAACAGATGTGGAGCATAAGTTGTTGTCTATGAAGACGGCGTGTAATGATAGATTGAAGATGGCTGTTTTGTTCTTTCTTGGTCGGGTTATCAGAGGACAGGCAAAGGATACCGGACCAGTAGACCCGTTCATCTTAAGGATTGTGGAAGATTTGGAAGCTTGCAAAACATTTCTTTGGGATCGTCTAACATTTGAGGATGCAATAAATAACATCAAGCATATGATGGAGCTTTTGAAGGGTGAAGTGCACCCGGCATGCGGCTTTCCTGGATTTGTAATTCCATTACAGGTAAAGCATACAATTTAGTAAAATATTAGTTGTTTTATAACCGGAGATCTGATACTGTGACAATATTTGGGTAGGTTTTGGCTTTTGAGTGTATTTCTAAGCTAGAAAAAAAGATTTAGACTCTCTGCAGACAGCCCCTGTGAAGATTGTCCTAGGATGTGCAAGAGCCGGTTTACCAAGAGTAGCATGAAGGGTTATCCTTTAGAAGATATATATGCTGCTCTTGGAAAAACAAAGGTATATGTATATATACTTTTTAGTAGAAACTAGAAGAATATAAACTGATCTTACTGATTGTTATTTTTTTTCAGGTTATTAACAGAGTGTTGGTTCCAACTCTGGGTGAGGAAACTTTGTTGGCTTGCATCATTGATGAGGAGCCAGAGTGTTATCCTGAGGGTAGCGCAAGTGATACATGGAACCACTGGTTAGTTGTGAAGGAGAAGAAAATTTGGTGGAAAGAACTTTATGAGCAAGATACTGGTGCACGAGTGTTTACAAAGGAGAAAGACAAAGAAAAGGTGACGTTTGTAGAAGGAGAGGATTTTGGCGTTTATGGATAAAGGATTTTCTGGTGTTTTGTCATCGGTGGAGCCAAAGTTGGAAGTTATGGACTGGAGGATGAGTAAACTTGAAAGGAATCAGCGACTGTTGAGAAGCAGGGCTAAGAAAATAGAAGATAGGTTAACTTCTATTGAGAGAAAAGGAAATGAGGCTGAGGAGAACAATTATGGTGAATATATGGATTTTGGACAGTGGGATAATATGGATTGTGGTAGACCTGAAGGGTTGGATAAAACGGTTGCTGAGGAAAATTATGATAGAGCTAAAGGAAAAGATAGAGACACTGGTGAGGAAGAAAATGAAGAGAACACGACAGATAAAAGGCTGAGCAAGAGACTGAACAAGAGGCTGAGGAAGAGCAAAAGGCTGAGTAAGAAGCTGAGGAAGAGCAAGGGAAAGAGGTCCAAGAGAAGCAGCAGCCGCGTGAAGATGGTGAGAAAGAGGTGAGGAAGAGCAAGAGAAAGAGGTCCAAGATAGTGAGAAAGAAGCCGAGAAAGAACCACGTGGTAGGACTAAGGCAGTAGCCGCAGGGAAACTAGTCCATACACCACCAGAGAAATTTTTTCAGTTTGCGAGACCCAGTGAGGAAGAGGAACTCGCAAGGTTGAAGGAGAGATGTGTAGTACAAGCTGAAAAATTGTGGAGGCAAATTGAGGAAGAGGAAAGTGATGAGAAATCTGTGGAGAGTTTCGCTGAGGAAGAAGTAGAAAAGACACAAGAAAATGTTGAGAAATTGGTAGAAGAACCTGAAAAAACAGTGGAAGAGGTGGAAAAAACCACCGAGGAAGAAGCCACGCATGTGATATACACTGAATAAGAAAAGCAAAGCTGGTACATGGTTGTTTACAATGGCAGTGAGGAGGAAAGTCCGACCAAGGAAGCAGCCACACCTGCAAAAAAGAAAACTAAAGCTGAGAAAAAGAAAGTTGATGGTGCACCTAAGAAGAGAGGCAGGCCGAAGAAGACTGTTGTTACATTGAAGCCATGTACGCCGCTGCCGGAGAAAAGAAAAGGTGAACCATCACGGTGGGTGCAGTCTCTTTTCACTTAGGGAAAGACTGATGAGCTAGAAGTGCCAAAGAAGAAGCTTAAAACAAAGGCCTAAAATGTTTATGTTATGTATGTATTATTCAAGTTAGGATGTTATGTTTCTGCCTAAAATGCTTCTCTTGAACTTGTTAGGATATTATGTTTCTGTCTAAAATGATTCTCTTGAACTTGTTAGAATGTTATGTTTCTGCTTTTGGATGTTATGTTATGTTTCTGGTTGTGGTATGTTTTGGTATGTTTTTGGAAAACATGTGTGATAACTCGAAATTACAGGGGAAACTCTGCTAAAATTTTGAAAAAATACTTCAAAATTTTGGAAAAATACTCCAATTGATAAAATAATTAAAAATTGTTTACATGTAAAATGCAACTCACATGTAAAACGTGCATGGATAAAAAGTGTACATGTAAAACGTGCAGCTGTCATATATTTTGATATTATATTTTGATTACACTTAGTAATTCTTGGTAAGCTTCAAGGACTTAGTAATACTACCTTAAACATAGTAATATTTCGAGAATTTTTACGTTTATCTAGTAAAACCATGAGAAAATGTGCTTTTTAGTAGTAAAACCGATGCTTTTGCACTATGCTTATCATTAAATAAGACATTTTCATCAAATATTTGCCAGGAATACATATTTTTTTAGATTTTCCTTACTATGGCCTAACCATTCACACACTAACAATAAAAATTAAGAGAGTTTTTTGGAAAACTGAAAAGGTTTTTCTTAAACTGTTGAAATAATCATTAAAATAGTCTTAGTATATATCTACAAGGTAACTAGTCTACGAATTAATAATAATCATGAAAATATATTGGTTCTAAATACTAAACATAAATATTGCTACTAATACATATGTAGTCCAAATAACACTTAGTAATACTAGTAACCATAGTAGTCCGAATAACACATAATAAAACTAGTAATCCTAGTAGTCCGAATAAAACATAATAAAACCAGTAATCCTAGTAGTCAAAATAAAACATAATAAAACCAGTAATCCTAGTAGTCCAAATAACACATAGTTATATTAGTATTCCTATTAGTCCAAATAACACAATCAAACACCTGAACCCGAAGCACTTCCACATTCAAAATATGCTGCCATACCTTCTCCTCTGGCTCTGCCCGTGCCTCTGGCTCTCCCTCTGCCACTCTCTCTGCCTCTTTTTCCTATTCCACGAGATTCTCCTGCTGATGGAAACCTTGTTTGTCGTAGTCTTCCTTTCTTGACATCATAATCCGGAGGAAGTACTTTCAGTGCTCTAACTTCTTCTGGTATAACCCAATCAGACATATGAGGAACATGATATATTGTCCTGTGATAAGCCAAAGCCCATAGCTCAACCCAAATACTCAGATAGATGGAGTTTCCTTCCCGCTTTATCAGTCATGAATGTGGAGGCAGCTACAGCATGAACACATGAGTATTTGTCTTTATCAAATTGCTCACAGCTGTAAGTCAACATAGCCATATCAACAGTATAAACCTTCCCATCACTACTTTTTAAACTGTACTCAAGATGGAAATTGTTTAACTCATCAACCTCAAAAAACCCTCCATCAACACATCTTTTGGACATTTTCGTTTCCACAATAGGCACAAGCTTTAGTGTAGGTGGTATCTCAGCTTCCTCTTTCCTATGTTTGTTAAACCATTCAGCCATTTTTGCAATGATAACATCAAACATTGGTATCAAGGTGAACTTTCTTGCTTTCTTAATTACACCATTAAAAGATTCCACTGAATTGGTGGTGTCAACGTTGTACCTATCTCCTTCAAAGTAACATCTAGTCCATTTCCTCTCTTCAACATTTTTAACAAGATACTCCGCTGTAGAAGGATACCTTCTGCGAAAAGCATCATAAAGGTTCAAGAACTCAACCACTGTATAAGAGTGTGCACACTCCATAAACTTAAATGCACAAGTGTCTCTGTGGTTACGGACGTGGCCTTTAACATTTTGAGACAAATGCCATATACAATACCCATGAGCGGCCTGAGGGAAAACTACACCTACTGCATTGATCAACCTTTTGTTTCTATCTGAAAGAAATACCAATCCCGGTTCATCTCCTATCACTGATTTCAAATGTTCCATAAACCACATCCAACTATCATTTTTTTCACCATATGCGACACCGAAAGCAATTGGGTAGGTGTGATGATCAGGATCCTGAGCAGCCGCAACAAGTAGAACTCCGCCATAAACATTCTTGAGGTGTGTTACATCCACAATGAGGACTTTCCTCATCGCGCTGAACCCTTCTATGCTAGCTCCCAAGGCAAAAAACAGATACTTAAATTTGTTGGCCTCATCCACTACCACACGAGTTACAGTGTCAGGATTCGTCTTTTCGAGCATGTACATGTAACTGTGTAATAAAGAAAAGCTCTCTTCTGTAGTTCCTCGCACTTCATTAGCAGCTTGTCTTCTTCCTCTCCATGCTGTTGGGTATGATACCTGCATACCAACCCTGCGATGAACCAAATCGATCAGAGTATTGGGAACTGGTGTCTCAAAACTACCAGGATAATCTTGAGCCAACATAGCCGCAATGATTTGTGGTGTGCCTCTCCTTCTATTAGGCAGTGTTATTGTCGTAACAACAGAGCATGTATGCTGCTTGATGTAACTTCTAACCGTCCAACGATCTGAGTTCACTAGCTTTGCAACTCGCACAAACCACTTGCAGCCGTCTTTTGCTCGTCGGCATTTTATCACATACCTCACTCTGTCCGACTTAATTATGTCATACTCAAAGCATTTCTGATGAGAAGCCGTCTGAATATGAACTTGTGCTTCCTCCTTAGATCTAAATTCTTGGTTTAAAACCAAATCCATACCATCATCCCGAGTCTTATAAACAACTGGTGTGACTTCAACTGATGGTCTTACTTCTGTATCTCCAAACACATGCTCATCTCTTTCAGTTAAATTCTCATGCATCTCAACGTCTTCGTAGAATGTGAGCACACCATCATTACCATCTTTCTCAGTACCATATTCATCAGTACAGTATTCACCACCACCCTCTGTATCAGGAGCCTCTCTATCAGTAGTCTCTCTATCAATAGCATCTCTATCAGTATTCTCTCTATCGGATATACCGGCATAGACCTCATTTTCATCATTATCTTCTGAAAGTTGCACTTCTTTATTCGTTTTGTATATATCATTGTTGAACTCTACATGTAGAACACTTCTACACTGCTCATGATTTACTTGCAGTAAATATCCAAACACGTCTTCATCATTCCAGATATATGATGGCTTGTTCGAATTCAACACCATTGGGAAATAACTAATCCTCGCTTCCATCTTAGATTCATCTACCTTTATCTTTCTGAAAATACGCTCAACCAAACAAGTGTATCTCACCTCCTCTACTGATTTTTTCAACACAATCGTGTGAATTTCGTCTTCTCCTTCACCATCTCCCGATATCCATTTTATTTCAGCCCCATCCTTCATATAATATCCCCCGTAATCAAAACAAATGATTGTGCATGTGAGAACCGAAATTCGCACTGTCGATTTCCGTTTAAATAAAGAAACTAGGAAAACCCTAATTTCCCAGAGGTCCCGGATATCTGCTAATACCACATGCCAAGCAAATCAGAACACAATAAGGACCACGAAGAAGTATAAAAATCGTAAGAAGAGAGCAAAGAGAAGTCTTATTCCGAATTTGCGTATGAGCGTTTACAACAAGGTATAAGCCTGAGCTCGAGAGCTGTCTGCGAGATTCCTAGTTCTAGCAACCCTAAGATGGCTAAACCTAGTTGAGTCGCAGCTCGAAATAACAAAAACGGAAAGTTGCCTAATTGCTCTAAGTGCAAAGTTTTCTCTGAAAAAGTTCCTCCCCATGCCTCTCGCCTATGACCTCTTATATACTGGCTCCAAGGTCGGTTTACTCTTTTCCTCTTCTGCCCTTAAGCCGCCATAGCATAAAAATGGAGATATTTCATTCTTTCCGATCTTCGTAATTATTTTCAAAATTTCGTATTTATCCGCGGAAACTTGACATTTATCTTCTCTTGCGAACCAAGCGTAAACCGACAAACGGTTTACGGGCTGTTGGTTAAGAAATTGTAAGTTGGGCCTCGAGTCATGTCTTAGGTCCCTTTGGGCCGTCTTTCGACTCGAAGCGTTTATTATGGCTTCTTTCGATAAAGAATGAACTTTCCGCGGTTTTTTACGGTAAAGTTTGATTGATAATCTTAGAAATGGCGGGGTACGTGAGATGGGTTCGCTATGGTATTCGGGAGATAGCATCGAAGGGTAGACAAGAATGCATGGACTGATGTCGTATCAACGTTTCGGAAGAGCTCGGTCGCTACGTAGCGACCAAACTTTGGTTCAAGCTCGGTCGCTACGTAGCGACCGAGCAAACGCTCGGTCGCTAAGTAGCGACCGAGCAGAATGGACGTTTGGTCGCAACGTAGCGACTGAGCTTTGGCTCGAATTCGATCGCTACGTAGCGACCGAGCGGAGCACGTGTTTGGTCGTTGCGTAACGATCCTTCTCGGGCTCTTGTCCGATGATTCGCGTTTCTTCCGCAAAGATTTTCGTAAAGAAGAATCTATTTCGAAAAAGTATTTGGCGAAGAATTTTTCTTCTCCGGGGATTTGGACGTTAACTTCGTCGTAACCGTTTTCGACCCAACAGTTAGCCCCCCAGCTCATTGGGAACGTGGATTTCTAGCGAGGTCCCAATGCGCGGTATGGCGTGTTCGGACGAGATTGGTGTATTTGGGCGAAGTTTGTGTCCAAAAGTCCGCAAGGAAATAGTAATTTCTCATGCCTATAAGAAGGGAAGTAATTTCTTCACAATCTTCACACTTACTCATTCTCATAGAGAGGTTTTTCTTGAAAAGTTCTTTCCCTTTTTTCTTTATCACTTCCTTCCTGATTTTAAAAGAAAAACACGAGACGTCGAGTAAGAAGAGGAGTTCGAAGAAAGGATCCTTGCCCGCGAACGTTTATGAGGAGCTTCGAGTGCCGAAGATGGAATTCGTTCCTCATTCGGTAGACCCAGCCGAGAACGAGGCATGGTGGGTGGCGTGTTACGGTTCGATCACGTCTCCCAAAGAAAAATCATTCCCGGTCATGAACCATCGCCCGGTGGAGGCAGGTGCGCCGAGTAGGAGTACTAGTGAATTCCTCGAGGTTATGCGGTCGTTCTACCATATTTCGAACGCGGTGGAATTCATGGTTCCTTGTCAAGGAGAATGCGCTAGTAGTCCCCCAGAGGGCTTCTTTACTTGTTACGAGGCATTCGTAGTGCATTGCCGTTTGTGGTTCCCGATCCCCGAGATCATCGTCCGTGTGTTGGATCGTTTCGGGGTGGCGATAAGCCAACTGAATCCTCTTAGCATCCAGCACCTCATAGGGATCCTGGTCCTGAGCTGCGAGCATGGTCTCTCTCTCACCGTTGATCATTTCAAAGCGCTTCTTCGATTACAGATCATCCGGGACACGGACACGTACAGGCTAGTTCCTCGGAACTTCATGTCAGTGGTAAAGGGGTTCGCTTCTAACTTCAACTCGTGGAGGAAGTTTTTCCTCTTCGTCCGTGTAGACGCGGCGTCCGTTGAGGAGAGTTGTATCTCACTGTTTTGGAGGTTGCCGAACGATCATCCTTTTATCAACCCTCTTCCTTTGTTTCCTGAGGCCATTATTGCGATGAGGGAACTGCTCAGGAACAGTCCTTTTTTCTGGACTTCCTTTACGCCGAAGAGAGTTCGAAAGGCGCCGAGTTTTGCGCATTCTGGTCCTGCTTTGGCCGGAGAAGCAAGGAGTGATTCTGAACCTGAAGACCAACGTCCCAACGCTGCTCCCACGATTGTGACGGGGCCAAACTCTTCAAAGGGGAAAGATATTGATCTCGGCGACCTAGAGTTTTCGGTGGACGACTGCATGCTTCCAGGATGGGATCTGAACCTTGCTTTCGGCGATGGAAGCGGTACGAGCGAGGTCCCTATTCTGTACTTCGATGATTTCTTCGCTGGTCTTCCATCGGGCTTTGACGCTCCTCAGGCCACGAGCGAGTCAGGGAGGCCGAAAGTCGTTGCGGAAGGATCTCGTATAATTAACGGGGTATAAACTTTAAGAATTCTGACGATCGTTATTATTATTATTTGCTTATAACGTGTCAATCGGTTTTATAGGGTTTGAACTTGCTTGGATTGGCCATCGATGCGAGCCATAGAGAGGCCATGATCTATCGCTTTAAGGCGGAGAAGGCGGAAAAGGATCTTGCTCGCATGCGAGACGAGATGCTATCGCGAGGCGCTCAACTTGCTCGTGATCATGCCAGGGCTGTTCGTAGGGCGGAACGGAAGGGCAAGAGGGAAATCGTCGAGGTGATGAAGACTCACACTTCTCAATTCTAGGTTGAGTACGGAAATCTCAGGGGCGCTTTCAACTCGCTGGGCGACTTCCGTGAGTGTCGCGGCTCCGTCGGGAGTCTTTGGAAGACGCAGGAAGATGACTACGTTTTCGAAAGGGATATGGAGTTAATGAAGGGTGGCATGAAGGATCATGCTCACGCTGAGGCGACCATTCTTCCGATCGATGGGAAGATTCAGAGATTCTGGGATCCCAATCCGGTTTCCCCTGATACCGTAGAAACTATGACTGATTTTGCCGGTGACGACGAGGAAGTGAACTTTCCCGCGGATGCATTCGAAGCCTCCTTGTCCGGGAGTTTTAACTTTGATCTGTGAGGGTTTTAATGGGTTTTTCCCTTTATATAGTATTTAGCGGTCGAGTTTGGCCTTTGTTCATGTATGTCTGGCCGAGTATGGCTTTCGAACTTTGTACGGGCCTATTTTGGCCGTTTTTGTCGAGATTGGCCGTTGGTGGCTTTGAACCCCTACCGCTATGCGGTTTATGTAATGGATGTTTGTTTGAGTTACTTTGTTTAGAGTGGGTTTGAAGTGAACATGAGTTGTCGTCTCATATTTATCTTCGTTGAGGCGTTCAATCTGTTAGTTCGTTCGAGACGTGAGTTTTCGTAAAAATTATTTACGATTTTTCGGAAACGTTGAGATATGAACGAAGAGAAGTGTTTTAGGAATCTCGTATCGTTTAGATATCTTGTCTTTGAGATGTTTGAGACCAATGCGATGAGTTTAGAGCAAGACCTTGGTTTACTCTCGGTTTTAAGGTTTGTGCGGTGACTAGCCGGCTATCGGTTTTCCTGTTGCGATTTCTACCTGATTTGTACCGATTAGAAGTCTGCGATAGGTTCTCCGCTTATACGACTTATATGGTACGAATCGAGCATCTTTCCAGAGACAATTTTTAAGCCAACTGGAAGTGCTAGACCAAAATTTCTGATTTTTTTTGTAGCGCGCTTTCGTCCTTGTGTTGGACGTTTGAAGATCAAAAGAGTGATCAGATTGCGTTTGTTTAAGACGGCTGATGTGTTCGTCGAGGCCAATCAACGAACGGAGTGTAAAATTTGTAGTGGTCGCGTTCGGACAATTTGTTCGTATCATCTCGATTTTTAACTTGGCGATGTCTCGTAGTTATTTCGAAGACTACACATATATTTTTGGTGCTGAAGTGAGATTGTTTTGCGATTTTGTCTTTTTAAATAGAGCAACGCATATTTCGAAAAATTTTTCGAAATCTCTATAGAATTCGATTACAATAACGCATCTTTTCCTATGTGGGAGTATACGAGTATACACACCCACTCCCCCCCCCCCTTTTTGGAGAGGGGGATAGCTGAACTCGTCCTTCGACGAGCTGCCTACGTACCCCTTTCGAGGACCAAGCCATCTCATAGTTCTGTTTTATGCCGCGAGCGCTTTCACTCGGCGGTTGTCGCCGTGCTGACCGCCTTGATCGAGATGATCGTGGCAAGGTCAATGTTCTCTTCCGGATGTTCCAGTTGAGTTGTAGTGTCGGCTTCGGACTCATGTTGAGTTTCGACACCCGAAGCGTCTGCGTCGGCAGACGATGTGAAATCGTCTTCTCTTGAAACGTTGTTGGTCAAAGATTTATCGATCTTCGTGCGTTTGTGATTTACCGTTGCAGAGGTTGTCATCTGTCTTAACTTGTGTTCTGCGAGGAAGCACAGTCGCGACTGTTTCTGACATCCCCAGATAGTTGCGATTCCGTTTGGGGTCGGGAATTTGACGCCCAGGTGGTACGTCGATGGAACGGCTTGCATAGCGTTGAGCCACGAGATTCCCATGATCACATTGTAGATGGCAGGATGATCAACTACCGCGAACTCTACGACTTTTGTGAGGGTCATCGATACTTCGCCAGAAAAGCATGTGAGCGGTTTCGGAGTTGGAGTTACTTCTCCGAGTTTAATGCTCATCCGATTGAGAGTGTCGCGGAAGATTACATTAACCGTGCTTCCCGTGTCAATGAGTACTCTTCCGACATCCAGATCTCGTATGACGAGGTCTATGACGAGCGAGTCGCAGTGAGGCTGATCGATCATGCCGGCTTCCTCCTTTGTGAAGGTGATTGAGCAATTCTGATCGTCTCGGGTAGGAGACCATGTAGGCCTGTTCGCGCTTGACTCCGCCTTCCGCTGGTAAGCCTTGATGGCCGAAACCGTATCGTTGCAGAATTGCGATCCTCCGATGATCATGTTGACTCTACGACGATTGTTATCGTTCCCTTGGTTTAAAACCAAATCCATACCATCATCCTGAGTCTTATAAACACTGGTGTGACTTCAACTGTTGGTCTTACTTCTGTATCTCCAAACACATGCTCATCTCTTTCGGTTAAATTCTCATGCATCTCAACGTCTTCGTAGAATGTGAGCACACCATCATTACCATCTTTCTCAGTACCATATTCATCAGTACCGTATTCACCACCACCCTCTGTATCAGGAGCCTCTCTATCAGTAGCCTCTCTATCAATAGCATCTCTATCAGTAGTCTCTCTATCGGATAGACCGGCATAGGCATCATTTTCATCATTATCTTCTGAAAGTTGCACTTTTTTATCCATTTTGTATATATCATTGCTGAACTCCACATGTTGAAAACTTCTACACTGCTCATGATTTACTTGCAGTAAATATCCAAACACTTCTTCGGGGATTTGGACGTTAACTTCGTCGTAACCGTTTTCGATCCCAACAGTGCAATGCGGATTTTGCATTTTTCCTGAAATAAAATAGAATTATCATAAAAATTATCAATATTAAGGCAAAGATTTCATTCTCACACCCTACAGTCTTCTCTTACTAATACTAGTTCTTTCAAATCTACAAACATAGTAATACCCTAATACTAGTAGAACTTGTAAACATAGTAATATCAGTAATACCAGTAAAACCATTTTTTCTTAGTAAAACTAGTTATCTTTGTAATACCCAGAAATTGTCCTTCCACTAACTAATAAACTTTTAAAGACGAATTTGTTCAGATATTTACTCAATCTTAATGAGATTAAAAGAAATTAAACAAATAAAAATCATCAAAAACAAACTTAAATATATCTCCATCCAAAACTCGTAAACATAGTTTCATGAAACCTTACATTTTTAACATTACCCATCATATACACTACATTTAAATGATATTTTTTAAAACATTTAATCAGAAAAGTACATAAAATATGCCTAAAATCAATTAACACAGTATTCAAAATCGTCCTTAAAATCTCAATTTTTTCATGAAATCTTATATTTTAACATTATCCTTGATATACATTATATTTAAATGATATTTCTTAAAAGATTCATCAAAAACGGACTTTAAATACATGTTTTAGAAGCTTCAAAATCGCCTATGGAGAATGACGAAGAAGAGCTGTACGTACGAGGAGCAGTGGGAGAGTAAAGACACGTGGGGCCTTCTCCAATTTCATTGGTTAAGGTTGTTTGTGAGCCATGATGGTGGTTGATTTATTTAATTCAAAATATAAATGTTTATGAGGTGGAAGATATATAATAAATAAATGGAAGGTTAGTTTAGGGTTTGCAAATACAAAAGGGTATCGAGAATAGAGAGGGGATATGAATAATATATATTTTTCAATAAGGGCGTCTGAGAATAAAGTCATACGAATTCAGCTGGTTTATGCTTTGAAGATGTCTCATTATGCCATGTGGTGAAATCCTTTTGAAATTAAAATGAGTATTTGGTTTAGAGAAATTGATGGAGCATTGAAACGTGAGCTTTCTAAACTTGTAGGCAAACAATTATAAAAATGTAACACTTTTTCATGAGATGGCCACGTATATTTGAGTGACTTCATAGAATAGGCTGCAAGAAGTTTTTTTTGTGAACAATCGTTTATACAGGATTAGGGGTAGTTTTTTTGCTGACGTTTTACATGATTAGGGATATACGCGACTAACGTTATATTTTTAAACTATCGTGTATATAAGATGCTCTAGAATTCTTTTAAATTGTATTTAGAAGGCATATACAACTGCCATATAGGATGGAGATATTTTTAATTTTTACAAAATTCAGGTTATAACTATTTAAAAGATCTTCAATTAATATATATGGATAGAGTAACTCAATTATAGACTAACTTTTTTTACAATGGTAATTGGTATTACTCTATAATAAAACAACTCTATTATATAGTAATTCATTTTACTATATAATAGAGTAATACTATTGAAACAAAAGTTGCTCTAGTATAGAGTAATACTATTTTACATCAATTTTAACTTACCCTCCTTTTATCTCGTATCCAACTTTTTTTTTTGAACGAATGTGTAATAAAAGATTATTTTACATAAAATTTTCTTATTTTGAGCTATATTTCTAACTTTGTAGGAAATGAAAGTTGAAATGAAAATGAATAAATAATTAAAGAAGGTTCTAAGTATCATCCTCGATCCTCTCTCTTGATTTTCTTATCCTCTTTCTCTCTAGTGACCAAACATCTCCGTTCTCTGTTTTCGACCGACGATCATGGGCTCTCACAGCCACGACGTCAGTCTGATCTTGATTCTCTTCATTTTCCGTTTCGTTTCTTCGTTCGAAGCTTACGAAGTTTTCAAAATTGGATCTTCATCTTGGTTTTCCGATCTCGTTTTGGTGGCAAGGCTTCTAACGTTTTTGGCTCTCTCAGAGACATGCATTTTCTTTTATGAAGAACGAAGAAACGAAACGAAAGATGAAGAGAATCAAGATCCGACCGACGATGTGGTTGTGAGGGCCCACGATCATCGGTCGGAAACAGAGAACGGAGATGCTTGGTCGCTGCAAACAGTTTTCAAAATTGGATCTTCATCTTGTTTTCCCGATCTCGTTTTGGTGGCAAGGCTTCTAACGTTTTTGGCTCTCTTGAAGACATGCATGTTCTTTGATGAAGAACGAAGAAACGAAACGAAAGATGAAGACGACGTGGCTGTGAGAGCCCACGATCGTCGGTCGGAAACAGAGAATGAAGATGCTTGGTCACTACAAACAGTTTTCAAAATCGGATCTTCATCTTGGTTTCCCGATTTCGTTTTGGTGGCAAGGCTTCTAACGTTTTTCTCTCTCTCGGAGACATGCATGTTCTTTGATGATCCAGTTTCGTTGGTCTCTCTCTTTGCCGTTTGGATCTGTTGGTGTTTCAAAGGTTCGCTTTTGTCCATCGCTCTGATCCAGTTTCTTGATCTGGGATGTGGTGTCCTCATGGCTAGGACTATCCATCTTCTTCTGAAGGAGTAGAGGCTTCGGCCATTCAAGCATCTTGGTGGTGGTCATCGAATGGTAAAAATATGAAAGTGGTCGTTCGTCTTCCTTGGTTTATTCACATCATCTTTTGGCTCGTGGCTTCTTCTCATTAAGGGGCAATATAATGAGTTTCGTGGCTTAAACCGAAATAATGTTCGCCTAAAGATGCTATCAGTCTTATCTCTCTCAACCGTAGTTAACTCGCTTTCTAGGGTGTCTTGCTTTTGGATTTAGATCTGTATTTTGTTTACTCTGTTTTGCTGTTTAGATCTTTTGGTTTCCGGGGATATGTTATGATCCGTCGGTTTAGCCTCCAGGAAAAACTTATATTTTCTCTGGCTTTGGAGTCTGGAGATTTCCATAACTTGCCTGCTTTGTGTATGATCTTGTGTAAGCTCATGTTGTAAATCTTTGGAATGAATATAATCAAGTGTTAAAAAAAAGTATTCATCCTCGAGCCAAACCAAGTTGCTAGACCATCTTTATACCCTCTGTTGTTTTGATGGCAGATTGCGCTGAGTCTGTTCCTTATTGTTATGTCAAGGTGTTTTTCAAGTCTGACGGGTGGTGAAGGAGTTTTTCCATGATGGCTATTGTTCCTTTCACGCCAATAACAATGAACCGTAGCTTGGAAAACATATATGATAATGAAGAGTTACCCTGCTGGTTGTTGAATATTTTATGAGTGCTGTCATGATATTCCAGTCCATAGTGTAGTCATGACCAAACATTCCTGTAACATCCCGGGCCCGGCCCAAAAGGAAACTCAAGTGCAGGAGGCCCAAGGAGAAGAAACCCTAGACATAACCCCTCCCATTGCTTATAAAAGGAGAAGTTTCCCTAGGGTTCAGCCACAAGAGAGACAGCAAGCGAAGCCCTGCCTGAGCAGAACCCCGCCGCCGCCTCCGCCTCAAGCCGCCGCCGCTCCATCTCCGGCGAAGCCAGCCACCAGCCGCCCGCGAAGCCCTAGCCGCTGCAACCGAGCTCCTAGCCGCCGCCTCCTTGATTCAGTTTCGTGCAAGCAACTGAGATCTGAACCCTAAAGGTAAAACTAAGATCTCTAGCTCTAAGTCATTGGAAAATGACAGATTCTAAACCCATCTCTCTCTTGTGTGAATCCGATTCTCAAATCAGATCTCGAGAAGTGACTGTTCCCCAAACCTAGATCCAGATCTACTTCTGCAAAAAGCTATGGTGAGGACTTGGCTGTGAACTTGCCTCATGTTGAGTAACCAATGGGACTTAGTCCTTTGTTAATCAGTTCTAGATATTGTGTGTATGTGTGATGTGATATGAGATTGATCATGTCTAGACGATAGTACGTGTTGAAGTGATAAGAACGTAGGCATGTTAGGGTGGTCAAGAATATGATGATAAGGTGTTGAGACGTGTTGTGAATGATAAGTGAAAGATGTAAGAATAAGTACGAATAAGGGATCATATAGAGAGTCTAAGGAAAGTATGTGGGGTAGTAGTCCACGCTAGGTATCCATAGGAGATGTGGCCAATCCACAAGAATATGGAAGCACCCATAGGAGATGTGGCCAATCCACAAGAATATGGGGTAGAAGCCTAGTTGGGGCTACCCACTGATGAAAAGGACGAAAAGATGAAAAGGATGTGCATTGTAGGGTCTTTAGTTCATGTCGGGTAGTATGGGTTTCTGTGTAATAGATCTTATTAGCTCATGACTTGTGATTGTTTGCTCATCCTGAGTTGAGCTCGTGGGTTCCTAGAACCTACCCTCACTGAGTATTATGTACTCACCCCTCTTTTTACAGGTAGGGCCGAGAGGGAGCGGGAGTAGATGTCCGTATGGTGCAAGTGTTTTCTCGAGTCTTTCATTTATGACTCCTTTCTTTCAACCATTTCTTCTTAAGTTTTTATTCGACATTTCAGTTTTGTTGAGTTTGGTTTTATGTAAGACAATTTGAGTTTTAATAAGAGTTTTTGAACGAAAAGGTTTGGGGTAAAGCATTTGATAAGGTTCATCGGGGCAAGGCCGTTACAATTGGTATCAGAGCCAGGTTAAACCCACCCGGTGCTGTCCCCGGTGGGAAGGGCAGGGTCGGGTAGAAGTACGAAAAAAAAAAAAAAAAAAAAAAGGGTTTCAAAAGGACTTCTTCCGAACGTTTTTCTAAGTGTTTCAAAAAGGAGTTTTAAAAAAAAAAATGCACCACTCGGAAGGAACTCCTAGCTCACTCGGTGGACAATAGAATACGAGTAGAACCGTAGCTAATACTCCTTCACTTGTCAACAGAATGCCTCCCAAGAATGCCAGAGTTGCAAGGCCAGCTGCGGCCATCCCGAGAGCGACACGACGGGTCACCAGGTCTGCGTCTCAAGCCTCCAGCGAGGCAGAAAGCCGAAGAGAGGGCGCACCCGAGAATGGAAACCCAGTGGAAATGCCGAACGTGGTGAATGCAGCGCTCCTGGCAGAACTGCAAAGATACTGTGACGCCTATGGGGGTCAATTGCCCAATGGTGAAGCCGCCGCAGAGGCGGGGGACAACCCCATACCACTTGGGGCGGCCCAGAATCCGCCACCACCCCCGGCAGCGCCTGCGGTGGTGCACGCCCCAGGCCCCAACTACTGGGACATGCTGAGACACATGAAGAGTATGCAGACGGAGTTTTTCAATGGAAAGGCCGACGCAATTGTCGCGGATAACTAGAGACTTCAACTCGAGAGGAACTTCGCTTCTGCAATGTGCCCACCGGAGTTCCGAAGGGACCTGGCTGCTCACTATCGTAAGGACGACGCACTAGTGTGGTGGGACGAAGTGGTCGAAAGGTCACACGGGATACGACTGACCTGGGATGATTTCCTGGAAGCATTCAATGGGAAGTACTTCCCCTTAGAAGCCATGGACGCGATGGAAAGCAAGTTTCAGGACATCCGTCAGGGGTCAAGGAATGTACGAGACTACGGAGACGAGTTCAACCGACTTCAGAGATTTGCGGATCACTACCTGAGTGATCACGACTTAATCCGCTGTTTCCTCAAAGGCATGAGAGTGGAACTGAGGAATAGCTGCAACGTGAGGGAATATCGTGATGTCCATGAACTGATTGAGAAAGCCGCAGAACAGGAATCAGGGCTCGAGGAAGAACGAAAACAGAACCAGAACTCCCAGAACCGGGGTGCCAAACGGCCCCGGGATGCACTGCCCGCGGCTGAGCCTGCCCCGTTAAGGCCCGAAGTGAAAGGTGTGGACGATTCCATGCGGGGGAGTGCAGAGCAGGAGCATGCTTCGCATGCGGCGAGCGAGGCCATATGGCAAGGGATTGCCTGAAGGAGAGACAGGCCCAACGCAGGCGCTGTCACCGCTGCGGCCAGGAGGGACATCAGGCGTGGGAGTGCCCAACACTCCAAAGAGGAAACGCGGAAGGGGCGCAACCCCAACAGCAGAGAGGGCAAGCCGCAGGGCCAAGAGCGTACGCCGTCGAGGGTCGCGAAGGAGCCGAACTAATCGCGGGTATGTTTTGATTTAACGCTACGATTATGTTATATGAAAAGAACTGTTAGTAGTCGTGTAGCTTAGCGTTAGTGTTGTGTAGGGTCTGTCGCGGTCGGAGGAGTGACAGCGTTCACTCTCTTCGACACCGGGGCAACTCACAGTTTTGTAAGCCCTAGACTTACGCGTGAGTGGGACTTTAAGGGGAACTTCAACCCCATGGTGACGGGAGTCGAGACGGCAGGAACAGAGAAAATGGCCACGAGGGGAAGATATGAAGAAGTACCGGTGATCCTCGCAGGAGTGAATTTACCCGGAGACCTGCTGGAGTTAGAACTGGGGTGTTACGAGGTGATCTTGGGAATGGATTGGCTAGCACAACACAGAGCCGTGGTCGAGTGTGCCAAAGCATGCGTTAGGATTCCGCTTGATGGGAGGCAAATCGTGTACAGAGGAATGAGAACTAGGACCGGAATAACTGTGGTGTCGATGGCCCATTCTGAAGAAGCAATCCGGAAAGGAGGAGAAGCCTTTTTAGCCACTATTGAAATGGTGGGTGAGACCGAAACGCCAGATCTGGGAAATATCCCTGTAGCAGCAGAGTATGCAGATGTGTTTGAACCATTACGCGGACCCCCACCTCAACGAAATAATGCTTTTACGATTGAGCTAGAACCCGGAACCGCACCGGTTTCCAGGGCCCCCTACCGTTTGGCGCCTGCAGAAATGGCCGAACTGAAGAAACAACTGGAAGAACTAGTGGAAAAGGGATTCATACGTCCGAGTAGCTCGCCTTGGGGGGCGCCGGTACTCTTTGTAAAGAAAAAGGATGGGAGCCTTCGACTGTGCATCGACTACCGGGGATTGAACAAGGTGACCGTTAAAAATAAGTACCCCCTACCCCGTATAGACGAACTTATGGATCAGCTGGAGGGAGCCACCTGGTTCTCAAAGATCGACCTTGCTTCAGGTTATCACCAAATCCCTATTCACGAAGGAGATATTAGGAAGACAGCTTTTCGTACCCGGTACGGACACTACGAATTCGTAGTAATGCCCTTTGGGCTGACGAACGCGCCGGCAGCTTTCATGGGGCTAATGAATGACATTTTCAGACATTATCTGGACCAGTGTGTGATTGTCTTCATCGACGATATCTTAATTTACTCCAAGAGCCGGGAGGACCACAGACACCATTTGAGTATCGTGTTGGACAGTTAAGGGAGCAGGGTTATATGCTAAGCTTAGCAAGTGTAGTTTCTGGCAACGTAAGATTGGGTTCCTAGGACATGTGATCTCCGAAGCAGGGATAGCGGTGGACCCCAAGAAGATCACCGCGATCACAAAATGGCCAACACCAAGTAACGCAACAGAAGTACGAAGTTTCCTCGGGTTGGCAGGATACTACCGTAAGTACGTTTTAGGGTTCGCCACAATAGCCAGGCCACTCACCCGCCTTACGGGCAAGGAGGTTAGGTTCGAATGGACAGAGGCGTGCGAGGAGGGATTCAAACAACTAAAGGACATGCTGACTAGAGCCCCAGTTATGGTCCTACCTAGACCGGGGGTGCCATTTGTGGTCTACACCGACGCCTCCGGGGTCAGAGTGGGGTGCGTACTCATGCAGGAAGGAAGAGTGATCGCCTACGCGTCCAGACAACTGCGGAAACACAAGTCTAATTACCCGACACATGATTTAGAGTTAGCAGCAGTGGTATTCGCATTAAAAATCTGGAGATCGTATCTATACGGAGAAAAGGTGCAAATTTTCACGGACCACCAGAGTTTGAAATATGTGTTCACTCAAGGAGACTTGAACTTACGGCAGCGCAGGTGGATGGAACTGCTAGCAGATTACGACCTGGTCATCGATTACCACCCCGGGAAGGCAAACCTGGTGGCAGATGCCTTAAGCCGAAGGAAATCAGACATCTCCGGAGCAAAGGAAACTCAGGAACTCGCCACGGCCTTAACGAAACTACACCTATGTGCGACGACCGTGAACGAGGAGGGCGCCGGGTTAGAGGTTGTGGAACAAGCTGACCTACTGAGTCGAATCAGTAAGGCCCAGGAAACGGACTCCACACTCCAAGGGATGGTCGACAAGGAGGTGAGCGGGTACCGTACGGCTGGAATGGTACTATCCTGTTTAAAGGCCGAGTGTGCGTACCACAGGGAGGGAACTTGAGGGACGAATTACTGGCACAGGCTCATCAATCACGGTTCGCAATTCACCCGGGACGGACAAAAATGTACCAAGATCTGAAGCGGTACTATCACTATCACGGAGGAAGGATGAAGAGAGATGTCGCCTTGTGGATAGCCCGGTGTCAGACCTGTCAGCTGGTTAAGGCGAAGCGCGGAGTTCCAGGAGGACTGCTGCAGGAGTTACCCTTACCACAATGGAAATGGGATATGGTGACAATGGATTTCGTCACGGGGCTGCCACGGACCACGAGAAACAAGGACGCTATATGGGTGATAGTAGACCGCCTGACAAAGACGTCTCATTTCCTACCTATACGAACCACCGATAAGACTAAGGACTTAGCTCGAGAGTACCTGAACACCATAGTGAAGTTGCATGAGGTACCGGTAAGCATAGTATCCGACCGGGACCCGAAGTTTACCTCAACTTTCTGGCAGGCGTTTCAAAGAGCGTTGGGAACCAAGGTTCGCCTTAGCACCGCGTATCACCCACAGACGGATGGACAATCCGAGAGGACCATCCAAACACTTGAAGATATGTTGAGGGCGAGTGTTTTGGAATGGGGAGGTAAATGGAGCGAATACCTACCATTGGTGGAGTTCTCATATAACAACAGCTACCATGCGAGCATTGAAATATCCCCGTATGAAGCATTGTATGGGCGACCCTGTAGGACCCCCTTATGTTGGACCGAAGTGGGGGAGGAACGAGATATGACCCCCGAACTAGTTGGAGAAACGATCAAGCAAGTAGAACTCCTCAGAGACAGATTGAAAACAGCACACGATCGCCAGAAGAGTTACGCCGATAAACACCGGAAGAAGCTAGAGTTTGCATTAGGGGATGAGGTGTACTTGAAAATGAGAACCTCTCGAGGGAATGACCCAAACCAAAAGTTGAAAAAGCTGAGACCCAGATACATGGGCCCATACGTGATAAAGGAGAGGATTGGTGCAGTCGCGTATCGGCTGGTCCTACCGCCGGAACTATCAGATTTCCATGACGTGTTTCACATCTCCATGCTACGGAAGGTTGTAAGGGAGCCTGAGCTGATCTTGCCGCACCCGCCTACGGATGCGCAACGTAACTTGACCTTGGTTAGCAAACCCATAAAGATTGTGGAGGAAAAGGAAGTAAATAACCGGGGATGAAAGGAAAAGATGGTTCTCGTACGTTGGGAGAGGGATGGAATCCACGAGGATGTGTGGGAACATGAGTCGCATTTGAAGGTTAACTACCCCAGGATTTTTGGAAACACGGAACGGGACCAGGAGGAGGTCCAGAATTCGGGGACGAATCCTTTTCTAGTGGGGGAGAATTGTAACATCCCGGCCCAAAAGGAAACTCAAGTGCAGGAGGCCCAAGGAAGAAAACCTAGACATAACCCCTCCCATTGCTTATAAAAGGAGAAGTTTCCCTAGGTTCAGCCACAAGAGAGACAGCAAGCGAAGCCCTGCCTGAGCAGAACCCCGCCGCCGCCTCCGCCTCAAGCCGCCGCCGCTCCATCTCCGGCGAAGCCAGCCGCCAGCCGCCCGCGAAGCCCTAGCCGCCGCAACCAAGCTCCTAGCCGCCGCCTCCTTGATTCAGTTTCGTGCAAGCAACTGAGATCTGAACCCTTAAGGTAAAACTAAGATCTCTAGCTCTAAGTCATTGGAAAATGACAGATTCTAAACCATCTCTCTCTTGTGTGAATCCGATTCTCAAATCAGATCTCGAGAAGTGACTGTTCCCCAAACCTAGATCCAGATCTACTTCTGCAAAAAGCTATGGTGAGGACTTGGCTGTGAACTTGCCTCATGTTGAGTAACCAATGGGACTTAGTCCTTTGTTAATCAGTTCTAGATATTGTGTGTATGTGTGATGTGATATGTGATTGATCTTGTCTAGACGATAGTACGTGTTGAAGTGATAAGAACGTAGGCATGTTAGGGTGGTCAAGAATATGATGATAAGGTGTTGAGACGTGTTGTGAATGATAAGTGAAAGATGTAAGAATAAGTACGAACAAGGGATCATATAGAGAGTCTAAGGAAAGTATGTGGGGTAGTAGTCCACGCTAGGTATCCATAGGAGATGTGGCCAATCCACAAGAATATGGAAGCACCCATAGGAGATGTGGCCAATCCACAAGAATATGGGGTAGAAGCCTAGTTGGGGCTACCCACTGATGAAAAGGACGAAAAGATGAAAAGGATGTGCATTGTAGGGTCTTTAGTTCATGTCGGGTAGTATGGGTTTCTGTGTAATAGATCTTATTAGCTCATGACTTGTGATTGTTTGCTCTTCCTGAGTTGAGCTCGTGGGTTCCTAGAACCTACCCTCACTGAGTATTATGTACTCACCCCTCTTTTTACAGGTAGGGCCGAGAGGGAGCGGGAGTAGATGTCTGTATGGTGCAAGTGTTTTCTCGAGACTTTCATTTATGACTCCTTTCTTTCAACTATTTCTTCTTAAGTTTTTATTCGACATTTCAGTTTTGTTGAGTTTGGTTTATGTAAGACATTTGAGTTTTAATAAGAGTTTTTGAACGAAAAAGTTTGGGATAAAACATTTGATAAGGTTCATCGGGCCAAGACCGTTACAATTCCTCTCATGAGAGGTCTCTTCTAACGTGAGCAGAGAACTGACAAGAGAAGAATAAATGATTTCAAGTCTCCACAGTTGCATGGCACAAACTACACTGTGTATTGATATTGGCATTCCATCTTTCCATTAGATCCCCTGTAGTGAGACGGTTTTGAATTGCTAACCACAAGATAAAGGTGAACTTAGGTGTTCCATAAGTAAACCAGACACTGGTACTATCATCATGAGCAACTCACAGTCTCTCTGAGCTGCTCCCATGTGTTGTTGGGTGATAATTTATTGCTAACTTGTTCTCATGTTGTTTCCATAGCTGTATGTCTTCACCATCTACCCAAATTTGCCTTTTCTTTTCAATCCCATCCTCAACCTGATTTAGAAGTAAGATCCAACTTCTCAAAGCATATTTATCGGTTAGAATATCTATTTAAGTAATTTAGCCACAATTCGTTATTACTTTAATGTACTTTTTGTTGATGAAATACATTTTAATTTAAAAAAAAGTAAAGTGGCTAAGAAATGAACATGTGACAGACTGACAGTTGAACAGCTTATTAGAAGTTTTCTTTTGACATATTCTCTTTCTTTTTTTTTTTTGTTGGACAAAATCCCCTTTCTTTCTATCACTTATTTTTTTTTATATATATTAAATTTTGAAGAGATACTTTGTAGTTGCTCTCATATTCTCCTACTTTAAAAATTGGCATACCATACAGTGGCAAATCTAAAAAATATTTTGAGTGGAGACATAAATTATTTAATAAAAATATTTTATTAATAATATTATATAAATGTTTTGTTACTTTTAATAAGGATAACCTATAGAGAATAAAATAAAATACTAAAATAAAGATAACAAAAACATGTTTATAACTAAATGAAGATCAAGAAAGACTCACTAACAAAATACTGGAATATTTGTTTAAAACAAAATATTTAAAATAAAATAGTTTTGAAATGAAAAAAACTGGGAACAAAACTCTGAAAGGAATAGAACGTCATTAAGGGGTGTATTCAATCTAAATTTTGAGTGATTTGATTTTTAATGAGGTTTTAGATGATTTCACTGTATTATAGAGATTAAAATGATTTTTGTTAAAACTACCCTAGAATATCCCTAAACCATGGGATTTGAGTTTTAAAATTTTAACTAAAAAACTCCACACAAACACTCTAAAATCACTTGAAAACTTTAAAACTCCACACTTATAATATTTTCAATAACACTGAATTGAAAAAGTTTATAAAATGTCAAGTTTTAATAACACTGGATTTAAATAAGATTTTAAATTCAAGTTGAATAGCAGTGAATTTGTCATTTTGTTGTAAATCATCTAAACCTCAAAACTCCCATTAAAATAGAGCCTCCTAAAAGAAGAAGATAAAATACAAGACATGGACAAAGAAGGAAATTAGATAATAGAAAAAAAAAAAAGATAAAAAGGGCTGGAAGGATTTTGTA